>NC_044996.1:68677507-69317247 GCF_008728515.1 Papio anubis
TAACAAACCTGCACGTTATGCACATGTACCCTACAACTTAAAGTATAATAATAATAAATAAATTTAAAAAAAAAAAAAAAAGAAATTTTATTCTGCCAGACATGGTGGCTTACACCTACAATCTCAGCACTTTGGGAAGACAAGGCTGGAAGATTGCTTGAGCACAGGAGTTCAAGACCAACCTGGGCAACATAATGAGTTAATGGATAGCTAGATGCTAATGATGGTGATGATTGGAGCAATGAAGGTGGTAGTAATGGAGATAAGGAAAGTGGACTCATTCAGGATATATTTTGGAGGTAGAGTAAACAAGTCTTGCTGATTGATTACCTGTGGAGAGTGAGAAAAAGAAGTGAGAAAGATATTATGTCCAGGCTTAAAAAAATCAACTGGCTGGATGGTGGTGCCATCTGATAAGATGAAGAAGGCTAAGGGAGGAATAGAACTTAGTGTGGGATTAAAAGTATTATTTAAACATTTTAAGTTTGAGATGTCCAGTAGATACTATAGTGGAGATTTCAAGTAAGTGGCTGGAGAGATTTTGGAGCTCAATGGGAAGGTCATAACTGAAGATATTAATTTTGTAATCATCAATACATAGATAATATTTAAAACCATTCAACACTATAAACTCACAAAGGGAGTATTGTAAATAGAGAGTGTCCAGAACAAAGAAAGGATCATTCCAATTTTTAATAATGAGGCAGAGAAGGATACAATAAAGGTGGTTAAAAGCTACCACATGTAGAAATAAACACAGGAGAGCACAGAGTCATAGAAGTGAAGTAATGCAAGTATTTCCAGACAGAGAGGTTAGTGTGAATTATGAAATAACCTGAAGAGGGAGGAAAAGCCTGTAGATATGGTCACAAGAAGGTATTTGGTAATCTTTAAAGGAAAAGTTTCAGTGGAGTAGTAGAGATAGAAAAGCCTAACTGAATGGTGAGAATGCATATGGAAGTTTATTAAAGAGACTTGGCATGAATTGTACAAGCCTAGAACATATCCTGAAAGATGTTTTTTAAAATTAAAATTAATCCTTGTACTCAATTTTTTTTCTTATATGTTACTTACTTTTCCTAAAAACTGCCTGTGGAAAAGAGCCTAGCTATTTGAGAGTCTTTCTTCTTATTTATCTTAAAAATTATTCCCCAGTGTACTTTTATTTCTTATAAGTATTGTCACACTAGTGGCTAGCCATTCATTAACTCAATCTGGTGGAGAGAGAAGATATCACCTAGAGCAAGGGGGTCATTAATCAACTCTGAGTCTCAAAGCAGAGTTTTGGGGTCTTCTAGGAGAAAGCTAGACTTGAAACCCAGCCTTTCTGAGAGTGATACAAGGTGTTTTTATCTTCCAAAAAATATTAATATATAAGGAGTAAATTGATGTATGTATGTAGTTTTATTATAAACCAAAGATAGAAAATATTTGGAATATAAGATAAAATAGATCTCTCTGAGCCTAAAAGAGGAAATATAAATTTCCTGAGTTAGAAGAACAAGAAGGTGACAAGGAGGAGAAATGAGGAGAAGAAAGGGAGGAGGAAATTAATGAAAATGAGAAGCTTGGGGTCAAGAACTAGCCATATCTACAGATGCCCTGAGTTTAAAAGGTCAGAGGGCAGCAGCCCTACCATGCTTAGAATGAACAATGAATACCATGCAAGCATAGGAAACAAAGGTTGATGCCCAGAAATCATGTAAATTAGTTACTCCCAACCAAAAATTGTAGAGACAGAAAGGGAGGAAACATGTGGAATAGGGACTTGATATGGTTTGGCTGTGTCTCCACCCAAATCTTATCTTGAATTGTAACCTCCACAATTCACACATGTTGTGGGAGGAGCCCAGTGGAAAGTGATTGAATTATGGAGGCGGGTCTTTCCTACACTGTTCTTGTGATAGTGAAGATTCTCAAAAGATCTGATGGTTTTAAAAACATGAGCTTCTCTGCACAAGCTCTCTTTGCCTGCTGTCATCCAAGTAAGATGTGACTTGCTCCTCCTTGCCTTCTGCCATGATTGTGAGGCCTCCTCAGACACATGGAACTGTGAGTCCAATTAAACCTCTTTCTTTTGTAAATTGCTCAGTCTCAGGTATATCTTTATCAGCAGTGTAAGCACTAATCCAGAACTCCTCTGTCTAATGTAAGATGTCTCTTTAAGCTTTCCCTTACAATCAGACTATTTGGGGAAGGGATTGCAGGGAAAGTCTCCTGGATGAGAGAAGTATTAGCTTTAAGTTGGCAGAGTATTTACCTTCAAATAGACAAAGTTAACATGAGACTTATAAATTAGAGAAGATATATTTATTTCTGAAAAGTTAACTTTTGTTTCCCGATATCAGTTATAATGAGGGCTCATAAAAACTGCACTTGAGATATGGATTAAATAATTTTTTTTTTTTTTTTGCACAGCTGAATCTTGGCATGTATTCCACCTGCTACGTATGCATTTTGGTTAATCTAGCTTTTACTGTATTCATCAACTTCTCAGGAAATGTCTTTATATCTCGCTTAAATCTGCCCCTGTAGAAGTTTTAGTCAATTTTCATTTTTTTTAATTTATTTATTATTATTATACTTTAAGTTGTAGGGTACATGTGCATAACGTGCAGGTTTGTTACATATGTATACTTGTGCCATGTTGGTGTGCTGCACCCATCCAATTTTCATTTTTGTTCTTTTCCAAGCATAAAACTTAACCACTTTCTTTTTTTTGCAAAATGACCTTCTTTATACATAACTTCACATGTTTTCTTAAATCACAAGTCATTTCTCTCTTCTCTAGTCAAAATAATTTCTATTCTCTTAAATTTATAACTTTTTTGCAATATTCTGCATCCTTGTGAGGTACTCTTTATTTTTCTTACCTTTGAGTTAAAAAGTTGTCAATATTCTAGTAAAAGATAACTATTATTTGGAGAAATCAGAAATTCAGACTCTAAAAATGTCTTTCAAATTTTATATCCATTTTAGTCTAAAAATAAAACAATAGTAAACTTACCAAAGGAGCATATCTTGGTTTTGGAGGTGGAGGAGGCATCTTGCACCGACAAAGACGTTTGACTTTTGGTGATGGTAGAGAAGGCTCACAAGCAGGGAGTGGTGGTCTTTCTCTTGATGGAGGAACTCTACCTATACTTGCCTTTTCCCCTTTTTCCTTGAATGTAGTCTTTTTGGATGACATTCTGAATCCTCTCCTTAATTCCAGTCCTTCCAGCTTTGAATTTGCAGATATGCCATACGATTCATCAATTTTCTTCTTAGCCCCAGGTTTATATAGTGCCTCTTCAGATTCAGTATCTGAACTTTTGATTTGTGTAGATGTTTTAAAGCCTGTCTTGGAAGATTCATCAAATTCAGCATCAGTAGATTCTGTGTCCTTCCTTGCATCCTTCTTGACATCTTTCTTTGAACCTTTCCTTTCCTTCTTTGAGTCTTTCTTTTCTTTCTTTAACTCCAAATCAGATTCAGTTTCAGTAGATTCCGCATTTTTCTTTGCATCCTTCTTTCTGTCATCTTTCTTTGAATCTTTCCTTCCCTTCTTTTCATCCTTTTTACCCTTTTTTGAATCTCCTTTTGGTTCAGAGTCAGCATCAGTAGATTCTTCATCACTCTTGACAGACTTTTTATTATCTGTCTTTGAACCTTTTTTATACTTTTTTTCATCTTTCTGACTTTTCTTTGACTCCAATTCAGATTCAGAATCAGTAGAGACTGTACTTTTCTTCGCATCCTTTTTCTTGTCATCTTTCTTTGAAGCCTTCTTTGACTTTCTTGAATCTTCGTTTGCATCCTTTGCGTCTCCTGATTCAGTATCAGTAGACTCTGGGTAATTCTTTGTGTCCTTTTTCCTGTCATCTTTCTTTAAATTTTTCTTATCCTTCTTTGTATCTTTCCTTGCATCCTTTGAGTCTCCAGATTCAGCATCAGTAGACTCTGTGTCCTTCTTTACATCCTTTTTCTTGTCATCTTTCTTGGCATTTTTCTTAACTTTCTTTGAATCTTTCTTAACATCCTTTGAGTCTTCAGATTCAGCATCAGAGCTTTTCTTTGCACTCTTTTTTGTGTCCTTCTTTGCAGGCTTCTTTGAATTATTCTGTGAATAATTCCTTAAGCATGTATCAAAATGTATGGATTCATCATCAGACTCTCCCACTAACATGAGGAAATCAGCATTTAAACTATTTTCTGAGCAAATCTCTGATATGGCATCATTACTAGTCCTTGACCTCTTCAAATCTTTCTTTGGATTGTTCTTTGTATATATGAATTTAGTGTTCGTCTTCTTGGAATTCTTTGAATCTTTCTTATCTTTTTGTGAATAATTTTTTGAGACTGTCTTAGAATTTTGGGATTCTGGATTTGTTTCTGAATTGGGTTTTGACTTCTTAGATGGTTCATTTTCATGTGATGATTTTAAGGGAGTTTTATCTGCCTCGTTTTGTCTTTTAGTTTTCTCATCTTCTACTGTTTGCTTGGATTCTGGATTTGTTGCATATGAGCCTCCTTTTTTCTTGGAATCTTTCTTCAAAGGTGTTCCTCTTTTTTCATCTTTGGAGTTCTTATATTCTGCTTTTTTAAGATGGGTTTTGGAAGTATAAAGATGTCTGAATGGAGTCTGTTCCCTGGCAGCTGTGTAAATAGGTGGTCGTTGCAAAATTTTTCTTAAAGAATGCCTTATCCATACATGAGCTGGTTTCTGGCCTTCTTCTAGTTTTCTTTGGTCATGCCTCTGAAAAGACTGGTTAGAATAATAATACACATTTGTGAATGAGTTATATCTTTCTATATTGAAACATAAAAAGTTTATATTTTTACTAACCATCTGTTTAAACTTAGGTTTTTTTCTCTCTTTCAAGGTTGTGTGTGTGTGTGTGTGTGTGTGTGTGAAAGAGAGAGACAGAAAGAGAGAGATAACTCCACTTTGGAAATAAAATGACTTTAGTGGGAACTTTATGATTCCATTAATGATTCTTATTGATATTAGAGCAGGCCCACAGTGATCGATGACATTCCAGGACTTGTCCTCAAAAACCAACAGTAGACTTTTGGGAATTCTATATGGGGAGAATCTTTTGGAAAAAACTGAACACTGTCTATTCCCAAGTTAAATCAGAAATAAACTGATCCACTTGAAGTTTGTCATGACAGTTCCTGTAATAGTTGTAAAACCCTAGCTTAATTTCTACTCCTGCTTTTAAAGTGCCTTGTAAAATTGAGATTCTGTGACCCCAACTGCACCGCACAAAAAGAAACAAAGACATAAACTGAATGAAATAAACAGATGCTTGATTCACATTAACTTGTGCAGCAGTGGTGTAATTTATTTTCAACTCTCACCCAAATATTTGCCAAATCTAGTTAGTTGTCATAAATAACCGTAAAGACTGATTTTAGAATTGCTTCTTATTTTCCCTCAACTATTCAGTAGAGGTGCCAACAAGCAAATGGTAATATGGAATTAAAAGATAACCTGAAGAGAAGCATGAAAGTTGGATCACTACAGATGTAATAAATTACCCTCGAATAAATGCATTGACTGTAACTTCGCTCTGGGAGATGCTTTAAAATTGCTTGATATCATAATAGGTGATCTATACATGCTTGTTTTTCCTTTTGCTAATTGATAGGATAACTCCACTTTAGAGAAACAGTAGAAAACTTGAATCTCTTAATATCGAGTCTCCTGAATTTCATATTTTGTAAAATAAGGAGACCTTGAAACCTCATCAAGATCAGTTTCTGCTCTAATATATAAATTTTAACTGCTTTTTGCAGTTGGTAAACATGCCTGATAGAACTTGCCAGGTGCAGTATTAGGTTCTCCAGCTTGCTTAGATAATGTCTTTGATGTGGATAATTATGTAGAAATATGAGCTTAATCTAAAGCAGTAGGGGCAGTCTGTTGTACAGAAAATTACAAATTAAAAAAAAAAATCTTCCAACAGGTAGTAAAAGTCAAGTTACAAAGGTCTTATATTTATATATGCTTTACCAACTTAGATTTTGTTTTTAAAAATGACTTTTTCTATACTTACAGTAACTGTTATTTGTGATTTCAAAGGTCTTGATTTATCATTTGTACCTCTCTGGGGTGGTTTGGGAAATGTCAAAGCAAAGTGTTTTTGATTCCATGATTTTTTGCTTGATTCACTGACTAAATGAAAAAGGATAATAAACAACTTGGAGTTAATGTCAGATGTTCCACAGACCTGAAATATTCTTGAAAAAGAAACATATTATTTAAATTAAACTAAGTTATAAATTAAAATATAGATTTTTTCTCAGAGTTCCTACTTTATTTGCATAGCAATCAGAGAAAATAAAAACTATTTTTCTTATTTATCATTGAATTTTATTAAAAATAAATTTGTAATTTTATTTTCTACATTAAACTAATTTTCACAGATACTTAAATCATGATGGTAAAATAATAGAATCAGACAGTAGGAATAGAAAATAGAGATTTACTGTTTCCTTGAAAATATCTACATCATCTCCTCTATCCTGGCTTTTTTTTCTTTATGTCACTTTAGTTAGATTGCAGACAATAAAATTTCTTCTATAGTCTTCATAATAACTAGCACGATGTTGACAACAGTCAGTAAAAGTCTTGATTGATTACATCTGAGTGTTTCTTTTAGCACGTCTTTGACCTCAGCGGCATCCCAAACTGCAGGAATTAGGGCCCTAGGTGGAAACACTGCATTCCATTCTGGAGATTGTATTTAAAGAAGGACATACATACTTGAGGATAACCAGAATAGTGTGATCAGGAAGATCAAACTATCTGAAAACTATGTCAAAAGTGGAACTGGTAACGAAACTCAACATAGCTCTCTTGGGGACGGAGAGACTAATCAGAGATATGGTTACTATATTTAGATTTTTAAAGAGCTGCTATATTGGTGAAAAGTAGTCATAGTAATAATAGCATAACTGCAACCACTAACACTCGTGTAGTGTTTACTATGTGCCAGACTGTGTTCTAAGCATTTTAGTAAACTTGTTTAATCTCTATAACAATGCTTTGAATTAGGTAATATAATTGTCTCCATTTTACGGATGTGGAAAAATAAAGCACAGAGATGGGGAGAGGTTAAATTAATTGCTCCAAATCGTAAAGCTAGTAAGTAGCAGAGTTGATTTGAACCTAGGTGCTTTGGGCCCAGAGCCCATGCTCTTAATCACAATGTTATAGACTTCTTTTATATGTATCCTGAGGAGTGGGCTAGAACCAATAGGTAATAGTTATAGCAGTGCAGGCAGATTTCGGCTCAGTATATTAAAGTAAACGTTCCTAAAGTTGCAGCTGTTTAACAAATGGGTTGTTCATTAACTATTTTCATCTCTCTGACTATATTTGACCTCTTTACTGTAATTATGAATTCTAAAAACAAGGGAATCTTACACAAGTAAAATTGGTTTGTATTATGAAGGAGAGCAAACTAAATAAATCTTTCTTCAAAACCAGTGAGTGCAAATCTACATCACGGCCAGAAATATACACACACATGTACACCAACCAACATACACATACAAATATCACGCATACATGCTTTTATAAAATTTTTACAAAAATTCATAGCAGTTTCTGCTTTATCACATTTACTGGAATACACTAGTCATTAGTTCCTAAAATTATTTTCCAATCTAAGAAAAGTTAAACTTCATTAACTAAATTCTTACTTGGAATGGAATTGTCATATGTTCTGATGTTTACTTCTAGTCTATTAAAAGAAGAAAATGCTTTAATTAAATTTGTATTATGGACAATAAATGATACATTTTTAAGTAAACTATCCTTTATTTCTAAGAAACAAAGCCCAATGCTATGTTTAAGCAGTGATTTGGAACTGTCTTATTGTCACTCATTATTATAACAAATTCTTCAATCATAACACTTCAAAAACTTGTATTCATTCTCTTATCTCCCTTATTTAAGAATGTCTACCTTTAATGCATATTAGTCTCCCTATTCAAAATCAATTGTATTTTTACTAGACATTTAAAAACCTGAAATAAAAATACTAACTTAATTAAGTAATCTGTTACTTAATAACAAATAAGTAAATTGAACGAGTTCAGCCTCAAAATATTCTCTAGTGAAAAATTCTAAGTCAGAATTTTCTTAGTTCACTGAAAAAGTTCTGAAGTAATCTCACATTTTAATGTTTTCACAAATTACATCAAATCACTAATCATGTCTTATGGGGGCACATATAAGTGTTGATCTGGATTTTGAATTGTCTCTCCACACAGGGATAATTGATCCACGATATTCTCCATTTGGAAGGTGCCCATTTGATTTGGTACTAATCAGTATTGTCTACCAAAAATAAACATGGCATAATGTGTTTTGAAAGTGTTACTTCCTTATTAGCTAGAATGGTAAATTCAACCATTGCTACAGCTGAGGTTGTGCTTATATAAACGCATATCCCAGTAAGCTTGTCCAACCCGTGGCCTGCAGGCCACATGTGGCCCTGAAGGGGTTTGAATGAAACTCAGCACAAATTTGTAAACTTTCTTAAAACATTATGAGGTTTTTTTTTGTTTTTTTTTTTGTTTTGTTTTGTTTTTTTTTTTGCTATTTGTTTTTTTAGTTGATCAGCTATCATTAGTGTTAGTGTATTATATGTGTGGCCCAAGAGAATTCTTCTAATATGGTCCAGGGAAGCTGAATGATTACACACCCCTGCCTTAGGGCTTTACTTTTTTGACTTACCTAAATCATCAGGTATTAAAACACAAAACAAAAATAAGTCAAAATGATAAAATGTATTTTTTATTTTATTTATTTTCTTTTTAGTGTTCTATATTTTTATTTATTTATTTTTTCATTATTATACTTTAAGTTTTAGGGTACATGTGCACAACGTGCAGGTTTGTTACATAATACATGTGCCATGTTGGTGTGCTGCACCATCAACCATACCAGCACCCATCAACTCGCCATTTACATCAGGTATGACCCCAATGCCATCCCTTCCCCTCCTCCCATAGGGCCCCAGTGTGTGTGATGTTCCCTTCCTTCCCACGCCCAAGTGATCTCTTTCATTGTTCACCTCCCACCTTATGAGTGAGAAACACGAGTGTTTGGTTTTCTGTTCTGCAATAGTTTGCTGAGAATGATGGCTTCCAGCTGCATCCATGTCCCTACAAAGGACACAATCATCCTTTTTTATGGCTGCATAGTATCCCATGGGTGTATATGTGCTTACATTTTCTTAATCCAGTCTGTCACTGATGGATATTTGCTGATTCCAAGTCTTTGCTATTGTGAATAGTACCAAGAATGAACATACATGTGCATGTGTCTTATAGCAGCATGATTTATAATCCTTTGGGTATATACCCAGTAATTTCATATTGGGTCATATGGTATTTAGTTCTAGATCCTTGAGGAATCGCCATACTGTTTTCCACAATGGTTGAACTAGCTTTACAATCCCACCATCAGTGTAAAAGTGTTCCCATTTTTCCACATCCTCTCCAGCACCTGTTGTTTCTTGACTTTTTAATGATTGCCATCCTAACTGGTGTGAGATGGTATCTCATTGTGGTTTTGATTTGCATTTCTCTGATGGTCAGTGATGATGAGCATTTTTCATGTGTCTGTTGGCTATATGAATGTCTTCTTTTGAGAAGTGTCTGTTCATATATCCTTTGCCCACTTTTGATGGGGTTGTTTGTTTTTTCTTGTAAATTTGTTTGAGTTCTTTGTAGGTTCTGGATATTAGCCCTTTGTCGATAAAATGTATTTATATATGATGCAAATCTATTTTCATTTTCTAAAGTAAAGCTCTAGTGTCCAGCACAAAACCTGACACACACTCGTCATTAAATAACAACTGACATACTTATTTAGAAAGAACTTTTGGAGACACTGAGCACAAAGTATCTAGTCCAGTAATTCGTAACTGGACGTAAACATCAAAATTAATTCAGAAGTTTTAAAAACATAAACACATCTGAGAACTGCTCAGAACCATGAACGTACCCCTGAGTTGAGTCAATAAAGTCTGTATTTAAAACTGTCTTAGATGATTTTGATACTCAGCTCTGTTTAAGAACTACTGCTCTGAATTGTTTTGAAAAAGAAAACTTTACAGATTTCTGAAATAGTTCAAGTTTGTGCTTTTGGTTTTTCCAAAGGTAATTGATCAATGACCCCCTATTTGTCTGTAGTGAAACCCCTTCATTCAATAGGGTAGCTAGAAGATGTTATGACATGTATCCCTGGAAATTTAGCAGTTTAGTAGTCAGCCATGCTGACTTGATCACTGCTTTTATACTCTAAGAAAAAGACTACACCTGCATTGATTTTTACTTTCTTCCCACAGTCTAAAGTAGCATTTTCTAAGCTTCATTTTTCAAACATTTTATCAGTAAACAATTTTGAACACATCAACTTAATATGTGTGTGAATAGTTCATAGTCTATTGTAATGGTATATATTATAAATTATTTATTATATATTATTTATTAAAATAAGACATTTCAAAATATGAAGTGAAACATGTAAATTCAAGTTTTAATATATTATTTCTACACTTCAGTTGTCTTGCACATACATCTCACTTGGGATATCACTAGAAAAGGCAACAAAGAACCAGTCAGAAGGATAATCGAAATAAATATTATGAAATGCCTTGCTTGAGAGAGGAAAATATTTCTTAGTCCTAAATTATTGGAAATTGAAACATAGTTAAACTTCTGAGCAGTTTTCTTCATTTTCTAAGTGTAGTCTTAGTTATTATTTGTTTTATAAGTGGATATGTACATGCTCCTTATAAACACATGGTAACTCCATTCTTTGATATAAAGGAGAAAATTAGTGATATAAGCCAACAGTGTAACTACATAGTTAAAGTTATAAAAGAAAATAACTCCCAACTCAAGATTTTAGCACAACACAAATATCCTTTAAAAATTAAGATAAAATAAACACATGTTTGTTTGTTTGTTTACTTTCATCTTAGGTTCATGGGTACACACACAGGTTTGCTACACAGGTAAACTCGTGTCATAGGAGTATGTTATACAGATTATTTTATCACCCAGATACTAAGTGTAGTACCCAAGAGTTATTTTTTTTTTGTCCTCTCTCTCTTCCCACCCTCCACACGCTAATAGGCCCCAGAGGCTTTGATCCCCTCTGTTTTCATGTTATCATTTAGTTCCCACTTATAAGAGATAACATGCAGTATTTGGTTTTCTGTTTCTTTGTTAGTTTGCTAAGGATAATGGCTTGCAGCTCCATTCATGTTCCCACAAAAGACATGATCTGATTCCATTTTTATGGTTGCATAGTATTCCATGTGGTATATGTACAATATTTTCTTTATGCAGTCTACCATTGATGGACATCTAGATTGATTCCATGTTTTTGCTAATGTGAATAGTACTGCACATGTATTTGTGATAGAATGATTTATATTCCTGTGATAGAATGATTTATATATCCAGTAATGGGTATAAAACCATTGCTGGGTTGAATGCTAGTTCTGTTTTTAGCTTTTTGAGGAATTGCCACACTGCTTTCCACAATGGTTGATGTAATTTACACTCCCACCAACAGTGTATATAACCTTTTCCTTTTCTTCACAACCTCATCAGCATCTGTTATTTTTTGGCTTTTTAATAATAGCCATTCTCACCAGTGTGAGATGGTATCTTACTTTAATTTTGGTTTGCCTTTCTCTAATGATCAATGATGTTGAGTTTTTCATATGCTTGTTGGCCATCTGTATGTCTTCTTTTAAGAACTGTCTGTTTATGTCCTTTGCCCAATTTTAAGTGGGGTTATTAGTTTTTTTCTTGTACATTTGTTGAAGTTCCTTTTAGATGCCTCGTATTAGACTTTTGTCCATACATTGCAAACATTTTCTCCTATTCTTAAGGTTGTCTGTTTACTCTGTTGGTAGTCTATTTTGCTATGCAGAAGCTATTTAGTTTAATTATTACAAAAGTAATTGTGATTTTTGTCATTACTTTAAAGGGTAAAAACCACAATTACTTCTGCAGCAACCTAATAGGTCTCATTCATCAGTTTTGTTATTGATTGCTTTGCATGGTTTTGTCATGAAATCTTTGCTGTTACTACAACCAAAATGATATCAGCCTAGGTTGCCTTCAGGGTTTTAGACACTTTGGTTTCATACATTGAGTTTTAATTCATCTTGAGTTGATTTTTTATATGGTGTAAGAAAGAGGTGCAGTTCCAATTTTCTGTATATGTCTAGTCAGTTATCTCAGAACCATCTATTGAATAGGGCGTCCTTTCTCAATTGCTGGTTTTTGTTGGCTTTACGGAAGTTCAGATGGTTGCATGTGTGTGGCCTTATTTCTGGACTCTCTATCTGTTCCATATATCTATGTATCTGTTTTGTATTAGTACCATGCTGTTTTGTATTTTGGTTACTGTAGTCCCAGTATAGCTTAAAGTTACAATTATGTCTCCAGCTTTTGTTTGTGTGTGTGGGTGTGTGTGTATGTGTATGCACGTGTGTGTGTGTGAGGGGGGAGAGTTTTTTGTTTGTGTTTTTTGCTTAGGATTGCCTTGGGTATTTGGGCTTTATATTTGGTTTTATATAAAATTAAATATGTTTTTTTCATTTTGGTATGAAGAATGTCACAGTTTGAGAGAAATAGCATTGAATTTGTAAATTGCTATGGACAGTATGTCATTTCTTAATAATATTGATTCTTCCTACCATGAGTATAGAGTGTTTTTCCATCATATCGTAGGGCATATTCTGATTTCTTTGATCAGTGTTTGTAATTCTCATGGTAGAGCTTTTTAACCTCCCTGATTAGTTGTAGGCCTATGTATTTTATTCTTTTTCTGGCAATTGTGAATTGTATTAGTTTTCTGATTTGGCTCTTAGCTTGACTGTTATTGGGCTGATAGAAATGCTAATATTTTGCATATTATTCTTTTGTGTCCTGAAATTTTTCTGAAGTTGTTTATCAGCTTAAGGATCTTTTGGGCTGAGACTACAGAGTTTTCTAGGTATAGAATCATGTCAGCTGCAAATAGGAATAGTTTACTTCCTCTATTTCAATTTATTGCTTTCATTTATTTCTCTTGTCTGATTTCCTGGCCAGACATCCAATACTATGTTGAATATATGAGCATTGCAGAAAGTCTTGTCTTACGCTGGCTTTCAGAGAAAGCTTCGAAGCTATTCCCTATTCAGTATGATGTTGGCTATGTTTTTCTCATAGTGACTCTGTGTACATTTCTATTGACCTTTAATACTAGTTTATGAGGAGAGTTTTTAGTGCACTGAAGAAGTGTTTAAATTTTATTGATAGCCTTTTGTTCATCTATTGAGATAATCATGTGGTTTTTGCCTTTAGTTCTGTTTATGTGATGAGTCACATTTGTTAATTTGCATATATTGAACCAACCTTACATACCAGGGATGAAGTCTACTTAATCATGATGGACTAGATTTTTGACATGCTGCTGGATTTAGTTTTGCAAGTTTTTGAATGTTTTGCATCAATGCTCATCAAAACTGACTGGCCTGAGGAGTTCATAGTAACAAATTAGTAAACATGTGAATGATATGTTTGCAAGTTTTTGAATGTTTCAAAATTTGATGGCCTGAGTTTTCTCTTTCTGTTGTGTCTTTTCCAGGTTTTGGTATCAGGATGATCCTGGCCTTATAGAATGAGTTGAGGAAAAGTCCCTCCTCCTCAATTTTTTTAGAATACTTTCAGTAGGAATGGTTCCAGCTCTTCTTTGTATATCTGGTCAAATATGGCTGTGAATACATCGGGTCCTGAGCTTTTTGTTTTTATTTTTATTGTGTTTTTGGTTGATAGGCTATTTATTACAGACTCAATTTCAGAACTTGTTATTGGACTGTTATAGGAAGCAATATTTTTCTGGTTTAGGTAGTCTTGGGAGGATGTATGTGTCCAGGAATTTATCCATCTCTTTCACGTTTTCTAGTTTGTGTGCATAGAGGTGTTCATACTAGTTTCTGATTTTTACTTTTTTCCCTGTGGAGTTAGTGGTACTGTCTCCTTTGTCATTTTAGCTGTGTTTACTTGGATCTCATCTTTTTTCTTCTTTATTAGTCTAGATAGCAGCCTATCTTATTAATTTTTGAAAAACTTTTGGATTTATTCAGTCTTTTCAATGTTTTTCACGCGTCTCAATTTCCTTCAGTTCAGCCATGAGTTTGGCTATTTCTTGTCTTCTGCTAGCTTTGGGTTTTGTTTGCCCCACTTCTCAATTCTTTCACTTGTGATAATAGACTATTAATTTGATACCTTTTTACTTGTTTTTGAAATGGAGTCTCACTCTGTTGCCCGGGCTGGAGTGCAGTGGTGTGATCTCAGCTCACTGCAAGTTCCGCCTCCCAGGTTCACGCCATTCTCCTGCCTCAGCCTCCCGAGTAGCTGGGACTACGGTGCCCACCACCACGCCCAGCTAATTTTTGTATTTTTAGTAGGCAAGTGATTTCACCATAAGCCAGGATGATCTTGATCTCCTGACCTCGTAAATCCATCCACCTTGGCCTCCCAAAGTGCTGGGATTACAGTGAGAAAGTGAACCTACCACGCACGTCCGGCCCCTTTTTCACTTAATGTGGTGTGGTGTATAATTTGCCTCCTTAGCATTGCTTTTAGCTCTGTCTCTAACACTTATTTATTTCTGTCTTAATTTTGTTATTTACCCAAAATTCATTCAGGAGCATGTGGTTTTATTTCAATGTAATTGCATGGCTTTGAGCTATTTTTTAGTCTTGACGTCTATATTTTATTATGCTGTGGTCTGAGAGTATTTTTGGTATAATTTTGGTTCTTTTGCATTGCTGAAGATTATTTTATGTCTAATTGTGTGGCTAATTTTACACAATATGCCATGTTGCAATTAGAAGCATGTATATTCTGTTGTCTTTGGTTGGAGGGTTCCATTGAGGTCTGTGAGATCCATTAGGTCCAATGCTGACTTCGTGTCCTAAATATCTTTGTTCATTTCCTAACTCAGAGATCTGTCTAATACTGTCAGTGGAGTGTTGAAGTCTTCCTCAATTATCGTATGGGAGTCTAAGTCTCTTTGTAGGTCTCTAAAAGGTTGCTTTATGAATCTGAGTACTCCTGTGTTGGGTGTGTATGTGTGTGTGTGTATATATATATATATTCCCATTAAATTACCACTGACATTCTTCACAGAATTTATAAATTATTTTAAGATCCATATGGAACAAAAATTCCGAATGATCAGGCGATCCTAAGCCTAAAACAAGACAAAACTGGAGGCATTATGCTACCAGACTATATATGATATTTAGGTCTTCTTGTTGAATGGAACCCCTTACCATTATGTAATGCTCTTTTAAAATGTTTATTTTATTTTATTTTAGTTCCAGGACACATGTGCAGGATGTGCAGATTTGTTACACAGGTGAACATGTCCTATGGTGGTTTGCTGTACCTACCAACCCATCACCTGAGCGTTAAACCTTAATACACGTGATGCTCTCCTTCCCTCCGCCCCTCCAGATAGACCCCAGTATGTGTTCTCCCCTTCCCTGTGTGAATGTGTTCTCATTGTTCATCTCCCACTTACAAGTGAGAACATGCAATGTTTAGTTTTCTGTTCCTGCATTAGTTTGGTGAATATTATTCCTAACATCATGTCCTATCTCATTTATTTTTAGGGCTGCATAGAATTCCGTGGTGTATATGTACCACATTGTCTTTATCCAGTCTATCATTGATGGACATTGATCATAATTGGATATTTTTGATGTGCTGCTGGATTTGGTTTGACAGTCTGTTATTGAGAAATTTTTGCAGTGATATTCTCAGGGATATTGGCTGAAGTTTTCTCCTTTTTTCTTTCTTTTCTTTCCTTTCTTTCCTTTCTTTTCTTTCTTTTCTTTCTTTTCTTTCTTTTCTTTCTTTTCTTTCTTTCTTTCTTTTCTTTTCCTTTTCTTTCTTTTCTTTCTTTTCTTTCTTTCTTTCTTTCTTTCTTTCTTTCTTTCTTCCTTTCTTCCTTTCTTCCTTTCTTCCTTTCTTCCTTTCTTCCTTTCCTTTCTCTCTTTCTTTCTCTCTTTCTTTCTGTCTTTTCTTTCTTTCTCTTTTTGTATCTCTACTTAGTTTTGGTATCAGGATGATGCTGGTTTCATGAAGTAATTCAGGGAGACTCCTCTTTTCAATTGTTTGTAATACTTTCCCAGTAGAAATGTTATCGGCTCTCTTTGTACCTCTGGTAGAATTCAGCTAATGATCCATCTGATCCTGGGCTTTTTAACTGATAGGCTATTTAGCCCACTGCCTCAATTTCAAAAATGTTGGTCTATTCAGGGATTCAATTTCTTTTTCAGTAACCCAGAGGAGTGTAATAAGGAATTTATCCATTTCTCCTAGATTTTCCAACTTATTTTGCATAAAGGTGTTTATAGTATTCTCTAACAGTCGTTTGTGTTTCTGTGAAGTCAGTGGTGATATGCCCCTTATCATTTCTGATTGTGTCTATTTGATTCTTCTCTATATTCTTCTTTATTAGTCTAGTTGGCAGTTGATCTATTTTATTATATTATTAAAGTATCTTTTTAAAATTATTATTATTAATATTATTTTATTATTAAATAAATAAATAAATAAATAAATAAAGAGCTCCTGGATTCCTTGATTTTTTGAAGGGCTTTTTTTGTGTCTCTATCTCCTTCAGTTCTACTCGATCTTGAATTATTTCTCGTCTTCTGCTAGCTTTGGGGTTTGTTTGCTCTTAGTTCTCTAGTTATTTTAGTTGTGACGTTAGGGTGTTTATTTGAGATCTTTCCAGCTTTTGATGTGGGCATTAAGTGCTATAAGTTTCTCTCTTAACCCCTGCTTTTTAATGTGCCAGAGATTCTAGTACATTGTCTCTGATCTCATTGGTTTCCAGAACTTCTTTGCTCTGCCTTAATTTTGTATTTGCAGTATTCATTCAGGAGCAGGTTCAATTTCCATGTAGTTGTGTGGTTTTGGTGAGTCTTTTAGTTCTAATTTGATTATGCTGTGGTCTGAGAGACTGTTATGTTTTCAGTTATTTTGAATTTGCTGAGGAGTATATCATTTCCAAATATGTGATAGATTTTAGAGTAAGTGCCATGTGGAACAGAGATAAATGCATATTCTGTTGGTTTTTGGATGCGAGTTCTGTAGGTATCTGCAGGTCAACGATCCCAGAGCTGAGTTCAAGTCCTGAATAGCTTTGTTAATTTTCTGTCTTGATGATCAGTCTAATATTAACAGTGACTGTTAATGTCTCCCACTTTTTTGTTTGGGAGTCTAAGTTTCTTTTTAGGTCTCTAAACACTTTTTATTTTTTTTTTAATTTGGGTGCTCCTGTATTGGGTATATACATATATTTAGAATAGTTAGCTCTTTTTGGATCCTTTGTCATTATGTAATGTCCTGTTTGTCTTTTTTGATCTTTGTTGAGTTAAAGTCTATTAGGTCAGAAACTAAGACAGCAACATCTACTATTTTTCTGCTTTCCATTTGCTTGGTAGATTTTCCTCCATCCCTTTTGTTGAGCATATGTGTGTCTTTGCACAGGAGCTGGTTCTCTTGAAAACGGAACACCAATGATTCTTGACTTTATCCAACTTGCTATTTTGTGTTTCTTCATTGGGACATTTAGCCCATTTACATTTAAGGTTAATATTGTCATGTGAGTATTATATCCTATCACCATAATGCTAGTTGGTTACTTTGCAGACTTGTTGTGGTAGTCGCTTCATAGTGTTATTGGTCTGTGTACTTCAGTGTGTTTTTGTAGTGGCTGGTAACAATTTTTCCTTCCCATATTTAGTGCTTCCCTCAGAAGCTCTTGCAAGGCAGGCCTGGTGGCGACGAATTCCCTCAGTATTTGCTTGTCTGTAAAAAGATTTATTTCTCTTTTGCTCATGAAGCTTCATTTGGCCAGATATGGTATTCAGGAGTTTAAAATTTTTCTTTAAGAATGGTGACCAACCAACAAGACATATGAAAAATGCTCCATCATCACTGGCCATCAGAGAAATGCAAATCAAAACCACAATGAGATACCATCTCTCACCAGTTAGAATGGCGATCATTAAAAGTCAAGGAAACAACAGGTGCTGGAAGGATCAGCTTCAAATGAACACTTTTACACTGTTAATTGGGATTGTAAACTAGTTCAACCATTATGGAAAACAGTATGGCGATTCTCAGGATCTAGAACTAGATAACATGTGGCCCAGCCATCCATTACTGAGGATATACCCAAGGATTATGAAATTATGCTGCTATAAAAGACACATGCTTTTACCGTGTGTTTATTGCAGCCTTCTTCTAATAGCAAAGACTTGGAATCCTTGAAATGTCCATCAGTGACAGATTGGATTAAGAAAATGTGGCACATATACACCATGGAGCCACTATGCAGCCATAAAAAGGATGAGTTTAGATCCTTTGTAGGGACATGGATGCAGCTGGAAACCATCATTCTTAGCAAACTATCACAAGAACAGAAAACCAAACACGCATGTTCTCCTCATAGGTGGGAACTGAACAACGAGATCAGACTCAGGAGAGGAACATCACACACGGGGCCTATCATGGGGAGGGAGGAGGGAGAATTACATTGGGAGTTATACCTGATGCCAAATGTGAGTTGATAGGTGCAACCAGACTAACATAGCACAAGTATACATATATGTAACAAACCTGCATGTTTATGCACATATGTACCCTACAACTTAAAAGTATAATAATAATAAATAAATTAAAAAGAAAAATAAATTCACGTATGCAATTAATAAAAAGAATGAGTGAATATTATTGGCCCCAATCTTTTCTGGCTTGTGGCATTTCTGCTGAGAGCTCTGCTGTGATTCTGATGGGCTTCCCTTTGTAGGTGACCTGACCTTTCTCTCTGGCTGCCCTTAACATTTTTTTTTTCTTTATTTTAACCTTGGAGAATCTGATGATTGTGTCTTGAGGTTGATCTTTCATAGAGTATCTTACTGGGGTTCTCTGGATTTCCCGAATTTGAATGTTGGCATGCTTTGTTAAGCTGGGGAAGTTTTCCTGAATGAGATCTTGAAGTATTTTATCCAGCTTGGTTTCAATCTCCCTGTCTTCTTTAGGTACCCCAATCAGTCTCAGGTTTCATCTTTTTACATCATCCCACAATTCCCAGAGGTTTTGTTTGTTCCTTTCATTCTTTTTTCTTTAATCTTGTCTGTCTTTCTCATTTCAGCAAGATAGCCTTGAATTTCTAAAATTGTTTCCTCCACTTTGTCTGTCTGGCTACTGATACTTGTGGTTGCATTGTGAAGTTCTTATGTTGTGTTTTTCAGATTTATTAGGTCATTTATATTTCCCTCTAAACAGTTATTCTGGTTAACAGCTCTTGTAATGTTTTATCATGGTTCTTAGCTTCTTTGCATTGAGATAGAACATGCTCCTTCAGCTCAGTGAAGTTTGCTGTTATCCACATTCTGAAGCCTATTTCTGTTAGTTAATCCATCTCAGCCTCAGCCCAGTTCTATGACTTTGCTGACAAGGTGTTGTAATCATTTGGAGGAGAAAAGGCACTCTGGATTTTTGAGGTTTCAGTTTTTTATTTATTCTTTTCTTATCTTCTTGAGTTTATCTAGTTTCAATCTTTGAGGATGCTGATATTTGGATAGAGTTTTTGTAGGGACTTTTTTGTTCATTCTGTTGTTGTTAATTACTGTTATTTTTCTTTTAATAGTCAGGCCTCTTTTCTGTAGGGCTGCTGTGGTTTGCTGGGGGTCCACTCCAGGTCCTATTGGCCTGGGCCTCTCCCGCCCCTGGAGGTGTCACCACTGGAGGCAGTAGAACAGCAAAGATGGCTGATCTGCTACTTCTTCTGGGAGCTGCATCCCACAGGGTAACCAGCCTGACACCAGAGGGAATGCTCCTGAAAAGGTGTCTAACGACCCATTGTGGGAGTCTCACACAGTCAGGAAGCATGGGATCACAGACCCACTTAACACAGCACTCTGACTGCCACTTGGCAGAGAGGGTGCCCTGTATTGGGGAGAATCCCACTCTTCTGGACTGTCTGAATTTCTCAGAGCCAGCAGGGGAAAAACTAAGTCCACTGATCCGTAGAGACTGTGGCCACTGCTCCCCTCAGGGGATCTGCCCCAGGGGGATCAGAGTTTTGTCCATAGCCCCCTGTCTGGAGTTGCTGAAATTCCTGCAGGGAGGGCTTACCCAGTGAGGAGGAGTGGGTCTGCGTTCAGCCAAAAGAGGCAGTCTGGCCGTGATCTGTCACAGCCACTGTGCTGTGCTGTGGGAAATTTCTCTTGGTCTAAACCACTCAGTCTCCCTGGCACCAACCAGGGGACTGGAGCTGCAGTGATGGCTGCCACCCCTCTGGCAAGGAGCTCAGTCATCTTAGGCAGCAGGTAGCCACAGCGATGGCTGTCACCCACCCTTCCAGGAGCTCAGTCATCTTAGGCAGTCTGCAGCCATGTGGCCTCTGAGAATCTGCACAGTTCTGTGCTTGGGATCCAAGGCCCTGGTGGCATGGGATCATGAGGGAATCTCCTGATATTTGGGTTGCATAGATCTGTGGAAGAAGTGTGGTCCTTAGTGGGGTTGCACACTCACTACTTCCCTTGGGTGGGTGGGAACTCCCCTTGCCTCATGCAGCTCCCAGGTAGGCTATCACTCCACCCTGCTTTTATACACTCTCCATGGGTCCTGCCAACTGCCTAATCAGTTCCAGTGAGAGAGAACCTGGATACCTTAGTTGCTGGTGCAGGATTCAGTCTCCATTTTTGTTCTTGGTGGGACCCTTCAACCGTAGCTATTTCTAGGTGGCTACTTAGCCCCTCCCTGATGTAATGTTCTTATTTTTTATCTTTGTTAGTTTAAAGTCTGTTTTATCTGAAATTAGGGTTACAACCCCAGCTTTTTGTCTGATTTCCATTTGCTTAGTTTATTTTCCTTCATCCCTAATTTTGAGCCTATGGATGTCATCGCATATAAGAAGCATCTCTTAAAAACATCATACCATTGGGTCTTTTTTTTTTTTTTTTTTTTTTTTTGAGACAGAGTCTCGCTCTGTCGCCCAGGCTGGAGTACAGTAGCCGGATCTCAGCTCACTGCAAGCTCCGCCTCCCAGGTTTAAGTCATTCTCCTGCCTCAGCCTCTTGAGTAGCTGGGACTACAGGCGCCCACCACCTTGCCCAGCTAGTTTTTTGTATTTTTAGTAGAGACGAGGTTTCACCGTGTTAGCCAGCATGGTCTCGATCTCCTGACCTCGTGATCCGCCCGTCTCGGCCTCCCAAAGTGCTGGGATCACAGGCTTGAGCCACCGTGCCCGGCCAAGGGTCTTGCTTTTTTATATAGCTTTCTACTCTCTGTCTTTTAAATTGGGCATTTAGTCATTTACATTTAAAGTTAATATTGATATATGTGGATTTGATCCTGACATGGTGTTGTTAGCTGGTCATTATGTTGACTTGCTTATGTGGTTATTTTATGGTGTCACTGATATATGTATTTAAGTGTGTTTTTGTGTTCATTGGTAATGTTTTCTTCTTTTCACATTTAGAGTTGTTTTCAAGATCTCTTGTAAGGCATGTCAGGCGGTAATGTACTTCATCAGCATTTGCTTATCTGAGAAGGATCTTATTTCTCCTTTGCTTCAGAAGCTTCATTTGGCTGGATGTGAAATTCTTGGTTGAAGTTTTTTTTTTTTTTTTCTTTAAAAATGTCAAATATAGTGTCACAATCTCTTCTGGGTTTTAGGGTTTATAGTGAGAGTTCCACTGTTAGACTGATGGGGTTTTCTTAGTAGGTTACCTGCCCTTTCTCTCTAGCTATCTTTAACATTCTTAAAAAAAGATATTTTTAAACAAATAAAAACCATGATAATTTCATTGCAAGCAGAAAGCACTAAAGGAAATATTAATGAGATTTCTCTAGGCAGGAAAATATGACCTGAGATGATCCTCATTTAACACAAGATAAAATAAAGACCATCAAAAGAGCAAGTATAGAATATAAATATTATTTACAAATAATAGTAATTATAATCTACTAAGGTTGGAATACATAAGTGTATAATAATAATAGTGTAACAATGTGGGTGGAATAAATTGAATTAAAGTGCAAGGTGCTTACATTTTTTGAGAACTAATGGAAATATTAATTCATACTAAACTATAAGATGTCAAAAATTAATCTAATCCCTGGAATAACAACAAATTAATAATAAAATAATGTATAAATGATAATACGGAGGAAAATGTAATGAAAAAATATAAAACTAAAAGTAGTACTGTATAAACTCACAATTAGTTGGAGCTTTAGCATACCTATCTTAATAACTAATCAAACAAAAATAAAATGTATATCAAAGGGGATATAGAAAACTTGAATAACGAAGTTTGACATCCTGTAAAAACACTACATCAAACAATTGCATTATACATTATTTTTTTCAAATTCACATAGAACATTTAACAAGAGTGACCACATACTGGGCCATGAAGCAAGTCACAATAAGTATCAATGTATTGAGTTTATATGGAATGTAATTGCAGACCTGCCCCAGTAAAACCGGGCACCATGCAGGACCTCACGGCCCTAGACTCCAGACTGCCTGGCAGACTCAGTCTCCAGGTTTGCCCCCACTGCAGATGAGGCTGAAACCTGCAGACTCAAGGCCAACACCCATAGAGGCGTCCAGGCCTATCTCAGTGCCAGACTAGCCCCCAGAGCTCTGGCTTGTTCTATAGACTCAGATTTCAGGCCTGCTCAAAGCTCCAGTCCTGCCCTACTGCCAGGCTGGCTGCCACAGCTCTAGTCACCAGGCTGGCACTTGAAAATCCCAAGTCCAGGCAGCCACCAAAGCCTTAAGCATCAGACTGTCCACAGGAGACTACCAACATAGACCAAAATTTCAAGCCTGCCGCAGCCCTATGATTGGCCCCCACAGTCCTAAAATATGGGCTGGCACTTGCAAATCCAGGCTCCACACCAACCCCCATGCCCTCAGGCCCCTGGTGGGCACCCATGGACCCAACCTCCAGGTTGGCCCCAATACCCAGGCTTAAGACCTGCTCAGTGCCAGGCTTAGTCTTAATAATTAAAAGTCTTAATAATTAATAACTTACCGACACAGTGAATGCCAGGTCCAAATGTCTTCATTGATCCTTTCTTCCAAATTCCTAAAAAAAGATTGTTTACAAACTCATTCAGAGAATAGAAAAGGAGGAAATATTTATAAATTTTTTTATGAAGGGAGCATAACCTAGATACCAACACCTGATAAATTCTTTAACACAAAGTAGAATTATAGGCCTACATCTTTTATAAACGTTTATGCCAAAATTCTTTTTTCTTATTTTTTTTTGATACAGGATATCTTTCTGTCACCCAGACTGGAGTACAGTGGCATGATCATTGCTCATTGCAACTCTTTTAACTCGTGGGCTCAAGTGATCCTCCTGCTTTACTCTCCCAAGTAGCTAGGAGTACAGGTGCACACTTCAATACCTGGCTGATTTTTGTTTATTTTTTATTTTTTTGCAGAGACAGGATCTGATTATGTTGTCTAGACTGGTCTCAAATTCTTGGCCTCAAGCAATCCTCCTACCTTGTCCTCCCATGGCACTGGAATTACTAGCATGAGACACCGTGTCAAGCTGATGCCAAAATCATTAAACATTTTTGGAAAATTTAATACATAGAAAGGATATTATATCATGACCAAATGGAGATTATTTCAGGTTGGTTTAACATATGAAATTGACTACATTAAGACAGTAAAGAAGAAAAAAACTATATGATCATTTCATCATGTAGGAAACAAAATTTGATGATAATATCTAACACTATTTATAATAAATTTTTAGCATAAAGAAGAAAAAAATTATATTATCATCTCAACATTGAGAAAAAATATTTGATAATATCTTACACTTATTTATGTAAATCTTTAACAAACAAGGAATAGACAAGAACTACCTTAATCTAATAATGGGAACCTATAGAAAACCTACAACAAATGTATTACTCTATAGTGAAAAGTTGGAAAGTTTTCTCTGACCTCAGAAACAAGAAAAAGATGTTCACTAGTATAATTTTAATTTAACATGATGATGGAAATTTTAGTGCGATAAGAAGAAAGATGAGGCAAGTAAAAATAAGTTAAAAATCATAAGAAGAGAAAAAAGAAGAAATAAAACTGTCACTATTTAAAGGGAGCATGACTGTTTACATAGAACATTCAAAATATCTATGGGGCACTATTAAAATTAATGAGTGAATTTAGTAAGATTGTTAGAGACAAAGATAAAATGTAATAATAGTCATTCTGACTGGCGTGAGACTGTATCTCATTGTGGTTTTGATTTGCATTTCTGTATTGATCAGTGATGTTGAGCTTTTAGCTATTTTTAAAAATTCAGAAAATAGATGTTGGCAAGGTTGTGGAGAAAAAGGAATGCTTATACACTGTTGGCAGGAGTATAAATTAGTTCAACCATTGTGAAAGAAAAGTGACAATTCCTTAAAGACTTAGAGGAAGAAATACAAATTGACCCAGCAATCCCATTACTGGGTATATACCTAAAGGAATAGAAATCATTCTATTATAAAGATAAATGCATGCTTATGTTCATTGCAACACTACTCACAATAGCAAAGACATGAAATGAACACAAATGCCCATCAACGGTAGACTGGATTTAAAAACTGTGGTACATATCCACTATGGAATACTATGTAGCTATAAAAATGAATGAGATCATGTTCTTTGCAGGGCTATGGATGGAGTTGGGAGCTATTATCCTCAGCATACTAGAGCAGGAACAGAAAACCAAACACCACATGTTCTTACTTATAAATGGGAGCTGAATGATGAGAACACATGGACACATAGAGTGGAGCAACACACACTAGGGTCTATCAGAAGATAGAGGGTAGGAGGAGGGAGAGGATCATAAAAAGTAACTAATGGGTACCAGACTTAATACCTGAGTGATTAAATAATCTGTACAGTGAACCCCCATGACACAAGTTTACCTATATACCAAATGTGAACATGTACTCCTGAGCTTTAAAAGTTAACAAAAAGATAAACTATAATTACCTTTCTATATACCATGAAAAAACATTTAGAAAATATTCTAGTAATACCATTTATGCAATCAAATAAAAAATAGCAAATACCTAGAAATAAATTTAAAAATATATACGTACAATAGCTTTATCCTGAATAGTAGAAACTAATATTAAGATACATTTTTTTAAAAATACACAAATAGAAATATATAACATGTTAGAGTATGAAAGACTCAGTAATACAAAATATAGCAATTATTTTCAAATTCAAGTATTAATTCAGTGTAATCCCAATAATTTTTAAAATGTTTTTGTGATTACTGTCTAGTGATTCTACCATTTATATGGAAATAAAAGATTCAAGAATATACAAGACAATTTGGAAGTAAAATAACATGAAAGATATATAATGCCACATATTAATATACCAAGTTATTTTAAAGTGACAGTAATTAAGATAATGGAACATAGATACAGAGACAAATAACTAATGAAGTTGAATGGAAAGCAAAATAAGAGACCTATATAGATACAGTCACACAAATTATACCAAAGTTTTCATGCACTGGAGAAAAATGGGGTTTTCAATAATGATTTTAATCAATTAAGTATCTACAAGGGGAAAAGTGTGATTCTTGACCACCATTTCACAATAAGTACCAGAATCAATCTCAGATAAACTGAAGACCTAAAGCTGAACTGTAAAATAATAAAAGTTCTATAAGGTAACAAAGGAGGATATCTTAACGATAGTAGAGTAGACAAATATTTATTAAACTGGGCATAAAATCTATAACCATAATGAAATATAGTGATATATTGAACTCCCATTATCCAGTTATTACAAACTGTACAAGTTTTTCCTTCTCTAATAATTGTAGAAGAAAGAGAAAATAGATAAATAAATAAATAAATAAATAAATAAATAAATAAATAAAATACACATTTCTTTGAACATCATGACAAAGATTCTTTAGAGAAATAGTATGGTTATGACAACAATATGAATAATAGGTAATATTTTCATTGTGCTTTTATAGAATTTCAGTGTTCATAATAAACTTTCAAATATGTAACGTTTTAATGTAGTTGAATAATTATATTTGCTTGATTTGATCTGGGGTGAAATCCTGCTCTTAAAATCTTGTATTCCTTTTCAGTTTATGCACTCTCTATTTCAAATTTACTCTTTATAAAGATAACTTTCTTCTTGTCCTATCGTTTTTGCACCATTTATGTTTAATTCATCACTTTTCTTTAATTTCCTGATAATCAAATGAATTTAATCCTCAAACTTAGACAAGAAATTATGCTGTAGTTTTCACTAAATTATTCATTCAGCAATTGAATATTAAGTATTGTTGAAGGCTGAACAATAAAAAAAATCCAAACTTTAATTTCTAGGACCTGTGCATGTTATCGTATGTGGCAAACAGGACTGTGCATAAGCGGTTAAATTGAGAGTCTTGAGACAGGGAGGTTATCTGGATTGTTCAAGAGGGCACAAAATGTAATCACCAAAACTATTATAAGAGGAAGAAAAGAGGGTCAGAGGAGGAGAAAGCAAAGTGATTATGAAAGCAGAGATTGGAGTGGTGCACTTTGAAGGAGGAAGAATGGGGGCTAGCCAAAAATTCTGAGTAGCCACTGAAAGGTAAAAAAAGCAAGGAAATAGATTTTGCCCTCAGAGTTTAGAAGAAATCAGCCTTGCTAACACCTTGATTTTAGCCCAGTGAAATAGATTTTAGATTTCAGACCTCCACAACTGTAAAACTATGTTGTTTCAGCTACTATGTTTGTGACAATTTTCCACAACAACAATAGAAAATTAATGCAAATGTTGGTACCAGGAGTGGTTGTTGCTGTAATATATATTCAAAGATGTAGAAGTAGTTTTGGAACTGGGCATTGGAAAGGGGTTAAAATAATTTTAAGGAGAGTGATGGAAAAAGCCTTGATTGCCTTGAATAAAACTGCTAGAAAATATGGATGTTGAAGACTTTGTTGGTGAAAACTCAGAGAAAGTGAGGAACATTGTAGAAGAAAGCCTACGTCATCTTTGAGAATACATAAATCATCATAAAAAGACTTGATGAAATATGGATTTTAAAGATGTTGCTGGTGAGAACTCAGGAGGTAGTGAAAAACATGTTATTGAAGACTGGGGGAAAGATAATTCCATCTGTATAGTGGCAGAAACAGCTGAACTATGTTCTACAGTTATGTGAAGAACATAAGTAATGAACTAGGATATTCAGTTGAGGAGATTTTCAAGGAAAACATTGAATGTATAATGCAGTTTCTTCTTGCTGCCTGTAGTAAAATGAGAAGGAAAATAAATATAATTAAGGAAAGAATTGCTATGCAAACAATCACCAGGACTTAATTATTTGGGAAATTCTCACTTTACGCAGATTTTAAAAGATGATAAATTAAGGTTCACTGTCAGGGAAGTGTTCTCCAGAGAGAGTGCTGAGTGGGGCTGGACAATATTTTGCTAGTGCTGGAAGATAAAGCATGTTACTTAAGGATCTGATCAACCATCTCAGCAAAAGTCAGGTATATAGACTAAATGTATAAAAATATTTTCTTTATAAACATCTGTGGAGGAAACTTTTTTTTAATGGCTGGTATGCTCATAATATACACAAGAGAAGCACAAATTTCTGAGAATGTTATACCAGCAGAAACACTGAGAGTTTGGGATGAAAAGGGACGAGAGAGGAAGGATGAAAGAATTAAACTGATAAATCTATACAGGCAGGAATCAGGCAGGCAGAGCGACTCAGTTGCAAACATGTGCTATCCTTTAAAAAAAACGATGGAAGGGGAACATCACACACCGGGGCCTATCATGGGGAGGGGGGAGGGGGGAGGGATTGCATTGGTAGTTATACCTGATGTAAATGACGAGTTGATGGGTGCAGCACACCAACATGGCAAGTATACATATGTAACAAACCTGCACGTTATGCACATGAACCCTACAACTTAAAGTATAATAATAATAATAAAATAAAATAAAAAATAAAAAATAAATAAAAAAAAAGTTCAGTAACATAAGTATTAAGTACTGTGCACTAAATAGTTAACATCTATAATTAAAAATAAAATGTACAACTTTAAAAAAAAAAAAAAACGATGGCTAACTCTGAGGGTAGAGCTAAAAGCCCAGGGGTGGAGCCATGGGCCAAGGTAGTGGAATCTCAAGCCGCAGTAGATTATTCACAGACATTGATATCTAACAGAGTTTACTCAGTTTGACTTAGAAATTGCTTGAGGCCAATGATTTCTTTTTTATTGGTTTGTTTTATTTTCCCATTTTATGGAGTTAAAATGTCTATGATTATTATTCTGTCCATGTTCAATCATTGTATTTTTGGAGCAGAAAATGTGTTTTTTAATTTTACAGTTCTACAGATATAGGGTAATTTCACCCCAGGATGGAACACATACAGAATCTCACTATACCTGATTTAGATGATTTACACTATAGCAACTGGGACTTTAGAGCTGATGATATTTGCATATGATATCGGACTTGAGTTAATACTGAAATGAGGTGATAGTTTTGTAGATGTTAGTTTAGCTTTGAGTGACTGTATTTGCATGTGGGATAGAAATGAATATTTGGGGTTCAGGACAGACTGTAGTA
Source organism: Papio anubis (assembly GCF_008728515.1). Classification (NCBI taxonomy): domain Eukaryota; kingdom Metazoa; phylum Chordata; class Mammalia; order Primates; family Cercopithecidae; genus Papio; species Papio anubis. Next base: position 68,706,264 of record NC_044996.1, read on the forward strand.
GGCTGAATAATATACTCTAAAGATATCAATTTTCTAATCCCTTATCGGGGAAACCCACCCCCGATATTCAACGTGGTTCCTTTTCTATTTTCCCTAAGTGTTGACTGGTCTGAGAAATAAAGGGAAAGAGTACAAAAGAGAGAAATTTTAAAGCTAGCTGTCACATGTCGGCAGGTTCCATGATGCCCCCTGAGCTGTAAAACCAGCAAGTTTTTATTAGCAATTTTCAAAAGGGAGGGAGTGTATGAATAGGGTGTGGGTCACAGAGATCATATGCTTCAGGGGCGACAAAAGATCACAAGGCAGGAGGTCAGGGCGGGATCACAAGGTCAGGGCGAAACTAGAATCACTAATGAACTTCCATGTCCAGCTGTGCACACATTGTCACTGATAAACAATGTTCAAGTGCAGAGAACTGGTCTGACTACAATTTGTCAGGCTGGAATTTCCTAATCCTAGCAAGCCTGGGGGTGCTGCAGGAGACTAGGGTGTATTTCAACCCTATTTACATCTGCATAAGGCAGACACTGCCAGGCCGGCCATTTTAGAGGCCCTGCCCTGGGAATACATTCTTTTCCCAGGGCTGTTAATTATTAATATCCAGCGATATTTATCTTACCCGTTTTTGGTAATAAGAGAAATATGGCTCTGTTCCGCCAGGCCCACAGACAGTCAGACTTTAAAGTTATCTCCTTTGTTCCCTGAAAATCGCTGTTATCATGTGCTTAAATTGCTAGATTTCATATTCAAATACACATGCTCTACAAACAATTTGTGCAGTTAACACAGTCATCACAGGGTCCTGAAGCGACATTCATCCTCCACTTACAAAGATGACGGGATTAAGAGATTAAAGTTAAGACAGGCGTAAGAAATTATAAAAGTATTAATTTGGGGAACTAATAAATGTCCATGAATCTTCACAATTTATGTTCTTCTGTCGTGCTTTCAGCCGATTCCTCCCTTCAGGGTCCCTGACTTCCCGCAACAATCCTGGAAGTTGTGAAAGTTATCTTACATGGCAAATGACAATTTGCAGGTGCGATTAAAATCTTAGATTCTCCCGGTGGTTCCTAAGTATTATTACAATTGTGTATATAAGAAATAGGTAAAAGAAGATTTGATTACAGAAGAAATGCAATATGATGACATTGCAGAGATCAGAATGATGCAGTCAAAAACCAAGAAATGCTAGCAGCCACAAGAAGCAAAAAAAGGCAAAGAATAAAATCACTTCTGATGCCTTCAGAAAGAATCAGCCCTTCCAATAACTTGATTTTAGCTCTGAATGATTCATTTTGTACTTACGTCTTCCAGAAATGTAAGGGATTAAATTTCTATCATTTTAATCCACAAAGTATATGGTAATTTGTTACAGAGACAATATGAAACTAATGAAGGTAACACGCACAGAGGTTTTAGCAATAATCTAAATAAGAGATCAAAATGGTTTAGAGTTGATGGCAGAACTGATGTTGGGACTAAATTCTAGATATATTTTAAAGGTAATCCCTATAGGATTTGGTGATGTACTGGAACTGCTAGAGAAAGAAGGCAATTGAGGATGACGCCGAAGGTATGTTGGGGTGTGTGTGTGTGTGTGTGTGTGTGTATGCATGTGTTTGTTTGCTTAAACAACTGAGTGAATAGTAGTGCCAATTTCTGAGATGCAGAATACTTATGGATGAGCAGGTTTAGAAGGGGTACAAAATAATATTTTCGTTTTGCTCATATTAAGTTTGAGATATATATTAGACATCTAAGTGGAATTGTCAATAAATTGGTTGTACATATAAATCTGAAAATTAGAGGTGTGGTCTGGAACTGAGATATAAATTTAGAATTCATCAGAATTTAGATGGGATATAAAATCATTGGACTGGATGATATTGTATACTAAATGCTTGTAGATAAGAAAAAAAAGAAGTCCGAGGTCTAAGTTTTTGGGCTATTCAACATTTATAGATTGAAGAGGTGAAGAGAAACCAGCAACAGAGGCTGATAAGGAATAGTAATATAATAGAAGGGAAACCAAGAAAGCAGAGTGACATGATAACCAAGAGAAGAATATTTCATGAAAGGGGTCAGTTGTATCAAGTGCTGCTAGTGGAACTGTAGATGTGAAAGCCATTCCATGGAATGGTAAGGACAAAATCTGAAATAAGTCTGGGAGAGAAAAGAAAGTAGTAATAGTGATTTTCTCCGTTAATGGATCTGGGAATCTAGTATAGGAGAGTGAATTTTGCCAACTCTCCTTTTGTTCTTTTTGAATTATCCACCATATATATGCATTCAATTTTTCAATTAAAATATAGTTTAAAAAGAGATTGTTAGTTGGAGAAAAGGAAGTGAAGATAACTAATATGAATAATTCTTTCCAAGAGATTTTCTATACAAAGATGATGGAAAATGGGGTGGGGGCTGGAAGAGGCTGTGAAGGAAAAGGGATTTTTTAAGTGGAAATGGGATTTTTTAAATGGTAGGAGTTGCTAATTTTTTTTTGAACACTGATGGGACAAAATCTACAAAGAGTTAAGAAAAAATGATGTTATAGAAGAATATGAGTTAACAAAAAAGCTATACGCATAAATAGTGAAGAAAATTCAATCCTGTTTTATGAGTTGACTTACGTCCCCCAAATTTATATTCAAGTTCTAACATCTGGTACTTGTGAATATTACTTTATTTGGAATTGGATCTTTGCAGGAGTAATCAAATAAAGATGAGATCATACTGAATTAAGTTGTGCCCTAATCTAGTGACTAGTGTTCTTACAAGAGAAGAAAATCTTTTTCTTATCAGAACAAAGGGAGAAAGAGACATAGACAAAAAGTGGATGCCATGTGATGATGAAGGCAGATATTGGTGCAATGCATCTACAAGCCACACAATACCAGGAACTGCCAGAAACTAGGAGAGAGAGGCACGGAACAGAGTCTCCCTTAGAACCTCTAGAGTAAACCAATCCTGCTGATACCTTGATTTTGGACTTGTAGTCTCCAGAACTGTGAGACAATATATAATGGTTTAAGCCAATCAGTTTCTGGTAGTTTCTTACAGTAGCCTTCGGAAACTAGTATGCCTAGTTAGAGGAGTTAAATGTAACAAGAAGAAAGCATCTGCTCTAACAGGACTGAAGGTGGGGTACTGGGGTAAAGATGAACGCAGAATACTGCCAGGTAGCATTAATGGACCACTTGAAATTTGTCATTTTATATTTAAATTGAAGATAATGATTATGGTTACACAGTTTTTTTTTCTCATGCACATTTATCTTGCAGAGGTGTGGGGCATAATTAGAGGTTTAAATTTGTTAAAAATTAAGCTTTTTTCAGCAAAGATGTCCAAAAAGAGAGTGGGGTAAAGGGAGCTGAGGATATACTCAAGGAAATATTTGTGCTAATTCACCATGAGCCTGTAAAAATCTAAGATAGGAAAAGATTTATGACAGGCAACAGAAGAAAAGCCACAGAAGGATCATTAGCAAGGAACAGGGAAAAGGTAGTAGAATCAATGATCAGTCTTAGAGGTAGAATTGCTGAAATGAGATTATTAGAGGTGCCTGACGTATCAGTTGGAGAGTGGAATGTTTGAATTTGAGATTTTGGATGGATATGTGCAGTAGTAAACCACTAAATTAGGATGTAAGACAAAATAACTGGAGAAGAGAAAGTTAAATAATTAAAATGTTAGATATGAGATTGATCATCTAACAGTAAAATTACTAGAAATTAAGACAAAGGTACTTTTGGAGAAAGTGATAGCCAGACTGAAAATCATCACAAAATGAAGCAGAGTACTAGGAGTTAGGTCGTGAATACCACAAGGAAAGGTCACAGGTGATATAAGTTGATGACATGAGATTCAAAGTTGGCTATTTTTGGAAGTAAGAAAGGAGAATGACCTGGAAATAGCATTGAGGAATAAAGCCGACATCTATTGCGTTTTTGGGTTCAGTGGTAGGAGAGGATGTAGGAAGGAAAACATCAACCGCTCTTGAAGGCTGCAGGAAAAGCAATGAATTTGAGAGAGAGTTGGGTTTCAGATACAGCAAGAGGACAGAGTTATCATTCAGATAGGAGGCAGAGGAGGACATACAGGGTGTTGCTGATGACAGTGAGTTTCAAAGAGATAATGCCTAATGGTGACATAAACCTGAGGTCTTTGTGATCTAAGAGGGAAGATCATATGTAGGCAGCATCAAGCTAGAAATGTCTTTGTAAAAGTGCTAGTGATTTGAGAAGCTCACTTTGGGGAGCTCAATTTTAATCTCTGGATCAAATCTCCTTCATTTCTCTTTCTTTCTTTCTTTCTTTCTTTCTTTCTTTCTTTCTTTCTTTCTGTCTGTCTTTCTGTCTGTCTTTCTGTCTGTCTCTCTCTCTCTGTCGCCCAGGCTGGAGTGCAGTGGCGCGATCTCCATTCTCTGCAAGCTCCGCCCCCTGGGTTCATGCCATTCTCCTGCCTCAGCCTCCCGAGTAGCTGGTACTACAGGCGCCCGCCACCACACCTGCTAATTTTTTTGTATTTTCAGTAGAGGCGGGGTTTCACCATGTTAGCCAGGATAGTCTCGATCTCCTGACATTGTGGTCCGCAAAGTGCTGGGATTACAGGAGAGAGCCACCGCGCCTGGCCCACTCTTTTTCTTTCTTTCAAACTTATTGAATTTTCATTTTCTAAAAGTAATACACACTAATAGAAAAAAATATAAACATTACAGATATATATCATTTAAAGAGGGAAAATGTCTGCAATTCCTTTCTATGGAATAATTCTCCAAAGTTTGAATTTCTGAGTGAAATATTTTCTGAATTAGCTTTTTGCTATTGAATTTGTGCACTTCTTAATGTTTACTGGCAATTAAGATTTTTTTCCTATAAATTGCCTGGTCATATACCCCATATTTTTATTCCACATTAATTGTATTTTTTTCATAGACTTTACAAGTGTTTTATATTAGGTTGTACCATAAGAAATTTCCATTTTTTAGGTCAAAATAGTTTAATACAAGCAATCTCATATATTTCAATTTAATATACATGGGATATTATCTGGTAGTTGTAAGTTAGCATGGCTTACATTATCTTAATTTTTAAATTACTTTCAGAAATATTCTTTAAGAGGAGATTGACTTTTAAAATAAAAAACAACACTATAGCAACTAAAGGCTTCAGAAAAACTGTTTAATTCCATATGAATAATACTTTATCTTCTACTTAATGATGTCTTTAAAAAATAAACTCTATACTTTCTTGGACATAATAATGTATTTATCAGAAAAACAGAATGGTCTAATTTTACCTACACATACATTTAAGTTTACCAAACTAGCATACATAGTCTTACTACATTGTATCCTGCTTTACATTTTAAAGTGCTTTCACATTAGTTTATTCTTTCCATGATTCCTAAAACAAGATGTAGTAATAAGAAACTGAGACTCAGAGAGATAAAACAGTCAAGATTCACAGGTATTTTGTAAAAAAGACTGCACACGTGAAATTTCAAAGCAAAACATCTAAGATATTATTGAAAATTTCATATCTCTGTTTAAAATACAATTTCTAATTTATAAATAAAACGACTATGAAAGAAACATTCTTTACAGTTAAACATATACATTTGTAACCAAATTGACATATTGATTATTTGAAATACTAAAAAGAATTAAAAAGAGGACTTACAACCTTGGAAGAGACATTTCCCCTGCCTGTATGTTGCCTGGACTTGAGCATAGTAAGTTGAAACTGGTGATGTTGAGTGATGACATCATAAAGGGATTGTGAATAAAATAAACTTAAAGGGGACAGAGCAGTCATATTTTAAAGTGCACAGGTGCTTTTGAAACCTATTCTTAAATTGTGGGAGTGTTCACAGTCAACTTTTTAAAGCTTGAACTGAATTAGTCAGTATTCATTAATTGAATCTACCTGTTTGGCTTATTGAATAATTATTTCTTATCAGCCTATTTTAACACTAGCTTTGAATGTGCATGGGTGCATAAAGATGTGTTTATGTGTGTGTATTTGTGTGTGGAAAAGAGATATATGTGCTGAAAGGAAAATAGAAGAATGTAAATTTTCCTCTAAAAAGAGCAGTGGTAGCTTACTACATTTTCTTCACTTTTAGGCTTTTCTCCCCTACAACATTTTCGTACATTTATAGTGGTATTTCCACAAAAGAACTTGAAGATATCTTATTCTTAGATATGTAAATTCAGCAAAAGTAAACTCTCTATTAAACTGCTATTGACAAATCTGAAAAACACTTTTCACCCAAAGCTTAAAACAACTCTTATTATGTACAGAGATGTGTTAGAACAAGTTATAAACAGCTACTTGGTATATAAAACTCATAAATGTGAATGATTCATTATAGATAAGAAACATTTCAAGGCAGGTAGGAATTGTATGCAGGTAAAATCGTCCATATGTGTTTTAGTTAACAGTGACCATATTTCTAGCCACAGGAGAAAAAACAATTCACTAGTTCTTATTTTTCACCACTTTTTGTCATTGAATCTTTATTTCATTTTTGAAAGTTTATATATCTTATATAATAATGATATTTTATTTTTTAATGAAAAATGTGATCCAAGACACCAAGATAATTTTTACCTGAGCAGTATATCTCATAACTTTTTCATTGACCAAACTAATTTCACAAGCTAGTGAAATAGCATTGTCTTAAGGAAAGTAATATAAAGCCATTTAATTTATAAGTAAAAATGCACCACTATTATGTATTTGAAAGCAATATTAACTATGAGTTAAAGGCCATAAAAATGTAATTTCACTCCTCTGGCAGAGTAAATTCATTCCTAAGTAAATTAATATTTAGCACAAAGTCATTCATTACAGTTCTACATAAATATTAAAATCTAGAAATACTGTAAATGTTCGAAACTAGGGAATGGTTTCAGTAAATCACTACATTTTCATGACAGTAGGAATCATGTTCATTTTGCTCATCATCATATACTTAACATTTACTTGAAAAAATGGAACGTGAAACTATTCGTACAGTTTGATATATATCATATAAAGCAAATAAACTTGTTGTAAACATTGATGTAAACACATAAAAATGGTAATAATTAGATTATAGGTAATTTTCCACATATAATGTTTTGCATTTAAAAATTTCTACAAGTAGAGTGACATCAGCAAGATGCCAAAATAGGTGGTCGTAGGCTTCACTCCACCACAGAAATATCAATTAGCAACTAAAGAAAATGAAATTTAAAAGAATAACTTAGTTAAAACCTCAAAATGTGGGAATTATCCTGAGTCAACTGCATGCTCAATGAAACAGAATAAAAATCTGCATTGAAATGGTAGCAGAAACAGTTTAACTCTGAGCATATCACTCCTCAAACAGCTCCAGGTTGGCACAGCACCACACAGAGAGGATTCCACAGGGTTTATGGTTTCTACAGTGGGAAAAGATGACCAGGGAGGTTGACATCCAGCTTCCCTGGCATTGTGAGACACTTCTCAGGAGGCCTACTCAGTTTTCACCTTATGGGAAACAGGGAATATAGAGGGAAAATGCATAAGTAGACCACTTGGGGTCAGGTAGAAATCAAGAAAGGAGACAGAGCCCAAGGAAGCCAGTGAACAGATTTGGGTGGTAGCTCAGTGTACCAGCTAGCAGTGGTGCTCAATCGAGCTGAAGTAAGAATTAATCAGCACAATGACAACATTTGAAATTACTAAATCAGAAGAACAAAAAGAAAAAAGAATTTAAAAAAATGGAGAAAGTCTATGGGAATTATGGGACACCATTAAGACACAGTCGGTGCCTTGCAGGAATTTAAGAAGTAAAAAAAAAAAAAAAAAAAAAAAAGTGTCAGAAAGGATTCTTTTTTAAATAACGGTACCAGCTAGCAACATACCCCACCCACTAAAGAAGTGAAAAGTGCTACCTGGCTTGAATCCCTAGATGGCCAGCCTCTAGGTCCATCCTCAAACCCTCTCCTGGGGCCCCACCCAGAAAGGCAGAAAACCACCACAGCAAATTTTTACAAAAGTGATGCACTAGTTGTGCCATAGCTGAAGATTTAATTCGTGCTCCAAGTGGCTTCAAAGCACACCCACAAATGTTACCCAGAAATGGAAGAAAATGTCAAGCATGCATTTCTACTGAGCTTAATAGCTATTCTATTTGTTTTTATCTACTTAACCTCAGGTCCATTTCTGCAACCCTGATCAACTGCTGAACTAAAAAAGCAGTGCTTTCTAGCCAGAGAATATATCCAGTGGCCCAGGCAAATTAGAAGTAATTACATCGCCCATCCAGCAGGTTAAGCTAATTGCAGAGTTTAATCAGTGGTTTTGCTGGATAGTGGAGCCTAGCCACCTACACTATCAGAATTCAGACCAAAGGCAGCAGCCTAAAAATCTAGAAAACCCAAAAGAAAACTCTGTCTTTTCAGGGTAATTACTAGCTGTCCCATCCAGAATCATAAGCTAGCTAAATAGTGAAGGCCTATCCTTGCCAAATAACACCTGCAAAAGTCAGAAGAGGTGGTTGTCTCCACAAATACACAAACAACAACGACAGAGGGACATGAGGATTACAAAGCCTCAGGAGATCATGACACCTCCAAAGGAAACTAGCAAAGTGACAAAAATAAACAACAAAAAGGAAAGGTCTATGAAATATCAGAAAAAAATCAGAATAATCTAGTTTTAAAAAGGTTCATTGAGCTTCAGAATATATAATTTTTTTAAAAAAAATCAGAAATAATACATAAAAATAAAAACTTTGAGAAAAATTGGAAACAATAAAGAACAAATAAAAAACCCTAGAGAGAAAATATAAAACGACAAAATTGAAAATTTAAAGAGAAAGCTTCAAAACCCACCTCAAATAAGCTGAATAAATAATCAATCATCATAAAGATGATTTGAAATTAGTCAAAAGAGCAAAAAACAAAAAACAATAAAAAAGTATGGAGAATGATTATGGAAATTATTGGACACCATCAAAAGACAAACCTATGCCTAGTAAGCATTTAAGAAGTTAAAAAAAGAGAAAAAAGTGTCAGAAAAGATATGTTTTAAAATAATGAATGAGTGGGATTATGTATTTAAAATGCTAAAGAAAAAAAAAGTCAGCCAAGTATACACTACCTAGCAAATCTATATTGCAGAAATGAGAGAGAAATAAAATATTTCCCAGGCAAACAAAATGTCAGAGAATTAATCACCACTATGCCTGCCATACAGAAATTGCTAAAAAAATTTTTGAAATGGAAAGAAAAGGCTGCTAACTAATAACATAAAACTTACAAAAGCACAAAGCTCAATGGTGTAAGTAATACAGCACCATATTTCTAATATTCTAGGACTGTAATGGATATTTATAGAATAATTCCTTGTATGATTATTAAAGAACAAAATTATTAATAAAAACTATAGTTAAAATAATTTGTCAAAACATACTACAAAATGATGTAAATGATGCAAATAATGTTAATTCTAACATTAAACACATAAAACGAGAAGGAAAGTTAAAGTGTAGAGTTGTATACATTAAAATTAAGTGGCTATCAGCTTGAAATAAACCAATATTAGTGTAAAATATTCTATGTATACTTCATGGTGATCAAAACCCAAAAATATATACTAGATGTACAAAAGAAAAATAGAAAGGATTATATTCCTACTACAGGAAAGTGTCAAGCCACAAAAGACAGCAAAAGAGGAAGAAAGCAAGCATTTAAAAATAACCAGAAAACAACAAATGGTTGTTGTTTTTACCTGTTAATAATTTCCTTGAGTGTAAATAGATTAAATTATCCAATAAAATATGTAGAGTTATTTAATGAATAAACAATAACAAGAATAAATTATATTTTGTCTACAAGAGACTTACTTTGCTTTTAAAGACACCAAAAAACTGGAAGTGAAGGGTGTAAATAGATATTCCACACAAATGGGAACCAAAAGAGAGTAGAGATAGTAATACTTATATCAGACAAAATAAAATTTAAGTCAAAAAGTATGACAAAGAAAGGCATTACATCATGATAAAAAGGTCAATTCATCAGCATAATACAAATTATGTGTGTGTGTGTGTGTATATATACATGTGTGTATGTATATGTGTGTATATATAGATATGTTTTATATATATATATATATATATATATATATATATATAAAACATCCAACAGTGGAACATCTACATATATAAAGTGAATATTAAAGGATATGAAGGGACATACATATTGTGAAACAATAATAATAGGAGACTTCAATACACTATTTTCAATTATGGAACTATCATCCAAACAGAAAATTAGTAAGGAAACACTGGATTTGAACAACACTCTAGACCAAATGAGCTTAACAGACATATACAGAATATTTCAGCTAACATCATAGAATACACATTTTTCTCAAGCACATAGAGAACATTTACCAGAATAGATCTTATGTTAGCCTACAAGCCAAGTCTTAGCAAGTTAATCTCTTTGAACAACAATTGTATGAATCCAGAAACCAGTAACAGGTGGAATTTTGGAGTATTCACAAATACATGAAAATTAAACAATATACTTTCAATTAGCCAATAGGTCAATGAACAAATTAAAAGGTAAACTAAAAAAGTCTTGAGACAAACAAAAATGGTAACACAACACAATAAAACTTACGAATGTCACGAATGCAGTTTTAAGAGAAAAGTTTATAGTAAAAAATGCCTACATCAAAAAGGAGAAATATATAAACAATGTCATTTCTCAAAGTTATAGAGAAAGAAGGAAAATAAATTGAGCTCACTGTTAGCAGAATAAAATACATAATAATGATCGGAGCAGACACAGAAGATATAAAGATTTGAAAAACAATGCAAAATGTCAAGCAAACTGTGAGTTAGTTTGCTGAAAAGATAAACCAAACAAACAAACCTTCAGGTAGACTAACAAAGAACAAATATGAAAGATGCGAATAAGTAAATGCAAAAATGGAGAAGGAGACATTAAAACTGATACCACAGAAATATAAACCCAGAACACACCAAAAACTAGTAATGAGATCAAATACATAATACAAAGTCTCCCATCAAAGAAAAGTCCAACAATGAATGGCTTTATTGTTGAATTCTACCAAACATTGAAGAAGAAGTAAATACACAGATTGTAATCATATTATCCAGATAAAAATGTAAAGAAAAGGGACTCCTTTCAAACTGTTTTTATAAGGCCAACATTACTGTGATACCAAAGCCAAATAGAAAGAAAACTACAGATAAATACTTTTAATGTACACAAATGGAAAAATCCTCAACAAAATACTAGCAAACTGAATTCAACAGTGCACTAAAATGATCATTTACAATGATCTAGTAGGATTTATCCCTGGAATGCACGGATGACTCAACATTCACAAATCAATAAATGTGCTACACCACATTAAGAGAATGAAAAACAAAAATCATATGATCATCCCAAGACAGGAAGAGAAAGCATTTGATGAAATTTATTTTTTGTGTAAAGCGACTTAAAAATTAGATATAGATCAAATGTACTTCAACACAATAAAGTTCATAATTAATAATGCCAAAGCTAATATTTTACTTACTGGTTAACCATTGGAATTTTTCACCCTAAGACCTAGAGCGAGACAAATATGCTCACTTACTGTATCTGCTCAATATAGAATTGGAAATCCTTGACAGAGCAATAAGGTAAGAGAAAGAAGTAAAAGGCATCCAAATTGACAAAGAAATAAAAATATTGCTATTTACTGATGACATGGTCTTACATGTGGAAAACTCTGAAGATTCTACCAAAAATACTGTTAAAACCAATGAACATATTCAGTACAGTTTCAGGATACAAAATCAAAATCAATATGCAAAAATTAGCAGCATTTCTTTACATTAACCATAAACTTTTTATTAATAAAAAAGAAATATGGAGAACAATTACATTTATAATAGTTGCAGAAAAAAAGCAAAGCACTTATAAATAAATTTAACAAAGGAAGTGAATGACCTGTACACTAAAAACTATAGAACATTAATCAAAATGATAAAGGATGCAAATGAATGTAAAGTTATTCTGTGTACATGAATTTGAAGGATTAATATTGTTTAAATGTCCATGCTACACAAAGCTATCTACAGATTCAATGCAATCCTTATTGAATTACAATACTATTTTCACAGACATATTAAAATATTCTAAAATGCATATAAAACTACAAAAACCCCAGAATAGCCAAGGCAATTATGAGCAAAATACAAAAGCTGTGGGCTTCACATTCCTGATTTCCAACTATGCTGCACAGTAACAGCAATTAAAACAGCATGGCACTGTCATAAACAGATACATCAAACAAGGAAACAGAATAGAGATCCTGTAAATAAACTCCCTCATGTATGATCAATTGATATTTAACAAACATGTTGAGAATATGCAATGTTTAAAAAACGATCTTTTCAATAAATGGCATTGAGAAAACTGGATATCCATATGCAAGATAATTAAATTGAACTCTTGTTTCACAACATATTCAAAAATCAATTCAAAATGGATTAAGGATGTAAACATAATAACTGAATCTTTAAAACCACTAGAAGAAAACAGAGAGGGAGGCAAGCTACATGATATTGGTCTGGGCACCGTTTTTTTTGTTTTGTTTTTAGATTTGACCTCAATAGGGCAATAGCAAAAGGAAAAATAAACAAATGGGATTACATCAAATTAAAAGCTTCTGCACAACAAAAGGGACAATGAACAGATTGAAATATAACACCTACAGATTGGAAGCAAATACTTGCAAGCCATGCATCTGATAAAGAATTAATATATATACATATAATATATATATAGTGTGTGTGTATATATATAGATAGAGAGAGTATGAGTTCTGTCCCTCTGAGAGAGAGAGAGAGAGAGAGAGAGAGACAGAGAGAGAGAGAATGAATTAGTTCTGTCCCTCTAGAGAACCCTGACTAGTATACCTGCCTAAGTAACTCTGCTATTTGGGATCTCCAGTTGGACTGGGCTTCAGGCTGGGCTCCCCAGTTGGACTGGGCTTCAGGCTGGGCTCCGAGGTTAGTCAGAGTCACCACTCAGAACAAGTGAGACCTGGCCTATGCTCCTCAGAAATTCACAATTGAAGATTGCCTCCCTAAGTGGGCACCTCAGAGTGTGGGGTGTGATTTTGGCTGAGTTGAGCTGCTATTTGATCTCTTTTGTTGAGCTAGTGTAGCTTCTATGCTTCTCCAAAATGCAAAGAGGTGAGGATCTTCCTGCCTGGGTTGGGTTATTGAGATAAGTTTTTAGTTGATTTGAGACATTTTTAGACTCCTGGGAAAGCATGTACACCTACCGTGTTTCTCCAAAATGCATGGACATGAGCATTTTTCTGCCTTAACAGGGTCATTGTGGTGGGCTCTGAGGCTGGATGTGGAGCCTAGTCACCTGCGGAATTAAACAAAATTGAACTTCCCACTGTGCTTCGGGAAACAACCAGCTCAGCTTTATGGGTGAGCTTTGCAGTTGGTTAGTGTAGCCAATCGGGCACCACAATGGGCAGGAACACGAAAATACCACCAAGATCTGCATACCGGTTACTGTGAGCTCCACCGTCTTAGATTTTATCCAACGTTGTGTGACTTAGCAGTGTCATTAACCCCAGTGTCCCTAGTGAAGTGAAGCCAGAGTGGGCTTCCAGGGAAGTGTGCTGGAATTCTAGGGAAGGTGTGTATGTACTTCTACTTCTTTCTCTGGGTAGATAGCCTTAGGAGAATCCTCTTTATCTTGAATTGTCTCAATTTGGGGGAGGGGGAGAGGAGGCATAATAAAAATCAGGCTACTCTAACCCTCATAATTTGGTTTTCATTTATTTCTATGGACCATACAGAGCCTCAGGTTTGTTTTCAAGTATTGGAGTTTACAAAAAGATATTCTTATTCTGATCTGTGGGTATTTGCTAGGTGAACTTTCTGTGGCATGAAATAGAACCTGAAACTTTCTACTCCACCATCTTGCTGAAATAACTAATTTGATGCTATAGTGATTGTGATTTTTTCATCATTTTATTTTTGTATAGTTCATTATTAATGCAGAAAAAAGCAACTGATTTTTGAACGTTGATTTTGTATCCTACAATATTACTGAATGTGTTTACGAATTCTAACAGATGATTTTGGTGGAGCCTTTAGGGTTTTCTATATATATATATTAATAATACCATGTCATTTGCAAATTGAGACAGTTGCACTTCTTTCTTTCTAATTTGGATGGCTTGTAATTTTTTTTATTGCCTAATTTCTCTGGCTGAGACTTCCAAAACTATGTTCAGTAGAAGTGGAGGGAGTAGGTTTTATTGCCTTGTTCTTTTTCTTGGAGGAAAAGCTTTGAGATTTTCACCGAATATAATGTGAAAACTGCAGGTTTTTCATATATTGCTTTTATTGTGTTGAGGTAAATTCTTTCAAAACTTAGACTGTTGAGAGATTTTATTATGAAAGTGCATTAAATTTTTGAAATGTTCTTTTCTGAATGTTTTGAAATAATCTTGTAATCTTTATCCTTCTTTCTGTTAATGTGGTGTATTACCCTTATTGACTTACATATGTTAAAGCATCCTTGCAGCCTAAGGATAAATAGCACTTGCTCATGATGTATTGCTCTTCTAATATGCTGTTGTATTAGTTTGCTAGTATTTTGTTTAAGATTTTTGGATCAATATTCATCAGAAATATTGACTTGTAATTATGTTTTCTTGTACTGTCTTTGTCTGACTTTTGCATAATGGTAACTCTGACTTAATAAAATGGGTTTGAAAATATGTCCCCTTCAATTTTTTAGAAGAGTTTATGAAAGTTTGTTGTTAAATTCTCTTTAAATGTTTGGTAGAATTCACCAATGAAGCCATCTGGTGTTGAGCTTTTCATTGCTGAGGGGTTTATGATTAGTAATCACATCTCCTTAATCATTATTATCCTGTTCAAATTTTCTATGTTTTAATGACTCAGTCTTGTTACGCTCTGGGTTTCTAGAATTTTGTCTACTTCTTCTAGATTATCCATTTGTTGGCATATAATTGTTTGTAGTTTTCTCATAATTTTTTGAATTTATGCGGTTTTAGTTGTAATGTCTCCTTTTTCACTCTCCTCCCTTCAATTTTTAGTCTAGCTGAAACTTTGTAAATTTAATCTTTTAAAAACAACAACTGTTTTTTTTTTTGCTATTTCCTGTTGTTTTTCTATTTTTGAATTTTATTTATTTTTGCTTTTTTCATTTGTTTTCAATTTTTATTTTTAGTTCAGTAATACATGTATGGGATGCACAGGTTTGTTACATAGCTAAACATGTGCCATGGTGGTTTGCTGCATAGACCATTCCATCACCTATATATTAAGCGCAGCATCCATTAGCTATTCTTCCTGATGTTCTCCCTCACACCACTATCCCTTTCGACAGGCTCCAGTGTGTGTTGTGCCTCTCCATGTGTCTACGTATTCTCATCATTCAGCTCCTACTTACAAGTAAGAACACATAGTTTTTAATTTTCTATTCATGCATTAGTTTGCTGAAGGCAATGGCTTCTAACTCCACCCTTGGCCCTGCAAAAGACATAATATATTTCTTTTATGACTGCAGAGTATTCTGTATATATGTACATGTACTAAATTTTCTACATGTAGTCTATCTAATGATAGACTACATGGATATTTAGATTGTTTCCATATCTTTGCTATTGTGAATACTGCTGCAATTAATATACAAATGCATGTATCTTTGTAATAGAATGAATTATATTCCTTTGGGGATATACTCAGTAATGGGATTGCTGGGTCAAATGGTATTTCTGCCTCTAGGTCTTTGAGGAGTCATCACACTGACTTCTACAATGGATGAACTAATTTACACTTTCACGAACAAACTAAAAAAGTTTTTCTATTTTTTTTTTCTCTCGGCAACCCTGCCAGCATCTGTTGTGTTTTGACTTTTTAATAATTGCCATTCTGACTGGCATGAGACGGTATCTCATCATGGTTTTGACTTGCATTTTTCTAACGATCAGTGATGTTGATCTTTTTTTCATGTTTGCTGGCACATGTATGTCTTCTTTTGGGAAGTGTCTATTCATGTTTTTTTGCCCACTTTTTAATAGGGTTGTTAGTTTATTTATTGTAAATTCCTGTAAGTGCCCTGTAGACTCTGGATATTAGACTTTTGTCAAATTGATAAATTGAAGAAATTTTCTCCCTTTCTGTAGGTTATCTGTTCACTCTGATGATAGTTTCTTTTGTTGTGCAGAGGTTTTTTTAGTTTAATCAGATATCATCAGTCTATTATTGTTTTTGTTGCAATTGCTTTTGGGTTTTTGTCATAAAATCTTTGCTCATGCCTATGTTCTGAATGGTATTGCCTAGATTTTCTTCCAGGGCTTTTATAGTTTTAGGGTTTACATTTAAGTTTTTGATCCAATTTGAGTAAATTTTTGTCTACGTTATAAGAAAGGGTCCATTTTCTATTTTTTCTCTCACTGGATTCAGTCCCCTTCCTACAGATATATAGGAATGGGTTTCCCTCCTAGCTAGGGATCCGGGGGCTGGAGTATGTAAAACTCCTGGGTCTCTGTGTGTCCTGAGTGTCTGTTCTGCCAAGAATTGACACAGCTCTGTGTATCAGACCCAAAGCCTGGTGGTGTTGCCTCACTAGGGAATCTCCTGATCCATGGGTTGCAAAAATCCATGGAAGAAATGTGGTTTTTCTGGGTGGAGTTGCATAATCACTCATTGGTGCCCTTGGTTTGGGATGGGGGTTCCTTTGGTTCCATGATGCTCTTGGGTGAGCCGTTGCTCCCCCTCCTATGTTTCTACATTCTAATTGGGCCGAAATTTTCGCCTAGTCAGTCCCAATGTGAGAACCTGGATATTTCAGTCGAAGGTGCTGAAATTACTCACCCCTTTTCATTCCTCTCCGGTGAGGGCCACAGACTGCAGCTGCTTCTAAATGGCCATCTTGAATCTGATCAATTTAATCTTTATTATACTTTTCTTCTGTGAACTTTGGGATTAGTTTGTTATTTTTTTGTAGTTCCTAGTGAGTTTATGTTTTTTTAAATTTATATCTTTCAATTTTTTACACGTATTTGTCTATTACTGTAAACTCTGCTTTGGCTGCCTCAGTGAAGTTTCTTAGAGATTTTGGATATTAGACACTTGTCAGGTGTGTAGATTACAAATATATTCTATTATTCTGTAGGTTGTCTCTTTATTGATAGTTTCTTTTGCTCTTCAGGAGGTCTTTAATTAGGTTCCATCAGTCAATTTTATTTTTTGTTGAAGACTTAGTAATGAATTGTTTCTCAAAGCCGGTGTCCAAAATTGTGCTTTCTAGGTTTTCTTCTAGCATTCTTATAGTTTGAGGTCTTACATCTAAATTTTTAATCTATCTTGAGTTAATTTTTGTTTACAGTGAAAGGTAGTGGTACAGTTTTATTCTTCTGCATATGGATGGCCAGGATTCCAGTGACATTTGTTGAATAGGGGATCTTTGCCTCATTGCTTATTTTTGTTGACTTTGTCTAAGATCAAATGGCTGTAGGTGCATGGCTTTATTTCTGGATTCTCTACTTCATTCCATTTGTCTATCTCTTTGTTCTTGTACCAGTACCATGCTGTTTTGCTTATTGTAGCCTTATAGCATGGTTTAAAATCTGGTAATGTAATCTTTCTGTCTGTGTTCCTTTTGCTTATAATTGCTTTGAAAAATTGGGATTCTTTTAAATTCCATTCTAACCTTAGAATAGTCTTTTCTAGGTCTGTGAAAAAATGACATTGGTTGTTTGATAGGAATAGTGTTGAATCTGCAATTTGCTTTGAGAAGTGTGGTCACTTTACTAATATTGATTCTTCCAATCCATTAGCACGAATGTTTTTCCATTCGTTTGTGTAGTATGTATTTTTTTTTTCAGCAGCGTCTTTTAGTTCTTCTTGTAGTTAACTTTCACCTCACTGGGTAGCGGCATTCCCACGTATTTTATTCTTTTTGTGGCAATTGTGAATAAGATTGTATTCTTGATTTGGCTCTCAGCTTGTATCTTATTGCTGTATAATGATGCTCCTTACTTTTATATAAATTTTGTATCTTGAAACTTTACTGAAATAGTTTATCAACTACAATAGACTTTTGATGAAATCTTAAGGTTTTCTAGATACAGATTTATATCATCAGGGAGAAGAGACAGTTTAACTTCTTTTTCTCCTATTTGTATGCATTTTATTTTTTTTATCTTACCTGATTGCTGCAGCTAGTACATCTATTACTATGTTGAAGAAGAATGATGAGAGTGAGCACCCTTGTTTTGTCATAGCTCTCAAAGGGAATGAATTCTTTCGGTAATTGTCCATTCAATATAGTGTTGGCTGCATGTTTATCACAGATGGCTCTTATTTGGAGGTATGTCCATTTGATGCCTATTTTTTTGATGAATTTTATCATAAAGTCATGTTGTATTTTATTGAAGGCTCTTTCTTCATCTATTGAGATTTTATACATATTTATATTTATATATAAATATATACCTTTTATATATATTGAATATATATTCTCTATATAGAAATATATTCTCTATATAGAAATATATATTGAAATATATAATTCAGTTTATGTGATGAATTTCATATATTGATTTACATATGTTAAAACAACCTTGGGGTGAATTAACTTTTTGATATGCTTTTGAATTTGGCTTGGTAGTTCACTGTTGAGCATTTTTGTGTCTATGTTTATCAGGCATATTTGACTGTAATTTTATTTTATTGTTGTGCCTTTTCTAGGTTTTTTTTTTCCTATAAGAGTGGTGCTTCATAGAATGAGTTAGAAAGAAGTCTTTCCTCAAATTTTTGGTATAATTTCAGTAGAACTGGTGCAAGTTTTTCATACATCTGTTAGATTTCACCTGTGAATTTATCTGGTCTGGGGCTTTCTTTTGATGGGTTAGTTGCATATTACTTATTCAACTTTGGAACTAAATATTGGTCGTTTCAGGGTTTCAATTTGCTCTTTATTCGATCTTGGGAGATAGTGTTTTTCTGGAAATTTTTCCATTACCTCTAGCTTTTCCAGTTTATGGGCATAGAGATGACTCATAATAGTCTCAGAGGATCTTTTTTCTTTTATGTGGTATTAATTGTAATGTCACCTTTGTAATTTCTGATTATGATTTTTGTGACTTCTGTCTTTTCTCTGCTAATCTAACTAGCAATCTATCAATATTTTTTATTCTTTCAACAAATCACCTTTTGATTTGACTGAGACTGTATGGATTTGGGGATGTCAATTTTATTCATGTCTGCTCTGATTTTATTCATTTTTTTCTGCTAACGTTGGGCTTATTTTGTTGCTCTTTTTCTAGTTCCTCTAGGTATGATGTTAGCTCATTAATTTGAAATAATTCTGATTTTTTTAGGTCATAATTTAGCACTATAAATTTTATTTTTAACACTGCTTTTGCTGCAGCTCAGAGATTTTGTGGGTCCCATCTCTTTCATTCAATCCCAATTATTTATTTATTTATTTATTTAGAGATGGAATCTTGCTCTGTTGCTCAGGTTGAAGTGCAGTGGCACAATCTCGGCTTACTGCAACACCCACCTCCCAGGTTCAAGTGATTCTCCTGCCTCAGCCTCTCGAGTAGCTGAAATTAAAAGCACTTCCCACCATGCCCGGCTAATTTTCATGTTTTTAGTAGAGATGGGGTTTCACCATATTGGCCACGCTGGTTTCGAACTCCTGAACTCAAGTGATCTGCGCACCTTGGCCAATCAAAGTGCTGGGATTACAAGTGTGAGCCACCATGCCCAGCCCAGTGTTTTTAATTTCTTCCTTAATTTTATGGGTTACCCTGAAGTCATTCAGTATCAAATTGTTTAATTTTTATTTATTTCTGCAGTTTTGACAGATCTTTTTTGTATTGATTTTTATTTTTATTTAGTTGCCGTCAAAGAGTATGGTTGTTTTAATTTTGATTTGTATTATATTTATTAAGACTTACTTTATACCTGAGTATGTGATCCGTCTTGGAATATATACTCCATATAGATAAGAAAAATGCATATTTTGTGGTTGACGGGTAGAGCATTTTGTAGATGCCTATGAGGTATAATTGTTCAAGTGTCAAATTCAATTTCAGAATTTCTTCATTAGTTTTCTCCCTTGATGATCTGTTTATTGTTGTCAGTGGGGTGTTGAAGTCTCCCACTATTGTGTGTCTGTAAAAATGTTTCTGTAGATCTAGAAGTACTTTTTATTAATCTGGATTTTCCAGTGATGACTGCATATTTATTTCTTCTTGTTTAATTGAACCCTATGTAATTATGTAATGCCATTCTTTGTCTGTTTTTTGCTATTGTTGGCTTAAAATTTGTTTTATCTTATATAAGAGTAATAATTCCTGCTTCTTTTGGTTTTTCATTTGTGTGATAAATCTTTCTCCATCCCTTTCTGTTCAGTTTATGGGTGTCTTTACATGTAAGATGGTCTCTTCAAGACAGCAGGCAGATTTTTAAATTGTTGTTGTTGTTGTCTTTATTCAGCTTTCCACTGTGTGCTTCTTATGTGTGGTGTTTAGACCATTTACATTCAAGTTTAATTTTAATTTGTGAGATTTTAATTCTATCATGAGGTGGCTAGCTCGTTGCTTTGTCATTTCTTTTGTGTCATTGCTTTATATAGTCTGTGGGGCTATATGTACTTATGTGAGCTTTTTTTGTGAGAGCAGGTATTATTCACTTGTTTTCATGTTTAGAACTCCCTTAAAAATATCTCCAGATGATTGTCTAGTGCTAACAAATTCCCTTAGCACTTGTTTGTCTGGAAAACATTTTATCTCCCCTTTGCTTATAAAGCTTACTCTGGCCTGCTATAAAAGTATTGTTTTGAATTTCTTTCCTTTAAAAATGCTTAAAATAAGCCCTTAACCTCTCCTGGCTCATAAAATTTCTGCTGAAAAGTCTGCTGTTAGGCTGATTGGGTTCTCTTTGTACATGATATAACCTTTTTCTCTAGCTTCTTCGTGAGATTTTTTTTTTAAATTTGAAGTACTGGACGTAAACCAACAACAGTAAAAAGTACAGCACGACATATTTATGGAGGAAGGAGCAAGATGGCCGCATTAGGGAACAGCTCCAGTCTCCAACTCCAGCCTGCACACAGAAGACCGTGATTTCTGCATTTTCAACTGAGGTACTGGGTTCATCTCACTGGGAGTGCCGGACGATCGGTGTTGGTCAGCTGCTGCAGCCCGGACCAGCGAGCTGGAAGGTGGCTGGTGGCATCGCTTCACCTAAAGCCATGGGAACTTTTCCTACCCAGGGGAACTGAGACACACAACACCCGGGAGTGGGTAACTCCCACCCTGGTCATTGCTTACAAACATCATAAAGGCACACCAGAGATCATGGTCCCACACCTGGCCGGGAGGGTCCCACGCCCACGGGAGCCTCCCTCATTAAGCAGTACACAGGCAGTCTGCATCTACCGGCGGCAGCTTAGGCTAGAGGGGCTCTCGCCATTGCTGAGGCTTGGTAGGGTAAACAAAGCTGCCCGCTGGGAAGCTCCAACTGGGTGGAGAGCTCACAGCAGCTCAAGGGAAACCTGGCCTGTCTCTGTAGACTCCACCTCCTCTGGGACAGGGGCACAGCTACACAACAACAACAATGAATAACAACAAAAGTAGCAGAAAACTCTTGCAGACTAAAATCCACTCTGCCACTGTGCCTCAATGAAGGACCTCCCACTTCTTGAAAGGAGGTCTCTAGAATCCCATTGTGATCAGCGCAAGCCTCAAGTGGGTCCTTTGATCCCCGGAGGTGAAGCCAGACCTCCCGTTCTCTGACCCACTTCTGTTTCAGGGTTGAGGAAATCTTATAAGCCTTTAAATATGTCCCTGGATAGGTAATACCGGTTCCATTCTCCTGAGCCCTCAGCCTGTTTGAGCATCCAAAGGAATGGAGCTGGTCCTGTCAAGAATTTAGAAGTCTTTGAGGTCCCTGATTCTGAAGAAAAACACCAAACATAGGCGCGATGTCCCCATCAGTGGTATCGTCCGTCGACGCAATTAATCTGAGGATAAGTCCCACAATGAAAGGAAAAGCAGCGTAAAGAAAACGCCAGGCCTCTAAAAGAGCATTGAGTCCCCAAAAGGAGCTTTTTCAGCTCACGCCACCGACCGTTTCTGATCGTTCGCCCCGGAGCCTGATAGAACAGCGTTTCATCCACCAAACCGGTCGCCATAAACACGCACCAAAGCAGCAAACCGCACCCCGGCGCAGCAACGGACGGCCAGGACTAATTAATGGTATGAGAAGGTCGGTGAACGAAATGAAAGAGATGAAAAACCATGACACGAAATACGCGGCAAAATGCACGCTTTCCAGTAACCGGAATTCGACCAACTGGAAGAAAGAGATCAGCGTATTGAGGCATCAAACGCATCGAAATGAATGGTGAAAGAGAAACCAAAAGAAAAAAAAGAAGAAAAGAAATGAACAAAAGCCTGCAGAAGGGCGGGATTATGTAAAAAAGACGTAAAACCATCTGATTGGGGTGCCTGAAAGTGAGGGGAATAAAACCAAGTTGAAACACTCTTCAGGGATATCATCCAGGAGAACTTCCCAACCCAGTAGGGCAGGCCAACATTCAAATCCAGAAATACAGAGAACGCCACAAAGATACTCCTCAGAAGAGCAACTCCAAGACACATAATTGCTATTCAACAAAAGTTGAAATGAAGGGAAAAATCTTAAGGGCAGCCATAGAGAGAAAGGTCGGGTTACCCACAAAGGGAAGCCCATCAGACCGCCATAGATCTCTCGGCAGAAACTCCCGCTCAGAAGAGAGTGGGGCCAATATTCAACATTTTAAAGAAAAGAATTTTAAACCCAGAAATTTCATAATCTGCGCCAAACTAAGTTTCCGCTAAGTGAAGGAGAAATAAAAATCCTTTACAGATAAGCAAATGCTTAGAGATTTTGTCACCACCAGGCCTGCCTTTTACAAGAGACCCTGAAGGAAGCACTCCAACATGGAAAGTGAACCGTACCAGCCATTGCAAAAAACATGCCAAAATGTAAAGACCATCGAGGCTAGGGAAGAAACTGTAATCAACTAATGTTGCACAACCAGTTAATACTGCCATGGTAGGATTCTGTAAGTTCTCATACAACAATCTTAACCTTAAATGTAATGACTAAATGCTCCAATTAAAAGACACAGACTGGCAAACTGGATAAAGAGTCAAGATCTACTCAGTCTGTTGTATCTAGGAGACCCATCTCTACACGCAGAGACATACATAGGCTCCAAAATTAAAGTGGATGCTGGAGGAAGATTTACCAAGCAAATGGAGAAAGGTGGGTTGCAATCCTAGTCTCTGAGCAAAACAGAAACCATCAAAGATCAAAGAGACAAAGGCCATTGGCATAATGGTCAAGGGACTGAATTCAACAGGAATATTTCTAACTATCCCAAATATATATGCACCCAATACAGGAGCACCTAGATTCATAAAGTGGCAAGTCCCAGGGAGGACTGCACAGCACAGACTTAGACTCCCATACAATACAATGACTCTCAACACTCACTGTCAACATTAGACAGATCAACTAGACAGGAGCAGCAGTCAGTAAGGATAACCAGGAATTGAACTCATTCCTGCAGCAAAGCAGACCTAATAGACATCTATAGAACTTCCACCCCCAAACTTCAACAGAATATACATTCTTCAGCACCACATCGTACTTTACTCCAAATCAATTTATATAATTGTACAAAGCACTCCTCAGCAAATGTGGGCTTAAGAACAGAAATTATAACAAACTGTCTCAGACCACAGTAACTCAAACTAGAACTCAGGACTAAGAGAAACTCAATCAAACCACACCACATGGAAACGGAACAACCCTGCTCCTGAATGACTACTGGTAAGCACATAATCTAAATGAAGGCAGAAATAAAGATGTTCTTTTGAAACCAATGAGAACAAAGATGGCACCATACCAGAACTTGGGACACATTTAAAAGCAGGTGCAGAGGGAAATTACAGCGTACCAAATGCCCAACAAGAGAAAGCAGGAAAGATCAAAAATTGACACTCTAACATCAAAGAATTAAAAGAATCCAGAAGAGGTAAACACATCTCGAAGCTAGCAGAAGGCACAAATTCAAGATCAGAGCAGAATCGGGAAGGAGATAGGAGACAAAACCCTCCAAAAAAACGTAATGAATCCAGGAGTTGGTTGGTTTTTGAAAAGATCAACAAAATTACAGACCACTAGAAGTGACTAATAAAGTAAGAAAAGAGAGAAGAATCAAATCACTCACTTCAAAAATGATAAAGGGATATCACCACCGACCCCACAGAAATACAAACTACCATCAGAGAATACTATAAACACTTCACAAAACAAACTGGAAAACCTAGAAGAAATGGATAATTTCCTGACACTACACTCTTCCAAGACTAAACCAGGAAGAAGTTGAACTGAATAGACCAATAGCAGGGTTTCAAATTGAGTGGCCAATTAATAGCCTACCAACCAAAAAGTCCAGGACCAGATGGACCTCATTAGCTGAATTCTACCAGAGGTATATGAGGAGCTGGTATCATTCTAAACTATTCATTCCAATCATTAGAAAAGAGGGAATCTCCCAACTCATTTTATGAGGCCAAATAATCCCGGATACCAAAGTCATAGAGACATTAATGAAAAGAGAATTTTAGACCAATATCCCTGATGAACATCGATGCAAAAATCCTCAATAAAATACTGGCAAACCGATTCAGCAACACATCAAAAAGCTTTCATCCCACTCATGATCAAGCGGGCTTCATCCTGATGTAAGGCTGGTTCAACATTCTAAATCAATAAAATACAATCCAGCATATAAACAGAACCAAAAGACAAGAACCACATGATTATCTTCAATAGATTTCTTAATGCACCAACAGCCTCATACAAAACGCCAATAAATTCGCTGGCTGATGGAACGCATCAAAAATAATAAGAGCAGCTTATGACAAACCCACAGCCAGCCACTTAATGGGCAAAAAACTGAAAAATTCCCTTGAAAACTGGCATCAAGATAGGGATACCTCTCACCACTCCTATTCAACATAGTGTTGTGCTCCTGGCTAGGCACCAGCAAGAGAAAAATCAGTGCATTCAGTTAGAAAGAAGAAGTCAAAATTGTCCCTGTTGTTTGCAGATGACATGATTGTATATTTAGAAACCCCATTGTCTCAGCCCAAAATCTCCTTAAGTTGATAAGCAACTTCAGCAAAAGTCCTTGATAAAAATTAATAAAAAATCACAAGCATATACACCAATAACAGACAAACATAGAGCCAAATCACAACAACTTCCATTCAAATTGCTTGTGCGAGAATAAAATACCTAGAACCAACCTACAAGGGATGTGTAAAGGACCTTCAAGGAGAACTACAAAACCACTGCTCAGCAAATAAAAGAGGACACAAACAAATGGAAGAAATATACTGCATGCTCATGGATAGGAAGAATCAATGAAATGGCCATACTCGCCCAAGGTTTATAGATCCAATGCCATCCCATCAAGCTACCAATGAGTTTCTTCACAGAATTGGAAAACTACGAAGTTCATATATGGAACCAAAAAAGAGCCTCAAGATCTCCAAGTATACAATCCTAACAAAAGAACAAAGCTGGAGGCACGCCACCTGACTTCAAATCCATACTCAAGCATACAGTAACTAAAACAGCATGGTACTGGTACCAAAATAGAGATAGGATCTAAATGAACAGAACAGAGTCCTCAGAAATAATAACACCACATCTACAGCCATCTGATCTTTGGATAAACCTGAGAAAAACAAGAAAAGGATTCCCTATTTAATAAATGGTGTTGAAAATTACAGCCATATGTGAAAGCTGGAAACCATCCTTTCCTTACTCCCATACGAAAATTAATTCAAGATGGATTAGAGACTCTAAATGTTAGACTCCATTACCCATAAAAATCAGAGGAAAACCGAAAATCAATATTCAGGACATAGGTATGGGCAGTATTCCCTGCGTGTAAAACACCAAAAGCAACGGCAGCAAAAGCCAAATTGACAAATGGGATCCACTAACTAAAGAGCCTAAGTAAGAAACCACCGAGTGAATATAAAACTCCAGAATGGGAGAAAATTTTGCAAAATCGTACTCATCTGACAAAGGGCTACTTGGTCCAGAACCTGCTGTAAAGAACTCCAAACTTACAAGAAACAAACAACTCACCAAAAGTGGGCAAAGGATATGAACAGATATTTCAAAAAGAGGCACATTCATACAGCCAACAGACATACGAAAAAATGCTCATCATCACTGGCCATCAGAGAAATGGCAAATCAAAACCACAATGAGATACCCATCCTGGCCACCAGTTAGAATGCATGCATCATTAAAAGTCAGGAAACAACAGGTGCCGTGGAGGATGGGATAAGAACACTTTCTACAATGTTGGTGGATTGTAAACTAGTTCAACCATTATGGAAAACAGTATGGCGATTCCTCAAGGATCTAGGAACTAGATGTTCTACATGACCCAGCCATCCCATTACTGGGGATATACCCAGTTGATTATGCGAAATTATGCTGCTATAAAGACACATGCACAATGTATGTTTATTGCACTATTCACACAGCAAAGACTGGGAATCAACCAAATGTCCATCAGTGACAGATTGATTAAGAAAAATGTACATATACACAGTCATCATATAGCCATAAAAAAGGATGAGCTTCGCATCCCTTTGTAGGACATGGATGCAGCTGGAAACCATCATCATTCTTAGCAGCAAACTATCAGAAGAACAGGAAACAAACAATCAAAGACAAGTTCTCACTCATAGGTGGAACTGGAACAACGAAGATCACTTGGACTCCAGGGAAGGGGAACATCACTCACCGGGCCTATCATGTGGAGTGGGATAAGAGGGATCAGCATTGTAGCTATACCCGATGCAAATGACGAGCTTTGATTAAGTGCAGTAGACTAACATAGTACTGCCATATATATGTAACAAATCTCAAAATTATGCACATAAAATCTCACAATCCTAAAGTGCATAATAATAATAATAAATAAATTAAAAAAAAAAAAAAAAAGAATGACATATTTATCTGTCTATTGTTTCTGAGAGTTTAGTGTACCTTTTGATGGTGGCCAGGCATATACCTTAGCTTTTCATGATCTCCTTGGAGTTCTTGTGCTGTTTTCTTTTTATCTGGACATTCTAAAACTTCTAATTTTTGTAATTATTTTTGTGCAAGTAGAATTTTTCTTTTTCTTTCTTTTCTTGTAATATAATTAGTTTTTTTTTTTTTTCCTTTTCCTTTTCCTCCTGTACCTAGGGGATATGACTTTATAGAATGCTGACTAGGGTTCCCATCGGCTTTGCTTCCTGTGCACTTCTGTCAGTGCGTTTTATATTGGGCTATGCCATTTGACCTACCAACCAGTAGATGGTGCTAATAGGTAAGAGGCTGCTGCACCAAACATGGCTGAATGTGTTCTTGATCGTTGTTTAGACAATAGGCTGATCTGTGAATTGCACACTAGTCTGTGCTCCCTGATTAACCCTGGTGGTCTGGGGACCAATGTGGTTGGGAGCACACTGGGCATGTCTGCCTAGAGGTAGTAGTTACTGTGCTGCAATTAGTTTGATTTTGTGTAGTATTTCTTAGAATCTTTTATTTAAAACATGTTCTCAGAACTTGTTATGGTAAAATATGTGCTATGAGCACATGCACAGATATAATTGTAAATCAGAGAATCATAAGATCTTGTAATTTAAAAACAAGACCAACTTTCTCAGGCTTATCAGAGAACTCTAAGACTTTACTAACTTTTGTGTTTATATATAAAACCCATAACAAGTAAATAGTGCCTAAAATTTGAGGAAATAACTGAAGATCAGTGACAAAGTTAATTAGATATATGTTTTAATGACTCAAATGGAGACATTTAAAAAGCTAAATAAATCAGAGTTCTAGAGAGGCAGTGTTGGCTTCTTTTATTTATCTCTCTGAAGATCAATACTACACATTAAACTCCCATATTTTAGTAGGTAAGCATGTGAATCCAAAAAAAAATTTCGACCACTCTTGCACTCTTTGCCATTTTCCCCAGGTCCTTATTCCTCTTGACAACTGAAACATGTCTTGATAGGTCCTCTTGGTTGCTAATGTTGTTTGAATATCTGTCTCCTCCAAATCTCATTTTAAATGTGTCCCACAATGTTGGAGTTGGGTTCTGCCGGAAGGTGATTTTGTCACGGAAGCAGATCCTTCATGAATTGCTTGGTAACATCTCCATGGTAATATGTGAGTTCTTGCTCTATTAGTTCATATGAGAGCTGGTTATTAAAAAGAATCTGGCATTACTTCCTCTCTCTCTTATTCCTTCTCTCATCATGTGACATATCTGCTCCCTCTATACCTTCTGCTATAATTTTAAATTCTCTGAGGTTCTCACCAGATGCACATGCTAGTGCCATGCTTCTTGAAAAACTTGTAGAACTGTAAGTTTGTTTTATATACAAATTACTCAGCATCAGGCATTCCTTTATAGAAGTACAAAATGGAGTAATACAGGAAATTTGTACCAGGAATGGGCTGTTGCTGAAAAGACACTTGAACCTGTGGAAGCAGATTCAAATCTGGGTAATGTACAGAAGTTAGCAAAATTTGGAGAAGTAGAAGATATAAAGTTTAGAGAAAGGTTTGTACTTATTAGAGACTATTTAAGTGGTTTTGACAGAAATGCTGATAAAAATATGGGTGGTAAAAATCAGGTTGGTGATGTATCAGGTGGAAAAAAAGAAACTTGTTGGGAACTAGAGTGAAGATTACCTTTGTTATGTCTTAGCAGAAATTTAGCTGAATTGTGTGCATGTCCTAGACTTTTGGGATGGCTGAACTTAAGAAGGATGATGTGGGTATATGGAGGAACAAATTTCTAAGCAGCAAAGCATTCAAGAAGTAGTTTGGTTGCTTTTGACGGCCTAGGAATAGAAAGGTGAGCAAAAGAATGACTTAAAGGTGGAACTTATATTTAAAAGTAAAGCAGGACATAAAAGTTCAAAAATTTTCCAGTCTGGCTGTGTAGTAGGGAAGAAAATAGTCTTTTCAAATACAAGGGGGAGGCAGGGTAACCTCTTATGAGAGAGATTAGCATGACTAAAAGTGAGCCAGGTGCTAATATTGAATACAATAGGGAGAAGGCCTTGAAATCTTTTCCAAAACCTTCCAGGATTTTCCTCCCATGAAGGCTCAGAGGCCTAAAAGGACAGATTCATTTTGGGGGATCATAAACAGGATGCTGTTAACCTATGCCACCTCAGGATTCTGCTCTCTGCATCCCAGCTACTCCAGCTCCAGCCAAGGCTTGAAGGACTGCAGGTATATCCTGGGCTGCCACTCCTGAGAGTGCAAACTGTAGGCTTTGTGACTCACTTGGTATTAAGTTTGCAGGCACACAGAATGTGATTGTAAAGAAGGTTTGGTGGCTTCCACTTAGATTTTAGAGGATGTATTGGAAAGCCTGGGTGCCCAGGCAGAAGCCTGCCGCACGACAAAAAAAGCCTTTAGAGAGAAGCTCTACTAGGACAGTGCTAAGGAAAAATGTGGGATTTGAGCCCCAACACAGAGTTCCCGATAAAGCACTGCCTAGTAGAGATGAGGGAATGGGGCTATACCACCTTTCAATTCCCAGAATTGTAGAGCAATCGGCAGCATGCACCCTCAGCCAGGAAAAGCTGCAAGCATTGTAGTCCAATGCTTGAGAGCAACCACGTGGGCTGCACCCAACAGAGCCATGAGGGCAAGGCTGCCCAGGGTCTTTGGAGAACACTCCTCACAACAGTGTGCCCAGCATATAGGAAACAGTGTCAAGAATTATTTTGGAGCTTTAAGATTGAATTTCCCCTCGATGTTAGAGGTGTGGTCTAGTGGGAGATATTTAGGTCATGTAAACATATCTTTCATGAATGCTCTGGTGCCTTCTGCATCATAATCAGTGAGTTCTCACTACATTAGTTAATACAGGAGTTGGTTCTTAAGAAGAGTCTGGCACCCTTCCTCTTCCCTCTTGCTCCCCATCTCATCATGTGACATGCATACATGCTTTCCAGTGTAATTGCAAGCTTCCAGAAGCCCTCACCAAAAGCAGATGCTGGTGCCATTCTTTTTGAACAGCCTTCAGAACCATGAACCAAATAAATTTATTTTCTCTGTAAATTACCCAGCCTCGGGTATTCCTTTATAGCAGCACCAAATAGACTAATACAATTATCTACTCAACATTTTTTTTCTGCCTGTTGATTCCTTGCCTGTCATCACTGTAGAAGCTAAGAATGCCATGCACATACTTTCTAAGTCCTCCTTGAAAAGCTAAGTGTGGCCACTCAACCTAGTTTGGGCAAATGATAATAAAAATAATACTTCTGGGTGGTGTCTAGTGTTTTTCTTTAAATGGACATCGAAAGTCCATGAATGGGCTTTTACCACAAAGAAAATGGGCTTGCTTTCTGCATTGTGTGTTTTAATATGAAGACATGATACTTGAAAGTGCAGCAGCCATTGTGGCCAAATCAGGGCGTCTATTGCCAATGTTAAGACAACCCCCTCAGAAAAACTAAAAGAACTGGATGGTATTGCTAATCCACTGAATCAATCATAAAATTTTCCTTCCAGAAATCTCATTAATAAAACAATAATGTTCCTATAATTTAAGCCATTGTTAATGGGGTTTTCTGTTACATTTTAAAGAAAGTAGCAGTAACTGTTTCAACTGTCTAAGCCAGCTTATGGCTGTTGTTGTTGTTTTTTTTTTTTTCCAGTGTCTTTCATTTCATATAAAATAACCTTCTTCTCTTTCCATTTTTATACCTTTTTTTTTTTTTTATCAGAACTACATCAAGATGTCTTTCTTTTTTAAGGTTTTTCTTTCTTCATCATTCAGAGTTAGTTGCTCCTCAGGTATATTTGGTCACTGATTCAAAAGTACTTATTGAGAACCCACTTTATGACAGACATTATACTATATGCTAATAATTTAACATTAAAAATTACCTTTATGGAGCTTAAAGTTCATAGTAGATATAATTTTTTTCTTACTAGTATCCATTTCTCTATTTATTTCTACTGGAAGGGCCATCATTTTGTTCTGTTGTCCATTGTATTAGGCCATTTGTACATTGCTATAAATAAATACCTGAAACTACATAATTTATAAGAAAAAATAGTTAATTGGCTCCTGGTTCTGCAGGCTGTACAGCAAGCATAGTGGCATCTGCTTTTGGAAAGGTTTCATGAAGCTGCCAATCATGGTGGAAAGCAAAGCAGGAACAGGCACTTTCCATCGCAAAAGCAAGAGTGTGTGTGTGTGTGAGAGAGAGAGAGAGAGAGAGGTGTCACACACTGTTAAATGACCAGATCACCTTTGAACTCAAAGTGAGAGCTCATTTATCACCAAAGAGATGGCCCAAGCCATTCCTGAGAGATCCACCTCCATGATCCAAACACCTCCTAAAAGACCCTATCTTCAACAATAAGGATTACAATTCCACATGAGATTTGAGTGGGGACAAATATCCAAATTATATCATTCTGCTTCTGGTTCCTCCAAAATATCATGTCTTTCTCATATTGCAAAATAAAATTTTACATTTCCAACAGTCCTTGATAGTCTTAACTCCTTCAAGCATTAATTCAAAAGTACTAAGTCTCATCTGAGACAAAGCAAATACCTTCTATCTATGATCCTGTAGAACCAAAAACAATTTAGTCATTTCTGAGATACAATGGTGGTATAGGCATTGGAAAAACATTGTCATCCAAAAGGGAGAAATCAGCCAAAGGAAAGGTGCTACAGGCCCCACACAATTGAGAGGTGGGCTCCCAAGGCCTTGGGCAACTCTCCCCCTGTGGCTTTGCAATTGTTGAGTGCCTACAGGTTTTCCAGACACAATGCAAGCTGCCAATGACTCTATCATTCTTGGGTCTGGAGAGCAGTGGCCCCCTTCTCACAGCTCCACAAGGCACTGTCCCAGTGGGGACTTTGTGCAGGGGCTCCAACAAAACATTTCCTTTTCACACTGCCCTAATAGAGGTTCTCTCTGGGGGCTCCACCCCTGCAGCAAGCTTCTGCACGGGCACCCAGGATTTTCTAAACCTCCTGTGAAATCTAGATAGAGGCTAACATGCATTCTTCACTTTTGCATTCTGCACATGTACAGACTTAACACCACAAACAAGCATTATTTAAAGTGGCAGCCTGAGCTGTACATGGGCCCCTTTGAGCTATGGCTAGAGCAGCTGAGATGTGGGAAGCAGTGTTATGAGGCTGCACAAATGAGTAGGAGCCTGGACCTGGACAACAAAACCATTCTTTCCTCATAGGTCTCTGTGCCAGTGATGAGAGGGGCTGCCCTGAAGGTCTCTGAGATGCTTTCTAGACCCTTTCCCCATTGTGTTGGCTATCAACACTTGACTCCCTTTTAATCACACAAATTTTTCTAGCAAGTGGTTGCTGCACAGCCTGTTTGGACTCTTTTCCTGAAAATGAGATTTCTTTTCCCACATGGCCAGGGGCCATGGTGCATATTTTTCAAGCTTATATGCTGGGCCAGGTGTGGCTTATATCTGTAATCTCAGTACTTTGGGAGACTGAGGTGAGTGTATCACCTGAGGTCGGGAGTTTGAGGCCAGCCTGACCAACATGGAGAAACCCCGTCTCCACTAAAAATACAAAATTAGCTGGGCATGGTGGCACATACCTGTAATCCAAGCTACTCGGTAGGCTGAGGCAGGAGAACTTTTTGAACCCAGGAAGTGGAGGTTACAGTGAGCCAAGATGGTGCCATTTCACTCCAGTCTGGGCAACAAGAATGAAACTCTGTTTCAAAAACAAACAAACAAAACTTACATGCTGTACTTCTATTTTAAATATAAGTTCCAGCTTTAAGACATTTCTTTACTCTCACATCTAAGAATAGGTTGTTAGAAGCAGCCAAACCACATCTTGAATGCTTTGCTGCTTAGAATCTTTTTCCACCAGATACCCTGGGTCATCCATCTCAAGTATAAACTTGCACAGATCTCTAGGGCATGGAAACAATACAACTAAGTTATTCTATAAGGCATAACACATGTGACCTTTGCTCTAGTTCCCAATAAGTTCCTCATTTCCACCTGAGACCTCAGGGCCTGGACTTTGTTGTTCATATGACTATGAGCATTTTTGTTACAACTGTTTAACCAGTCTATAAGAAATTCCATTTTCCCTCATCTTCCTGTCTTCTTCTGAGCCCTCCAAATTCTTCTAACTTCTGCTTGTTACCCAGTTCTAATGTCACACCCACATTCTCATGTATCTTTATAGCAATGACCCACTATTTGGTATCAATTTTCCATATTCCAATTTTCCATATAATATTTCCAACTTTTCCATATTTCCACATTTATAGCATTCTTGCATTGCTATAAAGAAATATCTGAGACTAAGTAATTTATAAGAAAATAGATTTAATTGGTTCATGGTTCTGTAGGCACACAGAAGTCGTAACAGAATCTCCTTCTGAGTGAGGCTTCAGGAAACTTACAACCAGGGCAGAAGGTGAAGCGGGAGCAGGAACTTCATATGGAAAAAGCAAAACCAAGAGAGAGAGTGTGGAACAAGGTGCCACACACTTTTAAATGATGACATCCTGTGAAAACTCAGAGCAAGAGCTCACTTATCAACGAGGAGAAGGATCTGCCTTTCCTGAGGGATCTGCAACCATGACCAAAACATCTCCCACCAGGCCCCACACACCCAATATTGGGAATTACAATCCAACATGAGGTTTGAGAAGGGACAAACATTCAAACTTTATCACCCATCTTTCCTCCATATAAGATAGGA
Source organism: Papio anubis (assembly GCF_008728515.1). NCBI lineage: Eukaryota > Metazoa > Chordata > Mammalia > Primates > Cercopithecidae > Papio > Papio anubis. The sequence goes on from NC_044996.1 coordinate 68,740,228, forward strand.
GAATCAAACTGTATCTGGAGCTCTAAGTCTAAATCATTGTTTCATTAAGTCCTTGTTCAAGTTATTTTGCTGTTAATTAATTTAGGGGTAAGCATATCATTCAGTTAATATAAATAAAATGTGAGGGATGGTTTCCAGGAAAGTTTTTCTCATTTCAGAAAAGGCAGTTTATTTTCATCTAGTAGAAATCTTTATATCTGTTTACAATCCTTGACATTCACGCAGTGACCATCTTGCAACCATAAATAAAACCAGACTAAAGGCAAAGAAAAACAAGTAAAGTAACAGAATATAGAGGCAGAAACTAGGTTTTTGATGAAATTGGTGATCTGCTCAATTAACTAACTCTAAAACATACTTTACCTCAAAACCCTTTGTTGTGTAGCATAACAAATTCCCTTATTGAATGAGGCTATTTGAGTCAAGATTTTCAGATACTTGAAGGTGATGATATTATAACTAACATACAGTCTGAGAAAATACAAGGGAAATATGGTAAATGACAAACTCTAGAGGAAAAGGCTTTTGGATCTATTGATAAAAAACTTACAGTCCCGTAATAACTAGATTGCTCATTTAAGAGCACATAAATAGACCACAGAAAGTCATTCTTGCTGACTACTTGTATATAAATTATCTCACTACTAACCAATTTTCATTAGAGCATTGTAGTTTTTGGAGTACCAGTGGCAAGTTTGACTCAGATCATTATTCCATTTTCCTTTGTGAGTGTCTATATGTTAGCTAGCCACTATTGGAGACATTTCTGTGAACATGGGTTGAAAGATAGCTAATTATGTGATAAGGGAGTCCTGGACTATTACCTTATTTGTATTGACCTCTAATAGGCTGAGTTAACTTGCTATGGACTTCCCAGCCCACTTAATATACTGGAATAGTCAATATATGTTACAAAATTAACACTAGGTTTTAAATGCGTGGGGTTTCCATTCCTATTATACTTTTGTGCCATCTAAGCTTTTCTAGTCTTTTGGCAATTGGTATTAACTTTTTGCAAAAATTTGCCATTTTTAATCATCCTGGTAATACTAGTAAAATATTTTCACATAAAAATTTAACTGCACATGCAAACGATCAGAGTTATAATTTAGAAAGTTATATCCACCAAGACATATTTATAATGTATGCTTTTTCTCACAGATTATATTTTTTGTATTCAGAATTTTCATTTTTCATGTTCATCCAAAGGTCAAGGCCATTGCATATAAGTTGGCTTAATTAATTTGATAATGGGTACTGTCTGAGACTTTTAGTTTATTTAGTATTCTTGGGCCAAGAATTCAAAGGCCACCTGCATATTTCCAAGTTTATGAAGCACACACCTGAATTTGGGGAGTTGGTTGGATAGAAGGAAACATCTCAAAGAAAATATCCAACAGGCTGGAACAGAGCAGATTGAGGTCAGAGATTAACAAGTAGGTAGTTCTCATGGAAATTAAAATAAACATTTTAATTCTACTATACCTGTTAAAAATAATATTTATATTTTGGTCTTAAAATAAACTGGACATAAACATAAATCTTTCCATTGTTTTTCTCTGAACTTTGATTGTGACAGTCAAATAAATTAAAAATGTTTAAATAGGATAATAGTGGCATTTTTCTCAAATGTAAGATCCCATACATTCCACACTGAATATTACTAGCTAATTCTTAACATTTTTATAAAAAATTCTAAACACCAAATATTGTGCTTTGTAATCGTATTCTAGGACTTCCTCTCTTTTCTCTTGACATCAGGAGGTCTTAAGCTTGGTTCCACAAATTCCCAACACATAGAGTTTTAGAAATTCCATACAGGTGTTAGCAAGTTGAAATACATGTATTTGCATAGATATATTTTCGGGGAGAGAATTCCATTGTTTTCATAAAAAGGATTCATAACCCCCATATTATTAAGAACCACTTCTCTAAATATTGTTTTAGGATGGTAATTTCTGCCACTTCCACAGGTTTTATTTACCCAATATAATGATGCTATCTACGTCTGTATTTTCAGTTCGATCCTTTCTCTTAAGTTCCAGGCTCCTATATTTAACTTTCTGATGAATATATTTATTTTTATAAATCACAGTCACTTAAAGCTCATATATCTCAAACTAAATTCATTATCTTTCCCTTTTGCTCTTGTTCACATCTTTTTATCTTGGGGTTTCTGTCTCAGACAATGGCTGTATCACCCATTCTGTTGTTCAAGTCAGAAAACCAGGCACTCGCTAATTTCTTATCTCTTATCAACCCACTCTGATACCAATAATTACTTCCTAAAGCTTATCCTTCTTAAATATCTTCTGAACCTATCAATTTTCTCTATCCTTACTGCCACTATTCTAGTTCAGACTAATATAAAATCCTTAGATTTTTAACAGTTTCCTAACTGATAATGTAGTCTCTAGATTTTCCTTGTCCTGATCCACTCTAATCCACACTGCAGCACAATTATCTGCCCAAAACAAAATTTGATTATGCCACTCATTCACTGGTTATTTCCTGTTGCACTTATAATACAAACAAAACTACCCAATATGACCTACAATATGACCTTACATGATTGATATGGTTTGGCCCTGTGTCCTCAGTCAAGTCTCATCTCGAATTGTTCTCCCTGTATGTCAAGGGAGGGACCTACAATTCCCATGTGTCCAAAGAGGGAGGTGATTGGATCAGGGTGGGTGTTTTGCCCATGCTTTTCTCATAATAGTGGGTGAGTTCTCATGATATCTGATAATTTTTTAAGTGTTCGAAAGTTCCTTCTTCACTCTTCTCTTTCCTGTCAACCTGTGAAGAAAGTGCCTGCTTTGCCTTCTGCCATGATTGTCAGTTTCCTGAGGCCTCCCCAGCCATGTGGAACTGTGAGTCAACTAACTAAACATCTTTCCTTTATAAATGGCCCAGTCCCAGGGAAGTTCTTTATAGCAGTGTAAAAACGCACTAAGACAATGAATGATCCCTTTAAAAAATCCAGCCTCAACTTCTTCCACTAATCTACTCATACTGAATACTTCAGGCATATTTAGCTGTTTTCAAAAGCCCAAATGTTTCCTGAACCTTTTACCTCCTGACTTTTGCACATCTGTTTCCCTTTCTTTGTAGAAACACTCCTCAATCTCTATGTTCAACATACTCATACATACGTTGTTACCTAAATCTTACTTGTGGATTTATAGCTCTTAATTTAGAAGTTACTTAACCCAGAATGTCCTTCATATCTCCCCCCTAATTTTTCATAGGGCATTCTTATGTGTTACCATAGCATTCTGTCTTTACTTGTGATAGTACTCATTACTTTCTATAGTTATCACCTATTTCCTTACTTTCTTTTCTATATGCCTCTCTAGAGTTAAATTATTGGAGAACAGGTATTGTACCTGTATGTTTCATGCCCTAACATTAGGTTTAAATGCACCAGTTCAACATGGTATCTGAGATATCTTCTGACTGGTCAGAAATCTGTTATGAGTTGTTGGTATACAATGCTTATTAAATGTTATGAATTTCATTCTTAGTTGTATCACCAGCATCCAGCACATCAGCCCTATTTAGAAGCAGAGAATTAATAACTTCTAATTGTAGGTTTGGATTTATTTCATGTTGAAACAACCTTCAATAATCTCAGAACTATATTTAGAAAGCTCTTTATGGAGTCTGAAATTAGTAATCAGCTATAATCCCTTTATCTAGTGAAGTGTTTCTTAAAGTATAGTCCAAGTCATCTGCATAAAAACAACTTGAGATTGTGTATTAATGAGCTTGGCCATGCTATAACAACATACCACAGATTGTGTGACATAAACAACAGAAATTTATTTTCTCAGAGTTATGGAGGCTACAAGTTCAAGATTAAGGTGTCAGCAGTATTGGTTTCTGCTGTGGCTTCTATTCCTGGCTTGTGAATGGCTGCCTCCTTACTGTGTCCTCACATGTCTTTTCTTTTGAGTGTGCATGGAGAAACAGAGGTGTCTATGGTGTCTCTTCATATTCTTTTTATTTTATTCTTTATTTTCATTTTCAGTTGTTATGGGTACATAGTAGGTGTATGTGTTTATGTAGTACGTGAGATGTTTTGATACAGGTATGCAATGTGAAATAAGCACATTATGGAGAATGTGATATCCATCTCCTCAAGTATTTATTTTTTGAATTACAAACAATCCAATTACACTCTTTACATTATTTCAAAGTGTACTGTTATTATTGACTATTATCATCCAGTTGTGTTATCAAATAGCAGGTCTTATACATTCTTTCTATTTTTTTGTACCAATTAACCACCCCCACCTTTCCCTCAGAATCACACTACCTTTCCCAGTCTCTAGTAACCATCCTTCAACTATGTCCAAGTGTTTAATTGTTTCAATTTTTAAATTCCACAAATAATTGAGAGCATGCAATGTTTGTCTTTCTGTGCCTGTCTTATTTTACTTAACATTATAATTTCCAATTTCATCCATGTTATTGTAAATAACTGGATTTTATGATTTTTATGACTGAATAGTACTCCGTTGTACATATGTACCATAATTTCTTTATCCATTCATCTGTTGATGGGCACCTAGATTGTTTCCAAATATTAGCTATTGTAAACAGTGTTGCAACAAACACAGAAGGTCAGATATCTTTTCAATATACTGATTTCCATTTTGGGGGGTATATACCCAGCAGTGGGAGTGCTGGGTAGCACTATGCTTGATTGTATGGTAGTCCATTGGTACCCAGATTATACGGATTTTTAGCTTTCTGTGGAACTTCCAAGATGTTCTGCATAGTAGTTGTACTAATTTACATTCCCACCAACAGCGTACAAGAGTACCCATTTCTCCACATCCTTGCCAGCAGTTGTTATAGCCTGCCTTTTGTATAAAAACCATTTGAATTGGGGTAAGATGATATCTCTTTATAGTTTTTATTTGCATTTCTTTGATGATCAATAATGTTAAGCACATTTTCATATGCCTGGATGCCGTTTGCATGTCTTCTTTGGAGAAATGTCTGTGCAAATTATTTGCCCAATTTTGATCATATTATTTGACTTTTCTTCCTATATAGTTGTGGGAGTTCTTCATATATTCTGGTCATTAATCCTTTGCCAAATGAATAGAGTGCAAATATTTTCTCCGATTCTGTGGGTTGTTTCTTCACTTTGTTGATTGTATCCTTTGCTGTACACAAGGTTTTTAACCTAATGTGATCCCACCTTTCCTTTTTTGCTTTGGGTGCCTGAGCTTGTGGGTTATGGCTCAAGAAATTTTTGACCCAACCAATGTCCTTAAGATTTTTCCCTAAGTTTCCCTGTAGTAGTTTCATGATTTGAGGTCTCATATTTAAGTTTTCAGTCTATTTTGGTTTTATTTTTGTGTATGGTGAGAGATGGAAGAATAGTTTTATTCTTCTTCTGTAAGAGGATATACAGTTTTCTCTAGCACCCTATATTGAAGAGACCTTCCTTTCTGCACTGTATGTCCTTGGTATGTGGATCCCTTTCTCGGTTCTCTATTCTGTTCCATTAGTCTATGTGTCTTTTTTTTTTCTTTTTTTTTAATGCCAGAACCATGCTGTTTTGGTTACTATATCTCTGTAGTATAATTTGAAATCAGGTAATTTGATTTCTCCAGTTTTGTTATTTTTGCATCAGATAACTCTGTCTGATCTAGGTCTTTTGTGTTTCCCTATAAATTTTAGGATAGCTTTTTTTGTTTTTGTGAAAATTGTCATTGGTATTTTTTATTATTATTATACTTTAAGATCTAAGGTACATGTGCACAACATGCAGGTTTGTTACATATGTATACATGTGCCATGTTGGTGTGCTGCACCCATTAACTCATCATTTACATTAGGTATTTCTCCTAATGCTATCCCTCCCCCATCCCCACTCCTCACAATATGCCCCAGTGTGTGATGTTCCCCTGCCTGTGTCCAAGTGATCTCATTGTTCAATTCCCACCTATGAGTGAGAACATGCAGTGTTTGGTTTTCTGTTCTTGCAATAGTTTGCTGAGAATGATGGTTTCCACCTGCATCCATGTCCCTACAAAGGACACAAACTCATCCTTTTTAATGGCTGCATAGTATTCCATGGTGTATATGTGCGACATTTTCTTAAAATCCAGTCTGTCTTCTGATGGATGTTGGGTTGATTCCCAAGTCTTTGCTATTGTGAATAGTGCCACAATAAACATGCGTGTGCATGTGTCTTTATAACAGCATGATTTATAATCCTTTGGGTATATATCAATAATTATGGCTGGGTCATATGGTATTTCTAGTTCTAGATCCTTGAGGAATCACCACATTGTTTCCTGTGGTTGGTTACGTCCCACCAACGATGTAAAAGTGTTCCTCTTTACACATCCCTCTCCAGCACCTGTTGTTTCTGACTTTTTAATGATTTGCCATTCTAAGTGGTGTGAGATATGGTATCTCATTGTGGTTTTGATTTGCATTTCTGTGGCCAGTGATGATGAGCATTTTTTGCTATGTGTCTGTTGGCTGTATGAATGTCTTTAGCTTTTGAGAAATGTCTGTGGTGTTCATATCCCTTGCTTTAACACTTTTTGATGGGGTTGTTTGTTTTCTTGTAGAATTTGTTTTGAGAGTTCTTTGTAGGTTCTGGATAGTAGCCCTTTGTCCCAGATGAGTGGGTGCAAAATTTTCTCCCATTCTGTGGGTTGCTGTTCTGCACTCTGATGGTAGTTTTCTTTTTGCTTTGTGCAGAAGCTCTTTAGTTTAATTAGATCCCATTTGTCAATTTGGCTTTTTGCTGCCGTTGCTTTTTGGTGTTTTAGACATGAAGTCTTTACACTTATGCCTGTGTGTCCTGGATGAACTTGCTGGTTTTTCCTCTAGGATTTTTATGGTATTAGGTCTAACATTTAAGTCTCTAATCCATCTTGAATTAATTTTCGTATAAAAATTAGGAAAGGATCCAGTTTCGAAACTTTCTACTTATAGCTAGCCAATTTCCCAACTTCATTTATTAAATAGGGAATCCTTTCCCCATTTCTTGTATTTCTCTCAGGTTTGTCAAAGAGATCCAGATGGCTGCTTGTAGATGTGTGGTATTATTTCTGGGGACTCTGTTCTGTTCCATTGGTCCTATATATCTCTGTTTGGTACCAATTTACCATGCTGTTTTGGTTACTGTAGCTAGCCTTGTAGTATGGTTTGGGGAAGTCAAGGTAAGCGTGATGCCTCCAGCTTTGTTCTAACGATTTTAGGATTTTCTTGGCAGCACGGGCTCTTTTTGGTTCCATACTTATGAACTTTAAAGCAGTTTTTTCCAATTCTGTGAAGAAACTCATTGGTAACGATGGGGATGGCATTGAATCTATAAAATTACCTTGAGCATTAAGGCCATTTTTCTGTCTCGATTCTTCCTATCCATGAGCATGGAATGTTCTTCCATTTGTTTTGTGTCCTCTTTTATTTCGTTGAACACTGGTTTTGTAGTTCTCCTTGAAGAGTTCCTTCACATCCCTTCTTGTAAGTTGGATTCCTAGAATTATTGTATTCTCTTTGGAAGCAATTGTGAATGGGAGTTCATTCATGATTTGGCTCTCTGTCTTATTGGTGTATAAGAATGTTTGGGAATTTTGCACATTGATTTTGTATCCTGAGACTTTGCTGGGTGCCCATCAGCTTAAGGAAGTTACAGGCTGAGACAATGGGGTTTCTAAATATACAATCATGTCATCTGCAAACAAGGAAAATTTGACTTCTTCTTTTCTTAATTGAATACCGCTTCTATTTCTTCTTCACTTTCTTGCCACCGAGTTGTGCTAGCCAAGAACTTCAACACTATGTTGAATAGAATTGGGAGGAGAGGGCATCCCTGTCTTATTATGCAAATTTTCAAGGGAATTTTTCCAGTTTTGCCCATTCAGTATGATATTGGCTGTGGGTTTTTGTCATAATAGCTCTTCCCGATTTTGAGATACGTTCCAAAAATACCAAATTTATTGAGAGTTTTTAGCATGAAGGACTGTTGAATTTTGTCAAAGGCCTTTTCTGCATATATTGAGATAATCATATATAGTTTTGTCTTTGATTCTGTTTATATGCTGGATTGTGTTTGTGGTGTTGTATGTTCAACCAGCCTTGCATCCCAGGATGAAGCCCACTTGATCCTGTCGATAAGCATTTTGATGTGCTGCTGGATTGGTTGCCAGTATTTTGTGAGATTTTGCATCGATGTTTAAATATCAGGGGATATTGGTCTAAAGTTCTCTTTTTTGTATTTATTGTCCTGTGCAGGCTTTGGTATCAGGATGATGTTGGCCTCATATAAAATGAGTTAGGGAGGATTCCCTCTTTTTCTATTGATTGGAATGATTTCAGAAGAAATGGTACCAGAACCTCCTTGAACCTCTGGTAGAATTCAGCTGTAGTCCATCTGGTCCTGGACTTTTTTTTTTTGTTTTATAGGCTATTAATTATTGCCTCAATTTCAAGAACCTGCTATTATTGGTCTATTCAGGAATTAGCTTCTTTTCTGGTTTTATTCTTGGGAGAGTGTAATGTCCAGGGAGGTATCCATTTCTTCTAGATTTTTCCTAGTTTATTTGCATAGAGGTGTTTATAATTCTCTGATGGTAGTTTGTAGCCCATTTCTGTGGGGTCAGTGGTGATATCCCTTTATCATTTTTTTTTTTGCATCTATTTGATATTTCTCTCTTTTCTTCTTTATTGAACTTGCTAGCGGTCTATCAATAATTTTGATCTTTAAAAACCAACTCCTGGATTCTTTGATTTTTGGAGGTTTTTGTGTCTCTATCTCCTTCAGTTCTGCTCTCTGATCTTGGTTATTTCTTGCCTTCTGCTAGCTTTTGAATGTGTTTTGCTCTTGTTTCTCTAGTTCTTTTAATTGTGTGATGTTAGGATGTCAATTTTAGATCTTTCCTGCTTTCTCTTGTGGGCATTTAGTGCTATAAATTTCCTCTACACACTACTTTAACTGTGTTCCAGAATTCTGGTATGTTGTATCTTTGTTCTCATTGGTTTCAAAGAACATTTTTATTTTTATTTCATTTCGTTTATTGTACCCAGTAGTCATTCAGGATCAGGTTATTCATTTCCATGTAGTTGAGCGGTTTGATTGAGTTTCTTAGTCCTGAGTTCTACTTTGATTGCACTGTAGTCTGAGACAGTTTGTTATACTTTCTGTTCTTGTACATTTTGCTGAGGTGCTACTTCCAGCTATGTGGTCAATTTTGGAATAAGTTCGATGTGGTGCTGAGAGAGAATAATGTTGAATATTGGCCCCACTCTCTTCTGGCTTAGGGTTTCTGCCAAGAAGTCTGCTGTTAGTCTGATGGGCTTCCCTTGTGGGTAGCCTAACCTTTCTTTCTGGCTGCCCTTAACAGTTTTTCCTTCATTTCAGCACGGGTGAATCTGACCAATTATATTGCCCTGGAGTTGCTCTTCTCGAGGAGTATCTTAGGTGGCGTTCTCTGTATTCCTGAATTTGAATGTTGACCTGCTTACTAGGTTGGGGAAGTTCTCCTGGATGATATCCTGAAGAGTGTTTTCCAACTTGGTTCCATTTCCCCATCACTTTCATGCACACCAATCAGATGTAGATTTGGTCTTTTCACATAATCCCATATTTCTTGGAGGCTTTCTTCATTTCTTTTTACTCTTTTTTTTCTCTAAACTTCTCTTCCTCGCTTCATTTCAATCATTTGATCTTCAATCACTGATACTCTTTCTTCCAGTTGATTGGAGTCGGTTACTCAGCTTGTTTGTAGTTCTCATGTCATGGTTTCATCTATCAGAAGTTCGTTTTATGTACTTGTCTGCCATTGGTTATTCTAGTTATTCATTCTTCCATTCTTTTCAAAGTTTTTAGTTTTCACTAGTGCGTAATTCCTCCTTTAGCTCTGAAGTTTGATCAGCTGAAGACTTCTTCTCTCAGCTCATCAAAGTCATTCTCTCCCTCCAGCTTTGTTCCATTGCTGGCAATGGCTGTGTTCATTTGGATGAGATGCACTCGTTTTTTTGAATTTCCAGCTTTTTCTGCCCTGCTTTTCCCCATCTTTGGAACATCTGCCTTTGCATTTTGGTGATGGTGATGTACTGATGGGGTTTGGTCGTGTCCTTTCTGTTTGTTAGTTTCCTTCTAACAGTCAGGACCCTCAGTTCTTTCAGTCTGTTGGGTTGCTTGAGGTCCAATCCAGACCCTGTTTAGAACACTGGTTTGTAGTTCTCCTTGAAGAGTTCCTTCCACATCCCTTGTAAAGTTGGATTCTAGGTATTGTATTCTCTTTGAAGCAATTGTGAATGGGAGTTCATTCATGATTTGGCTCTCTGTCTGTTATTGGTGTATAAGAATGTTTGAGATTTTTTGCACATTGATTTTGTATCCTGAGATTCTGCTGAATTTGCTTATCAGCTTAAGGAGATTTTGGGCTGAGACAATGGGGTTTTCTAACATACACCCATGTCATCTGCAAACAAGGAAAATTTGACTTCTTCTTTCTAATTGAATACCCTTTATTTCTTCCTCTCTTGCCTGATTGTGCTAGCCAAGGTCTCCAACACTATGTTGAATAGGAGGTGAGAGGGCATCCCTGTCTTGTGCCAGTTTTCAAAGGGAATTTTCCAGTTTTTGCCCATTCAGTATGACATTGGCTGTGGGTTTGTCATAAATAGCTCTTCCGGGATTTTGAGATAATGCCCAAAAAAATACCAAATTTATTGAGAGTTTTAGCATGAAGGACTGTTGAATTTTGTCAAAGGCCTTTTCTGCATATATATTGAGATAATCATATAGTTTTTGTCTTTGATTCTGTTTATATGCTGGATTGTGTTTATTGATTTGTGTATGTTCAACCAGCCTTGCATCCCAGGGATGAAGCCCACTTGATCACAATCGATAAGCATTTTGATGTGCTGCTGGATTCAGTTTGCCAGTATTTTATTGAGGATTTTGCATCGATGTTCATCAGATATTGGTCTAAAGTTCTTTTTGTTAAAGTCTCTGCCAGCTTTGGTATCAGGATGATGTTGGCCTCATAAAATGAGTTAGGGAGGATTCCCTCTTTTTCTATTGATTGGAATGATTTCAGAAGAAATGGTACCAGAACCTCCTTGAACCTCTGGTAGAATTCAGCTGTGAATCCATCTGGTCCTGGACTTTTTTTGTTTATAGGCTATTAATTATTGCCTCAATTTCAGAGCCTGCTATTGGTCTATTCAGGAATTCAGCTTCTTCCTGGTTTATTCTTGGGAGAGTGTATGTGTCCAGGAAATTATCCATTTCTTCTAGATTTTCTAGTTTATTTGCATAGAGGTGTTTATAGTATTCTCTGATGGTAGTTTGTATTTCTGTGGGGTCAGTGGTGATATCCCCTTTATCATTTTTTTTTTTTTTGCATCTATTTGATATTTCTCTCTTTTCTTCTTTATTAGTCTTGCTAGCGGTCTATCAATTTTGTTGATCTTTTCAAAAAACCAACTCCTGGATTATTTGATTTTTTGGAGGGTTTTTTGTGTCTCTATCTCCTTCAGTTCTGCTCTGATCTTAGTTATTTCTTGCCTTCTGCTAGCTTTTGAATGTGTTTGCTCTTGTTTCTCTAGTTCTTTTAATTGTGATGTTAGGATGTCAATTTTAGATCTTTCCTGCTTTCTCTTGTGGGCATTTAGTGCTATAAATTTCCCTCTACACACTACTTTAACTGTGTTCCAGAGATTCTGGTATGTTGTATCTTTGTTCTCATTGGTTTCAAAGAACATTTTTATTTCTGCCTTCATTTCGTTGTGTACCCAGTAGTCATTCAGGATCAGGTTATTCAGTTTCCATGTAGTTGAGCGGTTTTGATTGAGTTTCTTAGTCCTGAGTTCTACTTTGATTGCACTGTAGTCTGAGAGACAGTTTGTTATACTTTCTGTTCTTTTACATTTGCTGAGGAGTGCTTTACTTCCAACTATGTGGTCAATTTTGGAATAAGTGCGATGTGGTGCTGAGAAGAATAATGTTGAATATTGGCCCCCGCTCTCTTCTGGCTTTTAGGGTTTCTGCCAAGAGATCTGCTGTTAGTCTGATGGGCTTCCCTTTGTGGGTAACCTAACCTTTCTTTCTGGCTGCCCTTAACAGTTTTTCCTTCATTTCAACTTTGGTGAATCTGACAATTATGTGCCCTGGAGTTGCTCTTCTCGAGGAGTATCTTCGTGGCGTTCTCTGTATTTCCTGAATTTGAATGTTGACCTGCCTTACTAGGTTGGGGAAGTTCTCCTGGATGATATCCTGAAGAGTGTTTTCCAACTTGGTTCCATTTTCCCCATCACTTTCATGCACACCAATCAGATGTAGATTTGGTCTTTTCACATAATCCCATATTTCTTGGAGGCTTTCTTCATTTCTTTTTACTCTTTTTTCTCTAAACTTCTCTTCTCGCTTCATTTCAATCATTTGATCTTCAATCACTGATACTCTTTCTTCCAGTTGATTGAGTCGGTTACTGAAGCTTTCAGCATTTGGTCATGCAGTTCATGCTCATGGTTTTTCATATTCTATCAGTTCGTTTATGTACTGTTCGCATTTGTTATTCTAGTTGTTCATTCTTCCATTCTTTTTCAAAAAGTTTTAGTTTCTTTTCACTGGGTGCCTATTCCTCCCTTTTAGTTTATGAGAAGTTTGATCAACTGAAGACTTCTTCTCAACTCATCAAAGTCATTCTCCATCCAGCTTTGTTCCACTGCTGGCAATGAGCTGCAGTTCATTTGAGTGGGGAGATGCACTCTGATTTTTGAATTTCCAGCTTTTCTGCCCCGTTTTTCCTCCCCCATCTTTGTGGTCATCTGGGCCTCCATGGTGATGGTGGAGCTGTACTGATACTTTTGGGTGGGTGTCCTTTCTACTTTTGTTATTAGTTTTCCTCCTTCTAACAGCTGGAATCTCAAGCTGGTTGGTCTGTTGAGCTGTTTGAGGTCCAATCCTGGTGACCCTGTTTGCTTTGGGATGAGCAGTGGAGGCTGCAGAAGATAATATTGCTGAACAGTGTTGCTGCCTGATTCTGCTCGGGAAGCTTCATTTCAGAGGTGTGCACCCAGTCAGGTGGGCAGGTGTCAGTCTGCACCTAGTGGGGAATGTTAGGTTGCTCAAGGGTCAGGGACCACTGGAGGCCGCGTGCAGTCTGTCTTGTTCTGAGATCTCAACCTCCATACTGGGAAGAACCACTGCTCTCTTCAAAGCTGTCATAATAGGACATTTACATCCGCCGCCGGTAGGGGTTTCGCTGCTTTTTCTGTATTATGCCCTCCGTCTCCAGAGGTAGCCCACAGAGGCAGAGGCAGGCTCTGAGCTGCGTGGCTCCACCCAGTTCAAGCCTCCGGGTGGCTTGTTTTCACTCACTTGGGTCCAGAGCAACATGGCTCTCTGCCTCCCCAGCCTTCCTCGGCTGTCGCCTCCTGCAGTTAGATCTCACTGTTGTGCTAGCAATGAGGAGCTCAGGGCATGGGACCCCTCCCCAGGCCAGGTGCTGGGACATAACTCAGTGTTCCGCGCTTTCTGGACCTGGTAAAGGGTGGTGGAGCTACCTGAGGCATTTTCCAGGTGTTGCAGTGTCTGTGTTTCCCTTGTTCAGGAAAAGCACCCCCTTCCCCTTGTAAGCTTCCCAGGTGAGGCAATGACGCTGTTCTGTTTTGGTGCCTTTTCCTGGTTGTTGGCTGCACCCACTGACCAGCACGGACTGTTCGACTGACACAGGCCATTTGAGATGAACCTGTACCAGTTGAAAATGCAGAAACTGCCTTCTCAGGTGTCGTCAATAATTGGGAGCTGAGGCTGCAGCTGTTCTATTCAGCCATCTTGGGCAACTTCTCAATGGGGATTTTGTCATTGGTGTTTTTATGGTGATTTGCATATTGAATCTGTAGATTGAAACAGTAATATAAACATTTTTAACAGTATACTATTCTCTCCAATTCAATAATCGCAGAACATAATTTTCCATTTTTGTAAGTGTCCTATTCAATATTTTTATCAATGGTTTATGTTTTTATTATAGATGGTTTCACTTACTTGATTAATTATTGTGAGCACTTATTTTTATGTGTGTAATATATTATAAATAGAATACTTGTAAAATATTTTTCACATTTTCTACCGTTGGTATATAGAAATGTTACCGATTTGTATGTTAATTTATCCTCAACTTTTGCTTAGTTTTAATAATGCTTCTAACAGTTTTTATGTGTGTGTGGAGACTTTAGATTTTTTTCTAATATAGATTATATAATTTGCAAACAATGATAATTTGACTTCTTCCATTCCAATTTTGATGGATGTAATATCTGTTTTTGGATTGTTCTAGCTTTTCAGATTTTCTAATACTATGTTTAAAATAACAATAGTATCAGTTATTAACATCCTTTTTATGCTCAGATCTTACAAAGGTTTCAAGCTTTTTCACCATTCAGTATATGATACTGAAGTGTGGTCAGTCTTTATATGGATTTTGTATTGAAGTGCATGTTCCTTCCTTCTGAATTCCAGTTCTTTTTATATTTTTATTACAGAAAGGATGTTGAAATTTATTGAATGCTTCTCCAGCTACTAATTGAAATGGATCATAATGCTCTTATCATGTGTTTCTGTTTAGATATTTTCCTTTCATCACACTATTTGATTCAGGTATACAAACAATCCTGCATCCCAGTGGATAACCCACCTGATTGCCATGATCAAATCTTCTAGTATTGTTTAATTCAGTTTTCTGGTATTTTCTTGAGTATTTTTCCATGAATATTCATGAGATTTTGACCTGCAGCATTTTCTTCTTGGTGTGTTTTCTTTCTGGCTTTTGTATCATAGTAACACTAGATTCAGAGAATTAGTTTCAAAGTATTCCCTTCTTTATTTTTTAGAATAGCATTTGAAGGGTTGGTATTAGTTATTTTTAATGCTTAGTGAATATAGCAATGAAATAATTGTATCCTGGGTTTTATTTACTGAATATCATTTTTGTTGTGGCTTTGATCATTATTGCATTTGTTATTGGGCTCCTGTTCAGGTTTTTAGATTTTCTTTTCACTAATAGATATTAGCAGTATATAGGTTTTGAGCATATATCTAGAATTGTCCATGCTTTCAGATTTTCTGGTTTATTGTCATATAAGCCTACCATGCAGTAGTCAACAATGGTCCTTGAATTTCTGCAGCAGCATCAAAGTTGTAATGCCTAATTTTTCATTTCTGGATTTTATTTATTTGGATTCTTTCTTTTTCTTTTGTTTAGTTTGAAGTTGCTATGTTGTCAATTTTTAACTTTCAAAACAACCTTTTGTTTTACTGATCTTTGTATGGATTTTATTTCAATTTCATTTTACTTGCCTTCATTATTTCTTTTCTACTAATTTGGGTTTGGTTGGCCTTTTGCTTCTAGTACTTTTAAAGAGATACACTGCCGATTGTTTATTTTGAGGTTTTTCCTCCTTTAAATGCAATTCCTTACACCCGTAAACTTCCCCATGGTTTGTACCACTTTTTGTATAACAATACCATAGATTTTGGTATGTTTGATTTCCATTAACAATTTTCTGTTTTCAAAAGCTTTTAGGTACTTTTTAACTTTTTCTTTTTCATTGCAGAGGTGCATGCAGGTTTGTTATATAGGTAAACTTTGTGTCAGTAGGAAGTTATTGTGTTGTGACTATTTCATCACCCAGGCATTTTTAATTTATTTATTATTATTATACTTTGAAAGTTGTAGGGTACATGTGCATAACATGTAGGGAGTTGGTTACATATGTATATTTGTGCTATATGTTGTCTGCTGCACCCATCAACCTCCTCCTCGTTGCTCATTACATCAGGTATAACTCCCAATGTAACTTCCCCTCCCCCTCCTGATAGGGCCCCGTGTGTGGATGTTCTCCCTTCCTGAGTCCAGTAGATCTCGTTGTCTGAAGTGTTCCCACCCATGAGGAGAACACAAAAGTGTGTGTTTGTTTTCTGTTCTTGATAGTTTCAGAATGATTCACCCAGGTATTAAGCCTAGCATCCATTAATTATTTTTCTTTTTGATCCTCTCCCCTTCCACCTTAGCTTCTGGATAGGTCTCCCCACTGTATTGCTTTTCCATGTTTCCGGCTGTGTTCTCTCTTCATTTAGCTCCACTACTATAAGGCGAGAGAACAATGGGAGCCAGGAAAGTTTTCTTTTTCCCAAGATTAGTTTCAGTACATGGGCGATAATACGCTTCTCCTCCAGCTCCAACCATTTTCTAGCATGACACCATGATCGATCGATCATCCTCCTTGTGTTTGTAGCTGTACACTCCCCATCGTGTATATGTACCCAAAAATTTTTATCCATTCTGTAACATCGATGGTCATTTAGGTTGATTCAATGTATTTGATATTGTAAATAGAATCTGCAGCAGTAGATCATACGTGATGTGGCATGTGTTCTATGGAAAAGAATGATTTTATATTCCTTTGGCTTTATAGCAAGTAATAATGTGGTTGGTTAACAAATGGTGGCTTGCTTAGATTTTATAGGATGCTGTTGTCTTCCAAGCCAACAATTGAACTGTTCTACACTTTCACCAAGAGGTATAGGCAGGCTTTCTATCTTCAAAGCCTCATGAAGTTCTGTTTTTCTTGGAGAGTTTGTTTTTGAACTTTTGTTGGGAATATTCTGGACGTACTGGTGTGGATCATATCTCATAATTTGTCACTTTCATTAATCTAATGACTAGTGATGTTATGTTTTTATATGATATAATATTACATAGGATACATGTGTCTTTTTGAGAAGAAAATCTAGAAGAAATGGATAATTTCCTGGACACTTTACATTCTCCAAGATTAAAACCAGGAAGACGCTGGAATTCTGAATAGATAAATAGTGGGGTTCTTGAAATTGAAGTAAAATAATTAATAGCCTGGCCAAAAACAAAAAGTCTGGTGATTGATGGATCAGAGTTGATCTACCAGAGGTACAAGTGATGAGCTGTATACCATTCCTCCTCTTCTGAAATGTTCCACCAACAGAAAAAGAGGAATCCCCTCTCTACCCATGCTTTTTCTTTATGAGTCAACATCGATCCTGATACCAAAGCTCAGTAGAGACACACACATGAAAAAGAGAATTTAGACCAATATCCCTGATGAGTAGCTGATGCAAAATCCTCACAAAATACTTCCTGGCAAACCGATCCAGCAGCACATCAAAAGTTTATCCAGATCAAGTGGGCTTCATCCCCGTGGGATGTAAGGCTGGTTCAACATTCAGAAATCATTAAACATACATAATCATAGCATATATAAAACAGAACCAAAGACACAAAACTCAAGATTATAGCCCCATGAGATATGCAAGAAAAGGCCTTTGGACAAAATTGGACAAAGTCTTCATGTGCTAAAAATCAATACCCTCAAGTATATTGAGGAACGATTTCAAAAATCAGAAGATATATAGCATGCAGTGACAAACCCACAGCCACATCATAACTTTCTAATGGGCAAAAACTGAAATATTCCTTGAAAACTGGCAGGACAGGGATGCCCCTCTCTCGTCATGCCTATTCAACATGTGTTGGAAGTCTCTGGGTTAGCACTGTGGGCAAGAGAGAAAGAAATCAGGTATTCAGTTAGAAGAAAGAAGAAGTCAAATTAGAAAACCCCTGCTTGCAGATGACATGATTGGGTGGTATATTTAGAAAACCCCATTGTCTCACCCAAACTTCCCTTGTAAGCTGATAAGCAAATCCTCAGCAAAGTCTCAGATACAAAAATTAATGTGCAAAATCACAAGCCATTCTTATACACCAGTAACAGACAAACAGAGCCAAATCATGAATGAATCTCCAATCACAGTTTAAGCCTCAAGAGAATAAAAATAATTAGGGAATCCAACTGTTGCGATGTAAAGGGACCTCTTCAAGAAGAACCAAACCACTGCTTAGTGTGAAATAAAAGAGGACACAAATGAAGAATATTATATGCTCATGGATAGGGAAGGAATCAATATTTGAAAAATATTGCTAGTGCCTCAAGGCGAAAGGCCTATATATATATCTGAATGCCATCCCCTATCGTTATACCAATGAGTTTTCACAGAATTGGAAAACTGCTTTAAAGTTCATATGGAACCAAAAAGAGCCCGTGATTCCAAGACACAATCCTAAGTCAAAGAACAAAAGCTGGAGGCATCACGCTACCTTGACTTTCAAGCTATACCATATACACATACAGTAAATCCAAAAACATATGAAAACACTGTATCAAAATGCCCAGAGAGAGAGTAGACCAATGGAACAGAACAGAGTCCTCAGAAATAATAACAATACCTACAGCCATCTGATTCTTGACAAAACCTGGAGAAAAACAAGAAATGGGGGAAAAGGATTCTCCTATTTATTACAGCAAGCTGGGAATGGGCTAGCCATAAGTAGAAAGATGGATCTAGATCCTTGCCTTACTTTCAGTATATTACATGCGAACATTAATTCAAGATGATTAGAGATCAAATGTTAGATCCAATAATACCATAAAAACCCAGAAGAAAACACCTAGGCAGTCAATATTGAGGACATAGGCACAAGGGGACTTCCCCTCATGTTCAAAAACACCAAAAGCAATGGCAACAAAGCCTCAAAATTGGACAAATGGGACTAATTTAACTTAAAGAGCTTCTGCACAGCAAAAGAAACTACCACCAGAGTAGTAATATAACCTACAGAATGGAGAAAATTTTTGCAGATTACTGATTCTGTCAAAGGATATTGATCCAGGTAGAACCTACAAGAACTCCTCTGTTAAAACAAATTTATGCTGAAAAACAAACAACCCCATCAAAAAGTAAGCTAAAGGATAAGGAACAGATAGTTCTCAAAAGAAGATATTCATACAGCCAACAGAGTCACAATACAAAAATGCTCATCATCATTGGCCATCAGAGAAATGCAAAATCAACACAATGAGATGTTCATCTCACACACAACAAGTTAGAATGGCAATCACTAAAAAGCCTTGGGGAAACAACAACAGGTGCTGGAGGAGTGATATGGAGAAATAGGAACACTTTTTCACTTGGTGGGACTGAAATTAGTTCAACCATTATGGAAACAGTATGACGACTTCCCTCTTCAAGATCTAGAGCTGTAGGCACCATGAGCATACACCCAGTTACTCCATTATTGGGTATATACACTAAAGGGGATTATAAAATAAATAATGCTGTTATAGACATTACGCAATAATATATATGTTTACGCGCACTATTCACAATAAAGCAGATTCTTGGTCTAATCCAAAATGTCCATCAAAGGGACAGTGTTACTAAGAAAATGTAAAGCATATGCATACCATGAATACTGAATGCAGCCATATAAAAGGATGAGCTTTATGTCCTTGTAGGACATGCATGCAGCTGAAACTACCATCATTCTCAGCAAACTATCTAAGAACAGAAAAATCAAACAATTTACAGCCTCAAATTGGCAGTGGGGAACTGAACAATGAGATCACTGGACTCTTTCTGGCAACATCACACCACCGGGCCTATCATGGGGAGGGTGTATGGGGAGGGGATTGCACTGGGAGTTATACCTGATGTAACCACGAAAGCTGATGGTGGGTGCCGACGAAGGATGGGTACACCAACATGGCACAAGCATATATGTTACAAATCTGCACAATGCTATGCACATGTGTACCCTAGAACTATTGAAGCGATAGTGGGTAATAAAAAAAAGAAAAGAAAAGAAAAGAAAAGTGTTTGTTCATATTCCTTATCCACTCTTTAATGGTTTTTTTTCCTTGTAAATTTGTTTACATTCCTTAATATTCCTTATCCACTCTTTAATGGTTTTTTTTTCCTTGTAAATTTGTTTACATTCCTTATAGATGTTGGCTATTAGACCATTGTCAGAAGCATAGTTTGCAAAAATTTTCTCCTATTCTGTAGTAGATTGTTCAGTCTGTTGCTTGTTTCCTTTGCTGTGCAGAATGTCTTTAGTTTAATTAGATCCCATTTGTCGATTTTTGCTTTTGTTGCAATTGCTTTTGGCATCTTTGTCATGGAATATTTTTTCATTTCTATGACCATGAGGATATCGCCTAGGTTGTCTTACAGGGTTTTATAGTTTTGGGTTTTACATTTAAATCTTTAATCCATCTTGAATTGATTTTTGTCTATGGTATAAGAAATGGGACCAGTTTCATCTTCTGCATATGGGTAGCCAGTTATTCCAGCACCATTTATTGAATAGAAAATCTTTTCTTTATTGCTTATATTTGTCAGCTTTGTTGAAGATCAGATAGTTGTAAGTGTGCATCCTTATCTCTGTGATCTCTATTCAGTTCTTTGTGTATATGTGTCCGTTTTTGTACCAGTACCATGTCTTTTTTGTTACTGTAACTGTGTAGCATAGTTTGAAGTCAGGTAGGGTGATGCCTTCAGCTTTGTTCTTTTTGCTTAGAATTTTCTTGTCTATTCATGCTCCATTTTGGTTTCATATTTAATAATTTTAAAGTAGGTTTTTCTAGTTCTCTAAAGAATGCCATTGGTAGTTTAGTTGGAATAGGGTCAAATCTATAAATTTCTTTGGACAATCTGGCCTTTTTAATGGTATTGATTCTTCCTATCCCTGAGCATGGAATATTTTTATTTGTTTATGTCATCTCTGATTTCTTTGAGCAGTGTTTTGTAGTTCTTCCTGTAGATATTTTTTGCCTCCCTCGTTAGCTGTATTTCCAGGTAATCTTTTGTGTGTGGCAGTCATGAACGAGATTGCATTTCTAATTTGGCTCTTGGCTTAACTGTTATTGATCTATAGGGAGGCTAGTAATTTTTGTACATGATTTTGAATTCTGAGACTTTGCTGAAGTTGTTTATTAGCTTAAGATACTTTTGGGTTGAGACTAGGGGGTTTTCTAGATATAGGTTTATGTCATCTGCAAACAGGAATAGTTTGACTCCCTCTTTTCTTATTTGATGCCCTTTATTTCTCTCTCTTGCCTAATTGCTCTGGCCAGAACTTCTAATTCTGTGTTGAATAAGGGTGCTGTGAGAGCACATTCTTTTCTTGTGCCAATTTTCAAGAGGAATCCTTCCAGCTTTTGCCCATTGAATAGGATATTATCTGTGGTTTTGTCATAGATGGCTCTTATTCTTTTGAGGTATGTTCCTTTAATATCTAGTTTTCTTAGATTATTTAACATGAAGCAGTGCTGAATTTTATCGAAAGTTTTTTCTGTATCTATTGAGGTAATTACGTGTTTTTGTGTGTGTGTGTTGAGTTCTATTTATGTGATGAATCACATTTATTGATTTGCATATGTTTAACTCATTTTGCATCCCAAGGATAAAGCCTATTTGATTGTAGAAAATAAATATTTGATATGCTCCTGGATTCAGTTAGCAAGTATTTTTTTGAGGATTTTTGCTTTGATGTTTATTAAGGGTATTGGCCTGAAGATTTTTTTGTTGTTGTTTGGTCTCTCCCAAGTTTTTGGTATGAGGATGATGTTTGTCTCATGGAATGAGTTACAGAGGAAGTCCTCCTCCTCAATATTTGGGAATAGTTTCAGTAGGAAGAGTTTCCAGCTCTTTTTTGTACATCTGGTAGAATTCAGCTTTAAATTTGTCTCATTCTTGGCTTTCTCTGGTTGGGAGGCTACTTATTCCTGATTCAAATTCAGACCTCGTTATTGGTCTATTCAGTCATTCAGTTTCTTCCTGGTTCAATACTGTGAGGATGTATGAGTCCAGAAATGTATCCACTTCTTTTTTATTTTCTACTTTATGTCTAGTGGTGTTCATAATATTCTCTGATGGTTTTTGTATTTCTGTGGGGTCAGTGGTAATGACCCTCTTGTCATTTCTGATTGTGTTTATTTGGATCTTCTCTCGTTTCTTCTTTATTAATTTAGCTAGGAGTTTATCTATTTTATTGTATTTTCAAAAAATAAACAGCTCCTGGATTTGTTGATCTTTTGAATTGTGTGTGTGTGCGTGTGTGTGTGTGTTTGTGTGTGTGTGTGTTTCTCAGTCTCCTTCAATTCGGCTCTGATTTTGTTATTTGATTTCTTATGCTAGCTCTGGGGTAGGTTTTCTCTTTGTTCTTGAGTTCTTTTTTTTAAAAAAATTTATTTATTATTATTATACTTTAAGTTGTAGGGTACACGTGCATAACGTGCAGGTTTGTTACATATGTATACTTGTGCCATGTTTGTGTGCTGCACCCATCAACTCGTCATTTACATCAGGTATAACTTCAGTTGTGATGTTAGATTGTTAAATTGAGATCTTTCTAACTTTTCGATGTGGGCATTTGGTGCTACAAATTTCTTTTTAACACTGCCTTAGCTGTGTCTTAAAGATTCTGATGTGTTGTATCTTTGTTCTGATTAGTTTCAAATAACTTCTTGGTTTCTGCTTTAATTTCATTATTTACCTAAAAGCCATTTGGCAGCAAGTTATTCAATTTCCATGTAATTGTATGGTTTTGAGTAGATTTCTTAGTCTTGACTTCTAATTTGATTGTGCTGTCGTCTGAGAGATTGGATGTTATGATTTTAGCTTTTCTGAGTTTGCCAAGAGGTGTTTTACTTCCCATTTTCTATTGATTTTAGAGAATATGCCATATGGTGATGAGAAGAATGCACATTCACTTGTTTTAAGAGAGAGAGTTCTCTAGCTATGTTATCCGGTCCATTTGTTCTAGTGCTGAGTTCAGGTTCTAAATATCTTTGTTAATATTCTATCTTGATGATCTATCTAATATTGTCAGTGGGATGGTAGAATCTCACACTATTTTTGTGTGGGAGTCTAAGGTTTTTTGATGGTCTCCAAAAACATGCTTTATGAGTCTGAGTGCATTTGTGTTTGGTGCATATATATTTAGAATAGTTAAATCTAATTGAATTGAATCCTTTACCAATACATCATGCTCTTCTTTGTCTTTCTTGATCTTTTTTTGGTTGAAAAATTGTTTTATTCTGCACAGCAAAAGAAACTACCATCAGAGTGAACAGGCAACCTACAGAATGGGAGAAAAATTTTGCAATCTACTCATCAGACAAAGGGCTAATATCCAGAACTCATGGAAGAACTCCAAACAATTACAAGAAAAACAAACAACCCCATCAAAAGTGGGCAAAGGATATGGAACAGACAGTTCTCAAAAGAAGACATTCATACAGCCAACAGACACATGAAAAATGCTCATCATCACTGGGTCATCAGAGAAATGCAAATCTAAACTTACAATGAGATACCCATCTCACACCAGTTAGAATGGCAATCATTAAAAAGTCACAAAATAGCAGGTGCTAAGAGGATGTGGAGAAATAGGAACATTTTTACACTGTTGTGGATTGTAAACTAGTTCAACGGCCACATGGAAAAACAGTATGGCTTATCTCTTCTCTAGGGTCTAGAACTAGAAGTTCATATGACTACAGCCATCCCATTACTGGTATATACCAAAGATTATAAATCATGTTGCTGTAAAGACATGCACATATATGTTTATTGCTAAGTGCACTATTCACACAGTGCAAGGACTCTGGAATCAACTCAAATGTCCATCAGTGACAGATTTGATTAAGAAATGTGGTGGTTATACACCATGAGTACTATGCAGCCATAAAAAGGATGAGTTTGTGTCCTTTAGGGATATGGATGCAGCTGGAAACCATCATTCTCAAAAGCAAACTATCACAAGAATAAAACCAAACACACATGGCTGCTCACTCTATAGGTGGGAAACTGGCACGAGACCACTTGGGACTCGGGAAGGGGAAACATCACACACTGGAGGCCTTCATCACTGGAGGGGGAGGGGGAGGGACATTGGGAGTTAATATACCTGATAAAATGACGAAGGATGGGTACTGACGAAGTTGATGGGTGGTACGCCAATATGTACAAGTATACATATGCATACAAACCCGCATGTTATCCATATTACATAAAAATTCTAGAACTTAAAGTATAATAAAAAAAAAGAGAGAGAGAGAGAAAAAATTGTTTTATCTGAAACTTGGATTGCAACCCCTGCTGTTTTCCATTTTTTATTTTGTTGGTAGATTTTTCTTCACCTCTTTATTTTGAGCCTATATGTGTCATTGCATGTGAGATTGTTCTTTTGAAGACAGCATACCAATGCATCTTGGTTCCTTATTCAGCTTTCCACTCTGTGCCTTTTAATTGACCACCTAGCCCATTTGTATTCGAAGTTTATATTGATATATTTCAATTGGATTTTGTCATCATGGTGTTAGCTGGTTATTATGCAGACTTGTTTATATGGTTGCTGAAGCCTGACTTATCAACTCAGTAAATAAAATATTGGGAAAATATTAAATAAATAAAGCATACACCATAAGATAATAATATAAGATTCAAGATATTCCTGTCATTCTAATCCCACAGGAGACAGTAAACTTGCCCACACACAAAGTACATAACTGCTACAGCCAGCATCTGGGAAAAACAGCACACAAAGATTCTCTATAACTAAGGAATTTATACAGAGTCATCACCCCTAAAAGCACCAAGAATCAAATTAGGCTAAAATAAACTATAAACATTAAAGTCAGATCCTTATAAGGGAAGAAAAAAAAAACCAAAACAAAAAACAGTTCAATCAAAAATAAATTCTAGAACAATTTAAAAAAATAGTGTACCCAAATAAGAAGAAAACAGAAAAGCAATTCTGGTAATATGATAAAACAGGGTTTTTCAACACCCACCCCCCAAATCACAGCATCTCCCCAGCAATGGATCCAACCATGAAGAAATCTCTGAAATGCCAGACAAAACATTCATAAGGTTGATTATTAAGATACTCAAGGAGATATCAGAGAAAGGTTCAAACCAACTTAAGGAAGTTATTTTTTTAAATCCAGCCTATGAATGAAACACTTTCCAGAGAAATCAATATTATTTAAACAAATCAGAACTCCTGAAAAAGAAAGACACACTTTGGAAAATACAAAATTCAGTGGAATTTTTTAACCATAGACTAGAACAAGTAGAAGAAAGAATTTCAGTGCTCAAAGACAAGGCTTTCAAATTCACTCAATTGGACAATGACAAAGTAAAAAGAATTAAGAAATAAACAAAGTCTTTAAGAAATATGGGACTATGTAAAATGGCCAAACTTAAGAATAGTTTGGTGTTTCTGAAAGAGAAGAGAAGTCTAAAAGTTTTTTAAAAAATATATTTGAGGAAGTAATTGGGGAAAACTTCTCTGGTCTTGCTAGATATATAGACATCCAAAAATAAGAAGCTCCAATAACTCTTGGGAAATTTATTGCAAAAAAAATCACCATCAAGTCACATAGTCATCAGGCTACTTAAAGTCAATAGGAAGAAAAGAATCTTAAGAGTTGTCAGGCAAAAGCATTACGTAACCTATAAAGGAAAATTTACCAGACTAAGCAGTTTTCTCAGCAGAAACATTACAAGCCAGAAGGGATTGGGGTCTTATCTGTAGCCTCCTTAAAGAAAATAATTGTTAGCCCAAAATTTTGTATTCAGTGAAACTAAGCTTCATAAACTAAAGAGAAATAAAGTCTCTTTAAGACAAACACATGTTGAGAAAATTTCCTACCACCAAACCAGCACTGCAAGAAATGCTAAAGAAGACAGAGAAGATAACCTATTAGAAGCAGCTGTGGTCCGTGGCACTTATGGAGTGGAATGAAAAGGGGCAAGTGAATTCAACACCTTCAACAGACATATCCAGGTTCTTGCACTGGGACTGAAGAGGCAAGCAACTCGGACTCAGGGAGAGCAAGGACAAGCAGGGGTGGGGGTGACAGCTCACCTGGGAGCAGCGTGGAGCCAAAGGAACCCCCACCTCCAGCCAGGGGAGGTGGTGAGTAATTGTATGACCTACCCAGGAAGCCATGCTTCTCCCGCAAATCTTTGCAACATGTGGACCAGGAAATCCCCTCGAGATGCCACACCACTATCTCTTGGGTCTGATACACAGAGCTGTGTGAACTCTTGGCAATGTAGCTGCTCAGGAGCACACAGAGACCCAGAAGCTTTGCATGCTCTGGCCCCAGGATCCCTGCCAAGGTGGAAAATACATCCATACATAACCTTAGGAAGGGGAATGAATACAGGGAGCCAAGCAGCATTGTTCTGTAAGCCTCACTTCCATAGTACTTCATGAGTTAAGACCCACTAGCTTGGAATCCCAACCAGCCACCAGCAGAGGGCTGAAGTCCATTAGAGACAGAACCAAATTTCCAGTGGGAGGGGCAGTCGCCATCTCTGAGGTTCTGGAGACTCAGCCATTCTAGTTTGCCAGCTGTGGAGAGTGCGGATGGTCCAGACAAAGAGGGGCCCCTCACGGCCCAGTTTAGTGGCCTTTTCAGATAGTGGCCAGAGTGCTTCTTTAAGCAGGACCCCAATCCAGTCTTCCTCAATAGGTGGGACCTCCCTGTGTGGGCTTCAGCCACTCCAGCCAGGGTTCTATGGATAAAGCTCAGATCTCTTCCTGGGACAGAGCTCCTAGGGAGAAGGGTGGCCGCCACCTCTGCAGTTTGGTTGACTAAGCTATTCCAGCCCACCAGCTTTTTATTTTATTTGTTTTGTTTTGTTTTGTTATTTTAGTTTAGTTTAGTTTAGTTTAGTTTAGTTTAGTTTTGAGACGGAGTCTTACTCTATCACCCAGGTTGGAGTGCAGTGGCGCTATCTGGGCTCACTGCAAGCTCCACCTCCCGGGTTCATGCCACACCATTCTGCTGTCTCAGCCTCCCCAGCAGCTGCGACTACAGGCGCAGGCCGCCACGCCCGCCTAATTTTTTTCTATTCATAGTAGAGACGGAGTTTCACCATGTTAGCCAGAATGATCTCGATCTCCTGACCTCATGATCTGCTCGCCTCGGCCTCCCAAAGTGCTGGGATTACAGGCATGAGCCACCGCGCCTGGCCAGCCCACCAGATTTTAAGAAAACTGATGGTCCAGATTAGTAAGGTTACCCACAATGCAGCATACCTCTTCTGCCAAAAAACAGCCAGACTGCTTATTTAAGCAGGTCCCGGAACCCATTCCTCCTGATAGATATCTACAGAACTCTCCACCCCAAAACAACAGAATATACATTCTTCTTATCACCACAGGACATTTACTCTAAAATTGATGACATAATCTGAAGTAAAACAATCCTCAACAAATGCAAAGGAACTGAAATCATAACAAAGTCTCTCAAACAATAGCACAAATTAGAACTAAATGTTAAGAAATTCACGCAAACCCACACAACTACGTGGGAGTTGAACAACCTGCTCATAAATGACTCTTGAGCAAATAATGAAATGAAGGCAGAAATTAAGAACTTCTGGAAAAATAATGAGAACTAAGAGACAACACACCAGAATCTCTGAAACACAGCTAAAGCAGGGTTAAAAGGGAAATTTATAGCACTAAATGCCCACATGAAAAAGCTAGAAATATCTCAAATTGGCAACCTAACATCGCAACTAAAAAAACTAGAGAACCAAGAGCAAACAAACCGCGAAGCTAACAGAGATGAAAAAAATTAAGATCAGAGCTGAAGTGAAGGAGATAGACATGAAAATCCCTTCAAAAAAAAAATCAACAAATCCAGGAGCTGTTTTTTTCTTTTTAAAAAAATTAGTACAGTAGACTCATAAGAAAAGAGAGTAATCAAATAAACAAAGTAAGAAATAATAAGAGGGATATTACCACTGACACGACAGAAATTCAAGCAACCATCAGAGAATACTATAAACAACTCTATGCACATAATCTAGAAAATCTAGAAGAAATGGACAATTTCCTGTACAAATACAGCCTCCTAAAACTGATCCTGGAAGAAATGGAATCCCCGAATAGACCAATAATGTGTTCTGAAATCGAGGCAGTAATAAATAGCCTACCAACCCAAAAAAGCCCAGGTCCAGACAGATTCACAGCTGATTTCTACCAGAGGTACAAAGAAGATCTAGTATCATTTCTACTGAAACTATTACAAACAATTGAAGAGGAGGGACTCCTCCCTAATTCATTATATGAAGCCAGTATCATCCTGATAACACAACCTGGCAGAGACACAACAACAACAACAAAAACTTCAGGTCCATATCCTTGATGAATATCAATACAAAAGTCCTCAATAAAATAATGGCAAACCAAATTTAACAGCACATCAAAAAGTTTATCCATGATGATCATATTGGCTTTATCTCCAGGATTCAAGGTTGATTCAACATATGCCAATCAATAAATGCAATCATCATATAAGCAGAACTAAAGGCAAAAACCACAAGAATATCTCAATAGATGCAGAAAAGAGTTTTGATAGAATTCAACATCCTTTCATGTTTAAAACTCTCAAAAAACTAGGTATTGAAGAAGCGCATCTCATATGTAGTAAACTCACAGCGAGTATCATACTGAATGGGCAAAAGCGGGAAACATTTAACTTGAAACCTGGAACAAGACACAACTTCCATTCAACATAGTATTGGAAGTTCTGTCCGGGGCAATCAGGCAAGAGAAAGAAATAAAGGTATTCAAATAGGAAAAGAGGAAGTCAAACTATCTTTTTTTGCAGATGACATGATTCCATATCTAGAAAACCTTATTGTCTCAGCCAGAAAGCTTCTTAAGCTGATAAGCAACTTCAGCAAAGTCTCTGGGTACAAAATCAATGTGAAAAAATCACTAGAATTTCTATACACAAACAACAGGCAAGCCAAAAGTCAAATTATGAATGAACTCTGATTCACAATTGCCACAGAAAGAATAAAATGCCTATGAATACAGCTAACAAGGGAAGTGAAGGACTGTTGGGGGCCGCACCGGGGGTGGTGGAGAATGAAAGAACACACACAAAGACAAAGACACACAGAGAACATGGCGGCCGCACTCAGAGCCTCCGCCTCACTTTATTTATACTCCATAAACCTCACGTCAGCAGAAAGAATGCAATGCAAAACAAACTTTCTTTTCCCACATGTAACCTTCTACTCAGTACCTTGTTTCTATATTTTTTCTTATTTACCCGCCTTCTTGGCGCCTACGGGAGTTCATTAAAAGTTCAGTTGGAGATACTGTCCTTGAGCCCTATCTATTCTCAGCATACTGTTTTCAAAGGCCCCTGCAAAGGACCTCTTCAAGGAGAACTATAAACTACTTCTCAAGGAAATCAGAGATGACACAAACCATTGAAAAAACTTCCATGCTCATGCATAGGAGGAATCAATATTGTGAAATTTATAGATAAATGCTTTTATCATTAAAGTAACATTGTCATTCTTCACATAATAAGAAAAAAACTATTTTTAAAATTCATATGGAAACAAAAAAGATCCCAAATAGCCAATACAATCTTAAGCAAAAAGATTATACTACAAAGCTACAGTAATCAAAAGAATATGGTACTGGTACAATAACAGACACATAGAGCAATGGAACAGAAAGGAGAACCTAGGAAATAAGGCTACACACCTGTAACCATCAGATATTCAACAAACCTGAACAAAACGAGCAATGGGGAAGGATTCCCTATTTAATAAATGGTGCTGGGAGTACTGGCTAGTCATATGCAGAAAATTGAAATGACATCCCTTCCTTACACCATATACAAAATCAACTCAAGATGGATTAAAGACATAAACTCAAAACCCAAAACTATAAAAACCCTAGAAGAAAATATATGCAATACCATTCAAGATATAAGCATGGGCAATGATTTTGTGATGAAGAAGTCAAGAGTAATTGCAACAAAAGCAAATATGAACAAATAGGATCTACTTAAAGAGCTCCTGCGCAGCAAAAAGAAAACTATCATCAGAGTGAATAGACCACCTATAGAATAATAGAAAATTTTTGCAATATATTTAACAGACTAAAGTCTAATATCCAGCATCTAAAAGAAACTTAAACAAATTTACAAGAAAAAAATCACCCCATCAAACAGCAGGGAAAGGACATGAACAGACACTTCTCAAAAGCAGACATTTATGCAGCCAGCAAACATATGAAACAAAGCTCAACATCACCGATCATTAGAGAAATGCAAATCAAAACCACCATGAGACATCATCTCGCACCCATAAAAATGACTATTATTAAGAAGTCAAAAAACAACAGATGCTGGCGAGGTTGTGGAGAAAAAGGAATGCTTTTACAGTGTTGGTGGGAGTGTAAATTAGTTTGGCCATTATGGAAGTCAGTGTGAGGATTCTTCAAAGACCTAGATGCAGAAATATCATTTGACTTAGTAATTCCATTACTGAGTATATGCCCAAAAGAATATAAACCATTCTATTATAAAGATACTTGCACGTGTATATTCATTGCAGCACTATTCACAATAGCAAAGACATGGAATCAACCTAAATGCCCATCAATCATAGACTGGATAAAGAAAATGTGGTACATATACACCATGGAATACTACACAGCCATAAAAAGGAACAAGATAATATCCTTTGCAGGAATGTGGATGTAGCTGGATGCCATTATCCTCAGTCAAGTATCACAGGAACAGAAAATGAAATACTGCATGTTCTCATTTGTAAGTAGGAGTTGAACAATAAGAACATATGGACACATGGGAGGGGAAAACCCACACTAGGGCCTGCTGGAGAGTGAGGGGTGGGAGAAGGGAGAGCATCAGAAAGAAGAGCTAATGGATAGTGGGCTTAATACCTAGGTGATCAGATGATCTGTGCAGCAAACTACCACATCAGACGTTTACCTATGTAACATACCTACACATCTTGCACATGTACCACTGACTTAAAATAAAAGTTGGAAAGAAGGCATAAATTTACCAATTAATAATTTTTAATCACATATATTTTGGTTTGATGCATGTACTACTTGATCCATTTTAATAAAAACAACAGTATTACCGAGGTTAAAGAATATTTTATGCATGATACAACATGTATAAAAACTGTCAGAAAAGGACATTTACAAATAAACATGAATAATACATTAAATATTTTTTCATGTCCAGTCAATTTTCCCTCATGTGCTCTGCTTGAGAGAATACTGTTTTAGGGGCAGTGATGAAGCAGTAGTGTTTTTTAAGACCTGAAGAAGGCAGGACTTATATTTTTATTTAATTTTTATTTCAAGTTTAGGGATACACATGCAGATTTGTTATATAGGTAAACTTGTGTCATGAGGGTTTGTTGTACAGATTATTTTGTCACCCAAGTATTAAGCCTGGTACCCATTCATTATTTTTCCTCATTCTCTCTCTTCTTCCACCCTCCATACTCCAATAGACCCCAGTGTGTGTTGCTCCCATCTCTGTGTCCATGTGTTTTCATCATTTAACTGCCACTTATAAGTGAGGACATGTAGTATTTGGTTTTCTGTTCCTGCATTAGTTTGCCAAGGATACTCGTTTCCAGCTCCATCCGTGTTCCTGCAAATACATGATCTCATTCTTTTTTATGTCTGCATAGTGTTCCATAGTGTATATGTACCACATTTTCTTTATCCAGACTACCATTGATGGGCATTTAGATTGATTTCATGTCTTTCTTATTGTGAATAGTGCTGCAATGAACATACACATGCATGTATCTTTGTAATAGAATGATTTATATTCCTTTGAGTACATATCCAGTAATGGAATTGCTGGGTCAAATGATATTTCTGTGTTTAGGTCTTTGAGGAATTGAAAATAGGACTTTTAAGAGCAATTAAAGTTGTCATAATTCTCTTCCTTCCTTCTAAATCATTGTCATTTATTTTTTGTTTGGCTTATATACACACAGTATTTACAAATTGTATATATTTGTCCCAGATATAACTGCTTTTAATTTCCCTTATTTTACAGATCAACAATGTTTTTATTGAAGTTACACGGTGAGTTAATAATAGCATTTCTGTAATTATTTAAACTTAGAAAGAACATTCTCATTCCTTAATCTACCTTGACTCTAACCACAACAGTTACAGTTTAGTAGCCGTATTAGTTAGTTTTCATGCTGCTGGTAAAGACGTACCCAAGCCTCGGTAATTTACAAAAGAAATAGGCTTATGGAACTTATAGTTTCACATGGCTGGGGAGGTCTCACAATCATGGAAGAAGGCAAGGAGGAGGGAGTCACATCTTACATGGATGGCAGCAGGCAAAGAGAGAGCTTGTGCCAAGAAATTCCTGTTTTTAAAAACCACCAAACCTTGGGAGATCCATTCACTATCACGAGAACAGCATGGGAAAGATCTGGCTCCATGATTCCATCATCTCCCACTGGGTCCCTCTCACAACATGTGGGAATTATGGGAGCTACAACATGAGATGAGATTATGAGGACATGGAGCCAAACCAAATCAGTAACTATTGACCTTACTTTAGAGGTGAGGAAACTGAGGTTTGAAGACTTGAAAACCACTGAACTGAAGAAGGTTTGACCGTATAAACACATATCTGTTGTTTCCAAATGTCATGCTATTTCCACTGTATTAAAGCCCTCAATGCCATTTCAGCTCCTCATTCAGGAATTCTCACTCAGGCTCTACAGAAACTAGAATTCAGTACTTCTCACATACAGTCCAGTGCTCTTTCCCAATATCCCATCCTGCCCATCTCAGTTAGCTTTTATTGAGATACTAAGAGTGAATTTTGATACTGTCATGGAATAAAGAAGACAGCTTCTGTGCTCCACAATTTAAGGCAAACTCTTCATCACAGGAGTCAGGACATCAATAAATTGACAATTATGCCACTCCGTCCTCCTGCACTAACTCTGTCACCCTAGAAACAATACAAGCTAGCATGCTAGAAAAGGTGAGTGCGACCAGGGTTGACATGGTGACCTAAAGCTGTGTCGTTGGTCACCCCATGATACTAAAAGGGCATGAAAAAGGTTGCCTGGTGGGCTGAGTAAACAAGGACTGGATACATTTCGAAAAGTCATACTTAGGGAATCCATGAGATGGTGCTCACCTGGAGTGACAGTCCGACAGTTTGATTTTAAGCTGGAGGTGGGGAGGAGGGGCTACTACCCTTTGAAATTAATTATTTATATCATATGAAAGCCAATATGTGCTAGCATAAAAATATTTCAGCATCGTAATTCCGGCAGTTCTCAAGTAATCAGCATATCCCATTAAAACATGTGAAAGCCTTATTTTGTTTCTACTATGTCTGTTGTCACTTTTTTTCCCTTTGTATTGTATTGTTTTGGCTTTTTCAATTTTTACTGTATAATTTTTTCAGGTTCTTCTCTACTCAGACACATTTTCCCTATTGCCCTCGACAACATCCCTCCTGGATTACTCCTGTTTTATTCATATTAAGGGAATTTAGACTTCCAATAAATATGTACTTTTGAGAATTTATTTTCCTTTATTCATGGCATTTATTTGAGATTTCTTTTTTCATTATGTAATACATGGAACTCAACCTCTCTACATATTTTTTCATATGTGCTGTTTCTTATTGCATTATACTTTTTCATGGTTATTAGAATAGCATACTTTAGTGAGCCATAAATTAAGGTTTTATCTACCCCCTATTTCTAATATGCAGCCACAAATGTCACGTCTAGCATCATTTTTTAATACGTGTCTCAATTTACGATCCAGAAAGTCTTTATTTATAATATTTATGAAAGCTCCTTTGACAAGACAAACTATTTTTTCAGTTGAATTTCAATATATAATAACACATTTGCTGAGTATTTCCTATATATTAGGCATTGTAGATGGATACACAGGTGAACAGAAGATAATCTCTGCTCTCAAGTAGAGGTGACAAAACACATACAAAATATGTACAAATAAGTGCAGCACAGAGCAGAATGTAATCATGTAAGAGTGATATAAACATTATTTGACATCATTTGAGAATGTGTTGTTTAAATCCATAAAAATAAGTGAGATTTCAACAAGCTGAGAGGTAGAAAGATTTCAGAAAAAAATGGAATATCATGAACAACGTAAACCTAGTAAATCAGAAGAGGATGTGCTGCAAGATGGCAAATGATATGACTTGACTAAAATGTAAGGTGGAAATGCAGTATTTAATAGATAATAACGCTGGGAGAAGGATATGTTGAGGCCTTATAATGGATTACTTTGGATTTTATATGAGGGAGTTTGTACTTGATTCTGTCAACAATTGGGATATGTTGCATTGTTTCAAATAGGATGGTGATGGATCAAATAAAATGCTTTAGAGAGACTGTTTTTTTGTTGAAAATAAATAGGTTACATTAGAATCATAGATCTGTTGGGAGACTTACAAAAAGTCTTGTCTCAGGAAATGAGCATTGAATGAAGTGGGTTAGGAAGCAAGCAGAATGGAGAATAGGAGATAGAGATAAACGATGTGTTTTTATGCCCATCAATTATTCAGTAAGGTTTACATTCAAGAGCATTGTCTTCAGCATTGACCCTGTAAACAAAAATGTGTCACATTTTTTTCATGGAAAACAGAAAATTTAAGAGCAGGCAAGGAGCATGACCAGCCAGGTAGTGGCAAGCAGGCAAAAAGACCCTCCCAGAAAATCTAAGACAAATCTGGAGGGAGGCCTATGGTAAGTGTTTGGTACATAATCTATGTTGACAGAGTCTTCGAGAGTATCAACTAATCACAGACCCAAAGTCTTTAGATTTGTTAAGAATATTTCAGATATTTTAATAATAAATTATTTAGTATGTAGAAAATAATTATTAAAGTATAATGCTAGCTGCCAGGGTGTAAGGTAAGGTAAAAATGGGGTGCTACTGTGCATTGAGTCAGAATTTTAATCATGTAAGTTGAAAAACGTGTAGAAATCTGTTGTACAAAATACATATATGGTTAACGATACTGCAGTGTACACTTACAGAATTTTTAATTGAGTAGATTTCATGTTCTGTGTTTTAATTACTGTTGAAAAATAATTACTGAATGTCTATTACCTTCTTAGCCCTGTGCTAGGTAAAGTCAAAAATATCAAAGTATTATCAGATATGTTCATTTCTGTTATCAAGTTACAGTATGATTAAGAAGATAAATAGTAAGCAATATAATAAATAGATGAAAACATACTGTGAGTTGGTGCTCCTTGAATAGATTTTTTGAAAAATGTTGAACTTGACCTAGGCCTTTAGAAGTTGATAGGGTGTAGATAGACTAACCTTCAAAGCTACATGTAAATTGTATTTTACATTTTTTAGACTGCTTCTCATCCACTTACTCAACTGTTGTGTAAGGTAATTTGGGAAGGTTTTATGATATACTTTTGATGATAAATATGATTATCTTATCATATTTATTTTATGAAAAGATTATGGAGATATAAGGTATTTGCCCAAAGTCACTTACCTAACTTAATACTCAGCGCCTTGATTAAAGTGTTGGGCCCAGAATGAAGAAAAATTAGTTGATTTAATGACTGCTATAGACATCATGACTTTCATCTGGAGTTCCATCTCAATCATTAAATCTTGTATTTCTGAAAGATCTGCAGGACAAATAACTTGGGGTCCGTTTTATTTACAGTGACACAATATCACAGATTATGACACAAAAATGTTTGACTTACCTAATAATGCTTGCAGGCTGACCTTG
The DNA here is from genome assembly GCF_008728515.1 of Papio anubis. Lineage (NCBI taxonomy): Eukaryota > Metazoa > Chordata > Mammalia > Primates > Cercopithecidae > Papio > Papio anubis. The sequence goes on from NC_044996.1 coordinate 68,775,772, forward strand.
GAACTCCACTTATAAATAAAACTTTCCACAGTTGCCAAGTCCTTATCCAATCTGTCTTTTATGTATGTATCTTTTAGCTTTGCTAATCTGAGATTCACTCAAAAATCTGAATAAACAAAGTATAAAATACAAAGTATAAAGTATATCTGTGTTAGAGGTTTGCATAATTGATAAATTTGGATTAACTAATAAACTTGAACTCTGAAATATGGACACTTAAACCTTAGTTTCTCATTTTTTCAGCACATGAACACCCCTCAATTGTACATAGTTCTGATTTATTCATTTTTGAAGTGTTTCTAGAGAGCAAATAGTTGAGATATTAAAAGATCAATAATTTATGATAAAGGAGACTGAGGCCTGGAGGGGATAAGTGACTTGATCAAGGACAAATAACAGAAGCACTTGTTATACGGAAAACTGTTTACCAGGAATTGTAATGACACAAACACTCTGAGAGCCAAATTGAATTTTACTGTTTTATTTTTACATTACTTTATGGGCCATCACTCTTATATTTAATGAATACAGTTCTCTTGTGTCTCATCCATCTTACCCTGTAATGCTACACACATTCTGTTCAAATACTGTTTTTTTGCATTTGCATACAAATTTAGATCTCTCAAGTTCATAAAAACATCATATCTAAATCAGTTCCACAAAGAAAAAAGATTATTATTTTACATATTCAGAAATCATTCAAAAATGTTAGATACACTCAATATTTAAAATTGAACCTGTTACTTATTTCCTTCACTAGGGATTCAGCAATATATCTAAGAAACATCTTAGTCAAAACTGGAAAATTGAACTTGACTTTAGAGCTTGACTAAAGTAAGACAGTCAAATTTAGGCTTTGTATGAAAAAAAAAACAAAACAAATTGTTTACTTGTGTCATTTAAATGGTTTTACCCAAATACAGGGTTATTACCAGCATTAACTGGTTTATATATTTTTAGATTTAATTTCCTTACACCATATTTTATTAGGAGGTCAGCCAATAGGCTTTGTGTAAAGTTTTGATTAACTATTGGCTTAATTGTTGGTTTGTAATTCCACTTGTTCAGCTACTGAATTATGAATGTTTCTTTTTCCCTATTGAAAATAAATTATTTTTAGTTGAGTAATAAACATTGTATGCATTTATCATGCCCAATATAATGGTTTCAAAAATGTATACACATGTATGGAGAGGTAAGGTATTTACCCAAAGTCACTTAACATTCAGTACCTTGATTAAAGTGTTGGGTCCAGAATGAAGAAAAATTAGTAATCAAGTAAGTCTACATAAAAAATAGCAAACAAGACAATGACAGGATTGAAATCTCATATATCAATAATAACCGTGAATGTAAATGGAAATAACACTCCACTTAAAAAAATAGAGTGGTAAGCTGGATGAAAAGATAGGAGATCACTGGGGCAAAAAATCTAACAAAAAAACTAACTATGGACTTCAACTTGACACTTGACCAACCTGACCCAACAGAAATCTACAGAACACTTCACCAAATCACAGATCCAAATGAGTAAAGATCCAAATGAGTAAAATTAGAAATGATAAAGATTACATTACAACTGATTCCACAGAAAGAATCACACAAAAAAACCCATCAGAGGATGCTATAAAAACCTATATGCACACAAATTAGAAAATCTAGAGGAAATGCATAAGTTTCTGGAAACACAATCTTCCAGGATTGAATCAGGAAGATATTGAAAACATGAATAGAACAATACTGAGCTCTGAAATGGAATCAGTAACAAAAAAGAAACCTACCAACCAAAGAAAGTTCTGGACCAAATGTATTCACAGCTGAATCCTACCAAGCATACAAAGAAGAGCTGGTGCCAATCCTACTAAAACTATTAAAAAAAAAAAATGAGGAGGAGGAGGAGCTCTCTATAACTCACTCTATAAAGCCAATGTCAGCCTAATGCTAAAATCTGGAAAAGATACAAAGGAAAAGGAAAATTTCAGGTCAATATTCCTGATGAACACAGATGCAAAAATCCTCAATGAAATACCAGCAATCTGAATCCAGCATCACATCAAAAAGTTAATTTGCCACAATCAATAAGATTTATTCCTGGTATGTGAAGTCAGTTCAACATACACAAATCTATAAATGTAATTCACCACATAAGCAGAATTAAGACAAAAAAACCTTATGATCATTTCAATAGATACAGAAAAAAGCTTCTAATAAAATCCAACATCACTTCATAATAAAAACCTTCAACAAACTAGGCATTTTGATACATCAAAATAATAAGAGCCATCTACGACACACTTACAGCCAACATCATCCTGAAAAGGCAAAAGCTAAAACCGTTCTCCTTAAGAATTGGAAGAACACGAGGATATCCACTCTCACCACTTCTATTCAATATAATACTGAAAGTCCTAGCCAGAGCAATCAGGCAAAAGAAAGAAATATCAGGCATCTGGATAGGAAAAGAAGAAGTTAAACTCTCTCTATTCACTGACAATATGATACCATACCTGAAAAACCCTAAAGACTCAACCAAAAAGCTAGGAGAACTGATAATTTTGGTGAAGTTTTAGGATACAAAATCAGTAGCATTTCTATACAACAATAAGGTACAGGCTGAGTGTTCAAATTGAGAACACAATCCAACTTAAAACTGCCACAAAGAAAATAAAATACCTAACAATATAGCTAACCAAAGAGGTAAAAAAACAAAACAAAACAAAACAAAAAACAAAAAACCTCTACAAGGATAACTACAAAAAACTGTTGGAGGAAATCAGAGACAACATAAATAAATGGAAAAAATATCCCATGCTAATGGATTTGAAGAATCAGTATCATTAAAATGGCCATCCTGCTTAAAGCAACTTACAGATTCAATGCTATTCCTATTAAACTACTAATGCCATTTTTCACAGATTTAGATAATACTATTCTAAAATTCATCTGGAACCTAAAAAGAGCCCAAATAGCCAAAGCAATTATAAGAAAAAATAATAAAGCCATAGACATCACACTACTCCACTTCAAACTACACTATAATGCTATAGTAAAAGAAACAGCAAGATGCTGGTACAAAATCAGATACAGAGACCAATGGAACTGAATAGAAAACTCACAAATAAAGCCACATAATTACAACCATCTGATCTTTTGCAAAGGTGACAAAAGAAAAGCATGGGGAAACAACCCTCTCTTCAATAAATGGTGCTGAGATAACCAGACAGTCATATGTACAATAATGTAACTGGACACCTACGTTTCACCACATACAAAAATTAACTCAGGTTGGATTAAATATTTAAATGTAAAAACTCAAATTATAAAATCATAAAAGACTACCTAGGCAATATCCTTCTCAACATTGACCTTTTCAAAAGAAATTTTTGCTAAGTCCCCCAAAGGAATTGCAGCAAAAACAGAAATTGACAAGTGAGACCTAATTAAAATAAAGAGTTTTTCCACAGGAAAAAAAAAAAAAAAAAAAACCTACCAAGAGAGAAAACAGACAAACTACAGAATGGGAGAAAATATTTACAGACTATGCATCGAATAAACGTTTAATATTCAGAATATGTAGTAAACTTAAAGAAGTCAACAAGCAAAATACAATTAACACCTTTAAAAATGGGCAAAAGATATGAATGGATACTTCTCAAAAGAATACATACAAGCAGTCAACAAACATATGAAAAAATACCATCATCACTAGTCATCAGAGAGATGCTAATAAAAACCCAAATGATATACAATCTCACACTAGGCTGAATGGCTATTACTAAAAGTAAAAAAAAAAAAAAAAAAAAAAAATTAGAATCTGGCAAGATTTCAGAGGCAAGGAAATGCACATATACTGTTGGTGGGAATGTAAATTTGTCAGCCACACTAGAAAGAAATTCAGTGATTTCTCAAAGAACTTAGAACATTAAACACAGAACATTCCTTCAACACAGCAATTCCATTACTGAGTATATACCCAAATGAAAATAAATAATTATACCAAAAAGACGCATGCACTCACATTGCTGCACTATTCACAATAGCAAAGGCATGGAATCAGTCTAGGTATCCATTAGTGGTGGATGGAATTAAAAAAAAAAAAAGTGTTGTACATATACATCATGGCATACTATGCAGCCACAAAAAAGAATACAATCATAACCTTTTGGAGCAACGTGGAAGGAGCTAGAGGCCATAATCTTAAGGAAATTAATGCAGGAACAGAGAACAAAATACCACATATTTCCACTTATATGTGGAAGCTAAATATTGAGCACCTATTGACATTAACATAGAAACAATAGGCATTGCAGACTACTAGAGAGAAGAGGAAAGGAAGGGGCAAAAATCTATATATTGGGTACTATAATCACTACCTAGGTACGATATACCCATGCAACAAAACTGCACACACACCCCTGTATCTAAAATAAAAGTTGAAAAAAAAAGAAAACGTATAAATTGTGGAACAGCTAAATCAAAATATTTAATATATGCATTAATTCATATGCTTGTCCGTTATTTGTAATGCAGACTCTCAAATCTACTCTCTTAGAGTTACTTTCAAGAATGAAATGCATTGTTATTTTTTTCTTTTTTTATTATACTTTAAGTTCTACGGTATATGTGCACAATGTGCAGGTTTGTTACAAAGGTATACATGTGCCATGTTGGTGTGCTGCACCCATTAACTCGTCATTTACATTAGGTATATCTCCTAATGCTATCCTTTAACTATAGTCTCCATGTTCTACAATAGACCTGTTGAACTTATTCCTTCTATCTAACAGAAACTTTGCTGTTTTGACCACTATGCCCCAACAGACACATGTCTCACAGCTACTATTTTATTGTCTGCTTCTGTGTGCTAAACTTTTTTAGATTACACATATAAGATTATGTTGTATTTATCTGTATGTTCCTGCTTATTTTACCTAGCATAATGGCCTCCAGGTTTATCAATGTTGTCAAATATGACAGGAGTTTCTTCTCTTAAAGGCTGACTAGTATTCTAGTGTGAATATATACCACATTTTCTTTACCCATTTATCTGAGGATGGCCATCAGGTTGATTTTACATATTTGCTATTGTAAATAGTACTGCAGTTAGCATGGGTATGCTAACATCTTTTTGACATCCTGATTTCAACTGTTTTGGATAAATATCTGGAAATGGGGTTGCTGGGTCATTTGGTAGTTCTACTTTAATTTTTGAGAAACCTCCATACTGTATTCCATTGTGGCTACAACATTTTGCATTCCCACCAACTAGATATAAGGGTTCCAATTTCTCCATAATTATGACATATTTTAATTATGCCCAAAATGACATTCTTCATGTCATGGCTTTAAAGTCTGGGTTTTAATATTATTCAGGTAAAAAAGATCAAAAGGTAAAGAGATGAATATCATTGAAAATATAGTATGTTATCTTGAAAGATTCTAAAAGGAGGAGGCATGACATGCCATGGACAGGGGGTTGAGAGGACAAGGGACCTTCACTTGGTAAGCAGGTAGAGGGAGGGGGAAAGTGCAGACAAGAGCCTTTATTGAGGTTTCCAAGGGAAGGAATGGGTGAGGCAAAGTAAACGGGCTTACTATTGATTAGTTTGAATAATGTCAAGACAATATGAGGAATGTGATGCCCCTAGTTGTTTGGTACCTGCCCTTACAGTGATTATGGTAGGTTAATAGTGGATCTGAGTGAGCCAAATACAGGAGATATTTGAGATTGTGGTCTCTGGATTGTTTGTTTTGCATTTAAAAAACAGTCTTGCAGGTAACTAGTTTATTATTTCTAGACATTGGTGAGCCCTAGAGGAGCAGTCCTTCTGTGGTCAGCGAGACCCCAGATATCAGATCATCATAATACAGAAAACAAAATATGTGGTCCCATTTCTCATCTCAGTAAATGTAAACTGAATCCTCCAATTTTCTCAGACTTTGAGAGGGCTAATTACTGACTACTCTTTCTCTCAACCTTACATTCAATTCTGCAACCAATGCTATCATTTCTACCATTTAAATATATTCAGAGTATAATGATTTCTTATCATGCCATTATTCTTCATCATCTCCATTGCAATTTAGTTCAAGACAACATTATCTCTCATTTGAATTACCCTACTGGTTTATCTGCTTTTATTTTTGCCCCCCACATAATTGCACAGTAAATAGAGCAATCTTAAAAATACAACAAAGATGTTATTACTCACCCACTTGAATCTTTACAATGACCTACAAGGCCCTACATGATGTAGCTCCTATCAAATTGACATCTGACATCAACTCCTACCAAATTCCTTTTATTCCTGACTTATATATTTACTAACTTGTTTATGGTATATCTCCTCCAGTGGAACGTAAGACTGCTCATGCCAAGGACATCATTGCTGCAATTCTGGAACCTAGAATAATGCCTGGCATAGAGCAAGTGTTGAATATTTTTCAATTTTGTATTTGTTTCAATGGGGAAATTCCTGATTTGGGAACCCTCAGACCTCACATTCTCCAAGCTATTATCCAACCTTGACATGAACACCTGAACCATATTGAGTAAGTAAAAATGGTATTAGATTAAATATCAGAAGTTCTGAGTTTTAGTATTAATTCTCCTATCTATGTTCATTTGATCATATTTGCAGCCACACAACACTTTGATTGATTCACATGTTTAATTGCTAAATATTTATTGAGCATTTAGGCACTGGTTTAGGTACTGAGTCTAAAGAGTTACATTTAACATTGACTTTGTGGAGGTCACAATTTAGAAGGAAAGACAAAAATACTTGCAATATATGTATTATAACAGTACTAACAGAAAATAAAGACATGTCAAAATTAAGTTGTTATCATCTTAAAATAAGCTGATATCACTATAGGATGCTGTATGTAAGCCTCATTGCAATGTCACGAAACATCCTGCAGTAGATACACAGGAGAAACAGAAAGGAATCAAAGCATACCAGTATGCAAAATGATTAAATCATAAAGGAAAACAAGAGAAGAAGAGAACAAAGAAACCACAAAACAGTCAGAAAACATTTAACAAAATGGTAACGCTAAGTCCTTACATATCAATAATTATCTTGAATGTAAATAAATTCTGCAATCAAAAAACAGAGGGGTTTAATGAATACAAAACAAGATCCAACTATATGTTGTTTACAAGAGACTCGGTTTAGGTTTAAGGACACACATAGGCTCAAAGTGAAAGGATGAGAAAATATATTCCACACAAATGATAACCCAAAGAGATCAAGAGGCTATAGAAATGGTAAATATATGGAATCCCAATATCAGAGCACCTAATCTATTAAGCAAACATTAACAGAATTGAAGAGAGAAATACAGAGTAATCCAATAATAGTAGGGAGATTCAATACCCTGCATTCAGCAATGGATAGATCATCCAGTCAGAAAATGAATGAAGATACAATGGACTTGACCTTCACTTTAGACAAATGGATCTAACATACATATTCCTTACAGCATCAGCTGAATACATGTACTTGTCAAGCACACACAGAACTACTTCCAGGATAGAACATAAGTTAGGGCACAAAACAAATCTCAACAAATTCAAGAAGATTAAAATCATGTCAATAATCATTTCCAACCATCATGCTATGACACTAGAAATTAATAACAAGAAGAACTGCAGCATTTTACACTGTGTGAAAATTAAATCACACAAAAACCAGTGAATCCAATGAGAAATCAAAAGGCAGAGCCCTCCTACTCTATTCAGCCTCCATTAGGCCCCACCTTCCAGCAATGTTGCATTGGGAATTAAACTTCTAACACTTGAATTTTTTGGGGGGGATATGTTCAAACCTTAGCACCATGTATCTGATAAGGGTTTAATATCCAAAATACAGAAGAAATTCCTATAATTTAATAGCTAAATAACAAATAAAAACAAAACATGACAAAGAAACTAATTAAAAATTGGCAAAGGATCTGAATAGACATTATTCCAAAGAAGACATACAAGTGGTCAACATATATTTTAAAAGATACTCAACAATGCTAATCAACCAGGAAATGCAAATCAAAACCTCAATGAGATATTCCGTCACACCTGTTAGGATGGCTATTATCAAAAGATTCAAAGATACATGTTGGTGAGAATGAGGATGCTTGTTTGCTGCTGGTGGGAATGTAAATCCTACTAATAAACCTCTGGCTTGTTTGTCTCATTCTGTATTGCAAAGGATAAATATGTCACAATTTTTACTACTATGGAAAGTGAACTCCAGTTGGAAGGGTTGTGAATTTTGAGATTTTATTTCTAGGTTTTTATAAGCCATATAATATGTAAATTACAGATATTTTAAAATATTTAAAGGGACAGAACAGAAACGTTTGAAAGTTTTACTTTGGCTAGATTTTTGAAGTTAAATAGTTTTTTTTAATAATTATTACAATGGATTTTATTTTAAAATTTATTAAAATGTATTATAAACTAAATTAAACAATTTATTTTAGAAAGGTTCAATGGATTATTGTTAACTATAGTCATCCTATTATTTTAAAATAAATGTTACTTAAGTTTATAATTATAAATAATTGAATACCTAGCACATACTTTATAGTGGAGATAGTACAAAACAACAAAAATTAGTGGTTGTGACAGGATATTAGAAGGTTATAACAAGGATAGATACTGAGTTCAAAACAGGAACAAGAGAGGGAAAAGTATAATATGATATCAAAAATGCATCATCCCAGGAAGATTGATCCCTGGTGTTGGCTATTCATATTCTTTTGGCAGATTCAATGCTATTTTTTTAGTGCTCAAAGATGATATGCAGAGTTAGTAGCTGAGTACTTATGGTCAATACTGATTTTTTGCTGCTATAATAATTACATTAATGCCTCATAACATTAATGTTACCTAACAACTTTTATAGTTAATAATATTAATACCCTAACAAATTTTATTGTGATGTAGACAAACTGTTAAAATATAGTACTATTAGTCTCATTGAATTCTAAAGGTTATTAATATGACAAGAAAACTTAATTGTGACTTCGATGTTACCAATTCAATAGCTATATAAAAGTTGCAGTGGGGCAACTCCTAAGAAATATACTAAGTAGACATATTATAACATATTGCCTCCCCAACTGGGTCTTGAAGAGAGGACACATTTTTTTCAATATGAATTGTTAAGCCACATTTGACAGCCTTTGTGTTGGGGTCTGCATGTTTCCTAAACAAAGGAATGAACACACAAGACAACACAAGACAAGACAAACATGGCGGCCGCCTCGAATGGCGTGCTCTGCTTTATTTTATACAGTCATTTGTGGAATGTTACCAAGTCATAAGACACATTGTTGTTTTTCTGATCTTTCCCTGACTTTCTGGATTTTCAAGATGTTTACACATAAACAAGCCCCCAATGCCCTGCTTCCTTTGCAAGAGCAGGACTTATCGGAACGTCTCGTTTGTTAGCACGTAGTCCTCTACATTTCTCCTTTCCTTATTTACAAGTTTGAATTTCTTTTAAAACCATCATTACATGTTGGGCTCACTGGGATTTGGTGTTTGCCCTTTGGCACCATCTCCAGCAGACTGTGAAAATGACAAAGGCAAGAACAATAATCAATACATTACTAGAAACAGAGGTCAGCAAAGTTTTTACAGGGCTCATAGGGTTCAAAGACATCAAACATTGTGCAAATCCAGTCATCAAATCTGCACCAGTCACCAATGGTAACTTGATTGTGAAATGTTTCAGAAATGTTCTATGTTAATTCTTGTATTTCTAGGGAAAGATTATTATGACCAATTAAAAGTCTCTTTATCTCAGTCCAATTATGTACAGTGCTATTAAAAGGAACAGGAGTAATACAAAGTTGGGTAGTGTTCCAATCACATTTCAACAAAGCTCGGGTATTCAACACTGTTAGCTGATCTCCCAATCAAGAAACCAGTTGCTCCAGATTATCCACTCATGAGCTAATCCAGCAACAGCGGCAGTGGAAGCAATTGCTACAAGTCCTATCACCGTGGTCACGATGATTCCAACCATCCTCCGACTGTGGTGGACAAGATCTTGCATAACCTTGTAAATTTGAGTAACCCCAGCAGATTCACTCCAAGTACGTGTTATATAAATTGGAATGAGACTCATTCCAATTATTATTCCACCAAGTAGTATTTATACAACTTAAGAATGTACAATTGTTTGTACAGTTAACTACCCCTGTATTATTATCCCATTTAAAAATTCCTGTCAACAACAAGTAAGGCTTTCTTACACATGCAATAACATATCTAGAAGTATTTTGATGCAAATATATCTGGAAAGGGTTAGCAATATTAGTAAGATTTAAGGACATGTTTCCTGTGAAAGTGAACGTTGGTTTACCAGCAGCTAGCAACTTCCAAATATGACCTTGTATTTGTGAGGTATTAGCCAAATGTGGCATCGGGGGTGATAGACCACCATCATGCCAAATAATAGTTTCATTGCCATCTGCAGAAATGCTGTGATTACCTTTATGCCAATGCAGGTTGACATGGCTGAATTTAGTCTGAAAATCTCCATGTACACTCCAATATGTAACAAGGTAATTATGACTCTTCCCTTTTACTTCTAACAACAATCGTGGCCCACTACTTCTACATCTAGTCCACTCTAGTTGGAAAACACCTCCAGACACATCAGGGATAGGGCATAAAGATAATGTACTTGGCAGAGTTTCATTAAGTACTGCAGTATGATTATACTTAAAACTTTGAGCCGTAATAATCATAGTAAAGGCAGAGATATGACTATGGTTATAGCGAACAGCCCAAGCCTCATGAGAAAGATGCGGACAATGTGGACTACCCCCAAGACATATAGGTAACCCTTCAACCCCAAATTGATATGAACTATTTACTGTGTCAGTGTTTAATTCAGGATCCTGGTTTAAAAAAGGTGATGGCATCCAAGCAGTATCATTAGTAAATACTGGGATTTCTCTGTCTCCACGTGCCACACCTTGATATAAGGGTGGAAAAGGAATATAAGCCCAGTATGTAAATTCTCCAGCTGTTACCTGACAATTTACTACGATCAATATAGCCAGGAATAAAGTCAGTGGGGTTTTGGGCTGCCCAGCTTGTTGAACAACCCCTTCAGCTTCTTAACCTTTTCAGTTGTCCCCATGTCAGGGGCTCCACACGTTGAGTTCCGAAGGTGAATGTTCTCTGAGCGCTCAGATTTAGCTCTTGGAATTCCTTCAGGAACTCTTCGGATCAGCTCCTCTTCGCCATGGCACTGTTTCAACCGTCGAGATGGAAACCACTCATCTCCAGCACCTGTACGGACAAGAGCATAGCCTCGGCCCCATTGTAAAACCTTTCCTTTTAAATATTTCCCTTGTAATGAAGGATAATACACCCACAGATTACTGTTTTGCGGCTTTTCTAAAGGCTGTTGAAAATGTTTCACCGCTGCAGACTGCTGTAATTGGCGCCAATGGTTGAGAAAATTTAAAGTAAAAAGGGCTTTCAGAATTTGATGTTTTGGGGAATCTCGCCCATCTCCCCCTTTTTGTTTTAAAAGTTGTAATTTTAAGGTAGCATTGGCTCTTTCAATAATTGTTTGGCTTTGACTGTTAAATGGAATACCATTGGAATGACGAATATGGTATAAAGAAAGGGAGGCAGCCAATTTACGAGAGCAATAAGCAGGGGCATTATCAGTTTTTAATTCAGCAGAGACTCCCATAACTGCAAAGCAAGTAAGTAGCCTTTTTAGAGGGTAATGGCGTAGCCCACTGGAAATGTGACCACGTATCAATAGTATGATGAACATATTTTAAACGACCAAAGGAAGGAACATAGTTACATCCATTTGCCAAATGTGATTTTGTTGAAAACGGCCGTTGGCGAATGGGGAGTATGAAAAAGACACAACGAAAGTGGAAGATTGGGTGCAATATAATCAAGGTGAGATTCACTAATTCTATTTTCTACAAATGACAATTCTTCTTCTGCTACAGGGAATAAAGTCCCCATAGGTTGAATACAAGTATTTATAGCTCTAAGATCAGTTAATAAGTGCCATTTTCCTTTTTTTTTTTTGACAAGACAAACACAGGGGAATTCCATGCAGAAGTACTTGGTTCAATATGCCCCTTGGCCAATTGTTCCTTAACTAAATTCTTTAAAGCCTTAAGTTTTTCTTTAGATAATGGCCACTGTTCCACCCAAACAGGAGTTGTAGTTTTCCACTTCAATTGTAAAGTTTGAGGGCTGTGGACAGTGGCTAAGAGTTTAAAGGATTGTAGCCCATTTTGAACATCATATTTTTGGCGACTGAAGAAATATGAGGAATGCTTTAAAAGGCACCAAATTGTTGTAAAAGATCACGGCCCCAAAGGTTAATATTAATGGGAACAATATAAAAGAACACTTTTCCTTGCTGTCCTTCAGGTCCTACACAGCTCAGGGGCTTGACACTTTGGTAGACTATAGAAGCAGTACCTAGGCTGGATAGAATAACCGATACTTGTTTCTTTTTCCAATGATCTGGCGTTTGAGTCAAACATATAATAGATACATCCGCTCCTGTGTCGACTAATCCCTCAAAAAGTATCCCATTAATTTGCAATGAGCATAAAGGTTTTTGATCAGAAACTAAAGTTTCCCAGAGAACAGTTTTCCCAGTACTACCGAAACCTCCTTGACGTGACACATCTCTAGATAAGAAAGGAAAAAAAAGGCAATAAAAGCAATTGTGCAATAGGTTCCCCTGCCTCTAGGCACATAAGTTGTGAGACTTGTACCATAATAAGGATTTCATCAGTAAAATCAGGATCAATAATTCCTGGGACCACCATTAACCCCCACATAATGCTGCTGCTTCGACCTAGTAAAAGTCCTACATGTCCTTTTGGCAAAGGACCACACACTCCGGTAGCCAACTTACATATTCCTCCATTAAGAGATAAAGTATAAGGTTGGGCAATAGCTAGGTCAGCAGCAGCACTCTGCTTAGTGGCAGCATAAAGCTGAGAAACTGGGGTAGGGTAAGATGTCTTTAAGGAGGACTTGAGGTCATTCCTTGATGTTGTAAGCCACTGCTCACTGGGTACTGGGGTAGGCCTGCATTGTAGTTGTTGGGGCCCCAAGCCTGCAGGCCCCGGCTCCCGTTTCCCATGAGGGGTGACAATACGTTCTCACTTTTATCAGTTTTTGAACGGCATTCATTGGTCCAATGTCGACCCTTGCCACATCGTTTACACATATCAGATGGTAACCTTTTGTCTTTTAGAGCAGAAGAGCCTAATTTTTTCCAGCATTCCTTTTTAAAATGACCAGGGTTCCCACATTGATAGCATATACCTTGTTTAGAATTGCCTTTTAAAGCCTAGAAAGTGCCCCAGCAAACAATTGAGCATTGTAAATAGCTCCTCCAACACCTGCACAAGCCCGAATGTATTCAGCTAAATCAGCTCCACTAGCTTTTAGAAGACACAGCAATTTTTGGCACTCAGGATTAGTATTCTCAAAAGCCAGAGTATTCAAAATAATTTTAGCAGCAGGGCCTGAGCCTACAGTCTTTAATACAGCATATGTTCTAAAGAGAAGGAATCGAGAAGGCCAACAACAAACGGTGACTGAGGTCCATAAGTAGCATTTCTTTCAAAAATTTAAATTGTAAGGCTGTAAAAGTCACATTCTGACCACCGTTTGGGAACTGAGCATTGGAGCCGAAAGCAGCCCGTGTTATTGGGAATAAATCTAATTCCTCTAAATCATCCTTTTCCTTCGATTCCTTCTTTTCTCCTACAGGAGGAAGAGGCACAGAGAAAACCTGACCTGACATAGGCAAAGAGGTTGGAGGTGGAGGCAAAGGGAAATCCTTTTCCAAAGGAGCAGAAGGGAAGGTAACAGGGAAGGCTCGTGGCGGAGAGATAGGAGAAATAGGAGCAGCGGTACCTTGCAATTTTAACAACTGTTGTAACATCTCTAAAATGTGCTGCAAATCAGAATTTCCTTCAGATGAAGGAGGCATTAGCTCTTTTTCCAATTCCTTGTCCTCAACAACCGGGGCGTAAATATGTTCCTCTCTAGGATCATTCCTCTCTAAAGCTTCAGATGCCTCACCTCCTGTGGCAGTATCGCCATGCTCTGAGTCAGTTTCAAGTAACTCTAATGCCTGAGTAATGGAACTACACAAAGTCCACAAAGTCAGAGGCATTGTTTGCCCTCGCTGATAAGCTTGATGCAGGACTTTAACCACTTGTAACCATTCCTTTCGATTTAACTGCACTTTGGTTTGATATTGAAACGAATAACAATGTTGTTCAACATGGGCAAACAATCGCTTCAAAGTCTTATGCTCCTTAACTAACTTCTACTCCTGTAGACATCAACAGTCCCTGGAGTAACCGCAAATATTCAGAGGCCAGAGAGGTGGAATTCCCCATAATTTTCTCGTGGGTCCCCCTTTCTTTATTTACCTGCCCGGGGTGTTCCCCCTCCGGTTCCTTGCTCTGCGTGGAGCCACGGACCCTGCTCGCTGTGCCAGATGTTGGGGTCCGCGTGTTTCCTAAACAAAGGAATGAACACACAAGACAACACAAGACAAGACAAACATGGCAGCCGCCTAGAATGGTGTATTCTGCTTTATTTTATACAGTCGTTTGTGGAATGTTGCCAAGTCATAAGACACATTGTTGTTTTTCTGACCTTTCCCTGACTTTCTGGATTTTCAAGATGTTTACACATAAACAAGCCCCCAACGCCCTGCTTCCTTTGCAAGAGCAGGACTTATCGGGAACGCCCTGCTTTGTTTGCAAGAGCAGGACTTATGGTTTGCCAGCACGTAGTCCTCTACACTTTGGCTTGTTAATTTTTGTTGATACATAAATGGATATACATATTTTGAGGGAACATGTGATAATTTGATACATTTTTATAATGTGTAAAGATCAAATGAGAGTATTTTAGATATCCATTAGTTTTAAATATTTATTTTTTCTTTATGATAGGAGAATTTTAATTATTCCTCTCTAACTATTTTGAAAGTTACAATAGATTATTGTTAACTATAGTCACCCTATTGATCTATCAAACACTAACTTTCATTTCTTCTATCTAACTGTGTATTTGTACTAATTAATCAACCTCTCTTCATGGCCCCCAACTTCTCCCAGCCCCTGGTAAGCATTAATCTACTCTTTATTTTCATAAGATTCACTATTGTAGTTCTCTTATATGAGTAAGAACATATAATATTTGTCTTTCTGTGCTTGGCTTATTTAACTTAATATAATGACCTCCAGTTTCATCCTAATTTCTGCAAATAATAGCATTTTATTCATTTCTGGTTTATTTTTAACAGACATGTAATAATTAACATATATGGGATACATAGTGATTTTTGATATATATAATGTATAGTGAGCATATCAAGGTAAATAGCATCTCCATCATCTCAAACATTTATTATTTCTTTGTGTTAGGAATATCCAGGATTCTTTTTCTAGCTATTTAGAACTATATATTATTTCTAACTATAGTCACCCTACAGTGCTTTGGAATGCTTGAACTTAATTCTGCCATTTAGCTGTAATTATTTTATCCTTTAACAAATTTCTCCCCAAGTTTCTCTCCCCTTAACCTTTTCAGCATCTAGTATCCTCTGTTCTAGTTTTTACTTCTATGAAATCAACAATTTTTGGTTTCCAAATATCAGGAGAATATGAGGTATTTAATTTTCCATTCCTGGCTTGTTTTACTTAAATAATGTCATACAGTTCTATTCATGCTGCCAAGAATGATAGGATTTCACTCTCTTTTGTGACTCTATAGTATTTCATTGTATATGTGGCATGTATAATACCATATTTTATTTATCCATTCATCTATTATTGAACACCTAGGTTGATTCCATATCTTGGCTAGTGTAAATAGTGCTGCAAAAAATATTAAGGTGCAGATCATTCTTTGATATAATAATTTTCTTTCCTTTGGATAAATGCTTAGTAGTGGAATTGCTACATTATATGGTAGTTCTATTTTTAGCTTTTTGAGAAATCTTCATGCTGTTGTCTATAGTGTTTATACTAGTTTACATTCCCACCAGCAGTTTATGTGTTGCATTTTCTCCATATCCTTATCAGTATTTGTTATTTTTCGTCTTTTTGATAAAAGCTATCCTAATTGTTGTGAGATGACACTTCATTGTGGTTTTGATTTGCATTTCCCTCATGATTACTGATGGTGAACATCTAAAAAATATATTTGTATGTCTTCCTTTGAGAATGCCTGTTCAGATCACTTGCCCATTTTAAAATGAGATTTTTTTTTGCTGTTGAGGTATTTAAGTTCCTTATAGATTCTAGATATCAATCCCCTGTTGAATGAATAGTTTATAAATATTTTTCTCCCATTCTTTATGAAACCTTTTTACTATTTTATTTCCATTGCTGTGCAGTAGCTTTTTGGTTGGATATAATCCAGTGTGTTTTTTCTTTTGTTTCCTGTGCTTTTGAGATCTTATTCATAAAGTTGATTCCAAAACCAATGTAGTTAAGTGTTTCCCCTATGCTTTATTCTAGTAGTTTTACAGTTTTTGGTCTTACATTTTGGCCTTTGCTCCATTTTTAGTTGATTTTTATATAGGGTGAAATGTTGGGTTCTAGTTTCATTCTTCTGCATATGAATATTCAGTTTTCCCAGAATAGTTTATTGAAGAGGGTATCACTTCCCTAATAAATGTTCTTGGTGCTTCTGTCAAAAATCAGTTGCCTGTACATAAAGTAATAATTTCTGGATTGTCTGTCCTATTCTATTGGTCTATGTGTCTGTTTTTATATTAGTAACACGCTGTTTTGTTCACTATAGCTTTGCATTATATTTTGAAATCTGGTCGTGTGACACCTCCAGGTTTGCTTTTATTGCTGAGGATTGCTTTGGATATTGAAATCTTCTGTTTTACACAGAAATTTTAAAATGTTTTTCTATTTAAGTGAAGAAGGTAATTGTAATTGATATTTTTAATAGAGATTGCATTGAATCTGTAGACTGCTTTGGGTAGCATGGTCATTTTAACAATAATAATTATTCCAAAATATGAAGATGAGATGTCTTTCAATTTGTATCATTTTCAACGTCTTTAATCAGGGTTTTGTAGTTTTCCTTGGAGAAGTCTTTCACCTCCTTGGTTATAATTATTTCTAGAGGTGATTTTTGAAGCTATTATAAATGAAATTGCTATTTTGTTTTATCAGCCATTTCAGTTTTCATCTATAAAAGCACGTCTGATTTTAGTACGTTGATTTTGTATCCTGTAACTTTACTGAGTTAGTTTATTAGTTCTATACTGTTTTTGGTAGACTCTTTAGGTTTTTTTACATATAAAACCATGTCATCTCCAAACAGAGACAATTTACTTCTTCTTTTCCAATTTAGATGTGCTTTATTTTTGTTTCTTGCCTAATTGCTCTGGCTAGGTCTTCCTGTATTATATTGAATAAGAGTGGTGACAGTAGGCATCCTTGTCTTGTTCTAGTTCTTTGAAAAAAGGTTTTATGTTTTCCAGTTCAGTATGATATTAGCTGTGGGATTGTCATATACAGTCTTTAATGTGCTGAGGGAATTTTCTCCTATATTTATTTTATTGAAAATTTATTTCATGAAGAGATGTTTAATTTTGTCAAATGCTTTTTCTGCATGTATTGTGTAGATGATATAATTTTTGCACTTCATTCTGTTGATGTGATGTCTCACATTTATTTGTTTATGTTGAACTATTCTTGAATCCATAGTGCAAATCCTATTTGGTCATAGTATGTTATGTTTTGTATGTATTGTTAGATTTAGTTCACTAGTATTTTGTTGAACAAAAAATTATCTCTGTTTGTCAGAAATGTTAGCATCTGGTTTATTCATTTTGCTGTGTCCTTGTCCAGTTTTGGTATCAGGATAATTCTAGCCTTGTAAAATATATTAGGAGGAGTCACCTCTTTTTCAATTCTTTGGAATACTTACAGAACAATTGGCATTAATTCCTCTTTAAATGTTTAATAGAATTGAGTGGTGAAGACATCTGATTCTGGACTTTTTTTGGTGGGAGACGTTTTGTTATGGATTCAATCTCAATACTTGTTATTGGTTTGTTCAGATTTTCTGTTTCTTCGTTCAATCTGATAAGTTGTTTGTGTGCAGAAGTTCATCCATTTTCTAAAGGATTTGAATTTATTTATTAATATTCATTTATTCATAGTAGTCCCAATGATCCTTTGAATTTCTGTGATATCCATTGTAGCATCCCCTTTCTCATTTCTGATTATATTTGGATTTGTTCTCTGTTTTTAGTTATGGTAACTAATGACTTGTCAATTTTGTTTATTGTTTCAGAAAACCAATTTGTCTTGCTAATATTTTATACTTTTTGTAGCAATTTTGTTTATTTTAGCCTGATTTTTATTATTTATTTTCTTTGCTAATTTTGGGTTAGTTTTGCTTTTGCTTTTATAGTTCTTTAAGATGCATCATAAAGTTGTTTATTTGAAATCTTTTAGTTTCTGATGTAGGCATTTATCGCTATAAACTTACCTCTTAATATTGCTTTTGCTCTGTTCCATAGGTTTTCTTATTTTTTTTTAATTTTCATTTGTTTCAAGAATTTTTTAAAATTTCATTTTTAACTTGTTCATTTACCCATTAGATGTTCACAAACATGTTGTCTAATTTCCATGTATTTGTATAGTTTCAAATAGTCTTGTTTTATATTTCTAGTTTTCTTCCACTGTGGTCAGATAAGGCAGTTGATACAATTTCAATTTTAAAAAGTTTCTGAGTTTTTTTGTTTTAATAAATGTTGAACGCTGGAGAATATTCAGTGTGCTGATGGAAAGAATGTGTGTTCTGCAGCTGTTTGTTGAAATGTTCCATGTAAGTCTGTTAGGTACACTTTTTTTTTTTCTATGAGGCAGTTTTAGTCTAATGTTTGTTGATTTTATGTACAGATGAACGATACAAGTACACAGGTGAGGTTGATGTCCCTAACTATCATTGTATTGGGCTTTATCTCAATCTTTCGGTATATATTACTTGCTTTATATATCTGAGTGCCCCCATGTTGGGTGCATATATATATACATATATATGTATATATGTATATGTATATATATGTATATGTATATATAGGTGTATATGTATATATATGTATATGTATATATATATATGTTATATTCTCTTGCTGAATTGATACTTTTATTACCATATAGTGTCCTTTGTGATCCCTTTCAATACCTTTTTACTCAAAGTCTGTTTTGTCTGATATAAATATAGCTACACTTGCTTTCTTTTGGTTTCCATTTACATGGAGTATTTTTTCCATCCCTTCACTTTCAGTCTGTTTCCTTATATGTAGGGTGAATTTCTTGTAGGCAATATATAGTTGGTTCATAATTTTCATTTATTTAGCAAGTTTGTCTTTTAAAAGAAATTTAATTTGTTTACATTAATGATTATTATTATTATTTTTTGAGATGGAGTTTCACTCTTATTGCCCAGGCTGGAGTGCAATGGTGCAGTCTTGGCTCACTACAACCTCTGCCTCCCAGGTTCAAGCGATTCTCCTGCCTCAGCCTCTTGAGTAGCTGGGATTACAGTTTCCTGCCACCATGCCCAGACAATTTTTGTAGTTTTAGCAAAGATGGGGTTTCACCATGTTGCCCAGGCTGGTCTCGAACTCCTGACATCAAGAGATTCACCTGCCTTGGTCTCCCAAAGTGCTGGGATTACAGGCGTGAGCCACTGTGCCCAGCCTTACGTTAAAGGTTATTATTGATAGGTGAGAACTTGCTACTGTCATTTCGAT
Organism: Papio anubis; assembly: GCF_008728515.1. Classification (NCBI taxonomy): domain Eukaryota; kingdom Metazoa; phylum Chordata; class Mammalia; order Primates; family Cercopithecidae; genus Papio; species Papio anubis. Next base: position 68,795,613 of record NC_044996.1, read on the forward strand.
TGTTTTCTCGTTTTGTTGTATATCTTTTGTATCTTAACTTCCTTGTTACAGTTTAATTTTGTGATTGGGTGTGTTTTTTTGTTTTGTTTTTGTTTTTTGTTTGTTTGTTTGTTTGTTTGTTGACAGAATCTTGTTCTTTCGCCCAGGCTGGATTGCAGTGGTGCTATCTCGGCTCACTGCAAGCTCCACCTCCTGGGTTCATGCCATCCTCCTGCCTCAGCCTCCCGAGTAGCTGGAACTACAGGCACCCACCACTGCGCCCAGCTAATTTTTTGTATTTTTAGTGGAAACGGAGTTTCACCATGTTAGCCAGGATGGTCTACGTCTCCTGACCTCGTGATCTGCCCGCCTCGGCCTCCCAAAGTGCTGGGATTACAGGCATGAGCCACCGTGCCGGGCCGATTGGGTTTTTTATGTATTGATTTGATTCTCTTTCTCCTTTGTATATTTTATAATTTCCAGTGAGTTGCATAGATTCACGTGTTTTCATGATGGTTGTTATCATCTTTTCACTTCGAGATGTAAGACTCTTTTGAACATTTCTTGTAAGGCCAGTCTGGTGGTAATGAATCCCTTTCACAGACAAGTTTTTGTTTGTCTGTGAAAGGTTTTATTTCTTTTCCATTTATGAAGGCTAGGTTAGCTGTATATAATATTCTTGGCTAGAATTTTTATTCTTTCAGTGGCTTCAAAATATCATCCCATTCTTTCTGGGTTTGTAAGATTTCTGCTGAGAAACCTGCTATTAGTCTGATGGGGATTCCCTTACACTTGATGTGACTTGTCACTCTTGATGCTTTTATAATTTTTCTTATTTCTTTGACTTTTGACACTGATTCTAACATGCCTCAGAAAAGATTTATTCGGAGTCTATTTGTTGTTTTTTGAGCTTCCTGGATCTGAATGTCCATTTCTCAATGAAGACTTGAGAAGTTTTTAGCTATTATTTCATCAAGTATGTTTTATACATCTTTTTTCTTTTCTTTCTTCTTTTCTCTTTCAGGAACATGTATCTTGTAGATATTTCTTTGCTTGATGATGTTCCATAAATCCTGTAGGCTTTCTTCATTCTTTTTTATTTTTTATTTTTATTTTTTTGAGATGGAGTCTCAGGTGGGAGTGTAGTGGCACAATCTCGGCTCACTGCAACCTCTGCCTCCTAAGTTTAAGCGATTCTCCTGCCTCAGCCTCCTGAGTAGCTGCACTACAGGTATGCACCATCATGTCTGGCTAATTTTTCTATTTTTAGTAGAGATGGGTTTTCACCATGTTGGCCAGGTTGGTCTCCAACTCCTGACCTCAGGTGATCAGCTTGCCCCAGCCTCCCAAAATGCTGGGATTACAGGGATGAGCCACCACACCTGGTCTCTTTTTTATTCTTCATTCTTTTTTGTATGCCTGTGTGATTTCGAAATACCTGTCTTTAAAGTCAGAGATACTTTTTGAACTTTATCTAGTCTGTTCTTGAAACTCTTGATTGTATTTTTTTTTAATTCATTGAGATCTTCAGCTGTAGATTTTCTGTTTCATTCTTTTTTATGATATCTATTTCTTTGGTTTTTTTATTTGAATCATAAGTACTTGTCTGATTTCATTAAATCACCTCTCCTTATTCTCTTGAATCATACTGATTTTGCTTAAGATTAATATTTTCATTTTTTTCTTAAATGTTGTGTATTTTTTATGATTGGTGTCTGTTTTTGAATAATTATTGTGTTATGTAGAAGGCTTCATGCTTCCTTGCTTTTTTGTGTTTGTTATTTCTGTATGTTGATTTTTAAGCCTCTGATGAAACAATTGACTCTTCCAATTTTATGAAAAAGGTTTTGTAGGGAAAGATTTATTATTTTATGAGTTTGGGGGTCTTGGTATAGTGGGGTGCATTGGCTTCATTCTACATTAATGCAACAGTATAATATTTACGTACATTCTTTAGCTCTCATCCATGCTAGTGACATTTGTGTGTGTCTCAGTGGCCTACACTGGTAGAGATGTGGCAGTGATGGTGCAGATATTTTGTGGGTGGGCTCACCAGGCTGCTTCTCTGGTCAGGAGTGCATACATGAACATGAATCAGTCAATTTGGGGTCTGACTTGCTGGGGTTGGAGCCAAGGGGTTGTTACTCTGGCTTAGGCATAGGTGCACAGTTGCTTGGCCTGCCTTGGGTCATACTTGCCAGGGGTAGCCCATGGAGCTTTTTATCAGGCACAGACTGATGCAGGCACACAACTGCTCAGCTGGGTTGGGAATATGTCTTCCAGGAAAAGCCTGTGAAACTGTTTCTCAGGACTGGGATATTGTCATAAGGCTTCTCACCTGGCCTGGGGTTGTGTCAGCTTGAGGAAACCCAAAGGGTTTGTTCTCAGGTCTGGGAGATGGGCACACATCTCAGCTGGCCTGCGTTTGTGTGCCACTGGTGGTTTATATGACTCTTTCTCAAGCCTGGAACATAGTACATAGCTGCTTGCTTGTCCTGGAGTCATGACAGCCAAAGGTGGCTGTTTCTCAGGCCCTAATTGCATGTGTAAGGCCTTTGGGCAGGCCATAGGAATATCCAAAGGGTGTGGAGTGGGTACCATAAGACTATTAATCTTGCCCTAAGCGCAAGCACATATCCACTCCCCTGGTCTGCAAGCATTTTATCTGCTTGGTGGCTCAAGGGTCTCTCTCGCATATGGGAGGGTATGCAGTGGTTTGGCTGGCTCAAGGGTGAGTTCACTCTGGAAATGACAATCAGATTGTTTCTCTGACTTAAAGTGAATATAATATTTCTAAGTGTAGTTTTGGGGCATTCATTCTGCTTACTGTTCTTTAAGCTTTCTGTATCTTTGGTGTTTCACATTAACATGGAAATTTTCAGTCATGACTGTTTCAAATATTTCTTCTGTTCCTTTCTTTCTTCCTGATTCTTTTTGTATTGTCATTACACAAATGATAAACCCTTTGTAGTTGCCTCATAGCTCTTAAATATTTTGTTCTCCTTTTTTAGAGTCTTTATTCTCTTTGCTTTTCAGTTTGGGATGTTTTATGGAGATATCCTCAAGCTCATTGATTCTCTTCTCAATCATGTCCAGTCTACTAGTAAGCCCATGAAAGGCATTCTTCATTTTTGGTATATATTTTAATCTCTATCTTTAATTTTTTTTATTTTATTATAATTTCCATCTCTCTGCTCATATTGCCTATCTGTTCTTGTGTGCTTTTACTTTATCCATTAGAGTTTTGGGCATATTAATCATAGCTGCTTTGAATCCCTAGTGATAATTCTAACATCCTTGCCACATGTGCATCTGGCTGTGATGTTTGTTCTTTCTTTTCAAACTGTGGTTTTTGTCTTTAATGTGCCTAGTAACACTTTTCTTGATAGCTGGATATAATATTCTGGATAAAAGAAATTTCTATATGAAGGAATTTAATGATGTGGTTGTAAGTTGTAATGGGAAGGGACATCTTCTATAGTCCTATAATTAGGTCTCAGTCTTTTAGTAAGCCTGTGGCTCTGTACTGTACATTTTGAAAGTGTTTCTTGGTCTTTTCCCCTGAAGTGGGACTGGATGGCTAGGGTGAGCTGGAGTTAGATATTTGTCTTCTCTCATGTTAAAAGCTAGAAGAAGCTCAAGTTGGGTATTTCTCTTCCCATAAGTCAGTTAGACTCTGATAAATTTCCAGTAGTTTAGGCACTGGTTAAATAGTTTCTCTTAAAGGCAGGCCTTATTAAGAATAACTGAATTATATGATTTATTTTTAAAATAGTTTCTTTTTCCTTCCTTATGCTGGAAGCACAAGGGGAATTTTCTTTGATATCTACTCTGAGAACCCAGCATTCACAAACATTTGATGGTCAATGTATAACTAGGTACCATTAAAGCTTTTATCTTTCAGATTTATCCACAGTGTCTCCATCAATGTGTCAATTACAGTTCATATTTATTTATCTGGCACTGGTTTCCACGGAAGTTCCTGCTTATGGGTTCCTGTTCTGGCAAGTTGTGATTCCCTGTATTTGCCTGTCTGTGTCTCTATTTTTGGGAGAGCAGTTTGACTTATTTTTGTATAAATCTTATGAGTTGTTTATTGTTCAATTGTTCATTTTTTTTTTTTTTTACTTTTTGCTAGAATGCATTAGTGACTTTAAACTTTTTACATGCTGTACCTGAAACCAGAAGTAACCTTAAGATTTTAATGGTATAATTTATTTCATGCAACTAGAAATGACATGATAGAGTTCTATACTATTTTCAAAGAACATCTATTAAACAATAGATAAAAATTTACTTGAAGTTCATGTAAACTTCATTATATGATGATTTAAATATATCCATAGTGTTAGGTCTGGCATACAGGGATGTTTTCTCCTGTGATCCTGTAGGTTCACTAGAGGACATATTTCTGGTATAATTTGTTACTACATAGTAAAGAGCTCAGAGAAACCTCACTGTTTAAATTTTCCCCCAAAATTAAATTGATTAGTCATCCTACAATGAAAATTGATCCATTGGAGGAGAAGTCAACAAAACTAATATACCTTTCATCAAATATAACCATGGAATATTTGCCAGCTAAATTTAATAGAGCACTACAAACTTAGAACAGAAAAGATAACTTACAGAATTTTCCCCACCTTGCACTAAGTAACCTTGACACATGTATGCTTATCAACAAGAAAAAGAATGTCCATTTATGAAAAAGAGTGTAACAATATGGTGAGCAGCAAAAATATTGTTGTTAGAACTCTTCAAATTTTGAAATAATATTTCTTTTAATTTTATTGGATTGTACAACTAACCATCCTTTCTGAGGTGAAGTAATATTGTCTTCTTGGTTTCATAATACATGTCTATGTAGTATCCTGGATATTTTTCATTTGTATCTTTTAAAAGTATACTTAATTTATCCTTATCCTCTTCATCTACAGGATTCAAAGTTCAATAAAACAAAAATATATAAAACATAGATTGAAGTGTCATTTGCCTATGAAATAGACACATGACTGTTCAGAGTATTCTGATATTTAGATATTAAATGTTAATATATATTTTAAAAAGGTAAAAAGCCACTAATTTCAGTATATTGTAATAATGATTTTTTAGATTTATAAAAGTTTATTTATTACTCAGATTCAATACTGATATATGAAAACGATCCAAGGAATAAGAGGTAAAGAAAAAAGTCCCACAAGGTTATTTTTCCCTTTCTAATTCATGATTTTTCACCAAATGAGACCATATCTACATAGTGTATGCATTTGCAGTGAAGTGTCTTTTAGAAGATGGGAGTTGGGTAAACAAGTATTTTTTCTCCCTTGGAAATCCAAATAATGTCAAATGGCTTCTATGACTAGACACCTATTCATGCAAAAGCACTCCATGTAGGCATAAGTGCTAGTCTCTTCTCTTTTCTTACCTTATATTTAAAGAATATGTATAAATAAAATACAGTACATTATTACCAAATGTACAGAAATAAATAATTGTAAGAGTAAACTAAAACAATTGGAAGCCAACAAATTAGATAATCTAGATAAAACTGACAAAGTTCTGAAAACACACAAATAACAACATCTAGCTCAAGGATAAATACAAATTCTAAAAAGACCTTTAAAACGTAAAGGAATTAAATCAGTGTATAAAAAAACTAACAACAAAAGTGCCACTACCAGATGGCTTAATTACTGAATTTTACTAAACATTTAAAGAAGAATTAACAGAGAGTGATGTAAGATGGTTTAATAGTATGTCCCCAGACTTTTAGCATCCCCAGAGAAACACCAATTTGGCAATTATCTATGCACAAAAGTGCCTTTATTGAAGATTAGAGAACCTGGTAGGAGATTGCAACACCCCAGTGGAGCCCAAGATAGAGTAAAGCCATTGGGGGAAGGAAAGCTCATGCCTTAATAGCAGGCCCACCAACAGCGGACTTGGCTCCAGCCTCACTCATCTTTGTTTCTGCCACCAGATCCAGTGACTCACAGAACCTGTAGGAACTACACCTGCCTGTGACCATGATAACAGGCCAAGAAAGAGTGAAATTATATACTCAAAATACTGAAAAAAAAAAAATGCCTGTCAACTAAAATTACTTTGCTTGGCAAAATTGGTGTTTAAGAACACAGACAAAACGAAAACTTTCCAAGACAAAATCTGAGGTAGTAGCTCAAAACTAGGCCTGCTACAAGAAGTAACAAATAAGAAATCTGCATATAAAAACTAAAAGAATCTAAACAGCAACACAAGAGCATGTGAAAGTCTAAATCTCACTGCTTTAAGGTAAATGTGAAAGACACATACAAAATATAATACTTAATGGTGGCACATAAATCACTTTTAATACTATTATACAAATAGCTAAAAAATAGTAATAGTGATAACAACCACAGAAATTTGTTAAAGGAACCGAAATGTAGAAAAATCCCTCTGACATAAATTCATAAAATGTGAAGTGGAAAGCAAAGTGTAGAGTTTCTACAATGTGATTGAAGTTAAGTTGCTAACAGCTAGAAACGGATTTCTGCAACTATAAATTATTTGGTACAACAGGTTGGATACCATGATAACCATAAAAAGCATACACTGGATAAAAAAAAAAAAACAAAGAGAGAAAAGGATCAAAGCATACTACCGTCAAAAAATTATAAAGTCACTAAGAGAGACAACAAGAGAAATTTTTAAAAAGGGGTTGCTATAATTATATCCAACTAAAGAGACTTTAAGTCAAAAACCATCAGAAGAGACAAAGACGGTCTTTACATAATGATAAACAGATTGTTTCAAAGAGAAGATATAAAAATTATAAATATATACACAACCAACAATGAAGCATCGAAATATATAAAGAAAACATTCACAGATGTGATGGCAGAAATAGATAGCAATACAATAATACTATTTATATTTCAATACCCCACTTTTTATAATGAAAAGTTCATCCACGTAGAAAATCAATTAGGAAACGTCAACTCTGAACAACATTATAGATCAAATGCACCTAACAAGCATAAAAAGAACATTCCATCTAACAACAGTGGAATATTTATTCTCACATGCACATGAAACATTCTCAAGGATAGATTATATACCACATTACAAGTCTCAACAAATTTAAGAAGATTAAATCATTGCAAGTATCTTTTTTGATCACAATGTCATGAGACAAAAAATCATAAAAAGAAAGAGAGAGTGGTATTAGCAAACATGACCGAATAGAGGGAAACTTATACATATCTTACAAGAACAAGAACTCTGTGCTCATCCCAAGACTAACGTTTTGTTTGTGTGTATGGGAGCCAAGGAATTCAGGTAGGAGGTTGTGAAATCCTAATGAAGCACAAGACCTAGGAGGGTGGTTTTGAAATTGGAGACCAGCAACCAGGTGGTTAATCCACCTATCATGCTTCTGGATTAAAGCCTAGAAATTGCCCCGTTCCCCAAGGAGCTTGGTTACAGCCCTGTTTGTTCTTGAACCTACAACCGAAACTATTTGCTAAAGGATCCAAGAAGAATCATACACACTAGTGCCTTGGCAATTTTGTCTGCTTGCTGATGTAAATCTGGAAGTTCATCTAAAAGTTGCCCCATGGCTCAATTTCAGCTCCTCTCAGGTGACATCCCAGTGCAAAACTGCTCACACAAAAAAGGACTCAGAGGGAGACTCACTCATATTCGGTTAGCATGTCTGAGCCTCTGTGATAGGTTTGTCAACACCCATCCCACAGAAAATCTTGAAGGTGCCCAGTCTCAGCTCTTGGCCCTCTTGCTGCCATTCATGAACTATCTCATTTGTGTGGAAACCTGCTGGAAAATGCAGGCCTATCCAAGCCAACAAAACTTGTCTGCTAGCCTCTATTCCACAGCAGATCATAAGCAGGTTCCGTCTCTGCTCCAGTCTTTCCTGCTACAGTGGGAAACTTACCCTGGCTGTTTAAAGATCTGCTTGGGGCCGGTTGCAGTGGCTTATACCTGTAATTCCAGCACTTTGGGAGGCCGAGGCAGACAGGAGTTCGAGACCAGCCTGACCAACATGGTGAAACCCTGTCTCTACTAAAAATACAGAAAATTAGCCAGGCGTGGTGACATGCTCCTGTAATCCCACCTACTCGGGAGGCTGAGCCAGGAGAATTGCTGGTACCCGGAAGGCAGAGGTTGCAGTGAGCCGAGATGGAGTCACCGCACTCCAGCCTGAGCAATAGAGCAAGACTCTGTCTCGCGGGGGAAACCTGCTTGGGTTTGTGCACCCCTTTGAACCAACAAGGCAAAGTTCTCCAGCCTCTGTCCCACAGCAGATACTAAGGGGACCCAGTCTCGGTTCTGGCCCCTTCTGTAGCAGTCAAGGAGCAATCCTAATTGTATTGGACAACCATCTGATCCAATAAGATGGACTCACCAGCCTTCACCTGACACAGCATATCCTGAGCGGGGAGCGGTCTCAAGCCCCTTGTATTACAGTTGGATAAGTATTCCATCTGTGCAGGGACCTGCTGGAAGGCATATCCATCTGGGCCAGTGGGAGTCTTCTGAGCTTGAGCCCCGGGTCAGCTTTACCACACAGCCTCAGTAGCCTCCTTGAGTCTTTCCCAGGTCCATCTGGATTGCAGAGTTACATCAACCTTAGAGCCCTTGTGACACTCATGGCTGATCTGAGCTTAGATTGCCTTCTAGTGCTGGGACAGTTGCTGTGATGACTGGCTCAGAAAACGCAACGGTCTGCTGAGAATCTCTGGAAGACCTTCTTAAAATAGGGAAACACAAACAAAGCCAGACTGCATAAACCGGAATAAATATCCGATTTATCAAAACAGAGCTATCATTGCACTTCTACAAGCATCAAGAACACTCAGGGAAACAAAGCTTCACAAAATGAAGAACATATAACAGATACTAACCTTAAACCTTAAAGTGTTAGAGATGTGTGAACTCTCAGACAGAGGATTCAAATTCGCTTTTTTTTTTTTTTTTTTGAGACGGAGTCTGGCTCTGTTGCCCAGGCTGGAGTTCAGTGGTGCAATCTCGGCTCACTGCAAGCTCCGACTCCCAGGTGCACGCCATTCTCCTGCCTCAGCTTCCCGAGCAGCTGGGACTGCAGAATCCCGCCACCATTCCCGGCTAATTTTTTTTTTTTTTTTTTGTATTTTTGGTAGAGACGGAGTTTCACCTTCTTAGCCAGGATGGTCTGGATCTCCTGCCCTCGTGATCCACCCGCCTCGGTCTCCCAAAGTGCTGCGATTACAGGCGTGAGCCCCCGGGCCCGGCCCCAAAGTAGCTGTTTTATGAAAGCTTAATAAAATGCAAGGAAAAGCAAATAATTTAAAAATTTATGAAAGAAAGTTGACAGAGAAGTTGAAATAAGAATTAAAAACAATCGAGAGCTAATTTCATACCCATTAATCATCTCCACCTGTCTCCCACTTCCTCACTACCTTTCCTAGCCTCTGGTAACCATCCTTTTAGTCTCTATCTCTAAGCTGAGAAATATAACAAATGAAATCAAAATGCAATAGAGAGCATGAACAACAGACTTCATCAAGTAGATAAAATAATTAGTAAATTTGAAGACAGGCTATTTGAAAATAGAGGAGAAAAAATAAAACAAAATAAAGAAAGTTTATAGGATCTATAGGACAACACAAAAGGATCAGAAATTTTGGTTATTGGAACTGAAAAGGGAATTGAGAAAGAAAAATGTGGTAGAGAGGCTATTTAAAGAAATAAGATAACTTTCTAAACTTAGAGAAAGATACAAATATCCCAGTAGAAGATCGAATGTCACAAGTCAGATTAAACCTAAATATGAATACCTAAAGATACATTATAATCCAACTCTCAAAGTTCAACAAAGACAAGAGTTTGAAATCAGTGAGAAAAAGGAAGCAAATAACATATAAGGGAGATTGAATATACCTGATATTTAACTCCTCAGCAGAAACCTTACATGCCAGGAGGGAATAAAATGATAAATTCAGTGCGCTAAAATATTGCCACACAAGAGGACTGTACCCCACAAAGCTATACTTCAGAAATTGTGGAGAGATAAAACACTCCCAGAAAAATGAAAGCCGAGATAATTAATCCTTACCAGATCTATTCTACAAGAAATGTTAAAAGTTCTACAGATCAATAGAAAAGGACATCAACATGACTGTTATTCTAATACTGTATTCACGATATGTAAACTACTTATATCTTTAGTATGGACACTAAAACACAAAAATATTAAAAATAATAACTACAATAATTTGTTAAGAGATAATCAATATAGCAAATGTAAATTGTGACACCAAAAATTCAAAATGTGAAGAGAGAATGTAAAATACACAGTTGTTTTTTGTTTCTTTTTTATTTGCAATCAAATTAAGTTGCTATAAGGAGAAAATAACTTTTTTATTAAAGTTGTATTTTTTTGTAAGCTTCACAGTAACCAAAATCAAATTCCTCCAATAGATACACTGAAAATGAATAGCAGTGAATCAAAACATACAACTAGAGAAAATAAGTTAACCACAAAGGAAGACTGTAGGAGAAGAAGAAAGAAGGAAAAGATCTATAAATCAAATAGAAAACAAGTTACAACATGGCAGCACTAAACCTTTACCCACTAATAGCTACCTTGAATATAAAGAGATTTAACTGCCTAATTAAAAGACATAGAGTTGCTGAATGGATTAAAAAACTAGACCTAACTATTTCTATCCTACAAGAGCCTTCCACAGTTAGAACATGCATATAATGAAAATGAAAAAAAAATGGAAAAAGACATTCCATGCAAATGAAAGCCAAAAGAGAACAGGAGTAACTACTTACATCAAATAAAACAGATGTTAATCAAACAATGTAAAAAGAAAGAAGACAATTACATAATGACAAAGGGGTCAATACAGCAAGCAGATACAATTATAAATACATATGCACTCAACATAGGAGCACCTAAATTTATAAACAAATACTAACAGACATAAAGTGAGAGATAGACTGCAATACAATATTAGTAGGGGACTTCAGCATCCGAATTTCAGCAATGGACATATCCAGACAAAAACTCAATACAGAAATACCAAAATTAAACTGCACTCTAGACAAAATGCACCTAACAGCATTTATAGAACATTTCATACATAGCCACAGGACACACATTCTTCTCAGCAGCACATGAAACATTCTCCAGGTTAGATTACATGTTAAGCCAAAAAAAAAGTTTTGCATATTTTTACATTGTAATTGTATGAATTATTTTTTGAAAACAATGGAATAAGGCTAGATATCAACAAAAAAAGCAACACTAGAAAATGCACAAATACAGGAAAATTAGACATTATCCTGAATGACCAGTGGGTCAATGAAGACATTAAAAAGAAAATTAAACATTTTTGAGACAAATGAAAATAGAAACAGACCATACCAAAACCTATGGAAATCAGCAAAAGCAGTACTACAAGGGAAGTTCATAGCAATAAATGCTTACATCAAAGAAGTAGAGAAACTTCAAATAAACAATCTAACATCACACCTGGAGGAAATAAAAAAAAAAAAAAACACAAACTAAACACAAAATAAATAGAAAGAAATAAAAAATAAAGATCAGTACAGAAACAGGGACTAAAAAACATAAAACAAAGACTTGATTGTTTGAAAAGATAAAGAAAATTGACAAACTTTAAGCTAGACTGAGGAAAAAAGACAGATGACTCAAATAAAAGCAGAGATGAAAAAGGAGATATCAGAATTTATTTCCCAGAAATGCAAAGGATTATGACAGCCTACTATGAACAAGTATACGTTAAAAAAATTAGAAAACTTAGAATAAATGATAAATTTCTGGACACATCCAACTTACCAACATTGAATCTTGAAGCAATAGGAAACCTGAACAGACCAACAGCTATCACTGCGATTGAATCACTAATGAAAAGTTTGCCATTAAAGAAAAGCCCAGTACCTGATGGTTTTACCACTGAGTTATATCAAATATTTAAAAAAGAATTAATACCAATTATTCTTAAACTAGTTTAAAAATTTGAAGTTCAGAGAACTCTTCCAAACTTATTCTACAAGGCCAGCATTACCTTAATACAAACACCAGACAAAAACACAACAGAAAAAGAAAAAGCTAGAAGGTAATATCTCCGACAAATGTAGGTGAAAATACTCTTAACAAAATACTAGCAAACTGAATTCAACAGCATATCAAAAGTATAATTTAACATGATCAAATGGGATTCATCACAGGAATGTAAATATGATTCAGCATATGCAAATCAATAAATGTAATACACCACTTATCAGAATAAAAGAAAACAATTATATGATAATTTCAATAGATGCAGAGAAAGCATTCAATAAAACTGAAAATTGTATTATAAAACCCTAAAAACAAAAGGAAGATTCTCAAGGACTAGAACTAGATGTACCATATGACCCAGCCATCCCATTACTGGGTATATACCCAGTGATTTATAAATCATGCTGCTATAAAGACACATGCACACGTGATGTTTACGCAGCACTATTCACAATAGCAAAGACTTGAATCAACCCAAAATGTCCATCAGTGACAGACGGATTAAGAAAAATGTGGTACATATACACCATGGAATACTTCAAGTGCAGCCATAAAAAAGGATGCGCTTGTGTCCCTTTGTAGGGACATGGATGCAGCTGGAAACCATCATTCTTAGCAAACTATCACAAGAACAGAAAACCAAATACCGCATGTTCTCACTCATAGGTGGGAACTGAACAATGAGATCATTTGGACTCGGGAACGGTAACATCACACACCGGGGCCTATCTTGGGGAGGGGGGAGGGATTGCATTGGGAGTTATACTTGATGTAAATGATGAGTTGATGGGTGCTGACGAGTTGATGGGTGCAGCACAGCAACATGGCACAAGTATACATATGTAAGAAACCTGCACGTTATTCACATGTACCCTAGAACTTAAAGTATAATAATAATTTAAAAAAATGTACAGAAAAAATATACCTTAACGCAATAAAGGAATAAATGATGAATCCATAGTTTAAAAGTTTTTCTCAAAAATCTAGAAGACAAGAATGCCAACTTACCCAATTTCCATTTATTATAGTATGAAAAGTCATAGCCAGAGTGATTAGACAAGAGAAAGAAATAAAGGACATCCAAATAGAAAAAGGAGTCAAACTGTCCTTGTTTGCAGATGATATGGTCTTGTAACAAGTGACATAAATATAAATACCACATGATGTCACTCATATGTAGAATCTAATAAAGCTGCTATCATAGAAGTAGAGATTAGAATAATGGTTACCAGAAGCTGGGAAGAGTAGGCAGTGGGGAAAATGAGAGTGGTTGGTCAACAGGTACAAAGTTATAGTTAAATAGAAGAAATAAGTCTTGGTACTCTATTGCACAATGCAGTGATTATGGATGACAATAAGATATTATATAATTCAAAATAGCTACATGAGAAGATTTTGGATGTTTTAACCACAAAGAAATGTCAAGTGTTTGAGGTGATCAATATGGTAATTATCCTGAATTGATCATTTACACAATGTGTGTATGTATACCACTGTACCCCATAAATATGTATAGTTATTATTTGTCAAAACAAAATAACACATTAAAAAATGGGAACATTCACAAATACATGGAAATTAAATCATACACTGTTAAACAACTATTGGGTTAAAGAAGACTTGTAAAAGAAAATTAGAAAATACTTTGAGACAAATAAAAATGAAAATACAACATAAAATGTATGGAACGTGATTAAAACAGAACTAAGAGAAAAGTTCATAGCAATAAACAACCACATTTAAAAACTAAATGTGTGAAGTAAACAACTTAACGTTGCATCTGAAGACACTAAAAAAAACTGAGTACAAAATTAACAAAATAAAGAAAAAAATGAAATTAAAGCGAAAATAAATGAAAGGAAAGAAAGAAAACTCAAAGTTTGTTTTTTGAGAAGGTAAACTTACTCAACAATCTCTTATCTAAACTAATAAATAAAAGGAGGGATTCAAACAAATAAAATCAGAAATGAAAGAGAAGACAGGAAAACTGATGATGATAAAAAGGATCATAAAGGACTATTGTGAACAATTGCATAACAACAAACTGGACAACTTAGAAGAAGTTAAGAAATTCTTAGAAAAATACAACCTATCAAGACTGGATCAAGAAGAGATACAAAGCCTGAGCAGACCAATAACAAAAAGGAGACTAAAGGAGTAGTAAAAATACCTCTTAGCAAATGAAAATACAGGGCCAGATGGCATTATGGGTGAATTTTACCAAATATTAAAAGAAAAAAAATGAATACCAATCCTTTTAAACTCTTCCAAAAAATGAGATAACACTTTCAAACTTTTTTATGAGCCCAGCATTAGCTTGATTTCAAAGCCAGATAAAGACACCATAATAAAAAACTATAGGTCAGAATTTTTTAATGAAGTTAGAGCCCAAAATCCCCAATAAAATACTAGCAAACCAAAAGCAGCAACATTTTAAAAGAACCAAACAACACGACCAAGCTGGATTCATTTCAGGGATTCAAGAATGGTTCAATATACACAAATCTATAAATGTTATATACAACATCAAAAGAAAGAAGAATAAAATTATATGATTATCTCCTTAGATACAGAAAAAGCTTTTGAAAAATATTAATATTGTTTCACAAAAACTCTCAACAAATTAGATCTAGAAAGAATGTATCTCAACACAATAAAAGCCACATATGACTAGCCCACAGCTAACATCATACTCAATAATTTCAAAGCTGAAAGGTTTCCCTCTAAATCCAGAATAAGGTAAGAATGCCCACTTTCACCTCTCCTATTAAACATAATATTGAATGTCCTATCCAGAGCAATTAGGCAAGAAAAATTAATAAAAGGTGTATAAATCAGAAAGAAAGAAGTAAAATTATCTCTGTTTAAAGACGACATGATTTTATATGTAAAAAAACCCTAAAGACTCCATAAAATAACAGTTAGATATATGAGTGAATTCAGTAACTTTGAAGAATACAAAATCAACATACAAAATCAATTGTGTTTCTAAATACTAACAACAAAGTATCCAAAAAGTAAATTAAGGAAACAATTTTATTTACAGCAACATAAAAATTAATAAAATACTTAGGAATAAACAACGAAAAAGGTGAAAGTATTGTACACTGAAAACCGAACATTGACAGAAATAAATTTTAAAGACAAAAGTAGAAGGACATACTTTGTTCATAGACCGGAAGAATTAACATTGTTAAAATGTCTACACTTCTTAATTAATCTACAGATTCAATGCAATCTCTACCAAAATCCCAATGGCAGTTTTTACAGAATTAGAAAAAAAAGTGTAAAATGTATTTAAATAAAGAAAATGTTTCCAAATAGCCAAAGCAATTTCTACCAAGAGCAAACTTGGTGGTATCACATTCTTTTTGGTTTCGAAACATATTACAATGCTATTGTAATCAAAAGAGTATGGTACTGGCAGGAAAACTGACATACAGGCTAATGGAACATAATGGAGGCTAAAAATAAACCCATGCATATACAGCCAAACTCATTAAAAAACTGACAAAGGACATGAACAGATACTTCTCAAAAGAAGACATACACGTGGCCAATAAGTATATGAAAAAATACTCAACATCACTAATGATTAGAGAAATCCAAATCAAAAGCACAATGAGATACCATTTCACATCAGTCAGAATGGCTGTTATTAAAGAATCAAAAAATAACAGGTGCTGATGAGGTTACAGAGAAAAAGGAACACTGATACACTGATGGTGAGAATATAAATTAGTTCAACCCATGTTGAAACCAATTTGTAGACTTCCCAAACAACTTAGAACTACCTTTCAACCCAGCAATTCCATTACTGGGTATATATTCAAAAGAATATAAATTATTCTATCATAAGGACACATGCATGTGTATAATGTGTATGTTCATGGCAGTACTATTCTCAATAGCAAAGACATGGACTCAACCCAGGTGCCCATCAGTGGTGAACTGGATAAAGAAAATATGTTACATATACACTATGGAATACTATGCACCCATAAAAAGAATGAGGTCATGTTCTTTGCAGCAACATGGATGGAACTGGAGGCCATTATCCTAAGTGAGTTCACAGGCACAAAAAACCAAATGTCACATGTTCTCACTTATAAGTGGAATGGAAACACTGAATACACATAGACACAAAAAAGAGAACAATAGACACTGGTACTTACGGGGGGGGGGGAGGGTGCAAGGAAGGTGAGGATCAAAAAACTACCTGTTATGGGAGAAAATTTTTGCAATCTACTCATCTGACAAAGGGCTAATATCCAGAACCTATAAAGAACTCAATCAAATTTACAAGAAAAAAACAAACAACCCCATCAAAAAATGGACAAAGGATATGAACAGACACTTCTCAAAAGAACACATTCATACAACCAACACACATGAAAAAATGTTCATCATCACTGGCCATCAGACCACAATGAGATACCATCTCACAGCAGTTAGAATGGCAATCATTAAAAAATCAGGAAACAACAGGTGCTGGAGAGGATGTGGAGAAATAGGAACACTTTTACACTGTTGGTGGGACTGTAAACTAGTTCAACCATTGTGGAAAACAGTATGGCGATTCCTCAAGGATCTAGAACTAGAAATACCATTCGACCCAGTCATCCCATTACTGGGGATATACCCAAAGGATTATAAGTCATGCTGCTATAAAGACACATGCACACGTATGTTTATTGTGGCACTATTCACAATAGCAAAGACGTGGAATCAACCCAAATGTCCATCAGTGACAGACTGGATTAAGAAAATGTGGCACATACACAACATGGAATAATATGCAGCCATAAAAAAGGATGAGTTCATGTCCTTTGTAGGGACATGGATGCAGCTGGAAATGATCATTCTCAGCAAATTATCGCAAGAACAGAAAACCAAATACCACATGTTCTCACTCATAGGTGGGAACTGAGCAATGAGATCACTTGGACACAGGAAGGGGAACATCACACACTGGGTCCTATCGTGAGGAGCAGGTAGAGGGGAGGGATAGCATTAGGAGATATAGCTAATGTAAATGACGAGTTAATGGATGCAGCACACCAACATGGCACATGTATACATATGTAACAAACCTCCACGTTGTGCACATGTACCCTAGAACTTAAAGTATAAAAAAAAAAAAAAGATTACTTAAAAAAAAAAAACTACCTGTTAGCCACTATGCTCATTACCTGTGTTATAAAATAATCTGTACACCAAACCCCTATGACATGCAGTTTACGTATATAACAAACCTGCACATGTACCCAGTAAACCTAAACTAAAAGTTGGAAAGAATAAATAAATGCATTTTTGTATATTAATTATACCTCAAGCTATTTGTTTTAAAAGCACATTATTAAGAGAGTAAAAAGGCAATTTAAAGCATGCTAGAAAATATTTTCAAATCACATGTTTAATAAAGGTGTAGTATATAAAATATACAAAGAACTTTTACAACATAGCAACTTTTTAATTGGGTTGTCTTTTTTATTGTTTTGTACAAAACAATAAAAATATCTCCATAGACATTTATCCAAAGAAGACAGTCAAATGGCCACCAAATACAGGAAAGGATGCTCAACATCATTAGGCATTAAGGAAATACCAATATAAACCACAATGTGGTTTTACTTTGTACCTACTATGATGGCTATAATAAAAGAAAAAATAATTGAAAATTAAAACTGTTTGCAAGGATGTGGAGAAATTGAAACCCTTGTGTATTGCTGGTAGGAATGCTAAATATTTCAAATTATTGGAAACAGGTTGTCAGTTCCTCAAAAATTACTTAAATTTTAGATTTAATAAATTTTCTGTAGGACTCCATAATCCTAATTCTCAGTACATGCCCAAACGGTTTGAAAACAGGTACTCAAAAATACATGTGTTTATGTGTTCACTATTCAGAATAGCCAAAAGGTGGAAACAGATCAAATGCTCATCAATAGATGAATTTATAACAAATTGTACATTCAGCTATAAAATATAATTGAATACTGATACATGTTACAACATTGAGGAACCTCCAAAACATAATATTAAGGGGAAAAAGACAGACAAAAATAGTGATATATTACATGATTCCATTTATATAAAATATTCATAATAGATAAATACATAGAGACAGAATGCAAAGTGATTATTGCCAGGGGCAGATAGGAGGGAAAAAAAGTGGGGAGAAACTGCTTAATCGGTAAGGGGTTTTACTTTG
Organism: Papio anubis; assembly: GCF_008728515.1. Taxonomy (NCBI): domain Eukaryota; kingdom Metazoa; phylum Chordata; class Mammalia; order Primates; family Cercopithecidae; genus Papio; species Papio anubis. Next base: position 68,813,879 of record NC_044996.1, read on the forward strand.
GAGTGATGGAAATATTTTGAACTAGATAGAGGTAGTGGTTGAGCAACATTGTGAATGTACTAAATGCCACTGAATTGTTTACTTTAAAATGGTTAATTTTATCGTATATTAATTTCATCTCTATAAATTATTATTTTTATGAAGAATGTATAGTTCATTCCCACCCCCTCAGCTGATAGTAGCCACCAGCTCTTCCAGTAATATATTAGTTTTCCATTGCTGCTGTAACCAATTACCAAAAACTCAGTATAAAGCAACACATGTTTATTATCTTACAGTTCTGCAGATCAGAAGTCTAGAATCTGTCTTACTGAGCTATAATTAACGTGTCAGGCGGGATGCATTCTTTTCTGGATGCTCTAGGAGATAATCCATGTCCTTGCCATTTTCAACTTTTAGAGTCTGCTCATATTATGTGGCTTATGGCCCCTTCCTTCACCATCAAACCAAGTAATTTTGCACCTCTCCAATCATTCTTCCACAGTCATATCTCTGACTGACTACAGCAGGGAAGAGCTCTCAACCTTTATGGATTTATGAAATTAGATGAAGTTCACCTGGATAATTCAGAATAAGTATCGAATCTCAAGGGCTTTAATCACAGCTGCAAAAGTCCATTTTTTCATTTTGCCATGTAAAGCAGCATATTCACAGGTTTCAAGGATTGGAATGTAGACATTTTTGGGGGTCCGTTATTCTGTCTTTCACATGCTGGGATTTTGTTTCACTGTGGGCTAACCTTGAACGCTATCCATGCTAGAGTAAGAAGGAACTATCTTAGCCTAGAGTAAATAGGACAAGAGATACTGCAGATTTCCAATGACATGTGGGTGCCTGCTATTCTTAATGAGGTCTGTATGGTCAACTTCTCAAGTGAATAATTTGATTTTAAAATTTGCCCCACATTTTCCCCATTTGCTGGTTACCCTCTGTTACCTACCAACAAGGATCAAATCCAGCATAATTTCAAAATTAAACTATTGCACAGTATAATTAGTTAGTTAGCAGAATTTTAAACACAGTTCAAAACTCTGGCTTTACCATTTACTGGCTGAAGTACCTTGAGCAGTTACTTAATTTCTCTGTACTTCAGTTTTCTCATCTGTAAACGTGTATATAATAATATCTACCTCATAATGTTGTATAAGAATTATGTAAAATATGTGTGTAATGTGTGTAATGTATAGAGCAGAGCTCATGGCCCATCGACAGTTTTCAACTTTTTATCAGCCAGACCTGTCTCTCCAAGCAGGGAGAAAGCATCCAATACATTCATTTCAATTAAAGTGCTAGAAAATAGATGTGATACAATTTAATTTTATTTTCAAAAGGAGGCATGGAAATAACAAGGTTTAACTAAAAGAGTTCAATCTCTAATGGTAGAACTGCTTATATTGTGGGACTTAAATGGGGGAGAAACTTTCAGTGAGGAGTCTTTCTAAGACACCACAGTTAATGGTCACCTCTAATGAGTTTCTGTTCCACCTACTGTTCAAGTTTGCCATTTAGGCATACAAATGCTCAAAATTATTTCTTAATTTGCAAGAAGGACATATTTTCTTTAACTGCTCCTTACCAAGGCAACATTCTTAGAATTAGTAAATTATTTGTGGAGATAGTCTATATCCATCAAGTCAATTTCTTCCTTTTCATTTCCACTGCCATCATCTTAGACTAGAAATTCAATCCCTCTCCCCTAAATCACTTCATTCACTTCCAAAATTCATGCAGTATTCTCCTTTTCTACAATCTATCCTCAACAGCAACATGATATCCTTGGTAAAATACAACTTTGACTAAATAATTTCTCTTTTCAATAATCTTTAGTGGTTTCCTGCCCCCTACAAAATTCAGTCAAAATTCTTGCCAGTCATTTAAAAGTATTCACATTCAGACCTCAGCCTACCTTTACATAGCTTTCTCTCTTACTTATCTTCTAAATGTTTCCTATAGTCCTTTCCTAAAAGACATATCACACACACATTTTCATCACTACACCTGTGGCCAGAATACTCCTTACACTGATTTTAATGATCAGTCTAATATCACCTTTGAAATCTTCAACTCTAAGGCATCCATTATATTCTCTAAATTCCTTTAACATTTAGCTCACACACTTTAAGTGATATCTAATAGTCACCCATAATTATTTATCTATATATTGAATCCCATCCATTTAAATTATATACTTTTTGAGAGAAGAGATAATGTCCTTTCGAAATAACTTGGGACATTTGAGTCAGGATAATAGCTCAGCATGTATGAGTTATTATCTGAGACTCCATGAAGCTGGACTTAACTGCGCTTGTTATATAAATGTCAAAACCTGAATAATCAGGAGTTTATGAATATTATAGAAAATGGTAAGCTAACAAATGCAAGAATCTAGATTTGAACAGGTAAAATTAAGCAAGAGAGATCAAAGGAGAGAGACAGAAGAAAGGCTTATGTGAATTCATAGATCTATAAATGCATGAATTTCAGGGTTTAAAAAATACCTTAACATGTAATCTAGTCCAATTGCATGTGATGTATGAGTCCCTTTGGTCACACTTCCTCATACTGCCTTATTCAATTTTGTGGCTTGTTGAGGATATATGTTGAATATTGGATAAATTAAATATATTTATTCCTTTTACTTATTGCTTAACATCCATAATATGACACTTTAAGGATTTATTGTATTTTACTTTGCCTTTATAATAAAATCATAGAAACCTAACAACTAAGTTTCCTTTTTAGTATTCAACTGTGTGGTAAATATTATTTTTTTTAGAAAGTATACCCTAAACCTGAGTAACTCTTTGTTCCAATGAGTCATTGTACTATTTAATGCACCTCAATCATTCTATCAGATCACCAGTCTACCCATTTGGTACGCTGAAATGTAAATGTTAATAAGGTTTTTCTGTTGTCCCAAAAGAGGTAATCCAACAAGGACACAAAGGGTTATAAGGAAAAGAACTTTTGATTGTGAATTTTGAGATTATATCTGCTATTGACTAGCGGTGTCATTTATAGTAACTTAACATCTCTGGGCGTCAACTGCCTTTTCTGTTAAACTAAGATAATAAAATCTTGTATCCTTGAGGGCAGAGACTAGAATGAATTAGACTTTCAAATTTTATTCCATTTGGAAGAGTAATTATTCTAAGTAATTGTTGCTAATGGGACATTGATATCAGACTGTAAAGAATACTGTCAAAATATCAGTTTAAAATAATATCAATTAAGCAAAGAAAGCAACCTGATGAATTTAAGCACTAGCAGGAGAAATCTCATCAAAGCTTCTGGTCATTATATGGGCTAAGAAGTGGAAAGAAGGAAAATAATATCGAGGCCATAATAAATATTTCATGCTAGATTACATAAAATAAACCTAGACTCATTTAAATAAAAATATTATAATAAGGAAACCTACCCTCTTAGCCTAGCGAATCAACCTAGTTTAATTCGACACATATTTATTAAACCACTTTTATGTGAGGTACTGTGCAAGTTTCAGAAAGGAATATTTCATTATCCTTTCAATCTAGGTACTTACGGTTTAGTTGGAGCAGGCAGACATTTATGCATATTAATAATGCAAGTCGTACTAGAATAAGGGTAAGCGAGAATTGAAAAGTTCTATGGGGTTATAAGAAAAAAAAAAAGACTAATGACTAGAAAGATCTGGGAGGAGGCATGGCTGAGACTGTGAAATTTGAACTGGTTCTTGAAGAATGGATAGAAATTTGATCGGCTCTGTCTTGGGGTAAGGTTAGGATCAGTCAGTGAGAAATGAACTGCAGGCAAGGCAGAGAGAATACAATGAACATACAATAGAAAAGGCTTGGAAATAACAGGGAGTGTCAAGAGTGTTAGGGGAATATTAGTGAGAAATAAAGCTAAAAGTGTGAATTAAAAGGCAAGTTCCCAGTATCCCAATTCGTAGTTAGTTTTTTAAAAACAGTAGCGCTTCCACTTGCTTCAACCTAAGTAAATGTGATTCTGCTCTCAGAACTCTAGAGGGCAGTCTGGCACTTCCTACTAAGGATTAGAAGCTAAAACACAAATTTTTTCCTTCTCAATATTATTAACACTTTGTAGATATTAATGGGGTTTTTCTACAGATAACCAAAACAACTAATCAATTTTGTCAAATCATTAACAAAACTTGTTGTTACTGGTGTCATATTGACAAAAACTATAGTTGGTTGACTTAAAATTTTCACTTTTCAGGCAAATCCTTTAGTATCTAAAAGAGATATTGTCTAAAGATAGTATCTAAAGAGATATAATATTCTCTTTACTGAGATCTCATTGTAAAAGCTGTTTTATAGTGACTAGGGTGATAAATATCAGTCCTATTTTAGGTGAATAAATAAATATAGAGTGAGACAATAGATCAATAATATTTATATAGTAAGTCAAAGGAGGATGCTGAAACAACTAACTTTGGAGAGAAAACTATCATTAGTTTCAAGGAGACTGAATACACTTCTCCCATTTCAGGTGCTTTTGCCATTGCATTTAAACACAACAAAAAACCCTTGTAAATAATGCAATTTGTTTGGCTATAAATGAGAATAACTACTTGCACACATAAGTGCTTTCACATATATTACCTTGCTTAATCTTCATAAAAACTCATATAATAGACACTGAGCATATTAGTATTCTTATTTTAAAGACTGCTAACTGAAACTCAAATGGATTAGTTGTCTGTCTAAAATTATGAAACCAGTAAGTAACAAAACCAGGACTAAATTAGAACCTAATATTGTCACTGTCTAGTCCATTACTATATGTACTATACCTACTGCCTACCTTAGTTTCATGAAATTTAACACTTTTCAGCAGTTTGAGATAGTCCTAAAAAATAGCTTACAAGTATTTGTCACTGTACAAACCCTCACTGAGAGAGAGACAGCAAGTCACATTCAATGAAAAACAAAAACATAAATTATGTTTTGATAGTTTTGGTCACTGATCTGAGTGTTCTCTGAAATTAGGGAGAAAATTATACATGAATAAAGGGTCATAAGTATTTTTGTTATTGGTATTAATAGAACTAATGGGCTGGATAAATAAAGATGACATTTTAGTTGTAGCCCTGGGTCATATAGAAAACTGCACATTTACCCACAAATTATTGTAACAAAATGTGTCACTATGAAATAAAAGTTGTTAAGAAAGAATGATATTTTTATTGTTGGAAGTTATGATGCTTACTTTAGTAATTCAACCTTGGTACTTCAAATATTGCCCTTGCCAGCACTTTTTTAAAATATTGACAATAGGAAATGCCAGCTCAGGATAAGATAGACACATTTCTATTTAAATTACTCTCCCTCCAACAGTCTTCTTTATTCTGGGAAAGAGTCCAATTATGACAATCTCATGTGTTCTTGGGTGTAGATTTTTTCATTTGAGGAGCATCAAAGCAGTCCTAAGGGTTTCTTTAAAAAAGGACAGGAGCCTGGGAGGAAGACTTCAAAAAGTTGGCAAGGAGACAAATAAAATACACTTCACTTTTAAATGAATGCAAAACATTGTGAAACCGTGTCTTAGAGATTATTCCCAACATGTAATTTTTAAAATATTGGCTAGTGTTCACAAAGAAGGGGGCATGCTTACTCCTAACCTCCAAATAACAAGCATTCACAATGTCCTTTTCATTGAGATTCTCATTTGTAAGTTTAAACTTGTTATTTTTATTAGGCAAACAATTTAATGTCTTGGGAAAAGGGAAAAACAAAACCGTTTTTCTCGTCCATCCTATTTTAAGTGAAGTAATTGAAATGATTATCTTCCATTTATAACTTGAAAAGTTCTCATTAATAGATTTTGAATGGTTGGGGGATGAGCTTCACTTTTCTAAAGAAGCTTAATTTAAACATGAATGTATAGCTTGTAGTGGAAAAGTGGGTTTTAAAAATTTCTATTCAGAGCAAAAAGTAAAGAGAAACATGGATCTTCTTCTACTGTCTAAGTTATTTACTCGTATTTCTTTCCTCATGGTGTTCAAAAGATTGTCTTACCTACTAAAGTAAGTACACTGGTCAGAACTCTTCACAATTCATCAATAATAATATCTCACTGGCATAGAAGGAATATAGCTAGTCAAGCAAAATCCCCTGTTTCTCCCAGAATTGACTGGATTACTGACTTGTTCCCCTTAGGGAGCTAGAACTGAATTTAGAAATGTTGATTTTAGCGAAATTCTCACGATCCCAGAGTTCCACAATAATTTTCTGCTTCTGAAAATTTCTGTGGACATAACTTCATATTATAAGTGAACATTTGAGAGAAAGAAAAACAATTCTTAAAAATAAAACACTGAGCATGTGATACAAAAAATGATAAATGAGTGAATAATTATTAACTTTAAGATAAATCTTAAGAAAATGCTTGACATAATAGTGTGGCTGATCTGTTATTACTTATAACTATACTGGTAGTCTATATCTTTAGCAAGCCTTCACTCTCTTTTCTTGCATAAGATGAACTAATTTCTTCATCTGAAAACTAACTCTGGTAGTAGGTCAGTCTCCAAAACTCTGAAGCAAAAAGAAAACGTGTTCAATTACATTGTGTTAAATTATATGACTAATTATAGGACACATATATGAGACATTCCATAGCATAGTGGAGACTACTTTCAATTAGATCTTCAGTAAGCAAGTGTCTTAGTCCATTTTGAGTTGCTATAGCAGAATACCTGAGACTGAGTAATTTATAAAGAACAGAGATCTATTTCTTATGGTTCTGAATGCTGGGTGGCCCGTATTGTGTGAGGGCCTTCTTGCTAATTCATTCTGTGATAGAAGGAAGAAGGGCAGGGGAGCACACACACACAAAAGAGGAGAAAAGTGGTACAAACACATGTTTTTAATCAGGAGCCTGCTCCATCAATAATAGCATCAATGTATATATGAGCATAGAGCCCTCATGACTTAATCACCTCTTAAAGCTTTCACCTCTCGATACTGTGGCTTTGGGATTTAAATTGTCAACACATGATTTTGGGGTATACATTTAAACCATCCCAGCAAAAAAAAAAAAAAAAAAAAAAAAAAAAAAAGTTCTCTGAAGAGATAATTCTTGTTAGAGTATTTTATAAGAAATGCAAAGATTTCTATGAGAAGACTACCTACCATAGGGTGGAGAACATCACACACCAGGGCCTGCCATGGAGTGGAGGGAGTGGGGAAGGATAGCATTAGGAGATATACTTAATGTAAATGATGAGTTAACAGGTGCAGCACACCAACATGGCACATGTATACATATGTAACAAATCTGCACGTTGTGCACATGTACCCTAGAACTTAAAGTATAATTTAAAAAAAAGAAAGAAAAAAAAAGAAGTTAGAATAGTGGTACCTTTGGGGAGGAGAGAAGTGCATGGCTATGTTTGATGATAATTTATTCAAATATATGCTTATAACTGCACACTTTTCTATAATACATGTTTGTTATATTTCAAAAAGAAAAGAAAATTTCAAAATATAGCTCAAGTAGTTAAATGTTTTGAAATAATGGATTGAGTTATTTAAGAATGATTACATAAATGGTAATAAACACCTACCAAGTTTAAAAAAAATTATTTTAAGTAGATTCCTCTTTCTAGTATTAACTGGTCAACAGTTTCAAGAATACCTAAGACTGTTTCTAATAGAGGAAAATAACCTGTTTTCTGTACAAAGTTGTTGAGGTAAAGAATGAAAATAAAGTATACTAAGATGCAACCTTGGTTAACACTGGAATTCTCCTCCTATCTAAGCATACTATAGTCACAGTATTGTAAAAACAGTTCTGAAGAGGAATAGCCTCTAAACTATTTTGAGGTTGTACAATTTGACCCATACATTTGTTCCAAAAATAAGGTAATAATAGATTGACCAGTGACAAATACAATCTGATTTTTAGAAATATTAGTGATGGTTTATGCAGTCATTATGTACCAGGCTGTGTGTTCAGCATTTTAAAATATATTATCTAATTTAATCCCTCTATAAATTCTATGGAGTGAGAACTAAATTATTATTATATCATTTTGCATATGAGGAAGTTTAGGTGCCAAAAATGATGTTAAGTAACCGTCAAGTCATTTTCTAGTAAGAGAGTGCCAGGACACAAGCAAGGTTAGTCTGTGTTATTTGTTTGTGTTCATGCTGCTCATAAAGACATACCTGAGACTGGGTAATGGATAAAGCAAAGAGGTTTAATGAATCCACAGTCCCACATGGCTGGGGAGGCCTCACAATCATAGTGGAAGTCAAAAGAAAAGCAAAGCTACATCTTACATGGTGTCAGGTAAAAAAGACTGTATGCAGGGGAACTCCTTTTTATAAAACCATCCAATATCTTGAGATTTATTCACTATCATGAGAACAGCATGGGGAAGACTCACCCCTATGATTCAGTTCCTTCCCACCCGGTCCTTTGATTGACACATGGGAATTGTGGGAGCTACAATTCAAGATGAGATTTGGGTGGGAACACAGCCAAACAACCCATATCATTCAACGTCTGGCCCTTCCCAAATCTCATGTCCCCACATTTCACAATTAGTTATGTCTTCCCAACAGTCCCTCAAAGACTTAACTCATTTCAGCATTAACTCAAAAGTCTACAGTCCAAAGTCTCATCTGAGAGAAGGCACACGTTTCTTGTGTGAGACAGTAGTTTTTAAAATTTAGTCTTATATTATTATGAAAACTGGTGTGAGATTTTTAAAGAAATTACTATAAGACTTGAGACTTAGCGGTCCTCAATGTTTGAGCAAAAGATAAACCTCTTTAAAAATTAGGTAGGACATCAGAAAAATATCTAAAAGTTCCAGGTCCTTAACTCTCGACAGAAACACTAAAAAGCAACTAGAGACTTGTTAAAATAGTATTATAGAATGTCAGAAAGGAAGTCACACATCTAGAGCTAACAAATGAATGCTCAGTCATGAAACAGTGACATTCAAAACTGTAAAATTTTCATTGTAGTTTTATTTGCACTTGCCCTATCCCCCACCACTACAGCATAGTCTTGGTTTGGAGGAGGCAGGAGACCAGTTCCACATTTACTCACATGATCCTGAAAGATCACAGAAGAACTTATTTTCAAAGTTCTAACCCTGCCTGGGGCTGCCTAAAGAACTGACATCTGTTTTATATAACTCAGAGGTGAAGAGAGAAAAGTGTTGTAACTAACTACAAGAAAAAAAAAATATTGTTCAATACCCCTGATTAACATAGTTGCAAAAACTTTAGACAAAATACTAGCAAACTAAAGGTTGTGACACATTAAAAAGATCACAACCATGACCAAGTGGGATTTATCCCTATGATACAAGGATGGTTCAATCTAAATAAATCAACAAATGTGATGTACTACATTAACAGAATGAAGGAAAAATTATATGTCCATATCAATAGATGTAGAAAAAGTATTTGATGAAATTCACCTTTTTTATGATTAAAAAGGAACCTCTCAACAAATTAGATATAGAAGTAATGCACTTTACCATAACAAAGACCAAATATGACAAGCTCACAGCTAACATTATGCTTAATGTTGAAAAGCTTTAAACATTTTTATCTAAGACTAGGAGCAAAATAAGAATTCTCACTGTCTCCACTTCTCTTTTCAACAGAGTTCTTGAGGTCCTATCTAGAGCAGTAAGGCAAGAAAAAAAATAAATGAAAGGCATTTATATTAGAAATGAAGGAGTAAAAAAGTATCTCCATTTGAAGATAACAATCTTTTAAAAAGGTAACTATATGAGTTGATTGATGTGTTAATCAACTTGATTGTAATTATTATTTTACCATGGATATGTATATCAAAACATCAGGTGTACATCTTAGATATATAAATTTTTTGTTTCTAAATATACCTCAATAAAGGTGGAAAAACACATGAAAACAAACACTATAAGAAATATTTTTTAAATTAACAAAACAAGAAAGAAGGTAGTAATTCAGGAAATGATAAATGAATAAGCTATGAACTCACAGCAAACAAATTTTGAAATGACAAAAATAAGTCATTTTTTATCATTAATTACTCTCTGTGTAAATAGATTAAACTTCCCAAACAAAATACATAAATTGATTGTATGGAATTCAAATGTGTGCTATCCACAAGTGACTCACTTCAGATTTAAGGACACAAGGGCCGGGCTCGGTGGCTCAAGCCTGTAATCCCAGCACTTTGGGAGGCCGAGATGGGCGGATCACAAGGTCAGGAGATCAAGACCATCCTGGCTAACACGGGTGAAACCCCGGCTCTACTAAAAAAATACAAAAATCTAGCCGGGCCAGGTGGCGGCCTGTAGTCCCAGCTACTCGAGGCTGGAGGCAGGAGAATGGCGAAACCTGGGAGGGGGGGTGTGGGGGGAGCGGAGACCCGCCACTACAACACACAAGCGGGGGGAAAAGGGGGACACCCCCAAAAAAAAAAAAAAAAAAAAAAAAAAAGGACACAAATAAGTTGAAAGTAAAAGGAAGGAAGTAGATATTCCATGCAAATATTAAAGAAAAAAGAGGTGAAATGTAGCTACTCATAACAGAAAATAATGGACTTTAAGTAACAATATACTACAAGAGAAAAGGGCATTATATATTAATAAAAATGTCAACTTTCCAAGAATATATAACAGTCTAAGCAGATGTGCATCAAACATAAGAACTCCCAAATATATGAAGCATGCACTGACATAAATGAAGGAAAAAATAGGTTGCTCTACAGTCATGGTAGATACGTCATTATTCTACCTTCAATAATGGATGAGATAATTAACCGGAAGTTCAATAAGAAAACAGAGCACTTGAACAGCACTACAAACCAATTAAATGAGGTAAGAAGGTATCTCATTGTAGTTTTGATTTGCTTTTCTCTGATGATCAGTGGTGTTGAGCACCTTTTCATATTGTCTGCCATTTGTATACTTCCTTTTGAGAAATGTCTATTCAGATTTTTTAACCCTCTTTTTATAGGATTATTAGATGTTTTTCTGTAGAGTTGTGTAAGCACCTTATATATCTTGGTTATTAATCCCTTGTCAGACGAGTAGTTTGAAAATATTTTCTCCCATTTTGTAAGTTGCAGCTTCACATTGTTGATTGTATTCTTTGCTGTGCAGAAGGTTTTTAACTTGATGTGATCCCATTTTTTCCATTTTTGCTTTTGTTGCCTGTGCTTGTGAGATATTGCTCAAGAAATTTTTGCCCAAATCAATGTCCTTGAGATTTTCCCCAAAGTTTTCTTGTAGCATTTTTAGAGTTTGAAGTCTTGGATTTCAGTTTTTAATTAATTTTGATTTGATTTTTGTGTATGGTGAGAGATAGGGGTCTAGTTTTATTCTTAAGCATATGGATATCCAGTTTTTTCAGCACCATTTCTTGAAGAGACTGTCTTTTCCCCAGGTACTTTCTTAGAATCTTTGTCACAAATAGGTTTTCTGCAGGTGTGTGGATTTGTTTATGTGTTCTCTATTCTGATCCATTTGTTTATGTGTCTGTTTCCATGCCAGTACCTTGCTGTTTTGGTTACTATACCTTCATAGTATAATTTGAAGTCAGGCAATGTAATTCCTCCAATTTTGTTCTTTTTGCTTAGGATAGCTTTGTCTAGTCTGTTTTTTGTGGTTCCATGTAAATTTAGAATTGTTTTTTTCTATTTCTGTGAAGAATGTCATTGGTATATTGATAGGGATTGCTTTGAGTTTATAGATTTCTTTGGGTATTATGGACATTTTAACAATATTGATTTTTTTCCACTTCATGAACATGAAACATCTTTTCATTTTTCAGTGTTCTCTTCTGTGTTTTACAGTTTTCATTATAGAGATCTTTACTTCTTTGGTTAGGTTAACTCCTATGTAGTTTTATGTGTGGCTATTATAAATAAATTTTTTAAAAAATTTATGTTCCACATTGTACACTGTTGGCATATAGAAATTCTACTGATTTTTGTATGTCGATATTGACTTATTGATTTTGTATCCTGAAACTTCATTTATCAGTTCTAATAGTTTTCTTGTAGAATCTTCAGGTTTTTCCAAATATAAGATTATATTATCTGTAAACAAGGATAATCTGACTTCTTCCTTTCCAATGTGGATGTCATTTATATATTTCTCTTGTCTAATTGCTCTAGCTAGGACTTCCAGTACTATGTTGAATAACAGTGGTGAAACTGGGCATCCTTGTGGTGTTCCAGATCTTAGAGAAAAGGGTTTCAAGTTTTTTCCATTCGGTAAATACCAGCTGTGGGTCTGTCTTATATGGCTTTTATTAGGCTAAGGTATTATTTCTTCTATATCCAGTTTTTTGAAGGCTTTTATCTTGAAAGGATGTTGAATTTTATCAAGTGCTTTTTCAGCATCAATTGAAATGATTATTTGGTTTTTATCCTTTGTTCTCTTGATATGATGTATCACATTGATTGATTTACATATGTTAAATCATTTTTACATCACAAAGATAAATTCCACTTGGTCATAATGAGTAATCTTTCCAATGTATTTTCAAATTCGGTTTGCTAGTGTTTTGTTGAAATTTTTGCATCAATATTCATCAGAGATATTGGCCTGCATTTTTTTTTTTAATGTGTCCTTCTCTGCCGTGAGTATCAGGATAATATAGGCCTAATAGAATGAGTTTGGAAGTATTACTTCCTCTTCTATTTTTTTGGAGTAGTTTGAGTAGGACTGGTATTAGTTTTTCTTTAAATGTTTGGTAGACTTCAACGGTGAAACCATCAGGTCCCGGGCTTCCCTTTAGTGAGAGAATTTTTACTGCAGCTTTGATCTTGCTACTTGTTATTGATCTGTTCAGGTTTTATATTTCTACATGGTTCAATCTTGGTAAGTTGTATGCATCTAGGAATTTTTCCATTTCCTCTAGATTTTCCAATACTTTGGTGTGTAGTTGCTCATTGTAGAAACTAATGATTCTTTGAATTTCTGTGGTATCAGTTGTAATGTCACCATTTTCATTTCTGACTTTATTTATTTGGATCTTCTCTGGTTTTCTTAGTCTGGCAAAAGGTTTGTCAATTTTGTTTAACTATTTTACAAACCAACTTTTCATTTTGTTGATCCTTTGTATTGTTCTCTTTGTTTTAACTTTATTTATTTATGCTCTATTCTTTAATATTTATTTTCTTCTACTAATTTTGGGTTTGCTCGTGCTTTTCTAGTTCTTTAAGATGCGTGATTCTTTATTTGAAGATTTTCATCTTATGTGATGTATGTCCTTACATCTGTAAACTTCCTTGTTAGTGCTGCTTTTGCTGTATTCCATTGGTTGTGGTATGCTGTGTTTCATCATCATTTGTTTCAATAATTTTTTCAATTTTTTCCTTAATTTCTTCATTGACCCACTGGTCATTCTGGAGTATAATATTTATTTTTCATGTATTTTTATAGTTTCCAAAAATGCCTCTTGGTATTCATTTCTAGTTTGATTCCATATTTTTAAATTTTATTTTATTCCAAGAAGATGCTTGATATTATTTCCATGTTTGTAATGTTTTAAGACTTCTTTTGTGACTTAACATAGTGTCTATGTTTGAGAATGATCCATGTGCTGAGGAAAAGAATGTGTATTCTGCAGTTCTTGGATGAAATGATCTGTTAATATTTGTTAGATTTATTTGGTTTATGATACAGATTAAGTTTACTGTTTCTTTGTTGATTTTCTGTCTGAAAGATCTGTCCAATACTGAAAGTGATGTGTTGAAATCTTCAGCTATTGTTTATTGGGGCCTGTCTCTCTCTTTAGCTCTAATAATATTTGCTTTATATATCTGGGTGCTCCAGTGTTGGGTACATGGATGTTTAAAATTGTTATATCCTCTTGCTGAATTGACCTCTTTATCATTATGTAGTGACCTTCTTTGTCTCTTACAGTTTTTATCTTGAAATCCATTTTATCTGATATAAGTATAGCGACTTCTGCTCTTTTTTGGTTTCTATTTGCATGAAATAACTTTTTCCGTCTCTTTATTTTCAGTCTATGTGTCTCTCTATATGTGAAGTGTGTTTCTCATAGGTGACAGATAAATGGGTCTTCTTTCTTCATCCAGCCAGTCTATATCTCTTGATGGAGTTTGTAGTACATTTACATTTTACATTATTATTGATAGGTAAGGATTTACTCCTGTTATTGTGTTATTTGTTTGGGGGATGTTTTGTGGTCTTCTTTTCCTTCTCTCTTTGTTCCTGTCTTCCTCTACTAAAGTTAATTCTCTCTTGTGGTATGATTTAGTTTCTTGCTTCTTATTTTTTGTGTAACCGATGTATGCTTTTTAATTTGTGGTTACCATGAGGCTGGCAAATATAACCTTTTGTTTTAACCTGATATAACCTGATAACAAACTAATGTTATTTACATAAGCAAACAAAAATCTATTTTAAAAACTCGCCTTAACTTTGTCTTCCTGTTTTTTTAAACATTTGGCTGGTTCTGTTTATATTTTATTGTACCTACTATGTTTCCAAAATTTGTTGTATTTATTATCTTTGATTGGTTCATCATTTAGTTTTTTATTTAAAATAAGGATAGTTTACACACTACAGTTATGGTGTTATAATATTCTGTGGTTTTCTGTGTTTGTACTATTACCAGTAAGTTTTGTATATTCACGTGATCATTTTTTGCTCATTAATGTTCTTTTTTATGATTGAAGTATTTTCTTTAGCATTTCTTGTAGAATGGGTCTGGTACTAATGAAATCTCTTAACTTTTATTTGTCTGTGAAGTCTTTATCCTTCACATTTGAAAGATATTTTCAGATATTTTCACCAGATATACTATGCTAGGGTAAAAGGTTTTCTTTCAGCACTTTAAATATTTCATGTCTCTCTCTCCTGGCCTGTAAAGTTTCTACTGAAAAGTCTGTTGCCAGAAATATTGGAGCTCCATTGTATGTTCTTTGTTTATTCCTTTTTGATGCTTTTATAATTCCTTATTTTATACCTTTGGGAGTTGATTATTAAATGCCTTGAGTTAATTTCCTTCGGGTTAAATCTGCTTGGTGTTATATAATCTTCATGTACTTAGATACTGAGATCTTTCTCTAGATTTTGAAAGTTTTCTGTTATTATCCCTTTGAATACACTTCCCACCCCATCTCTTTCTCTGTCTCCTTTTTAGAGGCCAATAACTCTGAGATTTGCCCTTTTGAAACTATTTTTTTTAGATTCTATGCGCATGCTTTATTATTTGTATATTTTTTTATTTTGTCTCCTCTGACTGTGTATTTTCAAATAGCCTGTCTTCAAGCTCACTAACTCTTTCTTCTGCTTGATTTATTCTCCTATTAAATGGCTCTGATGCGTTCTTCCATATGCTAAATGCATTTTCCAGGTCCACAATTTCTGCCTGATTCTTTTTAATTATTTCAGTCTCTTTGTTAAATTTATCTGATAGGATTCTGAAATTCCTCTATGTGTTATCTTGATCTCTTTGAGTTTCCTAAGCAGCTGTGTAGACTTCTCTGTCCAAAAGGTCACATATCTCTGTTTCTCCAGGATTGGTCTCTGATGCCTTATTTATTTCATTTGTTGAAGTAATGTTTTCCATGATGGTGGTGATGCTAGCAGATGTTCTTTGGTGTCTGCACATTGAAGAATTCGATATTTATTGTTGTCTTCACTGGCTGGGCTTCTTTGTAGTCATCCTTCTTTGGAAGGTTTTCCAGATTTTGAATGAACTTGGGATGTTGTTATCTAAGCTGTATCTGCTTTAGGCGCCACCCCAAGCTCAGTAACACTATGGTTCTTGCAGTCTCATAGAGGTACTATCTTAATGGTCTTGATCAAGATCTGTGAATATTCTTTGGATTACCAGGCAGACTCTTGTTCTCTTCTTTTACTTTATCTCAAACATACAGAGTGTCTCTCTCTCTCTCTCTCTCTGTCTCTCTCTCTCTCTCCCCACCTAAATCTGGGGATAGAGTTACATAAGCAACCATGAGGATATGACTGTTACGATTGTACTGGGTTAGACCTGAGGCAAGCACAGCACTGGGTCTCTTCCAAAGTCTGCTATGGCCACTACCTAGCTACTGCCTATGTTTGCTCAAAGTCCTAGCCCTCTTTTTTTTCAGGGTGACAAGGACCCCCAGGCCCTGGTTGGCTCCAGAAATACCATCCAGGAGTCAGGTACTAGAGTCAAAACCCTTAAAAGTCTGTTTGGTATTCTATTGTATTGTGGCTAAGTGGCACTGAAACAACAAGATGTAATTATTTTTACATTTTCCCCTTCTTTCTAAAGGCAGAGGAACCTCATCCCATAGCCACTGCCATGTCTGGCCATGAGGAGTACTTTCAGGCTACCACCAATGTTCCCTTAAAGTCCAAGGTCTCTTAAGTCAGCTTGTGTTAAATGCTACATGGACTGGGACTCATCCCTTAGAATAGCTCTGGCCCAGCACAGGTCCAGAAATGCTAAGGGTGAAGTTTTGGAATCAGGAGCCCCAAGAGGCCACTTGGTGCTCTATCCCTCTGTGGCAGTGTTGATACCTAAAGTCAGCAAGTCTCAGAGGCTCAGCAAGGCCTTTCATGTAGTACCTGAGTATCACTGATGATTATTAAAGGCCCAGGGACTCTTCAATTAGCAGGTGATGGATGCCAGAAAAACTGGACCTTTTCTTTTGAGGCAGTAGATGCCTTTCTAACCCAGGGTGTGTCTAGAAATATGGTCTTGGAGCTAGGTCCTGGAACAAGGGCCTCAGGACTCTGACTGGTGCCTTATTCTGCTGTAGCTGAGCTGGTATTCAGCATGCAAGAAAAGGCCCTCCCCATTATTCCTTCTCTTCTCTTCAAACAGAAGGAAGGCATGTTAGTCAGTTCTTGTGTTACTATAAAGAAATAACAGACACTGGGTGATTTATTTTTTTAGAAAAGTTTTAATTGGCTTATGTTTCCATAGGCTATACAGAAGGCATGGCAGCATCTGCTTCTGGGGAGTCCTTAGGGAGCTATTACTCATGGTGAAAAGCAAAGTGAAAGCAGGTGTCTTACATGGCAAGATCAGGACCAACTGAGAGAGAGAGGAGGAAGGTGTCACACACTTTTAAACAACTAGATATTGTAAGAACTCCATCATGAGAACAGCACTACGGAGACGGTGCTAAACCATGAGAAAACGCCCCCATGCTCCTATCCCCTCCCACCAGGCCCCACCTCCAGCACTGAAAATTACAAATCAATGTGAAATTTGGATGGGGACACAGATCCAAACCATATCAAAAGGAGTCCCTTTGGGAGCAGTGAGCTGTGCAGTCTGGGATTAGGTGAGGGCTGATGCCAGCATTCCCCTGGCTGACCCAGCTGATGTCTCTGTGTGTCACATGCCCACACAGTCCACTATCTCTGGGCCTAGTTCAACTCTAGGACTAGCCTAAGAGTTGCAATTCTTATGGCCTAGACTGCCTTTCAAGTTTACTTGGAGACACAGAATGTTGTATCTCTTCGTGTCAAGGTTTGCAGGCTCTCAATTTCTGATGCTGAGATCGGGGATTCCCCTCTGGTTAGGGCTGGTTTAAATTCTCCCTTTGTGAGAGGGTGTCATATAAGTTTGGTCTGATTTTTCTTTCTGCTATAACACTACATCACTGAATTCAATATCTCATAATTTCTGTGTTCTTCTTCCTCCAGTGCCTAGAGAATCTCTCTGCATCACCACATGGCTATGGGTTGAGGCAGGAGTGGCATTGGCAATTCTAGACGGTATTTTTTATCTCTTCAGTGCCTCTTTCAGTGATATGAAGTTAACACTAGGTACTATGTAAGGATGACTCACCATGTGCAAATCAATCAATGTGATGTATTATATTAATATAATGAAGGATAAAAAAGCATATGATTATTTCAATTGATATTGAAAAAGCATTCAATAAAATTCAACACCTCTTCAGGATAAAAGCTCTCAAAATAATGGGGATAGAAAGAACATATATCAACATAATAAAATCCATAGCTATTATCATATACTGAATGGGGAAAATTTGAAAGCCTTTTCCCTAAGATCTAAAACACAAGGATGACCACTTTCATCACTGTTATTCAACATAATACTGGAAGCCTCAGCTAGAACAATCAGACAAGAGAAAGAGACAAAGGGCATCCAAAGTGAAAAAAAGGAAGCCAAATTTTCCTTGTTTACATATAATGCGATCTTATATTTGGAAAAACCTAAAGATTCCACACACAAAAAAAACTATTAGAATTGATAAATTCAGTAAAGTTGCAGAATCCAAAATCAAATTATAAAGATCACTAACATTTCTATATGCAATAGTGTACAATTTGATAAAGAAATTTTTAAAGTAATCCTATTTAAAATAGGTACAAATAAAATTAAATACCTAAGAATTAACCAAAGAGGTAAAATAACTATATAATGAAAACTATAAAACACTGATGAAAGAAATTAAAGAGGATACCAAAAAATGGAAAGATATCTTGTGTTCATGGATTGGAAGAATCAATATTGTTTAAATGTCCATACCTCCTAATACAATCTACAAATTCAACCCAATCTTTTTCAAAATACCAATGACATTGTTCACAGAAGTAAGAAAAAAATAACTATCCTAAAATTTATGTGGAACCACAAAAGACCCTGAATACCCAAAGCTATCCTAAGGAAAAAAGAAACAAACAAAAAATGTAAGAATAACATTACCTAACTTCAAATTACACTACAGGGCTATAGTAACCAAAACAGCATGGTACTGGCAAAAATCAGACACATAGACCAATGAAACAGCACAGACTACCCAGAAACAAATCCACACACCTACAGTGAACTCATTTGTGACAAAGTTGCCAAGAACATAAACTGTGGTAATACAGTCTCATCAATAAATGGTGCTGGGAAAACATTTACTCTTAAATAATTATAAAGCTTCATAAGACTTAGTGCTGTTCTTAATACAGAGTCTAGCCAATTTTCATGACAAAGAAAATATTTGAATATTCTTTAGTTATTGGTGCCTTTTGTGTCTTACCTTACTAAAAATATCACCATTCAAATTCCTCTTGCCCTAAATTATATTTATATCTTGACTTAATGTCTCCCTCTGTGTTTCTTTCTGTCTCTGAAGAAAAAAATTATCTTATCTTACCATGGCTAACAGCCATAAATCTCTGACCTCACTCACTTTTAAACTTATTCATTCATATTTTCATTTATTCAGCAAGCATTTATGAGACTCTACCACATACCAGGCACTATACTAAATATTGAACATAAAACATTGAACATAAGGATACAGTCATTGCTCTCTTTTTTATATAAAAATATTTTTGAATATCTTCAGACTCTTCTTCTGCCAATAAGCTGTAATACCAACTTCCTAACTATTCAATAAGGTTTTTCATAATATAACTTCTGTATACTTTTCAACCCTCTATTTGTGCTACCTTATTTCTCACTACCTATATGTTAAGTGCATTAAAATTTTTACCTTTTCTCGACACTAAACAGTGTTAGCTGATGCTATTTAAGATTCTAATAGGAATAAGTTATATGACTATCTGAGGAGGAGAGTCAAACAGGTTTCCAGTTGGGACTGTGTTATCTGGTGACCAATGTTCATCAAGTATATTCTTTTATCATTTCTTGTTTCACTAGAGATTGAAATGGAAGTCCAAGATCTTGCAAAATGCTGTTTTGGGCATACAGAAATTTAGCAACTTACTGTGTGTGTGTGTGTGTGTGCACGTGTGTGTGTTTGAATTCTGCAATAGTGAAATAAGTTGAAAAGTTGTGCTATCTTTATCACGTGTAAAACAGAGTTGCTCTTTCAGAATTAAAATACTGTATTGTCTAGGGGTCAGAAAATATATACATATATGATGAAAGGTAGATATATTTATACAGGTGTGGAGAGCTTTAAATAGCCTAAAATCAGGTAATGATAAACAATGTTAAAAGGGTACTTATTTAAGAAAGTAAAATAAAGTGGATGAGACATTTGTGTGTTTAATACATAAATATGGTCATCCTTAAATCTATATTTTAGGCCACATACTTCTACTTCTCCTAGAAAAAAACAACAACGTGGACACCTTGTCCAGGATACTGGGGATTGACTTACCCTACCTAACCTACTTTTAAGCCATGCACAACATCCAGGGGCTTTAACACAGGCCTATCCCACCCACTGCCACCACTGACAAACCTGTGCACGTTTCCTGAGGCTTAGTGATTGACTCATCCCACCTACAACTGCTGGCACCTATTAAAGCCTCTGGGAGATTGAGGATGTGCCCACTCTACCCACTGCTGCTTCCTATGCGTGCTATCTAGTGAAGTCCTTTCTCCATTAAATGACCTCACTCACTCAACCACCACCAGTTCATGTGCTCATCATTCAAGGACAAAATGACAAGCTCACCTTGACTGAAGCCACCTTCACTGTGTATCTCAACAGGGCCTAGAGGTCAGTCCACCATGTCTGCTAGTGTCTGTATGTGCCACTAAGAGGCTTGAAGGTTGGCCTGGAACTACTACTGTGACCACTTATGCCATGCACAATAGTCAAGCCCAAAGGGTTGACATACTTGGAACACTGCCATCACTACTGTTGCCTGAGAACTGGCCAAATTGGTGGTCTCATACTCACCTAAACCTTCACACAGCCTCCACTAATAAGCAAGCATAGCCTAAGCTACTCAGAACTCTTAGACACCAGAGATGTTGACCACACAGGAAGACATCATACAGAGACTACATTACTATGCCCACTTAGAATCAAAGCCAAAACACCTTACCCAAACAACACTACAGATACATCTATAGGAAAGTGTCATCCTCTACAAAAGCAAATTCATAAAAATTGAAGAAGCAACTGTTGCACCATATGTGCAGATATCAAGGTAAAGACACAAGAAACACGAAAAAGCAAAAAAAACATGTCACTTTAAAGGAAACACAATAATTCTCTAGTAACAGATGTCAAAGAAAAAAATCATAAATTCCCTTAAAAGCATTCAAAATAATGATATTGAAGAAACTCAGTGACATACAAAGATGTCCATACAAAAAAATCAGGAAAACAATTCATGACCTGAATGATTTTTTAAAAATATATATAGATATTATTATCAAACCCAGACAGAAATCTTAAAACTCAGCAATTCCACTAATAAAATTAAAAATGCAAGTAAGAGCTTAAATAATGGACTAAATAGAGCAAAAGAAAGAAAGAATTTCTGAAGGTGAAGACAAGTTCTTTGAAATAACCCAGACAGAAAATAAATAAATAAATAAATAAATAAATAAATAAACCAACAAATAAAGAAGAAAGCATACATGGCATATGGGATATCAAAAAGCAACAAAATTTTAAATTTTTTACAGTTCCAGAAGAGAGAAGAAAAATCATCTTGCAAGAGATATAGACATTCAGATACAAAAAAAAAAAAAAATCAAAGATTATTAATTGGATTCAACCCAAAAAGGTCTTCTTCAAGGCATATTATAACCTAATTGTGAAAAGTCAAAGACAAAGAAAAAACTTAAAAATAACAAAAGTAAAATATCTAGTTATAAAGAAGGAAAAGCCAATCAGACTAATAAATTTTTCTCAGCAGAAATTGTATGGGCCAAAAGAGAATGAGATGATAGATTAGAAGTGCTGAAAGAAAACACAAAAATGGTCAACCTAAAATACTATACCATGCAAATCTTATGATTTAAAAATGAAGAAGAAATAAAGTCTTTCCCAGATAAGGAAAACAGGGAATTCATTAACACTTGACTGGCCCTGCAAGAAATACTTAAGGGAGTCATATAACTGAAAATCAAAGTATAATATATAGCATAATGAAAATATGCAAAAGTATAAAATTCATTAGTAGAGCACATTCACAATGAAAAAAGGGAAAGAAGTCAAACATTATCAATAAATAGCACAAAATTGTAAATGTAAACAATAAAGTGGAATTAAGGAACAAAGGATAAGCAAAAGAATCAATCAGAAAATAATTAAGAAGATGACAGAAATTCTCACTTATCAATAATAATCTTGAATGTAAACAGTTTGAATTTCCCCATTAAAATATATTGACTGACTGGATTAAACAAATATGATCCACCTTTATGCTGCCTACAGGAAATTTACTTTATTTGCCTGTAAAGACACACATAGAATGAAAGTTCTGAAGCAATAGAAAAAGTATTCCTTGCAAATGGAAACAAAAAGTGTGCAAGAGTAGTTATACCAGAAAAAAAAAATTGACTACAAGTCAAACACTGTAAAAAGAGACAAGAATGTATATAATGATGTAAAAGGAGACAAGAATATTATATAATGACAAACAATCGATTCAGCAAGCAGATATAACAATAGTAAATTTTTATGATCCCAATACCACAGCACTCAGATATTCAAAGCAAAAATTATTATATTTAAAATAGGAAACAAAAGCCATATAGAAACCATATGCAGAAGACTAAAACTAGAACTCTTCTTTTCACCATATACAAAAGTCAACTCAAGATGGATTAAATACTTGAATATAAAATCTGAAAGTATAAAATGTATATGTGAAAACTAGTAGATATTCTGAACAGACTCCCTGGCAAATATTTCGTGTTGAAGATGACAAAAGCAAGTAAGCCAAAACTAAAAATGGACAAATGGGACCTGATTAAACTAAAGAAGCTGTCAACATAGTAAACAAACAACCTACAGAAAGGAAGAAAATGTTTGCAAACTATGCCTCTGATATAGATCTAATGTTCACTATGCATAAGACATTTAAACAAATTAACAGGCAAAAAAACAACAACAACTCCATTAAAATGTGGGGGAAAGATGAGGAGATACTTCTCAAAAAAATTCATACGCATGGCCAATGAGCATGTGAAAAAAATACTCAACATCACTAATCTTCAGAGAAATACAAATCTAAACCACAATAAATACCATCTTACAAAAATCTGAATGACTATTATTAAAAAGTAGAAAAAAAAAAAAGAAAGAAAAAGACAGATGCTGGTAAACTGCAGAGAAAAGAGATTGCTAATACAGTGTTTCTGGAAATGTAAGTTGGTTCAGCCACGGTAGAAAGTTTGGTGATTTTTCAAAGAACATAAAACAGAACTACCATTCAACCTAGCAATACCATTATTGTATATATACCCAAAAGAATATAAATTATTCTACTATATAGACACATGCAAACCTATGTTCACTGCAGCACTATTCGCAATACCAAAGACATGGAATCTCTCTAAATGCTTATCAAAGGTAGACTGGATAAAGGAAATGTGGTACACATACACAATGAAATAATATGCAACCATAAAAAAAAAAAACAAGATCATGTCATTTGCAGCAATATTCTAAGTGAACTAATGCAGCAGCAGAAAACAAAATACCACATGTTCTCACTTATAAGTGGAAGATAAACTTTGAGTACATGTGGCTACCAAGAGGAGAACAATAGACAATGGACCCTACTTGAGGGTGGAGGATAAGAAAAGGATGAAAAACTACCTATCATGTACTATGCTTATTATCTGGATGATGAAATAATCTGTAAACCATACTCCTATGACAAGCAATTTACCTACATAACAAATCTGCACATGTATCCCTGAATCTTAAAAAAAAAAAAAAAAAGTTTAAAACAAGGAAAGTAAAAAACAAAACAAAACACATGTTAATTGATTATCAGTTAAGTATCAACAATTACGTATGACCTTTTAGTGAAAAACAGACCATGTATACAATGTGATTCTATAATATAACAAAATTTACTCTATCATTTTTTTCTTTTATTTATTTCAATAAGTTTTGGGGGAACAGATTGTGTTTGGTTACATGAATATGTTCTTTAGTGGTGATTTCTGAAATTTTGGTGCACCCATCACCCAAGCAGTGTACAGTGTTAGCTCACTTTTTGATGGGATTGTTTTATTTTTTTCTTGCTGATTTGTTTGGGCTCCTTATAGATTATGGATATTAGTCCTTTGTTGGATGTATACATTGCCATTTTCTCCCACTCTGTGTGTTGTCTGTTTACTCTGTTGATTGTTTATTTTGCAGTGAGGAAGTTTTTAAAATTAAGTCCCATCTATTTATGTTTGTTTTTGTTGCATTTGCTTTCACGTTCTTGGTCACGAAGTCTTTGCCTAAGCCAGTATTTGGAAGAAATTTTTCCAATGTTATTGTCTAGAATTTTTATGGTTTCAGGTCCTAGATTTAAGTCTTTCATCTATCTTGAGTTGATTTTTGTATAAAGTGAGAGACAAGGGTCCAGCTTCATGCTCGTGGATGTGTCTTCCCAATTATCTCAGTACCATTTGTTGAATAGGATGTCCTTTCCCCACTTTATGTTTTTGTTCGTTTTGTCTAAGATATGTTGGCTGTAAGTAATTTGCTTTATTTCTGAGTTCTCTATCCTGTTCCGTTGGTTTATGTGCTTATTTTTATACCAGTACCAGGCTGTTTTGGTAACTATGGCCTTTAGTTTTGTCTGATATAAGAATAGCTACTCCTGCTTGCTTTTGGTGTCCATTTGTATAGAATATATTTTTCCACCCCCTTACCTTAAGTTTATGTGAGTCCTTATGTGTTAGGTTAGTCTCTTGAGGACAACAGATACTTGGTTGGTGAATTCTTATTCATTCTGCCATCTAGTATCTTCTTAGTGGAGCATTTAGGCAATTTACATTCAATGTTAGCACTGAGATGTGAAGTACTGTTCTATTCACTGCACTATTTGTTGCCTGAATACATTGCTTTATTTTTTTTCCATTGTGTTGTTTTTCCAATTTCTCTGGCAGCCCTCCCCAAGGACCTCTGTGAGACAAAGTCAGAAATAACTTTCCTGGGGATTGAGAGTGCCCACAGGGCTCTTCCCACTGCTTTTTCTACCCCTATATTTTGCTAAGATCTCTAAATTTATCTCATATCCAGGTAAGGACACATCCTTTTCCTGTAATCTGGACCTTCAGGTTCCCCAGTGAGGGTGTTTATTTGGGGGTGAACAATGCTTCTTTCACGTTTTCACACTTTGGGCACTCACAGATTTTTGGCTATCTCCCAGAGCCTGCAGCAGCAATCCACTTCCTTCAAAGTGTCTGTGGATTCTCTTGGCTTTTCTGTTATGTTCCTGCAGTGGTTATTGGAGCAAAAGTTCATGATGTGAGTCACCCCATGCTGCTCTGTTCATCCAAGTTGGAGCTGCAAGTTAGTCCTGCCTCTTATCTTCCATATTTTTTTCTAACTACTATATCAATTTTTGTGTTTCTATATGTTTAGACGCAGACATAACATTGTGTTAAAATTGCCCACAGTATTCAGTACCATAACACTCTGTACAGGTTAGCAACCTAGGAGCCATAGGCTATATCATACAGCCTAGGTATGTAGTAGTCTATACCATCTAGGGTTATGTAAGTACATTCTGTGATGTTTGCCTGAAAAGATCACCTAATGATGCATTTCTCAGAATGTACACCCACCTTTAGTTATGCATCACTGTAATGCAATAGCCCGTCTCCCCTTTTTAAAATAAACCTTTTGAATGAAGTTTCTTTTTACTTAAACAAAGTTTTAAAATAAAATAAAATGAGAGAATGAAAGATTCCAACCCAATAATAGTTGGGAACTTCAACACCCCACTCTCAGTATTGAACAGAATATGTAGACAAATATTCAACAGAGAAACATTAGACTTGATCTGTACTATGGACCAAGTTGTCTTAACAGACATTAACAGAATATTTCACCCAACAGCCACAGAATACACATTTGTCTTATCAGCATGTGAATCATTCTCCAAAATAAACCATATCGTATGCCACAAAACAATTTTCAACAATTTTTAAGTGAAAATTATATCAACTATATTTTTAGTCCACAGTAGAATAAAACTAAAAATAAATAACTGGATGAAAATTAGGAAAGCATACAAATACATGGAAATTAAATGCACTCCTAAATAATTATTGAGTCAATTAAAAAGTTAAGAAGGAAATTAAAAAATTTTTGAAATAAATAAAAATGAAGACACAAAATACCAAAACTATGAGATACAGAATAATCAATGCTAAGAGTAAAGTTTATGTCAAAAAAATTTTCTACATGGAGTAGCAAAAAGATTTTAAATAACCTAATAACATATCTCAAGGAAATAAAAATGTAACACCAAATGAAACCCCAAATTAGTAGAAAAAAAAATAAAGATCAGACCAAAACTAAACAAAAACTAACACAATACAGCAGAATAATCAATTTGAAAGTTGGTTATTAAAGAAGATAAATAAAAGTAATGAACTTCTACCTGGCCTAACCAAGAAAAAAAAAAGGAAAGAACCAAATAAATAAAATCAGAAATGGAAAAGAAAACATACAACTAATACCACAGAAACCTAAGGAAAGATCAGAAACTGTTATTTCAAACTAGTTCAGGCACTGTGGAAAGCTATTTGGAGATTTCTCAAAGAACTTAAATTAGAACTACCATTTGACCCAGCTCCCTCAACTGGGTATATACCCGAAGTAAAGTAATTCATTCTATCAAGAAGACACATGCACCATATGTTCATCACAATGCTATTCACAATAGCAAATACATTGAACCAACTTAAGAGCCCATGAATAGTGGATTCGATAAATAAAATAACTTGCATATATATCACAGAATACTATGTAACCATAAAATAGAACAAAAACATATTCTTTGCCATAACATGGGTAGAGCTGGAGATCAATACTCTAAACAAACTAAACAACACCAGAAAAGCAAATACAGAATGTTCTAACTTATAAGTGGGAGTTAACACGGAATGCACATGAATGTAAAGTTAAGAACAAGAGACACTGAGGAAAACTATATGAAGAAGAGAGAAAGGTGGTCATGGGTTGAAGAACGATCTATTGGATACTATGCTTACTGCCTGAGTTAGGGAATAATTGAGACTCAAAACCTCAGCATCATGTAATATACCCATTTACCAAACCTGCCACAGGTACCCTTTAATCTGTAATAAAAACTGAAATTACATAAAAGAGAAATATACGCTAACAAAGTAGAGCACCTAGAAAAAATGAATTCCTGACCACGTAAAACCTAGCAAGATTCTACTAAGAAGAAATAGAAAACCTAAACAGACCAATAGTGAATAAAAAATTGAATTAGCTATAAAAATTTTCCCAACAAAGAAAATCCCACAATTAGATGGCTTTACTGATGAAATCCATAAAAGTTACAAACAAGATATAATACCAATTCTTTCCAAATCGTTTCAATACATTAAAAAGAAGAGAATTCTTCTTAACTCATTCTATGCGGCCAGCACTATTCTGAAACCAAAATCATACACACAACAACAACAACAAAACTACAGTTTCATACATCTAATGATTGCAGATGAAAAAATTCTCAAAAATACTCATGAATTAAGTACAGTAACACATCAAAAAGATAATACACCATTATCAAGTGGGATTTATCTTAGTGATTCAAGGAGAGTTCAACATAGACAAATAAATGTGATAATCATATGAACAGAATAAAGGAGATAAACATATGATTATCTCAGTAGATGCGAAGAAAGCATTTGATACAATTCAACATCACTTCATGATAAGAAAAAAAAAAAAAACTCCTAACAAATTAGGCATAGAAAAAGCAAAACTCAACATAATAAAGTCCACAAATAATAAACTCACCGGTAACATCATATGGAATAGAGACAAACTGAAAGTCTTTGCTCTAAGAGCTGAAGCAAGAAAGGAATGACTACTTTCACCACTTTTATACAACATAATACTGGAAGTCTTATGCAAAGTAATGAGGGAAGAGAAAGAAATCAAAGGCATTTATATTGGAAATAAAAACAAATTGTCTCTTTTTGCAAAAATAAAAAAGATATTAAATATTAAGTAAAACCTAAGGACTCCACCAAAAATACCTTGTATAACTGATAAAAAAAATCAGCAATGTTGCAGTATACAACATTAATAAACAAAATCAGTAGCATTCCTATACAACAAGCATACTAAATCAATGTATAAAATTGGTACCATTTCTACACACCAGTAACAAAAATCTGTCTTTTTTATACATTATTAATGAACTAACTGAAAACGAACTAACTGAAAAATCAAGAAAATTCCATTTACAAAATCTACAAAAATAATTATACCTATTAATACATTTAATAAAGGAGATGAAAGACACATAAAATGAAAACTACGAAACATTGATAAAAGACAGTGAAGAAGATACAAACAAATTGAAAGGTATTTCATGTTCACAGGTCAGAATTAATATTATAAAAATAACCATACTACACAAGCAATCTACAGATTGAATGCAATCACTTTCAAAAATATGAATGAAATTATTTACAGTAATGTGAAAAGAATTCTAAGATTTATGTGAAACCACCGAAAATCCCAAATAACAAATGAAATCTAGAGAAAAAACAAAAATAAAACTAAACATCAGATTACCTGACTTTAAAATATATTACAAAGCTATTGTGGTATGTATGCTATAGCTATATAGAAAGTATAGAAATCAAAACAGCATGGTATTGATATAAATACAGACACATAGACCAATATCACAGAATAAAATACTCAGAAATAAATCCACATATTTACAGCCAACCGATTTTTGACAAAAGTACCAAAAATATACATTGGAAATAGGACATCCTTTTCTATTAGTGGTTCTGAAAAAACTACCTATTTACATGCAGAAAAGGTAAACTAGACCCTTTCTTTCATTCTATACAGAAATTAACACAAAATGAATTAAAACTTAAATCTAAGGCTTGAACCTCTAAAACTACTGAAAGAAAATAGGGGAAACCTTCAGGACATTGGTGTAGACAAAGATTTTGTGACTGAGTCTTCCAAAGCACAGCCAACCAAAAAATAGACAAATGTGATGACATTAAACTAAAAATCTTCTAGTTTTAGAAGAAATTAGAACAGAGTAAATAATTAAGAGTGAAAGACAAACTACATAATGGGGGGAAATATTTGCAACTTACTGTTCTAACAATGGAACAATATCTAGAATATACAAGGAACTGACACAACTCAACAGCAAATAAATACATAAATACATAAATACAAAATAAATAAAATAATTCCTATTAAAAAGTGCACAAAATATTTGAATAGACATTTCTCAGAAGAAGACATACAAATGGCCAACAGGTATATTAAAAAAATACTCAACATCATTTATCGTTAGGGAAATGCAAATCAAAACCAAAATGAATCATCTCATCCTCATTAAAATGGCTCTTATCAAAAAGACAAAAAATAACGAATGTTGGCAAGATGTGGAGAAAGGAGAACTCTTACACACTGTTAGTAGGGATTTAGTTAGTACAGCCATTGTGAAAAACAGTATGCAGGTCTCACAAAATAACTAAAAATAGAACTACCACTACCATATGAACTGGTAATCCCATTATTGGGTTTTTATCCAAAGAAAAGGAAATCAGCATATCAAAACGACGCCTTTATCCCTATTTTAGTGCAACACTACTCCCAATAGCCAAGATCTGAAATCAAGCTGTCTATTGAAGGATGAACTGATAATGAAAGTACGATATGTATACACAATGGAATACTATATGACATTAAAAAGTACGAAACCCTACAGCAACATAGATGTAAATTGTAGGTCATTATGTTAAGTGAAGTAAATCAGACACAGAAAGAAAAATATTGCATGTTTGCATTGATATGTGGGAACTTAGAAATTTGATTTTATGGTAGTAGAGATAATAATGGTTATTAACAGAATGAGAAGATTTGGAGGGTAGTGAGAATAAAGAGACTGGTTAACAGGTATAAATATGCAGTTAGATAGAAGGACATTTTGTGTTTGATACGACAGTAGTTTGATTATGATAATTATTTATCATATATTTAAAAATTACTGCACGAGAATTAAAATATTCACTACACAAAGAAATAATAAATGATTGAGATGACTCATATCTTAAATACCCTGATGTGATCATTACACATTTCTGCATGTATCAAAATATGTACATTCCTATCAACAGTGTAAAAGTGTTCGTATTTAGCCACAGCCTTGCCAACAACTACTATTTCTTGACTTTTTACTAATTGCCATCTGACTGGTGTAAGATGATATTTAATTATGGTTTTGATTTGCATTTCTCTAATGATCAGTGATATTAAGCATTTTTTGATATGTTTGCTGGTCACATGAATGTCTTATTTTGAGAAATGTCTGTTCATGTCTTTTGCCTACTTTTTAATGGGTTTTCTTTTTCTTGTAAAATTGTTTAAGTTCCTTGTAGATTCTAGATATTAGACCTTTGTCAGACAGATTGCAAAAACTTTTGCCTCATTTTGTAGATTTTCTGTTCACTCTGATTATAGTATCTTTCATTGTGCAGAAGCTGGTTAGTTTAATTAGGTCCCGTTTTTCAATTTTTGCTTCTGTTGCAATTGCTTTTGATGTTTTCAACATAAAATCTTGGCTATGTTGTGAATGGTATTGCCTAGATTTTCTTCTATGGTTTTTATAGTTTTGGGTTTTACATTTAAGTCTTTAATCCTTCTTTAGTTAATTTTTGTATAAGGTGTAATGAAGGGGTCATTTCCATTTTCTGCATATGACTAGCCAGTTCTCCCAGCACCATTTATTAAATAAGGAATAATTTCCCCATTACTTGTTTTTGTCAGGGTTGTCTTTTCCATTGGTCTATGTGTCTGTTTTTGTACCAGCAGCACTCTGATGTTTTGGTTACTTTAGCCCTGTAGTATAGTTTGAAGTCGGGCAATTAAATTAGTTCAACCACTGTAGAAGACAGTGTGATGATTCCTCAAAGACCTAGAACCAGAAATAGCATTTGACCCAACAATCTTATATGTGGGTATGTACCCCAAAGAATATAAATCATTCTATTATAGAGATGCATGCACACATATGTTTAGTGCAGCACTATTCATAATAGTAGAGATGTGTAATCAACCCAAGTGTCCATCAATTATAGACTGGATAAAGAAAATATGGTACATATATGCCATCAAATACAATGCAGCCATAAAAAGGAATAAGATCATGTCATTTGCAGGGACATGGATGGAGCTGGAAGCCATTATCTTCAGCAAACTAACACAGGAACAGAAAACCAAACACAGCATGTTCTCACTTATATGTGGAAGCTGAACAATGAGAACACATGGACACAGTGAGGGGAACAACACACATCGGGGCTTCTCTAGGGGTTAGGAGAAGTAGAGCATCAGAAAAAAAGTAGCTAATACATGCTGGTCTTAATACCTGGGTGATGGGTTGATAAGTGCAGCAAACCACCATGGCACATGTTTACTATGTAACAAACCTGCAGGTCCTGCACATGTATCCTGGAACTTAAAATTGAATTAAATTAAATATTTAAAAATGATCTAATGATTAACATAGGATTTCTATGTTACTTTTATTTTTTAGAACCTCTGCATAGTGTTAAAAGTATCAAGTGGTATCTAATTAGATCTGAACACACAGACTTGCTCATACATCTGACAGAAGAGTTTACCAGTCTGAGTGTACCGTGTGGTAACAGCATTATTTTTGGTTATTATAAAAGTCCTAAAATCAGATTTCCAGAAAGCAATGAAGTCAATTCACTCCATTTCCCACACCATACTTCCTATTATTTATTTGTGTCAGATAATAACATGATAATCTATTGCCTATCCAAGGAAAACAAATCACATATATCCCATAAATATCTACAATTATTATGTATCAATAGAACATTTTTAATTTTTATAAAAGAAACAGAATAAAATTCCAAGATATTGGTAACTTTTGTAAAACCAATCAAATAAATTACAGTTTCTGAAAAAAAAAAGACGTATAAATGGCTAACAGTTATAGAAATAAATATTCAATATCACTAATTATCAGGGAAATGCAAATCAAGCTACTATCTCACTCCATTTATAATGGCTATTATCTAAAAGAAAAAAAAAACGTGCTGGGAAGAATGTGGACAGAAAGAACACCTATGCACTATTTGTGGGACTGTAAATTAGTACAGCTATTATGAAGAATTGTATAGAGGTTTCCTAATAATTGAAAGTAGAATTACCCGTAACATCTAATTATACCATAAGATATAATGTTATTATTGAGTTTATATCCAAAAAATATTAAATGAGTATGTAGAAGAGATATCTGCTACCCTATGTTTATTGTAGCACTATTAACAACAACCAATATATGGAATCCAGCTAAGTGTCAAAAAATGGATGAATGGGTAAAGAAAATGTGGTATATGTACACAATGAAATACTACCCCATCATAAACAGGAATAAAATTCTGTTATTTGTGGCAACATGGATGCAACTGAAGAACATAATATTACGAAATAAAACATACGCAGAAGGAAACATACCACATAGTCTCACCAATATGTTATATCTAGAGAAAAAGTTGACATCATGGAAATAGAGAGTAGAATAGTGGTTACCAGAGACTGAGAAAAAGATAAAGAAGGGAAGCATTGGGAGAGGTTGAATGAAGGGTACAAAGTTACAATTATATAAGAAGAATAAGTTATATGCACAGGAAATTATATAGGAGGAATGATACATTTCTCTGATGGCCAGTGGGATTGCATTGGGAGTTACACCTGATGTAAATGATGAGTTGATGGGTGCTGACGAGTTGATGGGTGCAGCACAGCAACATGACACAAGTATACATATGTAACAAACCTGCACGTTATGCACATGTACCCTAGAACTTAAAGTATAATAATAAAAAAAAATAAATAAGAAAAAAAAAAGAGGAATGATACAAGAAGGATTATAAGAGGAATTGTAATTATAATTACAATTATATAAAAGGAATAAGCCATGTTTCACAGCAAAGTGACTATGGTTAATAGTAAGGCATTGTATATTAAAAATGACTAATGCAGGAACAGAAAACCAAACATTGCATGTTCCCACTTATAAGGGGAAGCTGAAGAAAGAGGACACATGGACACAGGGAGGGGAGCAACACATACTGGGTCCTTTCAGGGGGGTAAGGGAAGGGAGAACATCAGCAAAAACAGCTAATGCAAGCTGGGCTTAATACCTCAGTGATGGGTTTATAGGTGTAGCGAACCACCATGGCACATGTTTACTATGCGAAAAACCTGCACATTCTGCACATGTATCCCGGAACTTAAAATAAACATAAATAAATATATTGCTAGAAGAAAAGTTTTTTTTTTTAATGTTCTCAACACAAACAAATGATAAACGCATGAAATGATGCATATGCTGTCTTGATTTGATACTTGTACAATATATACAGGCATTTAAACATCAAATTTTACCCTATAAATATGTACAATGTTTCAATCAAAACAACCTGGCTGGGCCTGGCATCTCACTCCTGTAACTCAAGAATTTTGGGAGGCCGAGACTGGTGGATGACCTGAGGTCAGGAGTTCGAGGCCAGCCTGGCCAACATGGTGAAACCCCATATCTACCGAAAATAACAAAAATTAGATGGGTGTGGTGGTGCATGCCTGTAATACCAGCTACTTGGGGGACTAGGGCCAGAGAATAGCTTGAACCTGGGAGGTGGAGGTTGCAGTGGACCGAGATCACGCCACTGCACTCCAGCTGGGGTGACAGAGCGTGACTCTGTCTCAAAAAAAAATAAAGAAACTCAAGGATCATTATTAAGATTATTGAGTCTTCCCTTTCCCACACCTTGTATCAATCATCATTTGAGTTTTTCTTTATTTTTTTGGAATAAGAGAGATGAAGGAGGTGATAAATTTAATTTTTGAACTATTAAGACTGTAGTGTATATGAGAGGTTAGTAAAGACGTAAAGAAAGCAGTTGAAAAAAATGGGCATAAATATGAGGAAAAATATTTGAGGTTGAAATGCAAATTTGGGATATTTAGTATATAAACAGTAATCAAAGGCATAAAAATATTATAGAATTACCTTTGGTGTATGTGTATGTGTGGAGAGAAAAATAACTTGGCTTAGGAAAGGACTGTTGATTCCTTGACTTTTCTTGCTGGAGATTACACCATCTCTTGGATTGCTTATATGATCCACTGCCTTCTTCAAATCTTGCCACTTGGCCAATAATATCTAGAGTGAGACTTTATGAATAAAAAAGAAGTAAATGGCATTGAAAAGAGTGATTAGAGAATCAAAAATTTGCATGCTGCCTGCTGTATTATCCAAGTATGGCATATGGTATACTTAGCATTGTATTCACTAAAGTATTATGGGTCATAGCCGGGACATTACACTTGACATTATCATGATGCGAATAAAATATTGATAGATATCATCTTCTTTACTTTAACTCTGTTTTCATAAAGCAGCCTTCTGATTACTAATTTGGCTTTCTAATTACCTTAATATGGGAAATAAGTGTACCCTCTCAAAAATTTCTAAGCCTGAAATGGGTGATCATGCATTTAAAAGGAAATACTGGAACTTATTATATATATATCAATTATTGACACACTTTTCTTTTCTTTTTTTTCTGTTCTGATGTTTAGTAAATCCAGATTCTGGATTGGCAAAGCTGAAGTCTTGGTTCATATGAATCATGTTGACTTTACCAGAGCAGTGTCATCCTGTGTAACTTCTCAGTAGCTAGCTTTCCAGCCTATGTATCTGTGAAAGAAATTAGGCTAAGAATTTAGAAATAGTTATTATATTTGGCTCTTTATAGTCAGTTGGTGTAATTTTTGAAAGTAAATATAAATATGTGGTGGGAAAAGCATTCAGATAACATGGGATTCAAGGTTGGATTGGTAAATATGTAGATTAAATGTTGTAGACTACACTATCACAAAATTTTTCAAGTGAAAAAGAGAAATGAGACAATTTTAGAATGTTTACAAGGAAACTTCAATGAAGCGGAATAAATTGAAGATGTATTCGAAAAATGAGGTTAACTGACAAAGCAAGGTATTATAAAGCCTTCCTATTTAAACTGCTCTGTGGACAAATAGCACTTTCACTTCACCAAGTAATTTGTTAGAAATACAGGGTCGTGAGCCTACACCATACCTTTGAAATCAGAATTTGTATTTAGCAAGGGCCCAGATGCATAAGTTACTGGTAGAATAATTGACTTTGTCAAGAGAGAAAGCAATTTTTGCTTTAGACACAGAAGAAAAAGTGTAATACATAATTATTCATAAGAATTTTGCCAATATTCTACCAGTCTGTCAGAGATGAGAAGTTGTGATACACATCTGATCATCTTAATCTTCTCAGTGATATCATCTGAGAAGAGGAAATGATGTAGAATTAGAGTACTGAGAAAAGAAGGTGAGCAGTACAACTATTGTGGGGAATGAAGTGGAGAGTTACATATTTAGCAAAGTACCTGTAAAGTACACTCAGACCTCAGTTGAGAGGGGGTACTTTAAATTTTGTGGTATAGTCCATATTCATGACTATGTAATTTCCTTTGTATTGCTTTGCAATTCGGGAATAAGGTCATAAAATGCAACTTGGTTGAAATTACCAGGTACTGGGAACTAGCAATGCAATAAACATGCTAGAAAGTCATTGAAATGAGGTTGCCTGGAGTACTAGTGAGTGAAGAATGCATATTTGAAAGAGAAGATCTTAATATCAGGGAAAGATAGGAAAGCATATGAAGCCATGAGAGGACTAGTAGACCCCTATGGTTTAAATGTTCGTCCTTTCCAAAAATCTTGTCGACATTTAATTGTAATGTAGTGGTGTTAAGAGGTTAGATTTTGGGAGGTGATAAGGCCATAAGGGCTCTACCTTAACGGATGGGATTAGCAATATCATGAGGAGGAGTTCAGCCCCCTTTTCCCTTTTTGTCTTTCCAATGTTCACTGTGTGATAATGCAGCAAGAAAGCCTGGAAAAGATGCCAACACCTTGATATTGGACTTGCTAGTCTCCAGTTATGTGGGAAAATAAATTTCTGTTCATTATAAATTATGTTTTTTTAGGTATTTTGTAATAGGAGCACAAATAGATTAAGACAGAAATTGGGGGGGCGGAGCAAGATGTCCGAAGAGGAACAGCTCCAGTCTCTAGCTCCCAGCGCAAGCAACACAGAAGACAGGTGATTTCCATATTTTAAACTGAAGTACTGTGTTCATCTCACTAGGGAGTGCTGGACAATCTGTGCTGGTCAGCTGCTGCAGCCCCACCAGCTAGAGCTGAAGCAGGGCAAGGCATTGCCTCACCTGGGAAGCACAAGCGGGAAGAGAATCCCTTTTCCTAGCCAGGGGAACTGAGACACACAACACCTGGAAAATCGGGTAACTCCCACCCCAATACTATGCTTTATCAAGGGTCTTAGCAAACGGGCACACCAGGAGACTATATCCCACACTTGGCCGGGAGGGTCCCACGCCCTAGGAGCCTCCCTCATTGCTAGCACAGCAGTCTGCAATCTACTGGCAAGGCAGCAGCGAGGCTGGGGGAGGGGCGCCTCCCATTGCTGAGGCTTAAGTAGGTAAACAAAGCCTCTGGGAAGCTCCAACTGGGTGGAGCTCACAGCAGCTCAAGGAGGCCTGCCTGTCTCTGTAGACTCCACCTCTGGGGGCAGGGCACAGCTAAACAACAACAACAACAACAACAACAAGCAGAAACCTCTGCAGATGCAAACGACTCTATCTGACAGCTTTGAAGAGAGCAGTGGATCTCCCAACACGAAGACTGAGATCTGAGAACGGACAGACTGCCTGCTCAAGTGGGTCCCTGACCCCTGAGTAGCCTAACTGGGAGACATCCCCCACTAGGGGCAGACTGACACCCCACACCTCACACTGTGGAGTACACTCCTGAGAGGAAGCTTCCAAAGCAAGAATCAGACAGGTACACTCGCTGTTCAGCAATATTCTATCTTCTGCATCCTCTGCTGCTGATACCCAGGCAAACAGGGTCTGGAGTGGAACTAAAGCAATCTCCAACAGACCTGCAGCTGAGGGTCCTGACTGTTAGAAAGAAAACTAACAAACAGGAAGGACACCCACACCAAAACCCCATCAGTACGTCACCATCATCAAAGACCAGAGGCAGATAAAACCACAAAGATGGGGAAAAAGCAGGGCAGAATAGCTGGAAATTCAAAAAATAAGAGTGCATCTCTGCCTGCAAAGGAATGCAGCTCATCGCCAGCAACGGATCAAAGCTGGACGGAGAATGACTTTGACGAGATAAGAGAAGAAGGCTTCAGTCCATCAAACTTCTCAGAGCTAAAGGAGGAATTACGTACCCAGCACAAAGAAACTAAAAATCTTGAAAAAAGAGTGGAAGAATTGATAACTAGAATAATTAATGCAGAGAAGCCCATAAACGAATGGACAGAGATGACAACCATGACAGGAGAAATACGTGACAAATGCTCAAGCTTCAGTAACTGACTCGATCAACTGGAAGAAAGAGTATCAGCGATTGAGGATCAAATGAATGAAATGAAGCAAGAAGAGAAATCTAAAGAAAAAAGGAGAAAAAGAAATGAACAAAGCCTGCAAGAAGTATGGGATTATGTAAAAAGACCAAATCTACATCTGATTGGGGTGCCTGAAAGTGAGGGGGAAAATGGAACCAAGTTGGAAAACACTCCTCAGGATATCATCCAGGAGAACTTCCCCAAACTAGTAGGGCAGGCCAACATTCAAATCCAGGAAATACAGAGAACGCCACAAAGATACTCCTCGAGAAGAGCAACTCCAAGACATATAATTGCCAGATTCACCAAAGTTGAAATGAAGGAAAAAATCTTAAGGGCAGCCAGAGAGAAAGGTCGGGTTACCCACAAAGGGTAGCCCATCAGACGAACAGCAGATCTCCTTGGGAGAAACTCTAGAAGCCAGAAGAGAGTGGGCGCCAATATTCAACATTCTTAAAGAAAAGAATTTTAAACCCAGAATTTCATATCCAGCCAAACTAAGTTTCGGAAGTGAAGGAGAAATAAAATCCTTTACAGATAATCAAATGCTTAGAGATTTTGTCACCACCAGGCCTGCCTTACAAGAGACCTTGAAGGAAGCACTAAACATGGAAAGGAACAACTGGTACCAGCCATTGCAAAAACATGCCAAAATGTAAAGACCATCGAGGCTAGGAAGAAACTGCATCAACTAACGAGCAAAATAACGAATTAATATCATAATGACAGAATCAAGTTCACACATAACAATATTAACCTTAAATGTAAATGGACTAAATGCTGCAATGAAAAGACACAGACTGGCAAACTGGATAAAGAGTCAAGACCCATCAGTCTGCTGTATTCAGGAGACCCATCTCACACGCACAGACATACATAGGCTCAAAATAAAGGGATGGAGGAAGATCTACCAAGCAAATGGAGAACAAAGAAAAGCAGGGGTTGCAATACTAGTCTCTGATAAAACAGACTTTAAACCATCAAAGATCAAAAGATACAAAGAAGGCCATTATATAATGGTAAAGGGATCAATTCAACAGGAAGTGCTA
Organism: Papio anubis; assembly: GCF_008728515.1. Lineage (NCBI taxonomy): Eukaryota > Metazoa > Chordata > Mammalia > Primates > Cercopithecidae > Papio > Papio anubis. The sequence goes on from NC_044996.1 coordinate 68,852,378, forward strand.
TCTATCCTAAATATATATGCACCCAATACAGGAGCACCCAGATTCATAAAGCAAGTCCTTAGAGACTTACAAAGAGACTTAGACTCCCATACAATAATGATGGGAGACTTCAGCACCCCACTGTCAACATTAGATAGATCAACAAGACAGAAAGTTAACAAGGATATCCAGGAATTGAACTCATCTGTGCAGCAAGCAAACTTAATAGATATCTACAGAACTCTCTACCCCAAATCAAGAGAATATACCTTCTTCTCAGCATCACATCATACTTACTCCAAAATTGACCATATAATTGGAAGTAAAGCACTCCTCAGCAAATGTACAAGAACAGAAAGTATAACAAACTGTCTCTCAGAGCACAGTGCAGTCAAACTAGAACTCAGGACTAAGAAACTCAATCAAAACCGCTCAACTACATGGAAACTGAATAACCTGCTCCTGAAAGACTACTGGGTACATAAAGAAATGAAGGCAGAAATAAAGATGTTCTTTGAAACCAATGAGAACAAAGATACAACATACCAGAATCTCTGGGACACATTTAGGCAGTGTGTAGAGGGAAACTTATAGCACTAAATGCCCACAAGAGAAAGCAGGAAAGATCTAAAATAGACACTCTAACATCACAATTAAAAGAACTAGAAAAGCAAGAGCAAACACATTCAAAAGCTAGCAGAAGGCAAGAAATAACTAAGATCAAAGCAGAACTGAAGGAGATAGAGACACAAAAAATGCTCCAAAACATCAATGAATCCAGGAGTTGGTTTTTTGAAAAGATCAACAAAATTGATTGACCGCTAGCAAGACTAACAAAGAAGAAAAGAGAGAAGAATCAAAGAGATGCAATGAAAAATGATAAAGGGATATCACCACTGACCCCACAGAAATACAAACTACATCATTCTCAGCAAACTATCGCAAGAACAGAAAACCAAACACCCCATGTTCTCACTCATAGGTGGGAACTGAACAATGAGATCACTTGGACTCGGGAAGGGGAACATCATACACTGGGGCCTATCATGGGGAGGGGGGAAGGGGGAGGGATTGCACTGGGAGTTATACCTGATGTAAATGATGTGTTGATGGGTGCAGCACGCCAACATGGCACAAGTATACATATGTAACAAACCTGCATGTTATCCGCATGTACCCTCGAACTTAAAGTACAATAAAAAAAAAGAGAAAGAAATACAAACTACCATCAGAGATACTATAAACACCTCTACGCAAATTAACTAGAAAATCTAGAAGAAATGGATAATTTCCTGGACACTTACACTCTTCCAAGACTAAACCAGGAAGAAGTTGAATCTCTGAATAGACCAATAGCAGGCTCTGAAATTGAGGCAATAATTAATAGCCTACCAACGAAAAAAAGTCCAGGACCAGATGGATTCACAGCTGAATTCTACCAGAGGTACAAGGAGGAGCTGGTACCATTCCTTCTGAAACTATTCCAATCAATAGAAAAAGAGGGAATCCTCCCTAACTCATTTTATGAGGCCAACATCATCCTGATACCAAAACCTGGCAGAGACACAACAAAAAAAGAGAATTTTAGACCAATATCCCTGATGAACATCGATGCAAAAATCCTCAATAAAATACTGGCAAATCGGATTCAGCAGCACGTCAAAAAGCTTATCCAGCATGATCAAGTGGGCTTCATCCCTGGGATGCAAGGCTGGTTCAACATTCGCAAATCAATAAACATAATGCAGCATATAAACAGAACCAAAGACAAAAACCACATGATTATCTCAATAGATGCAGAAAAGGCCTTTGACAAAATTCAACAGCCCTTCATGCTAAAAACACTCAATAAATTCGGTATTGATGGAATGTACCTCAAAATAATAAGAGCTATTTATGAGAAACCCACAGTCAATATCATACTGAATGGGCAAAAACTGGAAAAATTCCCTTTGAAAACTGGCACAAGACAGGGATGCCCTCTCTCACCCCTCCTATTCAACATAGTGTTGGAAGTTCTGGCTAGGGCAATCAGGCAAGAGAAAAAAATCAAGGGTATTCAGTTAGGAAAAGAAGAAGTCAAATTGTCCCTCTTTGCAGATGACATGATTGTATATTTAGAAAACCCCATTGTCTCAGCCCCAAATCTCCTTAAGCTGATAAGCAACTTCAGCACAGTCTCAGGATACAAAATTAATGTGCAAAAGTCACAAGCATTCTTATACACCAGTGAGAGACAAACAGAGAGCTAAATCATGAATGAACTTCCATTCACAATTGCTTCATAGAGAATAAAATACTTAGGAATCCAATTTCCAAGGGATGTAAAGGACCTCTTCAAGGAGAACTACAAACCACTGCTCAGTGAAATAAAAGAGGACACAAACAAATGGAAGAACATACCATGCTCATGGATAGGAAGAATCAATATCGTGAAAATGGCCATACTGTCCAAGGTTATTTATAGATTCAATGCCATCCCCATCAAACTACCAATGAGTTTCTTCACAGAATTGGAAAAACTGCTTTAAAGTTCATATGGAACCAAAAAAGAGCCTGCATTGCCAAGACAATCCTAAGTCAAAAGAACAAAGCTGGAGGCATCATGCTACCTGACTTCAAACTATACTATGAGGCTACAGTAACCAAAACAGCATGGTACTGGTACCAAAACAGAGATATAGACCAATGGAACAGAACAGAGTCCTCAGAAATAATACCACACATCTACAGCCATCTGATCTTTGACAAACCTGAGAGAAACAAGAAATGGGGAAAGGATTCCCTATTTAATAAATGGTGCTGGGAAAATTGGGTAGCCATAAGTAGAAAGCTGAAACTGGATCCTTTCCTTACTCCTTATACGAAAATTAATTCAAGATGGATTAGAGACTTAAATGTTAGACCTAATACCATAAAACCTCTAGAAGAAAACCTAGGTAATACCATTCAGGATATAGGCATGGGCAAGGACTTCCTGTCTACAACACCAAAAGCAACAGCAACAAAAGCCAAAATTGACAAATGGGATCTAATTAAACTAAAGAGCTTCTGCACAGCAAAAGAAACTACCATCAGAGTGAACAGGCAACTTACAGAATGGGAGAAAATTTTTGCTGACTACTCATTTGGCAAAGGGCTAATATCCGGAACCTACAAAGAACTCAAACAAATTTACAAGAAAAAAACAAACAACCCCATCAAAAAGTGGGCGAAGGATATGAACAGACACTTCTGAAAAGAACACATTCATACAACCAATACACATGAAATATGCTCATCATCACTGGCCATCAAAGAAATGCAAATCAAAACCACAATGAGATACCATCTCACACCAGTTAGAATAGCAATCATTCAAAAGTCAGGAAACAACAGGTGCTGGAGAGGATGTGGAGAAATAGGAACACTTTTACACTGTTGGTGGGATTGTAAACTAGTTCAACAATTATGGAAAACAATATGGCAATTCCTCAAGGATCTAGTGCTAGAAGTACCATATGACCCAGCCATCCCATTACTGGGTATATACCCAAAGGATTATAAATCATACTGCTATAAAGACACATGCACACGTATGTTTATTGCGGCACTATTCACAATAGCAAAGACTTGGAATCAACCCAAATGTCCATCAGTGACAGACTGGATTAAGAAAATGTGTCACATATACACCATGGAATACTATGCAGCCATAAAAAGGATGAGTTTGTGTCCTTTGTAGGGACATGGATGCAGCTGGAAACCATCATTCTCAGCAAACTATTGCAAGAACAGAAAACCAAATACCACATGTTCTCACTCATAGGTGGGAACTAAACAATGAGATCACTTGGACTCGGGAAGGGTAACATCAGACACCGGGGCCTATCATGGTGGGGGGGGGGAGGGATTGCCTTGGGAGTTATACCTGATGTAAATGACCAGTTGACTGGTGCTGACGAGTTGATGGGTGCAGCATAGCAACATGGCGCAAGTATACATATGTAACAAACCTGCACGTTATGCACATGTACCCTAGAACTTAAAGTATAATAAAAAAATAAAAGAAAAAAAAAAGGAAAAAAAGACAGAAATTGGTACCGAAGAGTGGAATGTGTTATACAATTGTTTGAAAATGTAAAAGCAGTTTTGGAACTGGGCAACTGGAAAAGATCAGTAAGATTTTTGAAATGCAAGATATAAGAAGCCATGATTGGAACATTATGAGAAATTATAATGAGAGCTCAGAAGAAGAGAATAACTGTAGAACAATTCTGAAACGTTTTAGAGATTACCTAAGTGGTCATAATCAAAATGTTTGTAGAAATATGGACAGTAAAGGCCATTCTGAAGAGGTCTAAAATAGTAATGTGAATCTTTAATGATTTTTTTAGGTTTAATTGTCATGCTATAAACTGCATATATGTAAGTTGTACAATTTGATGAATTTTGAAGAGAATGTACACACACGCATATATAAATGTATGTATGTGCATATATATACACAAAATTAAAATTTTAGTAACAAGACAGAAATCATTAAAAAATCATAAAAGAGAAATTTTGCAGGTGCAAAGTACAAGTAACAAGAATTTTAGTAGCAAGACAGAAATCATAAAAATCATAAAAAAGAAATTTTGCAGGTGGAAAATACAATGAGTGAAATAAAAAATGTGATAGAGTGCCAACATAGATATATATACACACACATACATATAAATATATATACAAATAAATATACATACATATATACATATAAATATATTTTAAAAACATAAATATATAAATATATACACACACATATATAGATGTTAAAATATCTCAAGATACTGAACATATTGATTACTCAAAAGTTTTCTTTTGTCACTTTGTGATTCATCCCTAAATTGCTCCTTTACTCCCCAGGCAGCTAAATAATCTGTTTACTGTTACTGCAAATTAGTTTATATATCATAGGATTTTATATAAATGTGGTCAGGCGGAGATATCAGCAATATGGCAGAACAGAAGATTTCTACCATCATCCTCCTGCACAGGTATTCATTTTGACAATTACCTACAGATGAAGAGTACTTTTGTGTGAGTCCAGGAGTCCAGAAGAAATATTTTACTACACTGTTGGAGCAAAAATCTGAGAATACACTCATTTAAAAAGTAAGTAGAACAGTTTTAATGTATCCATGCTGTTCCTTACTCACGGAGGCACAACACATTACCAAGACCTCTGCAGCCTGTGATTTTTTTTTGAGACGGAGTCTCACACCGTTCTCCTTCCTCAGCCTCCTGAGTAGCTGGGACTACAGGCGCCTGCCACCACGCCCGGCTAAGTTTTTGTACTTTTAGTAGAGATGGAGTTTCACCGTGTTAGCCAGGATGGTCTCTATCTCCTGATCTCGTGATCCACCCACCTTGGCCTCCCAAAGTGCTGGGATTTCAGGCGTGAGCCACCGCGCCCGGCCGATTTTTTTGTTTTTTTCTACAAGGGAAAGCAATAATGTAGTGAGTGCCTGGCTGCCACAAACAGTGGGTTACAACTTACGAGGCCCATTTCTTTCTTGCCTCACCCAGATTATTGGAGTAATCAGCAGAGCTGAGTGGTTGGGAGAAGCTGAAAACAAAAATAGAGACCTAAGCCCAAAATAATCACAGCAAGATTCCATCAGTAAGCTCCCCAGAAGCATTTGGAATGCTTTGCCTGCAGATGCCTCCCAACTTGCCTATGGGTACTCCAAATACTTGATGTGCCTCACTATCTTCGTTGCCAGGACTGGCTCACCACATGCACTACCCTGCTTTTCCCTCACACTTTAAATGTAAGCCCTTGCAGATGACTCATGAGCACTTGCATCCAGCTGGCTAAATTCTGTGTTATTAAGAGAAAGCATGCAAACGTGAGCATTTTAGGAAACTATTCCAGTTAAAAAAAAAAAAAAAAAAAAAGGAAGGCACTTATCTCCCAGTCTGGGTCTGTGGAATTGAGAAAATGTATACAATCTTAAGAAATCTCCCATAAATGGAATAAAGAGATATGAAGCAGGTACATCTGTAGAGAATAATCTAAGGAAGACTCAGAAATTCTAATCAATTCCTTAACCTTTTCTTCAGGATTGGTGAAGGTGTTTCTCTTTCCAAGCCGGTCAGACTGCTTCTTTACATGTGAAGGCAGTAACACAATACTTCAAGAAACATGAATAGTCAAGGGAACTTTACATCAACAAAGTGACACAAAATATTCCAGTAACTAACACCAAAGAAATGGATATCTACATGTTACTTCAGGGAGAATTCATAAAAATGATTTCAAAAAGCTCAGCAAGCTATGAGATAATACAGATGGACAACTCAATAAAATCAGAAAAAACACAATATATGCAAAAAATTAGAAGTTTAATAATGAAACAGAAATCATAAGAAAGAGATTTTGCACGTGTAAAATATGAGCGAAATAATAAATTCAATAGAGAGTGCCAACAACAGACTTGATCAAAGGAAAAAAATCTGCAAACTCACAGGCAAATTATCAGAGGAGAATAAAGAAGAAAAAATTAAAAGTGACAAAAGCCTGTGGGATTTATGTGACACCAACAAGAGAACTAACCTTTTCCTTATTAAAATAACAGAAAGTAAGGTGACAGAAAGCATATTTAAAAAATAATGGCTGATTTGTGACAACATTAATGAATCTGGACATTATGCAAGGTGAAATTATCCAGACAAAAAACAAAAATACTTTATAATCTCACTTATATGTGGAATTTAGAAAGTCACACTCACTCACCTTGAGAGGAGACAAACTCCTTTGGCCAGGAACAGAGCAGAGTAGAGTATAAAGTGGGCTGCAAATGCACGAGCTACAGGTGAAGGAGAAGAAAAAAATCCAGGAGAAGTAATTTCAGAGCTCAAAGACAAGGGTTTTTAATTAAGTCAATTAGACAAAAATAAAGAAAAAAAAAATCAAAAGAATTCAAGAAATGTGAGATTATGTCAAATGACCAAAACTAAGAGTAATTGGTGTTCCTGAAAGAGAAGATAAAATAATAAGTCTACAAAACTTATTTGAGGGAATAATTGAGAAGAGCTTCCCTGGCCTGGCTAGAGATCTGTATATCTAAATTCAAGAAACTCAAAGAACTCCTGGGAAATTCACTGCAAAAAGAATTTCACCAAGACATGCAGTCACCAGGCTATCTAAAGTAAACATGAAGGAAATAATTCTAAGAGCAGTAAGACAAAAGCAGAAGGTAAGCTACAATGGAAAATCTATCAGACTAACAGCAGATTTCTCAGCAGAAACCTTACAAGGTAGAAAAGAGTGGGGTCTTATCTTCGACTTCCTTAAACAGAACAGCTGTCAGCCAAGAAATTTTTATCCTGCAAAACAATTTTTTATAAACGATGGAGAAATAAAGTCATTTTCAGACAAATAAACGCTGAAGTAATTTGTCACTACCAACCCAGCACCACAAGAAATGCTAAAAACAAAAAACAAAACAAAACAAAACAAAAAAACCTTCTAGGCCAGGCCTTCTAGGCCAGGCACTGGTGGCTCATGCCTGTAATCCCAGAACTTTGGGAGGCTAAGGCGGGCAGATCACAAGGTCAGAAGATAGAGATCATCCTGGCTAACATGGTGAAACCCTGTCTTTACTAAAAATACAAAACATTAGCTGGGTGTGGTGGCGGGTGCCTGTAGTCCCAGTTACTCCAGAGGCTGAGTCAGGAGAATGGCGTGAACTCCGGAAGTGTAGCTGGCAGTGAGCCGAGATCGCACCACTGCACTCCAGCCTGCGCGAGAGAGCCAAACTCTATCAAAACAAACAAACAAACAAACAAAAAACCCTTCTAAACCTTGAAACAAAAGCCCAATACATGCCAAAATAGAACCTCTTGAAATCTTAAAATTCACAGAGCCTGTGAAACAATAACACAATAAAAAACTATCGCAGTAACATGATAAAGAAAACAGTAACTCACATCTTAATACGTAATGTAAATGGACTAAATGATCCATTTAAAAGACACAGAATGGCAGAACGGATAAAAATTACAATATAAATATCTGCTGTCTTCAAGAGACCCACCTAACACAGAATGATTCATACAAACTCGAAATAAAAGGATTGGGAAAGCTATTCCACACACATAGAAATCAAAAGCAACCAGGAGTGTAAAATCTTATATCAGACAAAATAGACTTTAAAGCAACAACAGTAAAAAAAGTTGTCACTATATAGAAAAAAAAAAAGAGAAGAGACAAAAATAAGCTCAACTGGAAATGAAACTAGAAACGTTACAACTAACATCATAGAAACACAAAAGATCATTCGAGACTACTATGAAGATCTCTATGCACAAACTAGAAAACCTAGAGAAAATTGACAAATTGTAGAAAACACACAGCCCTCCTAGATTAAATCAGGAAGAAATAGAAACCTTGAACAGACCAATAACAAGCAGCAAGATTGAATCTGTAATTTAAAAATTGCCAACAAAAAATGACCATATGGATTCACAGCTGAATTCTACCAGATATTCAAAAAAAAAAAAAAAAAAAAAAAAAGAATTGGTACCAATTCTACTGAAACTATTCCAAGAGATTGAAAAAAGGGGATTCCTCTCTAAATCATTCTATGAAGCTACTATCACCCTGTTACCAGAATCAGGAAATGGTACAACAAAAAGAAGAAAACAAGAGACCAATTTCCCTGATGAACTTACATGCAAAAATCTGCAACAAAATATTAACTAATTGAATCTAACAGCACATCAAAAAGATAATTCATCATGATCAAGTAGGTTTCACTCCATGGATACAGGGATGGTTTACCATATGCATAAATGTGGTACATGATATGAAAGAATTAAAAGGACAAACCATAAGATCATCTCAATAGATGCAGAAAGAACATTCAACAAAATCTAGCCCCCTTTATGATGAAAACTCTCAACAAGCTAGGCATAGAAGGAACCTACCTCAAAATAATAAAAGTCATATATGACAAACCCAAAGCCAACATCATACTGAATGAGAATAGAAACAAGACAAGAACGCCCACTATCACCATTCCTATTCAAGGTAATTATGGAAGTACTACTCAGAGCAATTAGACAACAATAACAAGAACAAAAAACAAAAGCATCTAAATTGAAAAAAAGAAGTTAAATTATCACTGTTTGCAGATGATATGATTGTATAGTTAGAAAATGCTAAAGAGTCTTCCAAAAGACACTTATATTTAATAAACAAATTCAGTAAAGTCTCAGGTTACAAAATCAATGTACACACATTGTTAGCCCTGCTATCCACCAAAAACGACCAAGCTGATAATCAAAGAGACGACAGATCTCTACAAGGAGAACTACAAAATACTGCTGAAATAAATCATAAATGACCTAAACAAATGGAAACACATCTCATGCTCATGAATTGGAAGAATTAATTTTGTGAAAATGACCATACTTCCCAAAACAATCTACAGATTCAATGAAATCCCCATCAAAATATCAATGTCATTTTCGCAGAATTTTTTTTTTTTTTTTTTTTGAGACGGAGTCTGGCTCTGTCTCCCAGGCTGGAGTGCAGTGGCCGGATCTCAGCTCACTGCAAGCTCCGCCTCCCGGGTTTATGCCATTCTCCTGCCTCAGCCTCCGGAGTAGCTGGGACTACAGGTGCCCGCCACCTCGCCTGGCTAGTTTTTTGTATTTTTTAGTAGAGACGGGGTTTCACCATGTTAGCCAGGATGGTCTCGATCTCCTGACCTCGTGATTCGCCTGTCTCGGCCTCCCAAAGTGCTGGGATTACAGGCTTGAGCCACCACGCCCGGCCATTCGCAGAATTTTTAAAAAGCAAATTCAAATGGAACTGAAAAGAGCACAAATAGCCAAAGTAATTCTAAGCTAAAAGAACAAACCTGGAAGCATCACATTACTGAACTTGAAACTATAATACAAGGCTATAGTTACCAAAACAGCATGGAGCTAGTATAAAAGTAGGCACATAGACTAATGGAACATAATAAAAACCAAATAAGCACAGCCAACTAATTTGTGACAAAGCATGAAAAAACATGAATTAAGGAATGGACACCATATTCAATAAATGGTGCTGGGAAAACTGGCAAAAGACATGTAGAAGAATGAAACTGGATCATTATCTCTCATCATATATAAACATCAACTCAAGATGGCTTGAAGACTTAAATATTGGGCCTGTGATGTGCTTAGGCTTTGTGTCCCCACCCAATTCTCATCTTGAATTGTAATTCCCATAACGGCCATAATCCCCATGTGTCAGGGGAGAGACCAGGTAAAGGTAATTTAATCATGGGGATGGTTTCCCCATCCTGTGATATTGACTGAGTTCTCATAAGATCTGATGGCTTTATTAGAGCCTCTTCCCTCTTCACTCAGCACTTCTCCTTTCTGCTGCCTTGTGAAGAAAGTGCCTTGCTTTCCCTTCACTTTCTTCCATGATTGTAAGTTTCCTGTGGCCTCCCCACCCATACTAAACTGTGACTCAATTAAACCTCTTTTCTTTATAAATTACCCAGTTTCAGGTAGTCCTTTATAGCATTATAAAAACAAACTGATACAGCTTGAGACCCTAAAAATTCTAGAAGAGAACTTTGGAAAACCTCTTCTAGACATTGGCTTAGGCAAATAATTTGTAACTATGACCCCAAAAGCAAATGCAGCAAAACCAAAAATAAACAAATGAGACTTAAATAAACAGAAAATTATCTGCAAGTAAAAATAAATAAGCAACAGAGGAATAGAACAACCTACAGAGCGGGAGAAAATATTTGCAAACTACACTTTCGACAACAAACTAATATCGAGAATCTATAAGGAACTCAAACAAATGACAAAGAAAAAAATCAAATAATCCCATTAAAAAGTTGACAGAGAACATGAATAGACATTTCTCAAAAGAAAATATACAAATGGCCATCAAACATATGAAAAAATGTTAAACATTACTAATCATAAGGGAAATGTGAATTAAAACCACAGTGAGATACCACCATACTCCCACAAGAATAGCTATTATAAAAAAGTCAAAAAAAAAAAAAAGATGTTGACATGTATGTGGGGAAAAGGAACACACATACACTGCTGGTGAGAATATAAATTAATAAATCTCTTTGGAAAACAGTATGGATGTTCCTTAAAGAGCTACAAGTGAATCTGCCATTGAATGCAGCAATTCCACTACTGAATATGTACCCAAAGGAAAAGAAGTCATTGTATAAAAAAGACACTTGCACATTTATGTTTATAGCAGCACCATTCACAATTACAAAGATGTAGAACTAACCTAAGTGCCCATCAACTAATAAGTGAATAAAGAAAATGTTGTACACATACACCATGAAAAACTACTCAGTCATTAAAAGTAATGAAACATTGTATTTTGTGGAAATTTGGATGAAGCTTGGGGCCCATTATTCTAAGTGAAGTAACATAGAAGTGTAAAACCAGAAACTGTATGTTCTCACTTGCAAGCAGGAGCTGAGCTATGAGTACACAAAGGCATACAGAGTAATATAAAGGACTTTGGAGACTCAGAAGTTGGAGGGTAACAAAGGGACCCAGGATAAAAAAAAGTAAAACAAAAAACTACACAATAGCTACCATGTACACTACTCAGGCGATGGGTGCAATAAAACTGGAGAATTTGCCACCATATAATCCATCTATGTAACCAAAAACCAATTGTACTCCAAAAGCTATAGATATAATAATAATAATAATAATAATAATAATAATGATAATAATAATAATAGTGGCTGAAAACCTCCTAAATCTGGGCAAAAGTGTCAACATTTAGGAACAAAAATCTTAGGGATTGTCAGCCAAATTTAACTGAAAGAGGACTGCACTAAGATACATTATAATTAAACTATTAAAAATCAAAGACAAAAAATGCTGAAAGCAGTAAAAGATAAGAAAGAGATCACATGTAGGGGAGCTCCTTTATGATTATCAGTCAAATTCTCAGTAAAATCCCTGTAGGCCAGCAGATACTGGGATTGTGTATTCAAAGTATCAAAAGAGAAAAAAACTGCCTAACAAAAATACTTTTACCCAACAAAGCTGTTCTTCAGAAATGAGGAAGAAAGAAAAACTTTCCCACATTGAAAAAAAAAAAAAAATTAAACAATTAATGAATCCAGCAATTGGTTTCTTGAAAGAGTTGATGAGATAAATATAGTGCTGGATAGAGTAGCAAAAAAGAAGAGAGAAGATCCAAATAAACACAATGGGAAATGAAAAAGGGGACCTTACTGTTGAAACCACAGATATACAAAAAACAACAACAACAACAACAAAAACACATAGACTATTACAAACACTTCTATGCCTATGAGCTACACAGTGTAGAGGATTAGATAAATCCCTAAAAAAATACAACTTCCCGAGATTGAACCAGGAATACTTTAAAACCCTGAGCAGATCAATAACAAGTTCCAAGACTTAATCAGTAATAAGAAAGTACCAACCAGACAAAGCCCAGGACCAGAAATATTCACAGCTAAATACTACAAGATGTATACGGAAGAGGTGGTACCATTTCTACTGAAACCACCTCATTCTATGAGGCCAACATCATCCTAACAGTAAAACTTGTCAGAGACCCAAGAAAAAAATCAAAAGGCCAATATCTTTGATAAACTTTGATACAAATATCCTCAACCAAATACTAGCAAACTGAATACAGCAGCATATCAAAAAGCTAATTCACGGCCAGGCACTGTGGCTCACGCCTGTAATCCCAACACTTTGGAAGGCCGAGGCTGGCAGATCACGAGGTCAGGAGATTGAGACCATCCCAGCTAACATGGTGAAACTCCATCTCTACTAAAAATATAAAAAATTAGCCGGGCGTGGTGGCAGGCACCTGTAGTCCCAGCTAATCAGGAGGCTGAGGCAGGATATCGCACTACTGCACTCCAGCCTGGGTGACAGTCGACAGTGTGAAACTCCATCAAAAAAAAAAAAAAAAGGCTTTCACTCTGATCAAGTAGGCTTTGTCCCTATGATGCAGGTTAGGTTCAACATACATAAATCAATTAATGTGTTCATCACATAAACATAACAAAAATAAAACCTACAATCATCTCAATAGAGATGTAGAAAATGCTTTCCATACAATTCAATATTGCTGCATGTTAAAAACCCTCAACAAACTAGAAATTGAGTGAACATACTTCAAAATATTAAGAGCCATCTTTGACAAACCCACAGCTAACCTCATACTGAATGGGAAAAATCTGGAAGTATTCCCCTTGAAACTGGAACAAGACAAAGATGCCCTCTCACACCACATATATTCAATACCCTACTGGAAATCCTAGCCAGAGGAATCAGGCAAGAAAAAGAAAGTAAAGGAATCCAAATAGGAAGAGAGGATATCAAAATATCTCTCTTTGCAGATGATATTATTCTATACCTAGAAACCTCATAGTCTTTGCCCAAAAGCTCATTGATTTGATACACAAATTAGCAAAGTTTCAGCATACAAAATCCAGGTACAAAAATCAGCAGCATTCCTATATGCCAACAACATCAAAGCTGAGATCCAAATCAAGAATGCAATCATATTCACAATAGCCACAAGAAAAATAAAATCTGTAGGAATACAGCTAACCAAAAGGTAAAATAAGTCTACATGGAGAATTACAAAACATTGCTCAAATAAATCACAGATGGCACAAACAAATGGAAAACCATCTCATATTCACGGAGAGAAACAATCATATTGTAAAAATGGCCATATTGCCCAAAGCAATTTACAGATTCAATGCTATTTTTATCAGACTCCCAATGACATTTTCACAGTATTAGAAGAAAATATTTTAAAGTTCATATGAAACCATAAAAGCTTGAATAGCCAAGGCAATCCTAAGCAGAAAGAATACAGCTGGAGTCATCTCATTACTCAACTTAAAACTATACTACAAGGCTACAGTAATGAAAACAGCATGGTACTGGTAGATAAACAGGCACATAGACAAGTGGAATAAAATAAAGACCCTTGAAATAAGACCACACACCCACAAGCATTTGATCTTGCACAAAATTTACGAAAGCAAAAAATGGGGAAAGGACTTTCTGTTTAATAAATTGTGCTGGGATATCTGACTAGGCCATATGCAGAAGATTGAACCTGTCCCCCTTTCTTAATCATATACAAAAATTAACAAGATGGATTAAAGACTTAGATCTAAAATGAAAAACTATTTTAAAAAACCCTGGAAGATAACCTAGGAAACACTATTCTGGATATAGAGCCTGGCAACCACTTCATGACAAAAACATCAAAAACAATTTCAAAAAATATTAACAAATGGGACCTCATTACACTAAATATCTTCTGTAAAGCAAAGAAAACTCAACAGAGGCAACAGACAATTTACAGAATGGGAAGGAATATTTGCAAAGTATGCATCCAACAAAGGTCTAACTTCCAGGATCTATAAGACTCTTAAATTTACAAGCAAAAAAAAAAAAAAAAAAAAAAAAAAAAGAAAAAAGAAAAAAAAAAAGGAAAAGAAAAAAGAAAAAAGGAAAGAAAAACAACGTCATCAAAAATTGGGCAAAGGATATGAACAGACATTTCTCAAAAAAAAGACATTCATGCAGCCAAAAAGCATATAAAAGAGATGCTCAACATCACTAATCATTAGAGAAATACAAATAAAAACCACAGTGAGATACCATCTCAAGCCAGTCATAATGGCTATTGTTAAAAAGTCAAAAAATAACAGATGCTGGCAAGGTTGTGGGCAAAAGTGAACCCTTGTGCATTGCTAGTGGGAATATAAACCGGTTCAGTCATTGTGGAAAGCAGTTTGGCCATTTCTCATAGAACTTAAAACAGAATTATTGTTTGATGTAGCAATCCCATTATTGGGTGTATACCAAAAAGAATATAAATTGTTCTACTATAAAGACACATGCATATGTATGTTCATTGTAGTGTTACTCACAGTAGTAAAGATGTGGAGTCAATCTGAATGCCCATTAATAGTAGACTGGATAAAGAAAATGTGGTACTTAAACACCATGGAATATGATGCAACCATAAAAATAATGAGATCACGTCATTTGCAGTTAACAGGAGTAGAGCTGGAAGCCATTATCCTAAGGAAACTGACACAGAAACAGAAAACCAAATACCACATGTTCTCCCTTATAAGTGGAAGGTAAACACTGAGAATATATGAACACAAAGAAGGGAAAAACAGACACCTGGGTCTCCAGTAGGGTGGAGGGTAGAAGAAGGGTAAAAATCAAAATACAACACTATTGAGTACTATGTTTATTACCTGGTTGATGAAATAATTTGTAGACAAACCCCTGTGACATACAGTATAATTATATAGCATACTTGCACATGTACCCCAGAAACTAGGATAAAAGCTAGGAAAAAATCTAAGGGAGTTACGCCTGCCTAACAGAAATGACAAAAGTGAATTATTTGAGCTGAAACAAGAGATTACTAGTTAATAACATAAAACATATAAAAATTAAAAACTAAATCATATTAGTACCACAGAACCATATTCAGGATAGACTTCAGTGATAATTGTGGAATGTAAAGCAAATTTTTACAAAGGTTAAAGGAAAAACAAGTATAAAATGGTGTATATATTTCTTATGATATCACATCACAAATATTATGCTGGATGCATAAACCATAAGTAGAAAAGCTCCATTAAAAAGACCTGGAGGCATCACATTACCCGACTTCAAACTAGACTGTAAGTCTATAGTAACCGAAACAGCATGGTACTGGTATAAAAATAGACATGTAGAACAAAGGAAAAGAATAGAGAACCAATAAATAAAGCCAAATGCTTACAGCCAACTGACCTTTGACAAAGCAAACAGAAACATAAATTGGGGAAAGGACATTCCATTCAACAAATGTTGCTAGGATAATTGGCAAGTCATACGTAGAAAAATGAAGCTGGAGCCTCATCTTTCACCTTTTACAAAAATCAACTCAAGACGGACCAAAGACTTAATTTTAAGACCAGAAATCATAAAAATTCTAAAAGATAACATCCACAAAACTCTTCTACATATTGGCTTAGGCAAAGTCTTCGTGACCAAAACCCAAAAACAAATGGAACAGAAACAAACGTAAGTAGATGTGACCTAATTAAACTAAAATCTTCTGCACAGGAAAAGAAATAATCAGCAGAGTAAACAAACACTCCACAGAATGGGAGAAAATACTGAAGAACTAAGCATCTGACAAAGGACAAATGTCTAGAATCTACAAGGAACTCAAACAAATCAACAAGAAAAAGTAATCCCATCAAAAATTGGGCAAAGTACATGAATACACAAATCTCAAAAGAAGATATACAAATGGCCAACAATCATATGAAAAAATGCTCAACAACACTACCTACCAGTGAAATACTAATCAAAACCACAATTAGATACTACCTTATTTTTTCAAGAATGCCTAGAATTAAAAAATCAAAAAATAACAGATGTTGGTGTAGATGTGGTGAAAAGAGAACACTAGTACACTGCTGGTAGGAATGTAAACTAGTACAACCACTATGGAAAACAGTATGGAGATTCCTTTTAGAACTAAGAATAGAACTACCATTTCATCCAGCAATTCCTCTACTGGAAATCTACCCAGGGGAAAAGAAGTCATTAAGTCATTATATGAAAAAACACTTGCACATGCATGATTGTAGGAGCATAATTTGTAATTGCTAAAATACATTGCTCACTAACCAAGGAGGAAAATGTGGTGTATATACACACACACACACTATACACACACACACACACACACACACACACACGCTACTCAGTTATAAAAAGGAACAAAATGGTGGCATTTGCAGCAACTTGGATGGAATTGGAGACCATTATTCTAAGTAAAGTAACTCAGGAATAAAAAAACCCAGCATCGTATGTTCTCACATTTAAATGGGAGCTAAGCTATGAGGATGCATAACACATAAGAATGATATAATGGACTTTGGGAACTCAAAGTGAAGGGTCGTAAGGGGGTGAAGGATAAAAGACTACCCATTGGTACAGCGTACACTCCTCAGGTGATGGGTGCATGAAAATCTTAGAAATCATCTCTAAAGAAGTTTTCCATGCAACCAAACACCACCTATTCCCCCGAACCTATTGAATAAAAATAAAGAAAACACTGACAATTTGATACAGTTGTTTAGTGATATAAAATTCAGACCACGAACACTGCTACTCTAAAATTCTAATTAAATGAAAATAAAGATTGAAAATCTGACTGATTAAAAAAAAAAAGAAAGAAAAGCTTCAGAGCATATCACTACAGAAAATCATCAAATAACAAAGAAAGGCACCAAGAGAGAAAGAACAAAACACAGTATAACCAAAACAACCAAAAATAAATTAAATAAGGGCAGTGGTGAGTCCTTACCTATTAATAATTACCTTGAATATAAATAGACTAAATTATCCAATGAAAAGACATGGAATAGCTGTACGGATAAAAAAAAAGGCAAGACACAACTTTATGCTTCCTGAAAGACACCTTAAATTTAAGAAAACAAATAGACTGAAAGTGAAGGAGTGGAAAAATATATTCCATGTAAATGGAAACCAAAAGTGAGCAGAGTAAATCTTAAGCCAAAAATTGCATAATGAGATGAAGAAGGTCGTTTTATAATGATCAAGGTGTCAACTCATCAACAGGATATAACAATTGTAAATATATGAACACAACATTGGAACAAACACACACACATATTTTATATATATATATATACACACATGACTCTGAAAGGAGAGATAGACTCTACTAAAACAACAGTACGGGACTTGAGTACCCCATTTTCGACAATGGACAATTTTTCTAGATAAAAAACAATTAGAACACCTCTCAAACAGCACTTTAGACCAAAAATGGTTATAAAAATAGATACTGAGCACTCCATCCAGCAGCAACAGAGTACACATTCTTCTCAAGTTTACATAAAAGTTTCTCCAGTATATATCATGTGTTAGGTCATACAAGTCTGAACAAATTTAAGAGGATTTAAATATCAAATATCATTTCTGACTACAATAGTATGAGAGTAGATATCAATAATAAGAAAAGTTTTAGAAAATTCAAAAATATGTGGGATTAAACAACATGCTATTGAACAACCAATGGATAAAAGAAATCAATGGAGAAACAAAAACAATACCTATATAAAAACAAAAATGTAAGCACAAAACACCAAAACCTATGGGATGAGGCAAAAGTAGTCATATAAGAACAATTTATAGCAATAAATACCTATATCAAAAGGAAGGAATCTCTAAAATATCAAAAAAGAAAAATTGTCAAATAAAAAATGAAAAATTAAAGAGGAGGCATTATAACTGATATCACAGAAATATAAAGGATCGTAA
The DNA here is from genome assembly GCF_008728515.1 of Papio anubis. Classification (NCBI taxonomy): domain Eukaryota; kingdom Metazoa; phylum Chordata; class Mammalia; order Primates; family Cercopithecidae; genus Papio; species Papio anubis. The sequence continues at coordinate 68,870,768 of NC_044996.1, forward strand.
AAAAATAATACGAATGTCAACAAATTGTACAACCTAAAAAAATATGTAAATACCTAGACACATATAACATACCAATACTTAACCCAGAAGAAATAGAAAATTTGAACAGATCAATAAATGGTAAAGAAATTGAATAGGTAATTAAATATTTCCCGTTAAAGGAAAGCCCAAGACCTGATGACCTCACTGCTGAATGTTACCAAATATTTAAAGAACTATTACGAATATTCCAAATATTTTTTTTAAATGCAGAAGAGAGAATACTTCTAAACCCTTAATGATGTCAGTATTACTGTGATATCAAAGACTGGCAATCATATTGCAAGAAAAGAAAATGACAGGCCAATATCCTTCATGAACACGGAACAAAAATCCTCAAAAAGATACTAGCAAACCAAATTCAAGAGCACCTTAAAAAGATGATTCACTATAATCAAGTAGGATTTACCCCAGTAATGCAAGGGTCGTTCAACATACACAAATCTATAAATTTGATACACTACATCAACAGAATGGAGGATAAAATTATATATTTTATTAGATACAGAAAAAAGTGAGAAAATTCTGTTTTCCTTCGTGATAACTATTGACAAATTAGTCATAGAAGGAGTGTATCTTCACATAACAAAGGCCATCTATGACAAGAACACAGTAACATTATGCTCAATGATGAAAAGCTGAAAGCTTTTTCTCTAAGATCAGGACCAAGACAAAATACCAACTCTCACCAATTATATTCAATATAGTACTGGAGATTCTTTCTAGAGCAATTAGGCAAGACAAAAAATAAAAGGCATCTAAATAGGTAAGGAAGTAGTAAAATTGTGACTGTTTACTGGCAAGATTATCTTTTTTTTTTTTTTTTTTTTTTGAGACAGAGACTCGCTCTGTCGCCCGGGCTGGAGTGCAGTGGCCGGATCTCAGCTCACTGCAAGCTCCGCCTCCAGGGTTTACGCTGCCTCTGCCTCCGGAGTAGCTGGGACTACAGGCGCCCGCCTAGTTTTTTGTATTTTTTTAGTAAAGACGGGATTTCACCGTGTTAGACAGGATGGTCTCGATCTCCTGACCTCGTGATCCACCCATCTCGGCCTCCCAAAGTGCTGGGATTACAGGCGTGAGCCACCGTGCCCTGCCCAACATTATCTTATATATAGAAATCCCAATAAACAAGTACACTAAGATTGCAGTATACGTAGTCAACACAAGAAAATCAGCAACATTAAAAAAAATTGCTAACAATGAGCTATCAAAAAAATCATGAAGGCCATCACGTTTATCATAGGTATAAAAATCAAATATTTAGAAATAAATTTAACCAAGGAGGTAAAAGATCTGTATACAGAAAAATATAAAATATTGATGAAAAATTAATGAAGAAATAAATGAAAAATATATCCTGTACGTATAAAAAGGAACAATTAATATTGTTAAAATACTCATACTACCAAAAGCAATCTACAGCGTCAATGCAATCTCTATCAAAATCCCAATGTCTTTTTTACATAAATAGAAAAGATACCCTAAAATTTGCATGAAACCACAAAAAACCTAACTAGTCAAGGCAATCATGAGTCAAAAATCCAAAGCTAGAGACTTCAAAATACCTGACTTCAAACCATACTACAAAGCCATGTGGTAGTCTCCTCTTATCTATGGGCAATAAGTTCCAAGGCCCTCAGTGGATGTCTGAGACAGCAGGTAGTATGAAACCCTATCCGTACTGTGTTTTTCCCATGCATAGATACCTAAGGTAAAGTTCAATTTATAAATTAGGCACAGTAAGAGGCTGACAAAAATAACTAGTAATAAAATAGAATAATTATAACAATATACTGTTCACAATGTTATGGATAGAAGATGTTGGGTTTTTTCTTTTTTTTCCTTTTTTTATCTTTTTTTTTTTTTTTTTTTTGTAGATCTTAGCAACCTTAGCATGTGATTATTTATTTTTCTTTCCTTACTAGGTTGAGAACTTTTATACTTTTATTTAAAGAAAGCACTTTCAGGGGATGCAGCAAGATGGTCGAATAGGAACAGCTCCAGTCTCCAACTCCCAGCAGGAGCGACACAGAAGACCGGTGATTTCTGCATTTTAAACTGAGGTACTGGGTTCATCTCACTAGGGAGTGCCAGTCAATCGGTGCTGGTCAGCTGCTGCAGCCCGACCAGCGAGAGCTGAAGCAGGGCGAGGCATCGCCTCACCTGGGAAGCACAAGAGGGAAGGGAATCCCTTTTCCTACCCAGGGGAACTGAGACACACAACACCTGGAAAATCGGGTAACTCCCACCCCAATACTGCGCTTTAAGCAAACGGGCACACCAGGAGATTGTATCCCACACCTGGCCGGGAGGATCCCACGCCCACGGAGCCTCCCTCATTGCTAGCACAGCAGTCTGCCATCTAACCTCAAGGCAGCAGCGAGGCTGGGGGAGGGGCGCCCGCCATTGCTGAGGCTTAAGTAGGTAAACAAAGTCTCTGGAAGCTCCAACTGGGTGGAGCTCACACAGCTCAAGGAAACCTGCCTGTCTCTGTAGACTCCACCTCTGGGGACAGGGCACAACTAAACAACAACAAAAGCAGCAGAAACCTCTGCAGACGCAAACAACTCTGTCTGACAGCCTTTGAAGAGAGCAGTGGTCTCCTAACACGAGGTTGAGATCTGAGAAGGGACAGACTGCCTGTCTGGCTGGGTCCCTGACCCCTGAGAAGGCCTAACTGGGAGACATACCCCCACTAGGGGCAGTCTGCTGATTAATCTCTCACACTCCTACAGGGTGGAGTACACCCTGAGAGGAAGCTTCCCAGCAAGAAATCAGACAGGTGGCACTCGCTGTTCAGCAATATTCTATCTCTGCAGCCTCTGCTGCTGATAATGAAGTACCAGGGTCTGGAGTGGACCCTGCCAATTCCAACAGACCTGCAGCTGAGGGTCCTGGACTGTTGTGAAGGAAAACTATCAAACAGGAAGGCTGACACTCTACACCAAACCCCATCAGTATCAGCTACCATCATCAAAGACCAGAGGCAGATAAAATCACAAAGATGGGGAAAAGCAGGCAGAAAAGCTGGAACTAAAAATAAGATGATTCCAAAGCAGCCAAGAGTCATCACAGCAAATGGATCAAAGCTGGATGGAGAAATGACTTTGACGAGATGAGAGAAGAAGGCTTCAGTCCCATCAAACTCTTTAGAGCCAAAGGAGGAATTCTGCATCCAGCACAAAAGAAACTAAAAAATCTGGAAAAAAAGGTAAAGAACTGGACGGCTATATAATTAATGCAGAGAATAAAAACGTAAATGAAAGAGATGAAACGATACCTAGGAAATACGGATAAAATGAACAAGCTTCCCAGTGACTGACTCAAGGTTAAACTGGAAGAAAGAGTATCAGCAATTGAGGATTAAAATGAAATGGGAAAGTCAGAAGCGAAGAGAAACCAAAAAGAATAAAGAAGAAAAGGAAACAAAATCCTGCAAGAAGCATGGGATTATGTAAAAAGACCAAATCTACATCTGATTGGGGTGCCTGAAAGTGGGGAAATGGAACTAAGTTGGAAAACACTCTTCAGTATAACATCCAGGAGAACTTCCCAACCTAGTAGTAGGCAGGCCAACATTCAAATCCAGGAAATACAGAGAATGCTACAAAAGATACTCCCTCAGAAGAGCAACTCCAAGACACATATAATTGCCAGATCTACCAAAGCTGGAAATGAAGGAAAAAAATCTTAAGGGCAGCCAGAGAGAAAGGTCTGGTTACACAAAAAGGAAGCCCATCAGGATTAACAGCAGATCTCAGCAGAAACTCTCCATGGGAAGAGAGGGGGGGCCAATATTCAACATTCTAAAGAAAAGCACTTTAAACCTAGGATTTTCTTACATCCAGCCAAACTAAGTCGCATGAAGAGAAATAAAATCCTTTACAGATAACTCCAAATGGCTTAGAGATTTTGTCACCACTAGGCCTGCCTTACAGACCCTGGAAGGTGTACACTAAACATGGAAGCAGCACTGGTGTTCACAATAAAACAGCTGCAGCACCATCGAGGCTAAGAAAAATGATCAACTAACGAAAACAACAGCTAATATCATAATGGCAGGATCGTTCACATAACAATATTAACCTTAAATGTAAATGACTAAATGCTGCAAATGAAAGACACAGATCTGCAAACTGATAAAGAGTCAAGAATCACCAGTCTGCTGTATTCCAGGAGACTCCATCCACATGCAGAGACATACACAGGCTCAAAATAAAGGATGGAGGAAGATTTACTACAAATGGAGAACAAAAAAAAAAGAGGCTGTGTAAATACTAGTCTCTGATAAAATAGACTTTAAAACCATCAAAGATCAAAAAGAGATAAAGAAGGCCATTACATAATGCAGGTAAAGGGACGATCAATTCAACAGGAAGAGCTATCTATCCCAAATATATGCACCCAATACAGGAGCACCCAGATTCAAGTAAAGCAAGTCCCAGATCTACAAAGAGACCTGTGACTCCTATACACACAATAATGGGAATTTCAACACTCCACTGTCACCATTAGATAGACTAATGAGAGACAGAAAGCAATAAGGATATCCAAGAATTGAACTCATCTCTGCAAGCAGACCCACAGACATCTATAGAACTCTCCACCCAAAATCAACACAGGAATATACATTCTTCTAGCACCACATCGACTTATTCCAATATTGACCATAATTGGAAGCAAAAGCAATTTCCAGCAAAATGTTCAAGAACAGAAAGTATAACAAATCATTCTCGACTATTACAGGTAGCCAAACTAGGAACTGTGGACTAAGAAACTCTAACTAAACTGCTCTAAATTCATATGGAAACTGGAAACAACCTTGGGTTCTGAAAGACTACTGCACATAACGAAAATGAAGGCAGAAATAAAGATGTTCTTTGAAACCAATGAGAACAAAGATACAACATACTCAGAATCTCTGGGACACATTTAAAGCAGTGTGTGTAGATGGGAAATTTATAGCACTAAATGCCCACAAGAGAAAGCTGGAAAGATCTAAAATTGACACTCTAACATCAGAATTCAAAAAAGAACTAGGGAAGCAGAGCAAACACATATCTTAAAAGCTAGCAGAAGGGCAGCCACAAGATCAGAGCAGAAACTGGAAGGAGATAGAGACACAAAAACCCTCCAAAAAAATCGTTTCAATCCAGGAGCTGGTTATTTTGAAAAGATCAACAAAATTACAGACCACTAGCAAATAATTCAATAAAGAAGAAAAGAGAGAAGAAGAATCAAATAGATGCAATAAAAACAGATAAAGGGATATCACCAACGACCCCACAGAAATACAAACTACCATCAGAGAATACTATAAACACCTCTAGGCAAATAAACTAGAAAATGTAGAAGAAATGAATAATTCCCTGACACTTACACTCTTCCAAGAGTAAAACCAGGAAGAAGTTGAATCCCTTGAATAGACCAATAGCAGTACCTGGAAATTCAGTACAATTAATAGCCTACAAACCAAAAAGGCCAGGACCAGATGGATTCACAGCCAGAATTCTACCAGAGGTACAAAGAGGAGCTGGTACCATTCCTTCTGAAACTATTCCCAATCATTAGAAAAAGAGGAATCCTCCTAACTCATTTTATTATGAGGCCAACATCATCCCATACCAAAGCCTGGCAGAGACACAACAAAAAAGAGAATTTTAGACCAATATCCCTGATGAACATCGATGCAAAAATCCCCACAAAATACTGGCAAATCGATCTGAGCAGCATCAGCCAAAAGCTTATCCAGCATGATCAAGGGCTTCATCCCTGATGCAAGGCTGGTTCAACATTCAAATCAATAAACATAATGCAGCATATAAACAGAACCAAAGACAAGAACTACATGGATTATCCTAATAGATGCAGAAAAGGCTTCTTTGACAAAAATTCAACAGCCTTCAGAAGGCGCTAAAACGCTTCAATAAATCGGTATTGATGGAACGCATCAAAAAATAATAAGAGCCATTTATGACAAACCTTACAGCCAACATCATACTGAATGGGCAAACCTGGAACAATTCCCCTTTGAAAAACTGGCACAGGGATGCCTCTCTACCCTCCTATTTAACATAGTGTTGAAGTTCTGGCTAGGCACCAAAGTGTGAGAAAAACTGCTATTCAGTTAGGAAAAAGAATAAGTCAAATTGTCCCTCTTTGCAGATGACATGATTGTATATTTAGAAAACCCCATTGTTCCACCTAAAATTTGCTGATAAAATTTCAGCAAAGTCTCAGGATACAAAAATTAATGTGCAAAAATCACAAGCATTCTATACACCAGTAAATAGATAAATGAGCCAAATCATGAATGACCCCCATTCACCGTTTGGGAAGAGAGAATAAAATACCTAGGAATCCAACTTCCAAGGGATGTAAAGGACCTCTTTCAAGGAGAACTACATAAACCACTGCCCAGTGAAATAAAAAGAGGACACAAACAAATGGGAAGAACATACCATGCCTATGCAGGATAGAAGAATCACACAGGCCATACCGCCCAAGGTTATTTATAGATCCAAATGCTTAATTCCCATCAAAGCCAACAACAATGAGCTCTTCTACAGTAGAACTGGAAAACCACAAAGTTCATACATGGAACTGCAAAAAAGAGCCCAGATTCCAAGACAATCCTAAGTCAAAAGAATAGAAGCTGAGGCATCACGCCTTGCCTGACTTCAACCATACTACAAGGCTACAGTGCACCAAAACAGCATGGTAATTGGTACCAAAACAGAGATATAGACCAATGGAATAGAAATAGAGTCCTTGGTGTGCTATTACCACTACATCTACAGCCATCTGATCTTTGGATAAACCTGAGTAGGTAAAACAAGAAATGGGGAAAGGATTCCCACTAATAAATGGTGCTGGGAAAATTATTAGCCATAAGTAGGAAAGCTGAAAGTGATCCCTTTACTTTCTCCTATATGAAAATTAATCCAAGATGGATTAGGAGACTTAAATGTTAGACCTAATAATTTAAGAAAATCCGTAGTAAAGAAACCTCAGGGTAGTACCTATCATCTGTGACATAGGTACGGGCAAAGACTTCATGTCTAAAACACTAAAAGCAATGGCAAGCAAAAGCCAAAATTGACAAAATGGGATCTCATTAAACTAAAGAGCTCTGCACAGCAAAAAGAAACTACCATCAGAGTGAATATAGCAACCTGCAGAATGGGAGAAAATTTGGCAATCCACTATCCGACACAAAGGGCTACTATCCAGAACCTACAAAGAACTCCAAACAACTTACAAGAAAAAACAAAACAACCCCATCAAAAGTGGGCAAAGGATATGAACAGACAGTTCCCCAAAAAAGAAGACATTCCATGCAGCCAACAGACACATGTAGAAAAAATGCTCATCATCACTGGCCATCAGAGAAATGCAAATCAAACTACAACAATGATACCATCTCACACCCAGTTAGGAATGGCAATCATTAAAAATAGGAAACAACAGGTGCTGGAGAGAATGGAGAAAATAGGAACACTTTTACACTGTTGGTGGATTGTAAACTAGTTCAACCATTATGGAAAAACAGTATGGCCATTCCTAAAGATCTAGAACTAGATGTACCATATGACCAGCCATCTCATTACTGCATATACTCCAAGGGATTATAAATCATGCTGCTATAAAGACACATGCACACGATACGCATGCAGCACTATTCATGTAATAGCAAAGACTTGAATCAACCCAAAATGTCCATCAAAGTGACAGACTGATTAAGAAAATGGCACATATACACCATGGAATACTATGCAGCCAAAAAAGGATGCCGAGCTTGCGTCCTTGTAGGGACATGGATGCAGCTGGAAACCATCATTCCAGCAAACTATCACAAGAACAGAAAAAAACTAAACACCGATGTTCCCTACCATAGGTGGGAACTGAACAATGAGGATCACGGACTCCGGAAGGAACATCACACACTGGAGAGACTATCATGGGAGGGAGGGGGAGGGGGAGGGATTGCATTGGGAGTTATTCCTGATGTAAATGACGAGTTGATGGGTGCTGACGAGTTGTTGGGTGCAGCACAGCAACATGGCACATGTATACATATGTAACAAACCTGCACGTTATGCACATGTACCCTAGAACTTAAAGTATAATCATTATAAATAAATAAATAAATAAATAAATAAATAAATAAATAAAATAAAAAGAAAAATAAAGAAAGCACTTTATGTCTTCTTTTGGGTATATCCAAATTGTGAGCATTACCACTCTTTCACTTTGGTGGCATGGTTAAGTTAAAATAAGGATTACTTGAAAACAAGCGCTGCAATACTGAGACAGTCAATCTCATAACCAAGATAATTACTAAGTGACTAATGTACAGGTAGTATATACAGCATAGATATGCTGGACAAAGGGATGATTCATGTCCCAGGTAGGAGAGAACAGAATAGCACAAGATTTCATCATGCTACTGGGTAGTATGGCATAGAATTTAAACATATGAATTGTTCATTTCTGAAATTTTATTTAATAATTTTGGACCGTAGTTGACCACAGTTAAGTGAAACTGCAGAAAGGGAAATAGTGGAGAAAGGAGAAGTACCATAGGGTTTGAAACAGCATGGTTGTGGCACAAAAATAGAAACATTGGCCAATGGAAAAGAATAGAGAGCCTAGAAGTGAACTCACACATTTATGATCAATTGGTATTTGATAAAGATGCCAAGAATACACAATATGAAAATGACAGGATCTTCAATAAGTGATGTTGAAAAAAACAAGATATCTACATTCAGAAGAATGAAGCTGGATCCTTACTTCACATCTCTTTGTCTAAAGAAAAAAAGAAACTGTTGCAAACTTAATATAAGTAGAGAGTTTGGGCCAAGTTTGAGGACCGCATCCCAGGAGCACAGATTCAAGTTGCTCTGAATATACACTTCAATTAGTGACAGTTCCAAGCAGATTTTTAAAAGAAAATAAGTGGTTGTTTCTATGCTGTTTATGTTATTATGATAACATAAGCTATTGATTGGCTATACATTGTGTCACACGTTTTAGGAGCATAAAGATAATAGATAATAGGTGAGGTTGATAGTCTGGAACCAAATGCCTTTAAACAATTGTCCTTAAGCATAAATGCAGCGCTGTGGCTGAATTCCCATGTTTTTATGGACCTGTTAAATATTGTATACCTCTCATAGCTCAGACTGCTTTGAGCAGTCTTTTTTTTTTTACCACACCATATACAAAATTTTTCTTTTACCACACCATATACAAAAATGAACTGAAAATAAATTAAGAACTTAAACATAAGGTCTTAAACCATGAAAATACTAGAAAAAAGTCTAGTAGGACAAACTACATGACATTGGTCTAGGCAATGACTTTTTTCTTTTATTTGACCACATAAACACAGTTAACAAAAATGAAAATAATCAAATGATATTATATCAAACCAAAAAGTTTCTGTGCAGCCAAAAAAAAAAAAAAAAAAAAAAACACCAACAACAAAAAAACACTTTACATGGTGATAAGAAAACCTACAGATTGGGGAAAAATATTCATAAGCAAAACATCTGATAGAGTTAATATCAAAAATCTATAAGGAATCCAAAAAAATAACAAAAAGCCAAGTAAACCAAATAAACTATGAGCAGAGAACCTGAATAGACATTTCTCAAAAGAAAATGTACAAATGTCCAACAGATTTCTCAACATCACTAATCATTAGAAAAATGCAAATTAAAACCTCAATGAGATATCACCACACACTTATCTGAGTGTCCACCATATAAAAAATACAAAAGATAATAATTGTTGGCAAAGATATGGAGAAAAGAGAACACTTGTACCCTGTTGGTGGGAGTTTACGTTAGTATAGCCATTATAAAAAAGCTGTACAATGGTTTCTTAAAAAACTAAAAACAGTTTTATCATAGGATTATTACCATATGATCCCAGAATTCCACCTCTGTATATACATTCTAAGGCTTTGAAATCAATAGGTCAAAGATATATCTGTACTCCCATGTTAGTTACTGAACTATTTGTAATAGCCAAGTTATGCAATCAACCTGAATGTTCATTGATGGATGAATGAATTTTAAAAATATGATATATATACAGAATGAAATACTATTACTCCCTAAAAATGAAGAAGATGCTACCACTTGTGACTACATAGATGAAACTGGAGGACATTATCCTAAGTAAAATAAGCCAGGCACAGACAGACAAATACCACATAGGCTCACCTATATGTGGAAACAAACAAACAAACAAACAAACAAACAAACAAAAATCAAACTTTAGAGGCAGAGAATAGGACGGTGGTTACCAGAGGCTGGTGGAAAGGAAGAATGGAGAGATGCTGATTAAAGGGTACAAAGGCTTAATTCAATAATTCCATGCTATATACATATGTCATAATATCACTTTATAACCCACAATTATACATGATTATGATCTGTAAAAAAGTAATAAATTTTAAAAGGTAATAATGTATAGTAAACTTGAAATTTGCTGAAACAGTAGATCTTAAGTATACAAACACATACACACACATTAAAAAGGTAACTATATAAAGTGCTGGATATGTTAATTATCTTGATTGTGCTAATCATTTCAAAATGTATACATACACCAAAACATCATGTTGTGCATCTTAAGTATATATAATTTTTTATATACTTAAGTATATACAAGTATATATAAGTATATATATAAGTATATATATAAGTATATATAAGTATATATACTTGTATATACTTAAGTATATATAATTTTTTATATACTTAAGATGCACAACATGATTAGCACAATCAAGATAATTAACATATCCAGCCCTTTGTAATTTGTATTTGTTAATTTTACCCCAATAAAGCTAGGAAAAAAAGAGATCTTCATACATTATGTACAACACTTTGTCTCAATTCAGAATGATTTTTAAAGATTCATCCACATTATTATGCTATCAATATTCCATCTCTTTCTACTGCTGAGTAACATTTTGTTGCATAGATACACCACAATTTGTTTATCCATTCACTTGTTAGACATTTGCATTATATCCAGTTTTGATTATTACAAATAAAGCTTCTATGAACATTTTTATACATGTCATTTTATGAACATCTTGTATTTTTCTTGGGTAAATACCCAGAAATGAAATGACTGAATCATATGGCAGAGCATATCTAACTTTGTAAGGAAGTGTCAAAATATTTTTCAAGGTGGCTTTATCACTTTAAATTTCCACTATCCGTGTATGAGAGATCCAGTTGCTTCACACACTGGCCTGGTCATACTTTTTAATTTTAGCTATTGTTGTGGGTGTATAGTGGCATCTTGTCATGGTTTTAATTTACATTTCCCTAATGTTTAATGAGATTGAGCATCTTTTCATTCAGTTCTTTGCCTTCCATATACCTCTATGGTAATGTGTCTTTTACAATATTTTTTTCCATTTAAAAAAACTGAGTTATTGGCCGGGCGCGGTGGCTCAAGCCTGTAATCTCAGCACTTTGGGAGGCCGAGACGGGCGGATCACGAGGTCAAGAGATCGAGACCAACCTGGCTAACACGATGAAACCCCGTCTCTACTAAAAATACAAAAATTTAGCCGGGCGAGGGGGCGGGCGCCTGTAGTCCCAGCTACTCGGGAGGCTGAGGCAGGAGAATGGCGTAAACCCGGGAGGCGGAGCTTGCAGTGAGCTGAGATCTGGCCACTGCGCTCCAGCCTGGGCGACAGAGCGAGACTCCGTCTCAAAAAAAACAAAACAAAACAAAACAAACAAACAAAAAAACTGATTTATGTACTTATTATTGAATTCTGTGCTCTTTGTAAATTCTAGATATAAGTCCTTGGTTGGATACATGCTTTGTAAGTATTCCCTCCCAGTCTGGGGCCAGGCTTTCATTTTCTTAGCAGTACCGTCTTGAATATTCAAAATTATTAATTTGAAAACCCCAATAAAAAAATTTTATGTAACATAATCTTTTTGTGGCCTATTTAAGAAATCTTTCTGTGCCTGTTTTATTTCACTTAACATAATGATCTCAAAGCCAGACACAGAAACATAAACATTGCATGTTTTCACTTATTTGTGGGATCTAAAAATCAAAACAATTGAACTTATGAGAATAGAGAGTAGAAGGATGGTTACCAGAGACTGAGAAGGGTAGTAGGGGCAGGGTGTGAGGGAGGTGAGGATGGTTAATGGGTACAAAAAAGTAGTTAGAAAGAATGAGTAAGACCTACTATTTGATAGCACAACGTCGTGACTGTAGTCAATAATAAATTAATTGTACATTTTAAAATAACTAAAAGATTATACTTGGATTGTTTGTAACACATAGGATAAATGCCTGTGGGAATGGACACCCCATTCTCCATGATGTGATTATTACACATTGCATGCCTGTATCAAATCATCTCATATACCCCGTAAATATATACATATACTATATGTCCGCAAAAATTATTTTTTTTTAAAAATTGCCTAATTCAATGTAATTAAGATATACTCCTATGTTTCCTAGGTTTTCTTCCAGAAATTTTGTAATTTTGGTGCTTACATTAGATCTACTATTCCTTTTGATTTTTGCATATGGTCTGAGGTAAGGTGTAATATTTATTTATTTTAGTTTTGTTTTTTATTTTCATATGAAAATCCAATTCTTCCAGCATAATTTCTTTAACAGATTACACTTTACCCCTTGAATTGCCTTAGCACTATTATTAAAAAGCGTTTCATCAAATATCTATGTTGGTCGGTGAATGAACTCTATTCAGTTTCATGTATCTATATGTCTATCTTTACATCATTAAGCACCATCCCTGGTTACTGTAGCTTTATAGTAAGTCTTGATATAGGTACTTAGTCTAAAGCTCTAAATTTATTTCTTTTTAAAATTTCTTTAGGTTATTTTAGCATTTTCAAGTAATTAATTTTTAATTTTTAATTTTAATTTTTGTGGGTACATAGTAGGTGTATATATTATACATTGCATGCCTGTATCAAAATATCTCATGTACCCCATACAAAATGTAAAGTTAGCTTCTCTATTTCTACCAAACAAAGGCCTTCTGGGATGTACGTTGAGACTGCATTGACTCTATACATTAATTTGGAAAAAAATAACATCCTAAAAAACAACTTTGATTCATATCCACAGGCTATATTTCCATTAATTAGGTTTTCTTTAATTTTTCTGAGCAAGATTTTCTAGATATTATATTTATCATGCATGTCTCTCACCAAATTTTACCCCTGAAGATTTTATATTTTTAGAGTATTAAGAGACGTATTTTTGTTTCGGTCTTTTGTTTGTTGCTGGTACATAGATATACACTCAATTAAATTTTTGAACAATTAGCATGTACCCTGCAAAACTGCAAAAACTCACATCTTAGCTCTAATAGATTTTCTGAAGACTCTTTAGGAGTTCCTACATAAACAAATATGTCACATATAAATAATCACATTTGTACTGTCTTCTAATTTGTACACCTTACATTTTTCTTGACTTCTTCTATCAGCCGATAACCTCAAGTACAGTAAGAATAAAAGTAAATACACTGGACTTTTGTGCTTTTTCTCTAATTTTGGGAGAAAAATACACTGTTGTCTGTAAAGTTCTCATATTTTCTCATTTTCATGCTCAAGAAGCTCACTTTTATTCCTAGTTTCTTCAGAAATTTTATAATAAATGGATGTTTAATTTTGTCATTTTTTTATCTGTCATATGATTTTTCTCTTTTAGTCTCTTAATATTAAAAACTGTATTTTTTATTTTTAAAAACTGTTAAGTTCATTTTCTTTCATGAGACAAACCCTGCATAGTCATGGTGTGTTATCATTGTTGTATGTAGATGGTCTTAATTTGCTAAAATTTTGTTAAGAATGATTATGTCCACATTCATTATGGATATTTGTCTATAGTTTTAATTTCTTGTGATGTATTTCCCTAGTTTTGTTATGAGGATAATGTTGGGCTAATGGAATGAGTTAGGGAGTTTCTACTCACCTCATATTTTCTGGAAAAAAATTTTGTGGAATTATTGTTTCTTCCCTAAGTGTTTGAAAAATATTTGAGCTTACAATTTTCTTTGTGAGAAAAATTTTTGCTAAATTGCCATTTAAAAGAAAGATTACAGAGCTATTCACATCATGTATTTTTTTTTTTCTTGTGTAAGTTTTGACATTTTCTTTCTTTCAAAAAAATTGTTTATTTTGTATATGTTGCCAAATGTATTATCATTAAGTTTTCAATTTATTATCTTTATGTCAGCCTAGTTTATAGTAATATCTCTTGTCATATTCCTAATATTGGTAATTTTTATTATTTGTCTACCTATCTATTAATCACCTATTTATCTATCATCTTTTCAGTAAACCAGCTCATGGTTTCACTTCTCTTTTTTCCATTTAATTAATTTTTAGTTATATCTTTACAATATTTTTTGCCCTTTATTTTATGTTTTTTCTAGTTTGTAGAAGTTCTGGTCATTGATTTAAGACTTCTCTTATTTTCTACTGTAAGTGTTTACTACATTTTTTTTAACAACTGCTTTATCCATATCTTATACATTTTGCTATGTCATGTTTTTGTTTTTATTTGGTTCAGGTGACCAGAGGAAATATAATACAATGGTGCTCTGGATCTCCAAGATGAAGGAATTCTAGAGTTAAGTGGTAGAATTAATAGGCCATACTATATAAATAAAGGAGAAGAATTAATGAGTGGGTTTCTAAGTTTCCATTTGGAAATCCATGATGAGCGTTAAGATGGGCCATTTTCAAGATACCTCATAAGTGGAGAGAGTCTGGATTAATTGTCACTTGTCATAATTAAAGCTGCTCTGCAGAAGAAGCAACTTACTACCTGTCCCTTCACCCTTGTTTGTTTGGTCAACTAGTCAACTTCTCTGTTTCTTTATTTCTTATTTCAACCTGTTCTAAGAAATAATTTTTTTTTGAAAATCTATGTCTACCTCTAACAAGTGTTAAATATGATTTATTTTGAAAAGATGATTTTTATTTCAACACAAAATGTATGAATACCATTTAAAAGAACTATACTCCAGTTTTCTGCCATTTTATGCAGTACCTTTGATAATTTCTGGTTTCATTTGCTCAGTCTTGTTAAAACCTACATCTAGAATTCTCTTTGTCCTGTATAAAACTATTCAATTTAAAATGAAAGTAAAGGCCTTGGGGAGTCTTTTTCTGTCCGTACCTATCAGTGTAGAGTCTAAAGTGTTCTTTTTAATCACCACATTATATGATTTTAAAACCATGGAAAGAAGTGAAAAAAATTCTTCAGAGTAGAATATCTGGTGTTATTTAATTCCTTCACTTTTGATCAAACACAAGCATTCAACATGCCATGAACTTCACAAAAATAACAAAATTAAAATAAATTCCATAAATCATATTTTATTTTAAAATTTACAATCTATATTCAGAAAAAAAAAACATTTTATCCTGGAAAAATACAATTGTTTAAAATGAGTAAGAGAGGAAACTTGAACAGTAACATAGCAACGGCAGAGGGATTGAACAGCTGAGAATATTTTTGTAACCTAAGAAAGCTGCTCATTACCTTTTTTGCTGTTTATATCCTTGATTATTATGAGAGTATTAAATATGGAAGGAAAGACTCTCCCAGAGACGTATCTGGCTTGACTACATCGGCAAGCTATTGGACCTCTTAGAAGAGAGTTATTATTATACCCACATCCATAATTAAAGGGTACATAAACTGTTAAACAGAAACCAGTCCATTTGTAATTCTGGTAAGTGTGGCAATGGTTGGGCAATTGGCAGTGTGCCATGGGGCTACATTACTTAGAAAATTAAGCAACCAAATCAAGAAATCCTCTAAAACCCATCTTACCAAAATCACATAGATAAGATGGCATTTTGAAAGTAGGATTTTATAATTCATGAGTGAAGAAGAGCTATATCACCTTAAATGCCTATATGTACACAAACCTGTCCTAGGAAATAATAACAGAAATAACACAAGTCAGAGAAGTATAATTTCCAAAGAATTGTTTTCAAAACATTCAGCACATAAAAAGAAACTTTTGTACACATAAATGATGCCAGCTTTAAATGCAAAAAAAGTTCTTAAGGAAAATTAAACATAATACTCCAGGGAACACATAAATGTTAAGTTCATTGCAGCACTGTGCACAATAGTAAACACATGGTATCAACCTAAGTGCCCATCAATGATAGATTAGATAAAGAAAATGTGGGAAGTGCTGGCAAGATGCCCAAATAGGAACAGTTCTGGTCTGCAGTTCCCAGCAAGATCAACGCAGAAGGCGGGTGATTTCTGCATTTCAAACTGAGGTACCTGGCTCATCTCACTGGGACTGGTTAGGCAGTGGGTGCAGCCCACGGAGGGAAAGCCAAAGCAGGGTTGGGCATTGCCTCACCCGGGAAGTGCAAAGGGTCGGGGAACTCCCTCCCCTAGCCAAAGGAAGCCATGAGGGGCTGTGCCCTGAGGAATGCTGCATTCCCACCCAGATACTATGCTTTTCCCATGGTCTTTGCAACCTGCAGACCGGGAGATTCCCTCGGGTGCTTCCACCACCAGGGCCCTGGGTTTCAAGCACAAAACCGGGCAGCCATTTGGGTGGACACCAAGCTAGCTGCAGGAGTTATTTTTTTCATACCCTGTGGCTCCTGGAATGCCAGTGAGACAGAACCATTGACTACCCTGGAAAGAGAGCTGAAGCCACGGATCCAAGTGGTCTAGCTCAGCAGATCACATCCTCAGAGAGCCCAGCAAGCTAAGATTCACTGGCTTGAAATTCTTGCTGCCAGCACAGCAGTCTGAAGTCCACCTGGGAAACTCCAGCTTGGTAGGGGGAGGGGTGTCTGCCATTACTGAGGCTTGAGTAGGCAGTTTTCTTCTCACAGTGTGAATAAAGCCACCGGGAAGTTCTAACTGGGGGAAACCCACCACAGCAAAGGCGCTGTGACCAGACTGCATCTCTAGATTCCTCCTTTCTGGACAGGGCATCTCTGAAAGCAAGGCAGCAGCACCAGTCAGGGGCCTATAAATAAAGCTCCTGTTTCCCTGGGACAGAAAAACTTGGAAAAGGGGCAGCTGTAGGTGCAGTTACAGGAGATTTAAAAGTTCCTGCCTGCCGGCTCTGAAGAGAGCAGCAGATCTCACAGCACAGCGCTCGAGTTCTGCTAAGAAACAGACTGCCTCCTCAAGTGGGTCCCTGAACCCCATGCCTCCTGACAGGGAGACACCTCCCAGCATGTGTCAAAAGACACCTTATACAGGAGAGCTCCAGTTGGTGTCTGGCAGGTGTCCCTCTGAGATGAAACTTCCAGAGGAAGGAACAATCAGCAATATTTGCTGTTCTGTAGCATCTACTGGTGATACCCAGGCAAACAGGGTCTGGAGTAGACCTCCAGCAAACTCCAGAAAACCTGCAGCAGTGGAGACTGTTAGAAGAAAAACTAACAAACAGAGAAGAATAGCATCAGCATCAACAAAAAGGACATCCACACAAAAACCCCATCCAAAGTTCACCAACGTCTAAGACCAAAGGTAGATAAATCCATGAAGATGAGGAAAAACCTAAAGGCTAAAAAATCCAAAACACAGAATGCCTCTTCTCTTCCAAAGGATCACAACTCCTCACCAGCAAGGGAATAAAACTGGATGAAGAATGAGTTCGACGAATTGACAGAAGTTGGTTTCAGAAAGTGGGTAATAACAAACTCCTCTGAGCTAAAGGAGCATATTCTAACTCAATGCAAAAAAGCTAAGAACCTTGAAAAGAGGTTATAAGAATTGCTAACTAGAATAACCAGCTTTGAGAAGAAGATAAATGACCCGATTGAGCTATAAAACACAGCACGAGAACTTTGTGAAGCATACACAAGTATCAGTAGCTGAATAGATCAAGCAAAAGAAAGGATATCAGAGATTGAAGAAAACTTAATGAAATAAACGGTGAAGACTTGATTAGAGAAAAAAAGAAAGAAAGAAAAAGGAACAAATAAAGACTTCAAGAAACATAGGAGTATGTGAAAAGCCCAAACCTACATTTGGTTGGTGTACCTGAAAGTGACGGGGAGAATGGAACCAAGTTGGAGAACTCTTTTCAGCATATTATACAGGAGAATTTCCCCAACCTAGCAAGACAGGTCAACATTCAAATTCAGGAAATACAGACAACACCACAGAGATACTCCTCAAGAAGAGCAACCCTAAGACATATAATCATCAGATTCACCAAGGTAGAAATTAAGGAAGAAATGTTAAGGGCAGCCAAAGAGAAAAGTCGGGTTACCCACAAAGGGAAGTCCATCAGACTAACAGCGAATCACTCTGCAGAAACCCTACAAACCAGAAGATAGTGGGGGCCAATACTCAACATTCTTAAAGGAAAGAATTTTTAACCCAGAATTTCATATCCAGCCAAACTAAGTTTCATAAGCAAAGAAGAAAGAAAATTCTTTACAGACAAGCAAATGCTGAGAGATTTTTTCACCACCAGGCCTGCCTTACAAGAGCTCCTGAAGGAAACACTAAATATAGAAAGGGAAAACTGGTTCCAGCCACTGCAAAAACATACCAAATTGTAAAGTGCATCGACACCATGAAAAAAACTGCATCAACTCATGGGCAAAATAACCAGCTAGCATCATAATGACAGGATCAGATTCACACATAACAATATTAACTTTAAGTGTAAATGGGTTAAATTCCCCAATTAAAAGACAGTCTGGAAAATTGATTAAAGAGTCAAGACTTATCTGGGTGCTGTATTCAGAAGACCCATCTCATGTGCAAAGATGTACATTGACTCAAATTAAAGGGATGGAGGAATGCTTACCAAGCAAATGAAAAGAAAAAAAACAGGGGTTGCAATCCTAGTCTCTGATAAAACAGACTTTAAACCAATAAAGAGTTAAAAAGCCAAAGAAAAGCATTACATACTGGTAAAGCAGTCAATGCAACAAGAAGAGCTAACTATCCTAAACATATATACACCCAATACAGGAGCACCAAGATTCATAAAACAAGTTCTCAGAGACCTACAAAAAGACTTAGACACCCACACAATAATAGTGGGAGACTTTAACATCCCATTTCAATATTAGACAGATCAACGAGATGGAAAATTAACAAGGGTATTCAGGCGTTGAACTCAGCTCTGGACCAAAAGGACCTAATAGATATCTACAGAACTCTCCACCCCAAATGAACAGAATGTGCATACTTCTCAGCACCACATTGCACTTATTCTAAAATTGACCACATACTTGGAAGTAAAACACTCCTCAGCAAATGCAAAAGAACCGAAATTATAACAAATAGTCTCTCAGATCACAGTGTAATCAAATTAGAACTCAAGATTTAGAAATGTATTCAAAACTGCACAACTACATGGAAACTGAACAACCTTATCCTGAATGACTAACAAAATTAAGGCAAAAAAAAAAAAAAAAAAAAAATTAAGGCAGAAATACATAATTATTTCAAACCAATGAGAACAAATGCACAATGTACCAGAATCTCTGGGACACAGCTAAAGTAGTGTTTAGAGGGAAATTTATATCACTCAATGCCCACAGGAGAAAGCAGGAAAGCTCTAACATCAACACCATAACATCACAATTAAAATAACTAGAGAAGCAAGAGCAAACAAATTCCAAAGCTACCAGAAGACAAGAAATAACTAAGATCAGAGTAGAACTGAAGGAGACAGAGACATGAAAAACACTTCCAAAAATCAATGAATCTAGGAGCTGCTTTTTTGAAAATATTAACAAAATAGATAAACCACTAGCCAGACTAATAAAGAAGAAAAGAGCGAAGGATCAAATAGACACAATAAAAAATGATAAAGGGGATATCACCACTGATCCCACAGAAATGCAAACTACCACCAGAGAGTACTATAAACACCTCTACACAAATAAAGTAGAATATCTAGAAGAAGCAGATGAATTCCTGGATACATACACCCTCCCAAGGCTAAAACAGGAAGAAGTCGAATCCCTGAATAGACCAATAATATGTTCTGAAATTGAGACAGTAATTAATAGCCTACCACCCAAAAAAATCCAGAACCAGAAGGACTCACAGCCAAATTCTACCAGAGGTACAAAGAGGAACTGGTACCATACCTTCTGAAACTATTCCAAACAATAGTAAAAAAGAGATTCCTTCCTAACTCATTTTATGAGGCCAGCATCATGCTGATACCAAAACCTGGCAGAGACACAACAAAAAAAAGAGAATTTCAGGCCAATATCCCTGATGAACATTGATGCGAAAATCCTCAATGAAATGTTGGCAAACTGAATCCAGCAGCACATCAAAAAGCTTATCCACCATGATCACATAGGCTTCATCTCTGTGATGCAAGTCTGGTTAAACATATGCAATTGAAAAAACGTAACACATCACATGAGCAGAACCAATGACAAAAACCACATGATTATCTCAACAGGGGCAGAATAGGCCTTCAACAAAATTCAACAGCCTTTCATGCTACAAACTCTCAATAAACTAGGTATTGATGGGACAAATTTTAAAATAATAAGAGCTATTTATGACAAACCCACAGCCAATATCATACTGGATTGGCAAAAACTGGAAGCATTCCCTTTGAAAACTGGCACAAGACAGGGATGTCCTCTCTCACCACTCCTATTCAACATAGTGTTGGAAGTTCTGGCCAGGGAAATCAGGCAGGAGAAAGAAATAAAGAGTATTCAATTATGAAAGGAGGAAGTCAAATTGTCCCTGTTTGCAGACGACATGATTGTATATTTAGAAAATCCCATTGTCTCAGCCCCAAATCTCCTTAAGTTGATAAGCAACTTCAGCAAAGTCCAAGGATACAAAAATCATTGTGCAAAAATCACAAACATTCTTATACACCAATATCAGACCAACAGAGAGCCAAATCATGAGTGAGCTCCCAATCACATTACTACAAAGAGAATAAAATACCTAAGAATCCAACTTACAAGGGATGTGAAGGACCTCTCCAAGGAGAACTAAAAATTACTGCTCAAGGAAATAAGAGAGGACACAAATGGAAAAACATTCTATGCTCATGGATAAGAAGAATAAATATCGTGAAAATGGCCATACTGCCCAAAGTAATTTATAGATTCAATGCTATCCCCATCAAGCTACCACTGACTTTCTTCACAGAATTAGAAAAAACTACTTCAAATTTCATATGGAACCAAAAAAAGCTGTATATTCAAGGCAATCCTAAGCAAAAACAAAACAAAAAAAACAAACAACAACAACAACAACAACAAAACAAAGCTGGAGGCATCATGCTAACTGACTTCAAACTATACTACAAGGCTACAGTAACCAAAACAGCATGGTACTGGTACCAAAGCAGACATATAGACCAATAGAGCAGAACAGAGACCTCAGAAATAACACAAAACATCTACAATCATCTGATCTTCAAAAAATCTGACAAAAACAAGCAATGGGTAAAGGATTCCCTATTTAATAAATGGTGTTGGGGAAACTGGCTAGCCGTATGCAGAAAACTGAAACTGGACCCCTTCCTTACACCTTATACAAAAATTAACTCGAGATGGATTAAAGACTTAAACTTGAGATCTAAAACTATAAAAATCCCTAGAAAAAAACCTAGGCAATACCAAAATAGACAAATGGGATCTAATTAAACTAAAGCTCTTCTGCACAACATAAGAAACTGTCATCAGACTGAAGAGGCATCCTATAGAATGGGAGAAAATTTTGCAATTGATGCATATGACAAAGGGATAATATTCAGAAACTACAAAGAAATTAACAAATTTACAAGATAAAAACAAACAACCCCATCAAAAAGTGGGTGAAAGATATGAAAAGACACTTCTCAAAAGAAGAGATTTATGCAGCCAACAAACATGAAAAAAAGCTCATCATCACTGGTCATTAGAGAAATGCAAATCAAAACCACAATGAGACACAATCTCACACCAATCAGACTGGTGATCATTAAAAAGTCAGGAAACAAAAACTAGAGAGGATTTGGATAAATAGGAACACTTTTACACAGTTGGTGGGAATGTAAATTAGTTCAACCATTGTGAAAGACAACGTTGTGATTCCTCAAGAATCTAGAACCAGAAATACCATTTGACCCAGCAATCCCATTACTGGGTATATACTCAAAGGATTATAAATCTTTCTACTATAAAGACACATGCACCCATGTGTTTATTGCAGCACTATTCACAATAACAAAGACTCGGAACCAACCCAAATGTCCATCAAAAATAGACTGGGTAAAGAAAATGTGGCACATAGACACCATGGAATACTATGCAGCTATATAAAAAGATGAGTTCATGTCTTTTGCAGGGACATGGATGAAGCTGGAAACCATCATTCTTAGCAAACTAACACAGGAGGAGAAAACCAAACACCATATATTCCTATTCATAAGTGGGATTTGAACAATGAGAGCACATGGAGACAGGGAGGGGAACATCACACACTGGGGCCTCTTGGGAGGTTGGGGAGGGTTTGGGAGGTATAACATTAGGAGAAATACTTAATGTAGATGACGGATTGATGGGTGCAGCAAACCACTATGTCATATGTATACCTATGTAACAAACCTGCACATTCTGCACATGTATCTCAGAACTTAAAGTATAATAAAAAAGTGTGGTACATATACACCATGGAATACTATGAAGCCAAGAAAAAGAATCATATCCTGTCCTTTGCAACAACAAGGATGGAGTTAGAGGCACTTATTCTTAGCAAATCAATGTAGGAACAGAGTAATCCAAATACCACATGTTCTCACTTAAGGAGCTAAATTATGAGAACACATGGACACATAGAGAGGAACACCACACACTCCCATGACTCAAGTTTACCTATATAACAAACCTGCACAGGTATTTCTGAACTTAAAATAAACGTAAAAAAAATTAATGAAACAGCCTTATTGCTTACATGGAGAAAATTTTAGTGATCTGACTAGAAGATCAAACCAGAAGCAAAATTCTCTTACTCTGTTTATAATATAATATTTACAATATTAGTAAGTATATGTGTAACAATATATAGTACTATATATAATATCTAAAACTGTTTTATTGTATGTATTTACACATTATACAAAATTATATATTACTATTTGCAAATTATATATATTACATATGAGAAACTGTTATACACACATTTTTTTACTCCTTGTCCTAGTAGTTGCAGGTTTATTATTTGTACCGTGTTATTCATTTACTCATTCAATACATATTTACTGCCCATATAGTAGGATCTCAATCATTATTTTTTATTAAATAAATGCATATAAAACATCATGACAGAGACTGGAAACAGAAAAGTAAATATTTGATGGTCTCTCTCTTGACTAAGATAAGATGACTATAAACACATGAAATTAACACAAATACAGAACCATCTATGAGACAGTGTTATGATGCACATATGCACAGGTTGCTGTGGGGATTCATAGCAAGTGATCAGTTTTGTTTTAGTAATTAATGAAGGCTGAGAGGAGTGGTGATACGATGAAGAGAGTATACCCTTCAAAGTCCCAGAGATAAAGATTTGAATTTTAATGCTGATACTAGCTTTGACACTGTACTCAAGGACTCTAAATTCTGTAAGAGGAGAAGCACAATGGCTTTTGCTTACAGAATAGAGCATGAAAACACTCAGAACAATACTTGGCAATTCATATCAATCCAGTATGTCCTTCTTAGAAGTGAGTGTATATTAGCTGTCCATTGCTGCATAAAATGTATCCCCCAAAACTTAACAGCTTAGAATCCACATTTGTTATCTCAGAGTTTGTGCTGGTCAAGAATATGGGCACGGCATATCTAGGTTCTCTACATCATGGTCTCTCATAAGACTGCAGTCAAGATACTGGTCAGGACTAGGGTCTAATCTGAATTTTTGTCAAAGGAAGGATCCATTTTAAATTAAATGTACCTCTTTTAAAATCTGAGAATGGGCAATTTGGTTACAAAGTAAAGTGATACATAAAGCAGCTGCGATAGATATTTTACAACCTAAATATTCTGTTTTTTCAATAATATCTTTTTATCTGCTTTAAGTTAACCTTATCTTTCTATTTATTTAACTAGAATATTGAGCTTCTTGCATTGTACATATTAGTACAGAAAGCCTGATGTTTGCTACTTCAGTTTTGATAAAGTATTACAGAAGGTATAATGATTTTGAAGTACATCTTATGAGGAAAACATCATGTGGAAGTTGCGGAAGCATATTAGTTTTTTAACGCTGCTGTAAAAAAAAAAAACCCCACAAAATTAGTAGCATGAAATAAAAATGTAATATTTTACAGTTCTGAAGGAACGAAGTCTTAAATTCAAGGTATTGGTAGGGCTGCATTACCTCTGTAGACACCAGACACCAGAGGAGAATGTTATTCTTTTTTCCATCTTCTAGAGGCTACCTGCATTCCTTGGCTTGTACCCCTTCTTCACATTACTCCGAACTCTTGCTTCCATCATCCTGTTTTCTACTATTAACTCTGATCCTCCAGCCACCCTCTCATGAGGAACGTCACTACATTGGGCCTATCCATATAAGCCCAGATGATCTCCTCATCTCAAATTATTTAGCTTAATCACATATGCAAATACTCCTTTACCATGTAAAATTATATACTCGTAGGTTTCAGGGATTAGGATATAAAATCTTTATTTAGACTACCACGTGGTTTGCAAAATGCAAGACAGAACAGTGAAAGACAGCGGGTGTCTATTGATAGATTTTTAAAGGTGTCTTTGTGCTCTTGAAATAATATGTAACAGCCATTAATCTAGACTATATAAACATATGAAACTTTAAGTTGCATTAAATATTGTGTATATTTGTAACTCCATAGATACTAACCACAATGACATTTTCTTCTTTTACTAATCTCTTTTGAGAAATAAATTGATAGACCCTGAGGAAAGAAAAACCAAATTTCTCAGAAAATTGTAGTAGGCATGGTTTTATTTTTGCAAAAGTACAGTATATGTGGAATAGAAATGTAAATTAAGTTGTGTAGCTCCTGTGGACAAACACAGTAGTAATAAGTGAAATTATAGAGAAGTACACTTTAACCCAAGGATATACTGCCTAGTAATAAGAGTCATTTCCTTCAGAAGAAAATGACTTTTCAATGATTAGAATAGTTTTCGAAGAACCTGAATAACCAATGTATTAGATAAGCATACTTAATTCAGAGATCTGTGGATCTCAAACTGTGAGAAATTTTTAATTAGAATATATTAAAATAAAAAACTTTACACACACCGGGCCTATCGAGGCATAGGGGGCTGGGAGAGGGATAGCATTGGGAGAGATACCTAATGTAAATGATGGGTTGATGGGTGCAGCAAACCAACATGGCACATGTATACCTATGTATCAAACCTGCACGTTGTGCACATGTACCCTAGAACTTAAACTTCTTAAAAAAAGAAAAGAAAATTTTATGGTCTTATCATAAAAATACATTAACCAAATGTAAAGCTCTTTATATCTAAATATCTTATTTAGATATTATGTTTTCTTTAATTTTAGAAATAAAATGACCTTTATTTTATGAAATGATTATAATATATTATAATAATTGTGGTTGCTGTGACTATACATGACAACTAAAATATTAGAAACCATAACAGGAACACCTCTCTTTATTGTACTTTGCATTATTGCACTTTGCAGATATTGTGATAATTACAAATTGAAGATTTGTGGCAATTCTGTGTCAAGTAGGTCTATTGATAAATTTTAAACAGCATGTGTTCATTTTCTGTCTCTGTCACATTTTGGTAATTCCTGCAATATATCAAAGCTGTTCACAGTTATTACATCTGTTATAGTGATCTGTGATCAGTGATTTTTTTTTTTTTTTTTTTTTTGAGACAGAGTCTCTCTCTGTCCCCCACGCTGGAGTGCAGTGGCGCGATCTCAGCTCACTGCAAGCTCCGCCTCCCGGGTTCACGCCATTCTCTCGCATCAGCCTCCTGTGTAGCTGGGACTACAGGCGCCCGCCACAGCGCCCGGCTAATTTTTTGTATTTTTAGTAGAGACGGGGTTTTACCATGGTCTGGATCTCCTGACCTTGTGATCCGCCCGCCTCGGCCTCCCAAAGTGCTGGGATTACAGGCGTGAGCCACCGCGCCCGGCTGATCAGTGATTTTTAATGTTACTATGGTAATTGTTTTGGAGCTCAATTGTGCCCATATAACATGGAGAACTTAATCAACAAATGTATGTGTTCTGAGTGAGCAGCTGACTAGCTTTTCCACTATGTCTTTTCCTCTTCTTGGGATACCTTATTTCATGACACATAATAGTATTTAAATTAGACCAATAATAAACTTAAAATGGACTCCATGTGTTCAAGTATAAGGAAGAGTAGCATATCTTTCGCTGTATATCAAAAGTTAGGAATGATTAAGCATAGTGAGAGTGAAGAAGTCAAATTGAAATACAAGATAGGCCAAATTATAGGCTTTTAACCCCCAAACAGCCACATTTTGAATGCAAAAAAAGTTTCTTGAAGGAAATTAGATGTATTACTCTAGTGAACACATAAATGATAAGAAAGTGAAATAGTCTTATTGCTAATATGGGGAAAGTTATAGTGGTCTGAATAGAAGATCAAACCAGAAACAATATCCCGTTAAGCCAAAGTCTAATTCAGAGTAAGGACCCAATTCTCTTCAATTCTGTGAAGACTGGGAAAGGTGAGGAAGCTACAGATTGAAAGTTTATAGCTAATAGGTGTTAGTCCATGAGGTTTAAAGCAAAAGGCTACCTCTTCAACATAAATGTGCAAAGAGAAAAAGCAAGTGCTGATGCAAAAGCTACAGCATGTTGTCCAGAACAAATAGCTAAGATTATTGATGAATGTAGCTACACTAAGTAACCGATTTTAAGTTTAGACAAAATATCTTTGTACCGGAAGAAGATGTCATCGAAGACTTTCATAAACAGAGAGGAGAAATCACTGTGTGGCTTCAAAACTTCAAAGGACAAGCTGATTCTCACATTAGGCATTAGTAATCTTGGTGACTTTAAGTTGAAGACAATGCTCATTTACTATTCTGAAAATCATAGGACCCTTAAGAGATATGATAAATCTACTATGTTTGTGCTCCATGAGTGGAACAAAAAAATCTCAGTGACAATACAGCAGTTTAAAACATTGGTATACTGAATATTTTAAGCCCACTGTTGAAACCTACTGCTCAAGAAGAAAAAAGATTCCTTTCAAAATATTACTGCTCACAATGCACCTGGTCGACCAAAATCTCCGCTGGGGATATACAAAGAGATTCACGTTGCTTTCATGCCTTCTAACTCAATATAAATCTTGCCGCTCATGAAACAAGGAGAAAATTTGACTTTCAAGTCTTATTTAAGAAATATATTTTATAGGCTATAGATGTCGTAAATAGTGATTCATCTGATGGATCGGGACAAAGTAAATTGAAAACCTTTTTGAAAATATTTAACATTTTAGATATCCATAAGAATATTTTTGATTCATGAGAAGAGGGTAAATTATCAGCATTAGCAGGAGTTTGGAAAAAGTTGATGACAAGGCTCATGGATAACTTGGAGGGATTCAGACATAAGTGGAGAAGTCACCATAAATGTGGTGGAGATAGCAAGAGAACTAGAATCAGAAGTGAAGTATAAATATCTGACTGAATTGCAGCAATCTCATATTGAAACCTGAATAAATTAAGAGTTACTTCTTATAGATGAGCAAAGTGATTTCTTGAGTTGGAATCTACTCCTGGTGAAGATACTGTGAATATTTACAAAATAACAACACAGGATTTAGAACGTTAAATATACTTAGTTGTTCAAACAGTGACAGGGTTTGACAGTATACACTCTAATTCCTTTTACTTTTCTCTTTATTCTAACCTCCACCCTCAAGTAGATAGTGGTGTCTTTTGTACCATTCATCGCAGGCCTGTGTACTCACTGTTTAACTCCCTCTTAGAAGTGAGAACGTGTAGTATTTGGTTTTCCGTTCCTGTGTTAATTTGCTAGGATAATGGCCTAGAGCTCTATTCATGTTGCTACAAAAAAACATGATTTCATTTTTTTGGGCTGCATAGTATTCCACGGTGTATATGTACCACATATTCTTTATCCAGTTCACCAATGATGGACATTGAGTTTTGTTCCATGTCTTTGATCCTGTGAATAGTGTTATGATAAACATACTAGTGCATGTGTCTTTTTGGTAGGACAATTTATATCACTTTGTATATATAACAAGTAATAGGATTGTGGGGTTGAATGACAGTTCTGTTCTAAGTTGTTTGAGAAATCTTCAAACTGCTTTCCACAGTGGCTAGACTAATTAAATTTCCACAAGCAGTGTATAAGTATTGCCTTTTCTCTACAACCTCTCCAGCATGTGTGTATTAGTTCATTTTTGTATTGCTAAAAGAACTATGGGAAACTGGGTAATTTATAAAGAAAAGAGGTTAAATTGGCTCATGATTCCACAGGCTGTATGGGGAGTATGGCTGGGGAGGCCTCAGGAGACATACAGTCATAACAGAGGTGAAAGGGAAGCAGGCATGTATTACATGTCTGGAGCAGGAAGAAGAGAGAGCAGGGGGAGGTGCTACACATTTTTAAACAACCAGATCTGGTGAGAACTCACTTACTATTACTAAAAGGGCATGCAGGAAGGCCACCCCCATGATCCAATCACCTCCCACCACTCCCTCCTCCAACACTGAAGATTACAATTCAACATGAGATTTGAGAGGGACACAAATCCAAACCATACCAATCTGATATTATGTTACTTTTTAAAAATAGCTATTCTGAATGGTATGAGATAGTATCTCACTGTGGTTTTGATTTGTATTTCTCTAATGATTAGTAATGTTGAGTATTCTTCATATGTTGGCCACATAGTATACCTTCTTTTAAGAAGTATCTGTTCATGTTTTTGCCCACTTTTTAATGGTATTGTTTGTTTTTTGCTTGTTTATTTACTTTTTAAATAGATTCTGAATATTAGACCTTTGTTAGATGCACAGTTTGCAAATATTTATTACCACTCTGTAGGCTGTTGGCTTACTCTCTTGATAGTATGTTTTGCTGTGCAGAAGCTCTTTAGTTTAATTAGCTCTCATTTATCTAGTTTTATTATTAATTATTATTATTTTGCAACTGCTTTTGGAGACTTTGTCATGAAATCTTTGCCAAGACTTATGTCCAGAATGGTATATATAGGTTTTCTTCTAGGGAATTAATGCTATCGGGTTTTACATTTAATTTTTAATTCTTTGATCTATTTTTTTTTTTTTTTTTTTTGGAAAGGGGGTCTTATTCTGTCACCCAGGCTGGAAGTGCACTGGTGCCATCTCAGCTCACTGCAACCTCCACCTCCCAGGTTCAAGCAATTCTCCTGCCTCGGCCTCTCGAGCAACTGGGATTACAAGAATGCCTCATGATGCCTGGATAATTTTTCTATTTTTAGTAGAGATGGGGTTTCACCATGTTAGCCAGGCTGGTCTTGAACTCCTGACCTCAAGTGATCCTCCTGCCTCAGTCTCCCAAAGTGCTCGGATTACAGGCATGAACTACTGTGTCTGGTCAAGTCTTTAATTGCTCTTAAGTTGATTTTCGTATATTTTGAAAAACGGGGGTCCAGTTTCAATCTTCTGCACATGGCTAGCCAATTATCCCAGCACCACTTACTGAATAGAGAGTTCTCTCTCCATTGCTTGTTATTGCCAGCTTTGTCAAAGATCAGATAGTTGTGGGTGCTCAGCTTTACTTCTGGGTTCTCTAATCTGTTTCATTGGTCTACATGTCTAGATTTCTATCAGTGCCATGCTGTTTTGATTACAGTAACCTTATATTATAGTTTGAAGACAGATAGATTGGGGCCACGAGCTTTATTCCTTTTGCTTAGGATTACCTTACCTATTTGGGTTCTTTGTTGGCTTGATATGAATTTTAGAATAGTTTTTTCTAATCATGTGAAACATGACATTGGTAGTTTTACAGAAATAGCATTGAACTTGTAAATTGTTTTGGGAAGTATGGCCGTTTTTACAATATTGATTATTCCAATCTATGGTTATGGATTGTTTTTCCATTTGTTTGTGTCATGCATGATTTCTTTCAGAAGTGTTTTGTAGTCCTTTTTGCAGAGAACTTTCGACTCCCTGGTTAGATGTTTTACTAAATATTTTATTATTAATGTGGCCATGGTGACTGGAATTGAATTCTTGATTTGGCTCTCAGCTTTGACATTATATGTATATAAAAGTGCTACTGATTTTTGTATATTGATTTTGTATCCTGAAACTTTACTAAAGTTGTTTTTTGTGATCTAGAAGCCTTTGCACAGAGATTATGAGGTTTTCTAGGTATACAATCATGTCATCTGAGAAGAGAGATCGTTTGAATTTCTCTAATCCTGTTTGGATGACTTTTCTTTATTTCTCTTGCCCAGCTGCTCTGGCTAAGTCTTCTAGCCATGTTGAATAGTAGCAGTAAGAGTGGGCATCTTTGCATTTGGCCAGTTGGCAGAAGGAATGTGTCCAGCCTTTGCTAATTCAGTGTGACGTTGGCTGTGGGTTTATCATAGGTGGCTCTCATTATTTTAAAGTATGTTCCTTTAATGCCTAGTTTGTTGAGGGTTTTTAATATAAAGAGATATTGAATTTTATTGAAAACCTTCTTTATGTCTATTGAGATGATCATGAGATTTTTATATTTACTTATGTTTATGTAATAATTGCCATGTATTGATTCAACCAATCTTGCATCCCTAGAGTAAAGCCTACTTCATTATGGTAGATTATCTTTTTGATGTGCTGCTGAATTTGATTTGCTAGTACTTTGCTAAGGACTTTTTGTCTAAGTTCATCAGGGATATTGACCAGTAGCTTTATTTATTTGTTGTGTCTTTGCCAGGCTTTTGTATTGCTGTTATGTTGGCTTCATAGAATGAGTTAGGGAGGATTCCATTCTCCTTGTTTTTTTGAAAAAGTTTCAGTATGATTTATATCAGTTCTTCTTTATACATCTGGTTGTATTTTGTTGTGAATTTAACTGTTCCAGAGCTTTTCCTGTCTTGAAAGGTTTTATTATTGACTCAATTCAGAACTCCTTATTGATTTGTTCAGGATTTTAATTTATTTCTGGTTCAAACTCGTGAGGTTTTATGTCTCCAGGAATTTATCAATTGCTTTCAGATTTTCTATTTTGTATGCACAGAGGTGTTCATAATAGTCTCTGAGAGTTTTTTTGTATTTCTTTGAGGTTCCTGATAACATCACCTTTGTCGTTTCTGACTGCATTTATTTGGATCTTCTATCTTATTCTTTATTAATTTAGCTAGCTGTCTATAATTCTTATTTATTCTTTCAAATAACAAACTTTTGCTTTTGTTGATATTTTGAATCTGTTTTTCTGTCTGAATTTTGTTTAATACAGCTCTGGTTTTGCTTTTTTTTTTCTTCTGCCATCTTTTAGGTTAGTGTATTACTCTGTTTTCATGCTGCTGATAAAGACATACCTGAGACAGGAAAGAAAAATAGGTTTAATTGGACTTACAGTTCCACATGGCTGAAGAGGCCTCAGAATCATGGCAGGAGCTGAACAGCACTTTTTACGTGGCGGTGGCAAGTGAAAATGAGAAAGAAGCAAAAGCAGAAACCCCTGATAAACCCATCAGATCTCATGAGACTTATTTATTACCACAAGAGTAACATGGGGAAGATTGGCCCCACAATTCAATTACCTCCCTCCCACAACATGTGGGAATTCTGGCAGATATAATTCAAGTTGAGATTTGGGTGGGAACACAGCCAAACAATATTATTCCACCCCTGACCCCTCCAAACCTCATGTTTTTACATTTCAAAACTAATCATTTCTCCCCAATAGCACCCAAAATCTTAACTCGTTTCAGCCTAAACCCAAAATCCATAGTCCAAAGTCTCATTTGAGACAAGGCAAGTCTCTTCTGCCTATAAGCCTATATTTCAAAAGCAAGTTAGTTACTTCCTAGATACAATGGGGGTATGGGGTAAATACAGGCATTCCAAAAGGGAGAAATTGGCCAAAACAAAGGGGTTAAGGGGTCCATGCAAGTCCAAAATACAGCAAGGCTGTCAAATTTTAAAGTTCCAAAATGATCTCCTTTGACTACAGTTCAAACATCCAGGTCATGCTGAAGCAAGAGGTAGATTTCCACGGTCTTGGGCAACTCTGCTCCTGTGTCTTTGTAGGATACAGCCTCCCTCCTGGCTGTTTGCATGGTCTGGCATTGAGACTCTGCAGCTTTTCCAGGCACACAGCACAAGCTGTCTGTGGATCCACCATTCTGGTGTCTGGAGGACGGTGGCTGTCTTCTCACAACTCCACTAGGCAGTGCCCCAGTAGAGATTCTGTGTGGTGGCTCTGATCCCACATTTCCCTTTCAAACTGCCCTAGCAGAGGTTCTCTATGAGAGCCCTGCGCCTGAAGCAAACTTTTGCCTGGGCATCCAGGCATTTTCATACATCTTCTGAAATCTAGGTGGAGGTTCACAAACTTCAATTCTTGACTTCTGTGCACCCACAGGCTCAACACCACATGGAAGCTACCAAGGCGAGGGGCATCACCCTCTGAAGCCACAGCCTGAACTCTAGGTTGTCCCTTTTCAGCCATGGCTGAAGCAGCTGGGATGCAGGGCATCAAGTCCCTAAGCTACCAATGGCACGGGCACCCCGGGCCTAGCCCAGAAAACCACTTTTTTCTCCTGGGGCTCTGGGCCTGGGATGGGAGGGCTGCTGTGAAGGTCTCTGACATGGCCTGGAGACATTTTCCCCACAGTCTTGGGGGTTAACTTTAGTCTCCTTGCCACTTATGCAAACTTCTGCAGCCAGCTTGAATTTCTCCTCAAAAAATGGATTTTTCTTTTCTACTGCAGTGTCAGGCTGCAAATTTTCTGAACTTGTATACTCTGTTTCCCTTTTAAAATGGAATGCTTTTCACAGCAACCAAGTCACCTTTAGAATGCTTTGCTGCTTAGAAATTTCTTCCACCAGATACCTTAAATCATCTCTCTCAAGTTCAAAGTTCCACAAATCTCTGGGGCAGGGGCAAAATGCTGCCAGTCTCTTTGCTAAAACCTAATGAGACTCACCTTTGCTCCAGTTCCCAACAAGTTCCTTATGTCCATCTGAGACCACCTCAGCCTGCGCCTTATTGTTTATATCACTATCAGCATTTTTGTCAAAGCCATTCAACAAGTCTCTAGGAAGTTCCAAACTTTCCCATATTTTCTTGTCTTCTTCTGAACCCTCCAGACTGTTCCAACCTGTGCCTGTTACCCAGTTCCAAAGTAGCTTCCACATTTTCAGGTATCTTTTCAGCAGTGCCTTACTCCACTGGTACCAATTTACTATGTTAGTCTGTTTACATGATGCTGATGAAGACATACTGAGACTGGGAAGAAAAAGAGTTTTATTTGACTTACAGTTCCACATGGCTGGAGAAGCTTCAGAATCATGGTGGGAGGTGAAAGGCACTTCTTACATGGTGGTGGCAAGAGAAAATGAGAAAGAGGCAAAAGCAGAAACCCCTGGTAAACCCATCATACCTCGTGAGATTTATTCACTATCACGAGAATAGCATGGGAATGACTGATCCCATGATTCAATTGCCTACACCTGGGTCCCTCCCACAACATGTGGGAATTCTAGGAGATAAAATTCAAGTTGAGATTTGAGTGGGGACACGACAAAACCATATCAGTTAATTTTCTCTTTTTTTTTCTTGATCTTCTAGTTGTGATGTTAGGTTGTTAATTTGAGATATTTCCAACTCCTTGATGTAGGTGCTTAGCACTACAAACTTTTCTCTTAACACCTGTGTCCCAGAGATTCTGGTATATTGTATCTTTGTTTCATTAGTTTCAAAGAATTTTTTTTCATTTTCTCCTTAATTTCATTGTGTATCCAAATGTCATTTGGAAGCAGGTTGTTTACTTTCCATGTAATTTTATGGTTTTGGGAGATGTTATTGGTATCTATTTCTATTTTTATTGCACTGCGCTCTGAG
The DNA here is from genome assembly GCF_008728515.1 of Papio anubis. Lineage (NCBI taxonomy): Eukaryota > Metazoa > Chordata > Mammalia > Primates > Cercopithecidae > Papio > Papio anubis. Next base: position 68,904,932 of record NC_044996.1, read on the forward strand.
ATGGTAGTGTGGTTGGTATTATTTTTGGGATTGCATTTTTAAAAAATTGCTTTATGGTTGAACGTGATCTTAGAATATGTACTATGTGCAGATGAGAAAAATGTATTTTATTCTATTGTTGTTGCATGGAGTATTGTGTGGATGTCTTTTAGGTCCATTTGGTCAAGCATCAAGTTTAGTTCCTGAATATTTTTGCTAGTTGCCTGCCATGATGATCTGTCTAATACTGTCAGTGGAGTATTGAAGTCTCCCACTATTATTGTGTGGTTAGTTAAGTCCCTTTGTACGTCTCTAAGAACTTGTTTCATTAATCTCGGTGCTCCAGTATTGGGTGCATATATATTTAGGATAGTTAAGTCGTCTTGTTTAATTGCACCCTTTATCCTTATGTAATGCCCTTTCTTGTCCCTTTTAATCATTGTTAGTTTAAAGTCTGTTTTGTCTAAATTAAGAATAGCAACTGCTGCTCTTTTTTTTGTTTTGTTTTTGACTTGCTTGATAAAACATTCTCCATCCCTTCACTTTGAGCCTATGGATGCCATTTCATGTGAAATGGGTCCCTGAAAGACAGCATACAATCGTGTCTTGCTTTTTTTTTCCAACTTGCCACTCACTGTCTTTTAAGTGAGTCATTGAGCCCATTTATATACATAGTTAATATTGATATGTGACAATTTGATCCTGCCATCATGTTATTAGCTGGTTGTTATGTAGACTTGATTGTATAGTTGCTTTATAGTGTCAGTGGGCTACGTACTTAAATCTGTTTTTGTAGTGGCTGATAGCAGTATTTCATTTCCATGTTTCGCTCTTCTTTTGGGGCCTCTTGTAAAGTAGGACAGGTGACAGTGAATGCTGTTAGCATTTGCTTGTCTGAAAAGTATTTTATTTCTTCTTTTATGAAGTTTCCTTTGGCTGGATATGAAATTCATGGTTGGATTTATTTTCCTTAAGGATCTGAGATTAAGCCCCCCATCTCTTCTTCTGGCTTTTAGGATTTCTACTGAAAGTTTGCTGTCAGCCTGATAGGGTTGCCTTTATATTGATGTCCCTTCTCTCTAGCTGTCTTTGAGATTTTTTCTTTTATGTTTACTTTAGATAATGTGATGGCAGTGTGTCTTTGGGATTGTCCTCTTTTGTAGTATCTCTCAGCAGTTCTCTGAATTTTCTATATTTGCATCTCAACCTCTCTAGTGAAGCTGAGAAAAATTTTATGATATCCTCAAATATATTTCCCAATTTTCTTGCTCTGTCTCCATCTCTTTCAGGAATGCCAGTGATTTGTAGCTTTGGTCCATTTACATAATAACATATTTTTCAGAATTTTTCTTCGTGTTTTAATTTTTGTAAATTTTCTCTCACTTTGCTGAGTTGAGGGAGTGATCTCCATGCTCAGATTATTTCCTGAGATTGGTCATTTCTATTATTAATATTTCTAATCATATTCTAAATTTCCTGCAGTGATTTCTTTTTATTTTCAGAAATTCATTTTGGTTCTTTCTTAAAATAGCTACGTAATCTTTCAACCCTTGGACAAATTTACTGTATTCCTTTGATTGAGTTACAACCTTGTCCTGTATGTCTATGAAATTTCTTTTCATCCAGATCCTGAATTCTAGGTCTGTCACCCCAGCAATTTCATTCTGGTAAGGTCAATTGCTGAGAAGCTAGTGTGGTCATTTGAATGTGGGAAGACACTGGCTTTTAGTTACCAGAGTTCTTGCACTGGTTCTTTCACATCTGTGTTGGCTGACATTAAATTTTTGAAGTTACTGTCTTTTTGGTGGAGGTTTTTGTTATTATATTAATATTATTTTATGTCCTTGAAGATTTAACTTTTGTAAAAGTTGGGTTTAGTTGATTGGCTTCATTTATGGATGCTTTCAGGGAGCCAAGACTCAGCTCAGCACTCCTAGTCTATGTATTCTAACCTTGGGAGTCTGGGACCAGGCTTGCAGCTTTCTTTTCTGAAAACTCAGGTTTAAGCTGACAAAGGTAAGAGCATCGTAAAGGATTATGGTAAGGATTCACAGAATGGCTCCACCACAGTCATTCCCATGCAAATTCTCTGTAGTTCTTTGCCAACTGTCTGGGAAGATTTCTTTGCCAGTTCAGATATCTGTGGGGTCCATAGGGTCTCCACAGCTAGGATTCCGGACGCCTATGGTGAGAATGGCCATTCCAGGCCTATATAATTCATTCGTTCCCTAGAAGTTTCTCAGTGCCAGGAAAAAGTCCTGGTGTCTGTCAACTCTGTGCAGCTTTCCCATCTTCTAGCTCTTTCAGCCTAGATTCTGCATCCACCCTGCATCCACTCTCAATGCCTTGTTTCCAAAGATCTGTTTGGAGCATGCTGGTCTACTTGATGCTCTGATGACTTTCACTGGGAGAAGCTCTTCCTGGCTGCATCTAGTTGGCCATCTTAGTCTTCTGTGATTGCAGTTTTGAAATAAGTTCTACTGTGTGTAAACTGCTATGAAATAGCATCACATGTGATATAGAAATATTTAGGGACTAGATGTAGCCAGGTGGCACAGCTCCATCAAGGAATTGAAATGACTGTCATGCTCCTACAAGACCCTCAAGGGGAAGGCACTGAGTCGAACAAGGGAAGAAAAACAAGCTGAACTAAATGGAGAGAAGGCCAAGAACCTACAAATGGTTACAGTGCATCCAGATTCATTCCTGGCACCCAAAGACTCTGGGGAAATGTGTGAGGTGAACTGGCAAAGAGCAAGCCACTCTTACTATGATCCTGTGGAAGCCCAGCGGGAGGGACAACTTGACCACCATGGACAATCAAGTTGGGAGGGAGAGTTGCTTAGATAAGTGATAGGAGCAGCAAGCTAGCTGATGTAGAGCCCAAAAGGTTTGGTGCAGGAACACCTGTAATAGAGCATGGCTAGGGATGGTTATACCCCTAGGCTCATCTTGCTCCCCTGGAGACTTTAGTCATAGGGAAATTGCCAGTCCTCAATTCTGCAAGGCACTATTACCCATCAGACTGAACCAATTTGATTTGAGCACCCCTTGGTCTGCTGGCCTCTCCCAGAGCAGCAGCATGGCCGTGCCTGCTTGCAGGGCAGCCTCAGGTTCCCTAGGGGCCCACACCATGGCTTCTGTACTGGTGGACCATTCCTGAATGGTAAACAGCTCCAGTAGGGCAACCTCTATGGCTACTAACCAGCCCACAGGCTTCCCTGACACACTGCAGCTTCTGTCCTGCCCATGGCAACCCCCTATATAGTTTTGCTGGTGTATAATTGCATAGGAAGGCTTTGCCATCCATGCCCTGCCAGCATGGGGGAGTACAGAGAGAACTTTGGTGGGCATAGAGCCAGCCAGCCCCACCCCACCAGTCCCTGACCGTGGCACTAACAGCAAATCCTCCCCACCCCTGGACAACCACTCCTGCTTATAGGGCACAAATAAGCCACTTAGATCTGCACCTGCCAGCATCCTGCCCCCAAGCCAACACGACCTCCAGTGCAACCATGCACACAGTCCAAAGCAGGGAACTCCCACCCCACCCAGCTGCATTGCCTCTGCCACTGTGGTGAACACTCACAGGAAGGCAGGCACCCCAGCACCCACTAGCACTCTGAGGCATCTGCCAATACTGCTGCTTCTAGCATGTGTAAATGAGAACAGAATCCGTTGTCACTGCACTACAAAACACTTTGGTTAATACCATCTATGACTGTGCAGTTACCACAGTCCAGGATGACCTCAGCCTCCCCAGAGCAGTAGATTTCTAACCTCAAGGATCAAGGGAACAAAATCAGAGTCCAGTAAAAATAATCAAGAGTTAGAACATGTAGTCCAGGAGTGGGAAGATAACTATGGATGCCTAAAATCTCCCAGAAATGCATCCAGTCAGCTGAATCCACCTTATACTGTAATCAAACCCTCAAGGTAATAAAATGAAATAAAAGAAAAAAATCCCATCCAAAGTTCAGCAACCTGAAACATGAAAGGAAGATAAGCACACAAAGATGTGAAAGAATCAGTGCAAGAATGCTAACAACCCAAAAAGTCAGAGTGTCTTCATTCCTCCAAATGACTGCGTCATCTCTCCAGCAAGGGTTCTAAACCAGGCTGAGATAGCTGAAATGACAGAAATAGAATTTAGAATATAGATAGGAACAAAGATCATTGTGCTATGGGATTATATTAAAACCCAATCCAATTAAGCTAACAATTATGATAAAACAATGCAGGAGCTAACAGAAAAAATAGCCAGTATAGAAAAGGAAACAGCCTACCTAATAGAACAACAACAACAACAAAACTGTAAGAATACCGTAATAAAATCACAAGAATCAATGTCAATAGCAGAATAGACCAAGTGGAGGAAAGAATCTCAGGGCTTGAAGACAATTGTCTTTCTGAAATAAAGCAGACTAGAATAGAGAAAAAGAGAATAAAAAGGAATGAACAAAACCTCCAAGATATATGGGATTATACAAAGAAATCAAATCTATGACTCACTGGTGTCCCTGAAACCAAAGGGGAGAATGGAATCAACTTAGAAAACATATTTCATAAAATCATCCACGGGAAGTTCTCAAACTCAGCAAGAGAATCCAACAATCAAATTCAGAAAATGCAGAGGACCCCAATAGATGCTTTATAAGAAGATCATTCACAAGATACATAATCATCAGATTCTTCAAGGTTGAAATGTAAGAAATTACATTAAAGGCAGAAAGAAAATGGTCAGGTAATCTACAAAGGGAAGCTCACCAGACTAACAGCAGACCTCTCACCGGAAACCCTACAAACCAGAAGAGATTAAGGGCCAATACAGAACATTTTTAAGTAAAGAAATTCCAACCCCAAATACATTCAGTACAACTAAGTTTCCTATGAAAAAGAGAAATAAGATCTTTTTCGGAAAAGTAAATGTTGAGGGAATTCCTTACCAGCAGTCCTGCATTATAAGCACTCTTGAAGGAAGCATTAAATATGGAAAGAAAAGACTGTTACCAATAACTACAAATACACACTGAAGTACACATACCAGTGACCCTATAAAGCATCCACATAAACAAGTTGGCAAAATAACCATCTACCATCATAACGAAAGGATGAAATCCACACATATCTATACTGACCCTGAATATAAATGGGCTAAATGCCCCAGTTGAAAGAAACAGAGTGGCAAGCTTGATCAAGAACCAAGAACCATTGGTTTGCTGTCTTCAGAAGACCAGTCTAAAAGGCAATGACACACATATGCTTAAAATAAAGAGGTGAAGAAAAACATATCAAACAAATGGAAAACAGAGAAAAGCAGGGATTGCAATCCTAGTTTCATACAAAAGAGACTTTAAACCAACAAAAATAAAAGAAAGAATGACATTACATAATGGTAAAGCATTTGATTCAACAAGAAGGTCTAATTATCCTAAATATATATGCACTAAACACAGAAACACCCAGATTTATAAAGCAAGTTCTTAGAGACTTTCAAAGAGATTTAGACTCCAAAAAAAAAAAAATAATAATAAATAACATTGGGAGGCTTTACCACCCTTCTGAAAGTATTAGATCATTGATAAAGAAAGTTAACATGTTGATGCTGTGAACTCAGCACTGCATCAAATGAAATTTATAGACATCCAGAGAACTCTGTACCTAAAATCAACATGATATACATTCTTCTCATTGACACATGGCACATTACCTAAAATCCATCACATAATTGGAAGTAAAAAAACTGCAGAAAATGCAAAAGAACTAAAATCATAACAATCTCTCAGAAATCAGCACAATTAAATTAGACATCAAGACTAGGAAATTCACTCAAAATTATACAATTATATGATAATTAAATAATCGGTTCCTGAGTCACTTTTGGATAAATAATAAAATTAAGGCAGAAATCAAAAAGTTATATAAACAATGACAACAAAGACACATGTCAGGACCTCTGAGACACAGCTAAGGCAGTGCTAAGAGAGAAATTATAGCACTAAATGCCCACATCAAAGAGTTAGGAAAATTTCAATTTAACAACCTAACATCACAACTAAAAGAACTAGAGAACCAAGAGAAAATCAATACTAAATCTAGAAGAAGACTAGAAATAATCAGAATTAGAGCTTAGGCTCTGGGCGTGGTGTCTTATTCCTGTAATCCCAGCATTTTGGGAGGTTAAGGTGGGTGATCATTTCAGGTGAGGAGTTAGAGACCAGCCTGGCCAACATGGTAAAACCCCGTCTCTACTAAAGATACAAAAATACAAAAAAATAAACAGGCATGGTGACAGGTGCCTGTAATTCCAGCTACTTGGGAGGCTGAGGTAGAATTCCTTGAACCTGGGAGGCGGAGGTTGCAATGAGCCAAGATCATGCCACTGCACTCCAGCCTGGGTAACAGAGCAGGACTCCATCTCAAAGAAAAAAAGAAAAAAAAATTAGAGCTGAACTAAAGGAGATTGTGACATGAAAATCAATTCAAATATCAACAAAATCAGTAGCCTAAAAAATAATTAAATAGATATACCACTAATTGAATTAATAAAAAGTAAATGTAAATAAACACAGTCAAAAATGACAAGGCAAATGTGAGCACTGATATCACAGAAACATAGCCATAGAATGAAAAATTATCATCAGAGAATATTATGAAAACCTCCATGCACATAAACCAGAAAATCTAGAAGAAATGGATAAATTCCTTGACAGAGTCTCCCAAGACTAAAGAAGAAAGAAATCCCTGAACAGACCAATAACAAGTTGTAAAACTGAGTCAGTAACAAACAGCCTACCAATCAAAAAAGTCCCAGGGCCAAACGTATTCAAAGATAAATTCTACCAGCTGTACCAAAAAGAGCTGGTACAATTCATGCTGAAACGATTCCAAAAAAAATGAGGAAAAGGAACTTCTCCCTAACTCGTTCTATAAAGGCAGCATCCTCCTGATACAAAAACCTGGTAGAGACACAACAAAAAAAGAGAAACTTTTAGGCCAGTGTCCTTGATGAATATCAATGCAAAAATGTTTAACAAATACTAGCAAACTGAATTCAGTAGCATACAAAAAAGTTCATCCTCTATAAAAACGTAGGCTTTATCCCTGGGACACACGGGTGATTCAACATATACAAATCAGCAAATGTGATTCATCATATAAACAAAACTAAAGGTAAAAATCACATGATTGTCTCAATGGATGCAGAAAAGCCTTTCAATAAAACTCAACAGGTTTCATGTTAGAAACATTGAACAAACTAAGTATTGAAGGAACATATCTCAAAATAATAAGAGCCATGGATGACAAACTCACAGCCAAACATCATCATGAATGGTTAAAACTAAAAGCATTCCCCTTCAAAACCGGCACAAGACAACGATACCCTCTCTCACCACTCTTAATCAACATAATATTGGAAGTCTTGGCCAGAGCAATCAGGAAACAGAAAAATAAATGAATAAATACATTAATTAATGGCATCCAAGTAGGAAGACAAAAAGTCAACATATCCCTGTTTGCAGATGACATAATCCTATATCTAGAAAACACCATAGTCTTAGCCCAAAACCTTCTTAAGCTGATAAACAACTTCAGCAAAGAATCAAGATTCAAAATAAACTTGCAAAAATCACTAACATTTCTATACATCAACAATAGTCAAGCTGACAGCCAAATCAGAAAGGCAATCCCATTCACAATTGCCACCAAAAGAACAAAATGCCTAGGAATACAGCTAACCAGAGAGGTAAAATGTCTCTACAAGGAGAACTACAAAACACTGCTCAAAATAACCAGACATGACACAAACAAGTGGAAAAACATAATATGTTCATGTATAGGAAGAATCAATATCCTTCAAAGGGCCATACTGCCCAAAGCAATTTATAGATTAAATACTATTCCTATGAAACAACCACTGACTTTCTTCACAGAACTAGAAAAAACACTTTTAAAATTCATACAGAACTAAAAAATAACCCAAATAGCCAAGGCAATCATAAACAAAAAGAACCATGCCAGAGGAATCATGCTCCCCAACTTTAAACTATTCCACAGGTCTACACTAACCAAAACAGCGTGGTACTGGTACAAAAACAGAAACATAGACTAATGGAACAGAATAGAGAGCCAAGAAATAAGGCCACACATCTTCAGCTGTCTGAACTTTGGCAAACCTGACAAAAACAAGAAATGGGAGTCTATTCTATAAATGCGGCTGTGATAACTGGCTAACTATATGCAGAAGATTGAAACTGGACCCCTTCCTTACACCATTATACAAAAATTTGCTCAAGATGGATTAAAGACTTACATGTAGAACCCAAAACTATAAAATCCCTAGAAGACCACCTAGGCAATACCATTCTGGACATAGAAACAGGCAAAGATTTAATGATAAAGTCACTAAAAACAATTGCAACAAAAGCAAAAATTGACAAATGTGAACTAATTAAACAAAAGAACTCCTGCATAGCAAAGGAAGCTATCAACAGAGTGAACAGACAGCCTACAGAATGGGAGAAAATGTTTGCAAAGTATACATCTGACAAAAGTCTAATATCCAGCATCTATAAGGAACGTAAACCAGTTTACAAAAAAAAAAAAAAAAAAAAAAAAAAAAAAACCATTAAAAAGTGAGCAAAGATATAAACAAATAGTTTTCAAAACAAGACATATATGCATCCAACAAGCACAACAAAGAGCTCAACATGACTGATCATTAGAGAAATGCAAACCAAAACCACAGTGAGATACCATCTCATACCTGTCCGAATGGCTATTATTAAAAACTCCAAAAAAACAAAACAAAACAAAACAAAAAACAAAAACAGATGCTGAAGAGGTTGCAGAGAAAAAGATATTCTTATACACTGTTAGTGGGAGTATAAATTAGTTCAACTATTGTGGAAGACAGTGTGGTGATTCCTCAAAGACCTAAAAACAGAAATACCATTTGATCCATCAATTGCATTACTGGGTATGTACCCAAAGGAATATAAATTCTTTCATCATAAAGGCACATATATGAGTACGTTTGTTGCAGCAGTATTTACAATAGCAAAGACATGGAATCAACCTATATGCCCATCAATTGTTGACTGGATAATGAAAATGTGGTACATATACACCATAGAATACTATGCAGCCATAAAAAAGAATGACATCATGTCTTCTGCATGAACATGGATGGAGCTGGAGGTCATTATCCTCAGCAAAAGAATGCATGAATAGAAAACCAAGTACTACATGTTTTCACTTATAAGTGGGAGCTAAATGACAAGAACACATGGAGATATAGAGAGAAACAACAGACACTGGGGCATACTGGAAAGTGGAGACTGGGAGGAGGGAGAAGATCAGGAAAAATAAGTAATGGCTACTTGGCTTAATACCTGGGTGACAAAATAATCTCTACAACAAACGCTCATGACTTAAGTTTATGTATATAAAAAATCTGCACATGTATTTATGAACTTAAATGTTAAATTATAAAACATAAAAAATGAAATATTTAATGCAAGTAAGACTCAATTCACGTGATAAACTTAATTGTCTTACTTTCAGGAATTGCCACAGGCACCTCAATCTTTAGGAATCACCAGGCTCATCAGTCAGCAGTCATCAACATTAAGGCAAAGCTCCAGTAAAAGATTACCACTCACTAAAGTCTCAGATGATCATTAGTTTTTTCAGCAGTATTTTAAAAATTAATATATGTACTTTTTAGACATAGTGCTACTTTATACTTAATAGACTATGATGTGGAGTAAGTATAACTTTTGTATGTACTGGAAAGCTGAAATAATTGTGTGACTAGTTTTATTGCAATAGTCACTTTATTGCAATGTGTTGGAACTAAACCCAAATTATCTCCAAAGTATACATGTGTTTGTTCCCAAAATGTTAATGTTTTAGTCTTACTTATTGTGACACTGGAATACTAGAACTTCTATGCCAGATGGCAGCTAAAGTATCTCAAACTGTTGAGATTCTTTGATTCCATGACTTATTGGATTCCGTTATTTCAAACAGTATGCTGCTACTGTTTATTGAGCACTCAGTATGTGACATACACCCTGATAGGCATTTTCTATATATCATCTCAAATTCTAATAATAAATTGATACTTATTATATATTATCATTTTACACTTGATAAAACAGAGGCAGTGAGATTAAATAACTTGCATTGGCAAAATTAATAATAAAGCAATGATTCAACCATAGATTTATCTGACACAAGGCTATTATTTTTCCCTTTACATACGAGCTCTCTTTATTTGCTATTTAAACTGCAACTCTCCTCCAAAAATGTATCATCCTTACCATTGGAAAACTTCTACTTATAATAAAGCAATCTTTTAGCTTCACAATAATAGCTAAAAGCTTCAAAGAATGAATATATTTGAGTAGGAACTTTTCAGATATTAAAGAAGTTATACTTACTTGGGCTCTGGTAATTTGATTTTCTCTGATAATGTACTCTTTGACACATTCTTGCTAATGAACCTAACTTTTATACAAAAAAGAAACACACCAAAAACTAAGATTCCACATACACACACAAACCTGTTAGAACTAATAAAATCAGTAAAGTTGTAGGAAACAAAAATCAACAAAACAATTAGTAGCATTTTATATGCAAATAAACTGATAATGAATTTAAGAAAACCATCCCATTTATGGATAAATAGATAAATAAAATGTGGTGTATATACACAAAGGAATATAATTCAGTCCATAAAAACATGGATGAACCTTGGAGGACTTTGTGCTAAGTGAAACAAGCCAGAAAAAGAAGCAAAAAATATTGCAAGATTTCACTTATTTGTGAAATTTTTAAAAAAGATACAAAAATAGAGAATAATTCTGTAGCTACCAAGGGCAAAGGAGGGGGAGGAAATGGGAAGATTGTCAGAAGATACAAAGTAGCAGACACGAAGGATAAACAAGTCTAAATATCTAATTCATAATATAAGCACTACAGTTAACAAAATTATAGTTTATTTTAGATTCATACTAAATTAGTAGATTTTAGCTGACCTTGCCACAAAAATATTTGAAAATGGGTAACTAAGTGAGTTGCTGGATATGTTAATTTGCTTTACAAGAGTAATCTTTTAAACTATCTGTATGTATATATGTATCCAGTAAAATCTTATCATATACCTTATGTATACACAATATATTTTTTTAAACAATTAGTGTTTTTTGCTTCACTAGGTAATATAGTACAATACTTTATCTTCCTGAAATTATTGACTTTATAAGTTTTTCTGCACTACTGTACACTTGCCATTCTATAACTTGCATAATATTTCACATCCCAGTGTGCTTGTTTTCCTACTAAATAGCAGACATGCCCTAGATCATGGAGTAATCTGCACTCACTCTATAAGAGGCTTTCGAGGTAACTTCAAAAGTACAGTCACAAAAGTCTCAATCTATACATTTTTTATTCAAAATTACAATTTTGTATTTGGTTTTTAACAAATATTATGTATTAAATGACTATTCATAGTAAAATTTTCTACAAAAATAAAAAATACGTAGTTTATAAAAAGTTAGATATTTCTGGATTTTTTTAGACCAATGTGTGCTATTTCATAAAAAATGAGTAACACTTCATCCTCAACTTTAGTTCAATCCATATAATATTTATTGCATGTACACTGGATGACAGCCGACAGAATAATTGACCAGAGCTAGGAGAAAAAACTATTTTTAAAAATGGCTGAAAGAAAGGTGGGGGGTTACTAACAATAGCTTTTTCTTCCTCTTTCAGAATTTTGCCTAACTCTTCATGCAGGGCTTTATCCAGTGGGATCTGCCAGACTCAATAATATAATATTTAAATAAACATAACATGGAGATCTATTAACTACAGTAGAAATATTACGCTCATCATTCATACGCTTCTCTAAGGAGAGGCCTCCCATGTTTTTTTCTAGAGAAACTGGAATTAAACCCCTACGAGAAGGATAGAATATGGAAGACCTTAGCAGATAAGCTCCTTACAATTTGTGGGAGAAATGCTTTCAGCATGTCAGCTCTTTTAAAGGGTCCCAATGCAACAGACTAGAAATAATTGTCACATCTGCATTTTTGGAAATTTTACTATCAAAGTGTTACTACCAAAATATTAAGAGTTTTTCATGATCACCTTATACTTAAAAATATATGTATATACAAATATAGGTTCAAGATGGATAATTAGATGAAGCTAGGGTGCACCTCTTCCATGGGGAAGAACTGAAATAGCAAGTAGATATTGAAACTTCAAATAAATAGTCTACAATAAAACAATGGAATTCAACAGCTAGGAGTTACAATCTGAGGATAAAAGAAAAGGAAGCAAGGCTGCCTGCTTGATCAGAATTGCTGGGAGACAGGAATAACTTCCAGACTTGAGGAAGGAGTAAGTGAGAGATTTCTGAGGCCCCACATTGCCTTACAGACCTTTATAATTCTAGGTATAGAAGAGGTACTTGACCCATGAGGTTCCCAGACTGGTGTAGAAAGCTGTCCAGAGATTGTGCGGGGGCATTTCTCAAACTTACATGGAGTTCTACAGGCTTCCAAGCACTGGGTAGCTGCAGCATGGCATCATTCTGACAGCCCATCTCCAAAAGCTCTGCATCCTGCCCTGGGGATGCTGCGGCCGCCACCAGTTACAGCAACTGGTGCCAGGGAGGGAAACATGAGAGTGAGCACTTTCACACACCCCAAGGATAATTACTGATACTGCCACTGCAGGCTACTGAGAGACCAACGTGCAAACAAACCACATGCCTCACACCTATCTACCTCCCTCAAAGTTGTTTGCCTAGATGTTCCTTCTGAGAGGGGCCTGCTCTTCCTTATGGAAGGTCCAGAGTGCAACCATTATTGCCCTACCTGAATATTCCATAGGTGGCCTAGGACCAGTCTGCCCCTTTCTATCACAGCCAACTCCTGAACCCAGTAGACCTGTGGACAACTTCACTGACATGATCCCATCCTTCCGATAATTGAGCATGCCATCCAGGGTCCTAGGAATAAGATTTGTTACCCGATCTCTAGTGGAGGAGGACCCTCCATAGTCAGAACTGAGAGGAGAGTATAGCATGGGTTTATGCTGTGGCATAGGAGCTGAGGACCATGCTCTTCACTAAACTGGACCAGGAAGGATATGGCCTAGGAGCTGCAATTTCTGCCCAGGGCAAGAGTCTTGCAGCCTGGGGTCCTTTAATAATCTCTAATGCAGACCACTTGGGTCTGTGTGAAAAGTTTTGGCCAGCTACCAGTAGCCAGACACTGGTTGGAAACTCACTTGGTCAGAAGCATGAGAGTTAGGAGAGTCTCAATATCACTTCCTGGGACAGTAGAAACTGGGCAACCCATCTGTCCCTGTGTGGGTTCTTTGGCACATAAAAGATGCTTCCACCCCTCCCTGGAAATTTGTTACAGTGGCTTGATAAATGCTCTTGAAACCCATTAGGGTCTATGCTTGCAGCTGCTGTTAAGGAGCCTGGGCACAGGCTTGCCTAGCCCAGCCCTACCCAGCCTTTTCTTCCCCAACCTGTCTCAATGGCAAAACCTAGGACAGAGACCCCTAAGAGTTCCACAGTCCTGTACATCACCTCGTAAACCAGAGGAGTTCTCCCAACTAGAAAAGTTCCAAAAACCTCACTGCCACCACCGCAGCTGCTTCTTTCCAGCAAATGTCATTTACTGGCCAGGAGGTCCAGCTGCAAAGCCCATTACAACATCTGCTGACACTAGTGCAGTGTTTGGCTAGTTCTTACACACAAGCACCACCTACTGGTATGGAAGTTGAAATGCATAATTCAATGCAAACTCCTGATATAAGTGCAATGGTGGATTCACTAGGGAATGAGATAAGCTTCCTGAGATCTCCACTGTACTAGCTCCACCAGAGGCAGTGGGCCTGCTCCCACATCCAGTACATTACTACTATAACCAACATTTATTAAGTAAACCACACAAAAGCTATCTATAACCAAGAAACTCATGCAGACCCTTGTCAATGAAAGCACCCAGAACCAAAAACAAAAGGACCTACACGAGATGCATTAAACTTACATGCTTCTGGAAAAAACTACCATAAAAATGAAAGTAATTCAAAAATGATAATCAGACTGATGAGAAGGAACTCCAGAAACAATTCTGGAAGTAAAAAAACACAGAGTGTTGCAACACCAACAATGGATCACATAAGATTTTTAGAAAATATTTTAAACAGAGATATAGACCAATGGAACAGAACAGAGTCCTCAGAAATAATACCACACATCTACAGCCATCTGATCTTTGACAAACCTGAGAGAAAAAAGAAATGGGGAAAGGATTCCTTATTTAATAAATGGTGCTGGGAAAAATGGGTAGCCATAAGTAGAAAGCTGAAACTGGATCCTTTACTTACTCCTTATACGAAAATTAATTCAAGATGGATGAGAGACTTAAATGTTGGACCTAATACCATAAAAATCCTAGAAGAAAACCTAGGTAGTACCATTCAGGACATAGGCATGGGCAAAGACTTCATGTCTAAAACACCAAAAGCAACGGCAGCAAAAGCCAAAATTGACAAATGGGATCTCATTAAACTAAAGAGCTTCTGCACAGCAAAAGAAACTACCATCAGAGTGAACAGGCAACCTACAGAATGGGAGAAAATTTTTGCAATCTACTCATCTGACAAAGTGCTAATATCCAGAACCTACAAAGAACTCAAACAAATTTACGAGAAAAAAACAAACAACCCCATCAAAAAGTGGGCAAAGGATATGAACAGACAGTTCTCAAAAGAAGACATTCATACAGCCAACAGACACATGAAAAAATGCTCATCATCACTGGCCATCAGAGAAATGCAAATCAAAACCACAATGAGATACCATCTCACACCAGTTAGAATGGCGATCATTAAAAAGTCAGGAATCAACAGGTGCTAGAGAGGATGTGGAGAAATAGGAACACTTTTACACTGTTGGTGGGATTGTAAACTAGTTCAACCATTATGGAAAACAGTATGGCGATTCCTCAAAGATCTAGAACTAGATGTACCATATGACCCAGCCATCCCATTACTGGGTATATACCCAAAGGATTATAAATCATGCTGCTATAAAGACACATGCACACGTATGTTTATTGTGGCACTAATCACAATAGCAAAGACTTGGAATCAACCCAAATGTCCATCAGTGACAGACTGGATTAAGAAAATGTGGCACATATACACCATGGAATACTATGCAGCCATAAAAAAGGATGAGTTTGCATCCTTTGTAGGGACATGGATGCAGCTGGAAACCATCATTCTTAGCAAACTATCACAAGAACAGAAAACCAAACACCACATGTTCTCACTCATAGGTGGGAACTGAGCAATGAGATCACTTGGACTCGGGAAGGAGAACATCACACACCGGGGCCTATCATGGGGAGGGGGTAGGGGGGAGGGATTGCATTGGGAGTTCTACCTGATGTAAATGACGAGTTGATGGGTGCTGACGAGTTGATGGGTGCAGCACAGCAACATGGCACAAGTATACATATGTAACAAACCTGCACGTTATGCACATGTACCCTAGAACTGAAAGTATAATAATAATAATAAATTTTAAAAAAGGAAAATATTTTAAACAGAATGAAATATTTGAAATATCAGATCAAAATTAAAATATTGATTTTAAAAAAGCTCTATGATATCCAAGAGAAAGTTGGAAAATAACACAAAGAAATGAGAAAAACAGGTCAGGATATGGAGGTAAAATTCATTGAAAAGATACCCACACACACACACACACAAACACACATATATTTAACAGAACTTCTGAAAATAAAAAATTAAAGGAAACAAAATACTATTAAAAGCTTTAACAATAGACTAGACAAAGCAGAAGAAAAAAAATCAGGGCTTAAAGACAGGTCTTTCATATAACCCAGTAAGAAAAAATAATGAAAACAAATTAAAAATAAACAAAGGCTTTCAGAAATATATAATTATATAAAACACCCAAGCCTACAAGTTATAGGTATTCTTTGGGAGAAGAAGAAATAAAAGTAAAAACTTTAGAAAGACCATTGGATGAAATAATACAGGAAAACATCTATAGTCTTTCCAGAGATATGGACATTTTTGTAACAGAAGCTCAGAGAACTCCAGGAAGACACATTGCAAGATAAATTTCACTAAGGCATATGGTCATCAGATTATCTAAAGTCAATGTAAAGAAAAAAAATCATAAGAACAGCAAAAGTGTCTAATCACCTATAAAGGAAATTCCATCAGACTAACAATGGACTTCTCAGCAGATATCTTAAAAGCCAGAAGAGATTGGGGTTCTATTTTCAGTCTTCTTAAATAAAACAACTGTCAGACAAAAATTTTGTGTCATTCAATACTAAGCTTTATTCATAAGAAGAAATAAATCTTTTCCCAGAAAATCATATGCCAAGGAGATTTATCACTACTAGACTGACCACAAGACATGCTTAAAGATCTAAATATGAAAATAAAATCTAAATATGACATATGATGTTGATACCATCATATCAACACACAAAAGTATAAAATTCACAGATCTTCTAAAACAATTACACAATTGATACCACAAATCTACTAAAAGATTATGACAACAACAAAAGCTTACACACCTATATTAACCTTGAAGATAAATAAACTAAACATCCCCATTTGAAAGATACAGATTGGCAGTATGGATAAAAATACAGGATCCAATTACATGCTACCTGCAAGAAACCAACTTAACTAGTAAAGACAGATATAGACTCATGGCAAAAGAGTAGAAAAAGACCTTCCATGCAAATGAAAAACAACGGGAATCAGGAGTAGTTGCACTTATATAAAACATCCTAGAAGAAAACTTGGGGAATACCATTCAGGACATAGGCACGGGCAAAGATTTCATGTCTAAAACATCAAACACAATGACAACAAAAGGCAAAAATGACAAATGGGATCTAATTAAACTAAAAAACTTCTGCACAGCAAAAGAAACTACCATCAGAGTGAACAGGCAACATACAGAATGGGAGAAAATGTTTGCAATCTATCCATTTGACAAAGGGCTAATATCCAGGATCTACAAAGAATTTAAAGAAATTTACAAGAAAGAAACAAAGAGCTCCATCAAAAAGTGGGCAAAGGATATGAACAGACACTTCTCAAAAGTAGACATTTATGCAGCTAACAAACATATGAAAAAAATGCTCATCATCACTGGTCATTAGAGGAATGCAAATCAAATCTCAATGAGATACCATCTCATACCAGTTAGAATGGCGATCATTAAAAAGTCAGGAAACAACAGGTTCTGGAGAGGATGTGGAGAAATAGGTACACTTTTATACTGTTGGTGGGAGTGTAAATTATTTCAACCATTGTGGAAGACAGTGTGGGGATTCCTCAAGCATCTAAAGCTAGAAATACCATTTGACCCAGCAATCCCATTACTGGGTGTATACCCAAAGGATTATAAATCGTTCTACAATGAAGACACATGCACACATATATTTATTGTGGCACTATTCACAATAGCAAAGACTTGGAACCAATCCAAATGTCCATCAGTAATAGACTATATAAAAAAAATGTGACTTATATCCACCATGGAATACTATGCAGTCATAAAACAGGATGAGTTCATGTCCTTTGCAGGGACATGGATGCAGCTGGAAACCATCATTCTCAGCAAACTATCACAAGAACAGAAAATCAAACACTGTATGTTCTCACTCAAAAATGGGAGTTGAACAATGAGAACACATGGATATAGGGAGGGGAATATCATACACCGGGGCCTGTCAGGGGTGGAGGGCTAGGGGAGGGAAGACATTAGGAGAAATACCTAATGTAGGTTACAGGTTGATGGGTGCAACAAACCACCATGGCACCTAGGTAACAAACCTGCACGTTATGCACATGTACCCCAGAATTTAAAGTGTAATTTTAAAAAAGCAAAAAAATAATAAAAAAATACTTTAAATCAACAACAGTAACGAAAAGACAAAGAAGGTCTTTATATAATGAAAAAGGAATCAGTGCAACAAGAAAATGTAACAATCCTAAATATATGTGTGCCCAACACTGAAGCACCCAAATTCGTAAAGCAAATACTACTGGACCTAAATAAAAGAGACAGACAATAAAATAATTATAGTGCAGAACTTTAACACTGCACCAATAGCACTAGACAGATCATCAAGGTGGAAAATCAACCAAAAAATACTGGATGCAATTTTGACTGTAGAACAAAAGATACCAAATTGATAGACTGATAGCTAAATTAACCATAAAAGGGAGAAGATTCAAATAAACACAATCAGCAATTTAAAAAAGCATATTCCAATTGATACCACGAAACTACAAAAAATTATCAGACTACTATGGATATCTCTACAGTCACAAATTCGAAAAATCTAGAAGAATGGATAAATTCCTGGAAGCATACTACCACCCAAAATTGAACCAAGAAGAAATAGAAATTTCTACCAGACCAATAAAATGTAGTGAGATTGAATCAGTAATAAAATATTACCCAACAAAAAGAGCTCAGGACCACATGGATTTTATAACTGAATTCTAGCAGACATATGAAAAAAATTGACATTAATCCTACTGAAATGGTTTCAAAAAATTGAGGAGGAGAGAATCTTCTGAAAGTCATTCAATGAAGCCAGTTTTACCCTGACACCAAAGCTAGAAAAGGGCACAACAGAAAAAGAAATCTACATGACAGAATTTTTAATGAAAAACCCTCAACAAAATACTAGCAAACTGAATCCAACAGCACATCAAATATAAAACTAGTCACAATTGAATGGCTTTTATTCCAGGGAACATAAGAATGGTTCAACATATGCAAATCAATAAGCATGACTGACCACAAAGCCAAAATTAAAACAAGAAATAATATGATCATCTAGATGCAAAAAATATGTGACAATATTCAACATCACTTCATTATAAAAACCCACAACAAACTAGGCATTGAAGAATCATACCTCAAAACAATATGAGCCATATACAACAAACTCACAGTAATGTAGTTTGGATATTTTTACCTGCCTAAATCTCATGTTGAATGTTAATCCCCAATGCTGGAGGCGAGGAGCAGTGGGAAGTGTTTAAATCATAAGGATGGATTCCTCATGGCTTGGTGCTGTCAACATGATAGGTGACTTCTTGTGAGATCTGTTCATTTAAAAGTGTGTAGCAACTCACCCCTCCCCCACCACTCTCTCTTTCTTGCTTCTGCTCTGGCCATTGACATGCCTGGTCTCCCTTCACCTTTCACCGTGACTGTAAACTTTCTGAGCCCTCCCCAGAAGCCAAGCAGATGCCAGCATCATGCTTCCTGTAAGCCTGCAGAACAATGAGCCAATTAAATTTTTATCTTTATAGGTTACTCAGCCTCAGATATTTCTTTAGACCAATGCAAGAATGGCCCAATACCACAGCAAATATAATAAATGAGGAAAAGTTAAACGCATTCTCCCAGAAACCAAACTAGACAAGAATGTACACTTTCATCCCTCCTATTCAGTATAGTACTGGAAGTCCTAGCCAGAACAATTAGGCAACGAGAAAGAAATAAAAGGCATCTAAACTGAAAAACAAAAAAGCCAAGTTATTTCTGTTTGCTCTTGACCTGGTATAACTAGATAATCCTAAAGACGACTCCAAAGGCTCCTAGATTTAATATATTACTTCAGTAAACTTTCAGGATACAAAATCACCATAAAAATCAGTAACATTTCTATGCCCCAATAATATTCAATGTAAAAACAAAATCAATATCTCAATCCCATTTATAATAGCCACATGCAAAAAAAAATTAATAATACACCTAACAAAAGAATTAAAGATCTCTCCAAGGTCAACCACAAAACACTGATGACAGAAGTAATATTATACATGACCCAAACAAATGAAAAAATATCCCAAGTTCATGGATTGGAATAATTAATATCATTAAAATGACTGTACTGCCTAAAGCATTCTACAGGTTCAATGTAATTTCTATTAAATTACCAGTTGTTTTCCACTGAATTAGAAAAACATAATCCTAAACTTAATATGGAACCATAAAAAGTCCTAAAAGGCAAATTAATCTTGAGCAAAAAGAACATGTTCAGAGGCATCACATTACTTGATGTCAAATTATACTAGGAGACTACGGCAATTAAAACAGCATGGTACTGGTACAAAAACAGACACATAGACCAATGGAACAGAGCAGAGAACCCAGCAATAAAGCCACATTACCTACAACCAATTGATCTATGGCAAGTTGACAAAAATATACACTGAGGAAAAAGAAGTATTATTCAAAAAATAGTGCTGAGACAACTGGCTATCCTCATGCACAAGAATGAAACTGACCCCTACCTACTACCATATACAAAAAACGAACTCAAAATGGATGAAAGACTTAAATGTAAGACCTCAAACTACACAAATCCTAGAAGGAAATCTAGGAAATACTCAACTTTATGTGGATCTTGGCAAAGAATTTATGGCTAAGTACCCAAAAAGCAATTGCAATAAAAACAAAAATTGATGAGTGAGACCTAATTAAGCTAAAGGGTTACTACTAGAGAATATATTTGGAGGTATTACATTACTTGATGTTAAATTATACTACAATACTACAGTAATTCAAAGAGCAGGGTACTAGTACAAAAACAGACAACATAGATCAATGGAACAGAATAGAGAATCCAGCAACAAAGCTACATACCTACAACCAACTGATCTTTGATAAAAATTGACAAGTGGGACCTAATTAAAATAAAGAGCTACTGCACAGTGAAAGAAACTATCAACAGATGAAACAGATAACCTACAGAATGGGAGAAAATATTTGCAAACTATGCATCTGGCAAAGATCTATCATCCAGAATCTATAAGGATCTAAACAAGCAAAACTAAATAAAACCATTAAAACTGGACAAAGGAGATGAATAGACACTTCCCAAAAGAAGACTAAGGAACAGCTCGCAAATATTTGAAAAAATGCTCATCATTACTAATCATCAGAGAAATGTAAATAAAAAGCACCTTACACCAGTTGGAATGGCTATTATTAATAAGTTAAAAAGTAACGGATGTTGGAGAGGCTGTAGAGAACATTTCCATTATACACTGTTAATGGGAATGTAAATTAATTCAGCCACTATGAACAGCAGTTTTGAGATTTCTCAAAGAATTAAAAACAGAACTACCATTCCACTAAGCAATTCTATTACAGTACAAATGCCACTCCCCAAAAGTTAATCATTCTAAAAAAAAAAAAAAAAAAAAAAAAAAAAAGCCACATGCACTAGTATGTTTGCTGCAGCACTGTTTACTATAACCAAGATGTGGAGTCAACCTAGATGCCCATCAATGGTGGATTAAAGTAAATGTGGTACATATGCACCATGGAATACTATGCAGCCATACAGAAGAATGAAACCATGTCCTTTGTGGCAACATGGATGCAGCTATTATTCTAAGCAAATTAACCAAATAATTTATATTCTCACTTATAAGTGGGTGCTAAATATTAGGTACATATGAACATAAAAATGAAAACCATAGATGCTGGGACTACTAGAGAGGTGAGAGAAGGAGGGGGTCAAGGGCTTAACAACTAACTACTCATTGGGTACTATTGTTGTCGTTTCACCAATGCATCAAGATGTAGCAGGCTCTGGTGTTCTGAGAAAATACCCAGAGTCCTTTGTCTCACATCCAAGATGATAAAGAAGTGTAGACACCAGGGTGAGGTTGGAGTGATAATTAAAAATATGCGGACATTAAATGGCAAGCTCAAAAATAACCAACATATCTAAGAAAAAACTCAAAAGAAATTAGAAAATACTCTGAGATAAATAAAAATGAAAACACGAGGGATGGAGCAAGATGGCCGAATAGGAACAGCTCCAGTCTCCAGCTCCCAGCACGAGGGACACAGAAGACAGGTGATTTCTGCATTTTCAAATGAGGTACTCGGTTCATTTCACTAGGGAGTGCTGGACAATTGCTGCTGGTCAGCTGCTGCAGCCTGACCACCCAGAGCTGAAGCAGGGCGAGGCATCGCCTCACCTGAGAAGCACAAAGGGGAAGGGAATCCCTTTTCCTAGCCAGGGGAACTGGGACACACAACACAGGGAAAATCGGGTAACTTCCACCCCAATACTGCGCTTTACCAAGGGTCTTAGCAAATGGGCCCACGAGGAGACTATATCTCAAACCTGGCTGGGAGGGTCCCATGCCAACGGAGCCTTCCTCATTGCTAACACAGCAGTCTGCGAGCTAACAGCAATGCAGCAGCGAGGCTGGGGGAAGGGCACCTGCCATTGCTGAGGCTTAAGTAGGTAAACAAACTCCCTGGGAAGCTTGAACTGGGTGGAGCTCACAGCAGCTCAAGGAGGCCTGCCTGTCTCTGTAGACTCCACCTGTGGGAACAGGGCACAGCTAAAAAACAACAAAAACAAAAAGCAGCAGAAACCTCTGCAGACACAAACGACTCTGTCTGACAGCTTTGAAGAGAGCAGTGGATCACCAAACATGGAGGTTGAGATCTGAGAATGGACAGACAGCCTGTTCAAGTGGGTCCCTGACCCCTGAGTAGCCTACCTGGGAGACATCCTCCACTAGGGGCAGACTGACACCCCACACCTCACAGGGTGGAGTACACCCCTGAGAGGAAGCTTCCAAAGCAAGAATCAGACAGGTACACTTGCTGTTCAGCAATATTCTATCTTCTGCAGCCTCTGCTGCTGATACCCAGGCAAACAGGGTCTGCAATGGACCTCAAGCAATCTCCAACAGACCTACAGCTGAGGGTCCTGACTGTTAGAAGGAAAACTAACAAACAGGAAGGACACCTACACCAAAACCCCATCAGTATGTCACCATCATCAAAGACCAGAGGCAGATAAAACCACAAAGATGGGGAAAAAGCAGGGCAGAAAAGCTGGAAATTCAAAAAATAAGAGTGCATCTCCCCTGCAAAGGAACGCAGCTCATCGCCAGCAATGGATCAAAGCTGGACGGAGAATGACTTTGACGAGATGAGAGAAGAAGTCTTCAGTCTATCAAACTTCTCAGAGCTAAAGGAGGAATTACGTACCCAGCACAAAGAAATTAAAAATCTTGAAAAAAGAGCGGAAGAATTGAAAACTAGAATAATTAATGCAGAGAATGCCGTAAACGAACTGACAGAGATGAAAACCATGACACGAGAAATAAGTGACAAATGCGCAAGCTTCAGTAACTGACTCGATCAACTGGAAGAAAGAGTATCAGCGATCGAGGATCAAATGAATGAAATGAAGTGAGAAGAGAAACCTAAAGAAAAAAGAAGAAAAAGAAATGAACAAAGCCGGCAAGAAGTATGGGATTAAAGACCAAATCTACGTCTGATTGGGGTGCCTGAAAGTGAGGGGGAAAATGGAACCAAGTTGGAAAACACTCTTCAGGATATCATCCAGGAGAACTTCCCCAACCTAGTAGGGCAGGCCAACGTTCAAATTCAGGAAATACAGAGAACGCCACAAAGATATTCCTCAAGAAGAGCAACTCCAAGACACATAATTGCCAGATTCACCAAAGTTGAAATGAAGGAAAAAAATGTTAAGGGCAGCCAGAGAGAAAGGTCGGGTTACCACAAATGGAAGCCCATCAGACTAAGAGCAGATCTCTTGGGAGAAACTCTAGAAGCCAGAAGAGAGTGGGGGCCGATATTCAACATACTTAAAGAAAAGAATTTTAAACCCAGAATTTCATATCCAGCCAAACTAAGTTTCACAAGTGAAGGAGAAATAAAATCCTTTCCAGATAAGCAAATGCTTAGAGATTTTGTCTCCATCAGGCCTGCCTTACAAGAGACCCTGAAGGAAGCACTAAACATGGAAAGGAACAACCAGTACCAGCCCTTGCAAAAACATGCCAAAATGTAAAGACCATTGAGGCTAGGAAGAAAATGCATCAACTAACAAGCAAAATAACCAGTTAATATCATAATGGCAGGATCAAGTTCACACATAACAATATTAACCTTAAATGTAAATGGACTAAATGCTCCAATTAAAAGACACAGACTGGCAAAATGGATAAAGAGTCAAGACCCATCAGTTTGGTGTATTCAGGAGACCCATCTCACATGCAGAGACATACATAGGCTCAAAATAAAGGGATGGAGGAAGATTTACCAAGCAAATGGAGAACAAAAAAAAGCAGGGGTTGCAATACTAGTCTCTGATAAAACAGACTTTAAACCATCAAAGATCAAAAGAGACAAAGAAGGCCATAACATAATGGTAAAGGGATCAATTCAACAGGAAGAGCTAACTATCCTAAATATATATGCACCCAATACAGGAGCACCCAGATTCATAAAGCAAGTCCTTAGAGACTTACAAAGAGATTTAGACTCCCATACAATAATAATGGGAGACTTCAACACTCCACTGTCAACATTAGACAGATCAATGAGACAGAAAGTGAACAAGGATATCCAGGAATTGAACTCATCTCTGCTGCAAGCAGACCTAATAGACATCTACAGAACTCTCTACCCCAAATCAACAGAATATACATTCTTCTCAGCACTGCATCACACTTATTCCAAAATTGTCCACATAGTTGGAATTAAAGCACTCCTCAGCAAATGTACAAGAACAGAAAGTATAACAAACTGTCTCTCAGACCACAGTGCAATCAAACTAGAACTCAGGACTAAGAAACTTAATCAAAACTGCTCAACTACATGGAAAATGAATAACCTGCTCCTGAAACACTACTGGGTACATAACGAAATGAAGGCAGAAATAAAGATGTTCTTTGAAACCAATGAGAACAAAGATACAACATACCAGAATCTCTGGGACACATTTAAAACAGTGTATAGAGGGAAATTTATAGCACTAAATGCCCACAAGAGAAAGCTGGAAAGATCTAAAATTGACACTGTAACATCACAATTAAAAGAAGTAGAGAAGCAAGAGCAAACACATTCAAAAGCTAGCAGAAGGCAAGAAATAACTAAGATCAGAGCAGAACTGAAGGAGATAGAGACACAAAAAACCCTCAAAAAAATCAATGAATCCAGGAGTTGGTTTTTTGAAAAGATCAACAAAATTGATAGACCACTAGCAAGACTAATAAAGAAGAAAAGAGAGAAGAATCAAATCGACGCAATAAAAAATGATAAAGGGGATATCACCACCGACCCCACAGAAATTCAATCTACCATCAGAGAATACTATAAACATTTCTATGCAAATAAACTAGAAAATCTAGAAGAAATGGATAATTTCCTGGACACATACACTCTCCCAAAACTAAACCAGGAAGAAGTTGAATCCCTGAATAGATCAATAGCAGGCTCTGAAATTGAGGCAATAATTAATAGCCTACCAACCAAACAAAGACCAGGACCAGATGGATTCACAGCTGAATTCTACCAGAGGTACAAGGAGGAGCTGGAACCATTCCTTCTGAAACTATTCCAATCATTAGAAAAAGAGGGAATCCTCCCTAACTCATTTTATGAGGCCAACATCATCCTGATACCAAAGCCTGGCAGAGACACAACAACAAAAAAGAGAATTTTAGACCAATATCCCTGATGAACAGCGATGCAAAAATCCTCAATAAAATACTGGCAAACCGGATTCAGCAGCACATCAAAAAGCTTATCCACCATGATCAAGTGGGCTTCATCCCTGGGATGCAAGGCTGATTCAACGTACACAAATCAATAAACATAATCCAGCATATAAACAGAACCAAAGACAAGAACCACATGATTATCTCAATAGATGCAGAAAAGGCCTTTGACAAAATTCAACAGCCCTTCATGCAAAAAATGCTCAATAAATTCGGTATTGATGGAATGTATCTCAAAATCATAAGAGCTATTTATGACAAACCCACAGCCAACATCATACTGAATGGGCAAACCTGGAACAATTCCCTTTGAAAACTGGCACAAGACAGGGATGCCCTCTCTCACCACTCCTATTCAACATAGTGTTGGAAGTTCTGGCTAGGGCAATCAGGCAAGAGGAAGAAATCAAGGGTATTCAGTTAGGAAAAGAAGAAATCAAATTGTCCCTCTTTGCAGATGACATGATTGTATATTTAGAAAACCCCATTGTCTCAGCCCAAAATCTCCTTGAGCTGATAAGCAACTTCGGCAAAGTCTCAGGATACAAAATTAATGTGCAAAAATCACAAGCATTCTTATACACCAGTAACAGACAAACAGAGAACCAAATCATGAATGAACTTCCATTCACAATTGCTTCCAAGAGAATAAAATACCTAGGAATCCAACTTCCAAGGGATGTGAAGGACCTCTTCAAGGAGAACTAAAAACCACTGCTCAGTGAAATAAAAGAGGACACACAAAAATGGAAGAACATACCATGCTCATGGATAGGAGTAATCAATATCGTGAAAATGGCCATACTGCCCAAGGTAATTTACAGATTCAATGCCATCCCCATCAAGCTACCAATGAGTTTCTTCACAGAATTGGAAAAACTGCTTTAAAGTTCATATGGAACCAAAAAAGAGCCCGCATCTCCAAGACAATCCTAAGTCAAAAGAACAAAGTTGGAGGCATCATGCTATCTGACGTCAAACAACACTACGAGGCTACAGTAACCAAAACAGCATGGTACTGGTACCAAAACAGAGATATAGACCAATGGAACAGAACAGAGTCCTCAGAAATAATACCACACATCTACAGCCATCTGATCTTTGACAAACCTGAGAAAAACAAGAAATAGGGAAAGATTCCTTATTTAATAAACGGTGCTGGGAAAATTGGCTGGCCATAAGTAGAAAGCTGAAACTGGATCCTTTCCTTACTCCTTATACAAAAATTAATTCAAGATGGATTAGAGACTTAAATGTTAGACCTAATACCATAAAACCTCTAGAAGAAAACCTAGGTAATACCATTCAGGACATAGGCATGGGCAAGGACTTCATGTCTAAAACACCAAAAGCAATGGCAACAAAAGCCAAAATTGACAAATGGGATCTAATTAAACTAAAGAGTTTCTGCACAGTAAAAGAAACTACCATCACAGTGAACAGGCAACCTACAGAATGGGAGAAAATTTTTACAATCTCCTCATCTGACAAAGGGCTAATATCGAGAACCTACAAAGAACTCAAACTAATTAACAAGAAAAAAACAAACAACCCCATCGAAAAGTGGGCAAAAGATATGAACAGACATTTCTCAAAAGAAGACTTTCATACAGCCAACAGACACATGAAAAAATGTTCATCACCACTGGACATCAGAGAAATGTAAATCAAAACCACAATGAGATACCATCTCACACCAGTTAGAATAGCAATCATTAAAAAGTCAGGAAACAACAGGTGCTGGAGAGGATGTGGAGAAATAGGAACACTTTTACACTGTTGGTGGGATTCTAAACTAGTTCAACCATTGTGGAAAACAGTATGGCGATTCCTCAAGGAAATAGAACTAGAAATACCATTTGACCTAGCCATCCCATTACTCGGTATATATACATAAAGGATTATAAGTCATGCTGCTATAAAGACACATGCACACGTATGTTTATTGTGGCACTATTCACAATAGCAAAGACTTGGAATCAACCCAAATGTCCATCAGTGCCAGACTGGATTAAGAAAATATGGCACATACACACCATGGAATTCTACGCAGCCATAAAAAAGGATGAGTTTGTGTCCTTTGTAGGGACATGGATGCAGCTGGAAACCATCATTCTCAGCAAACTATCGCAAGAGCAGAAAACCAAACACCGCATGTTCTCACTCATAGGTGAGAACTGAACAATGAGACCACTTGGACTCGGGAAGGGGAACATCACACACCGGGGCCTATCATGGGGAGGGAGGAGGGGGGAGGGATTGCATTGGGAGTTCTACCTGATGTAAATGACGAGTTGATGGGTGCTGACGAGTTGATGGGTGCAGCACAGCAACATGGCACAAGTATACATATGTAACAAACCTGCACGTTATGCACATGTACCCTAGAACTTAAAGTATAATAATAATAATAATAATAAAATAATGAAAACACAACAAGTCAAGACCTATGAGATACTTTTAAAACAGATTTCAGGAGAAAATTTATAGCTTTAAATACATACATTAAGAAAATGAAGGATCACAAATAAAAATTCTAACTTTGTACCTTCAGGAATTAAAACATAAAGCAAGCTAAAACCAATGGTAGCAGAAGGAAAAAATAATATTAGGGTGGCATTAAGTGGAATAGATCATAAAAAAATGGATAAAATTAGTGAAACCAAAATTTGGTTCTTTGCTCACATCAATAAAGTTAACAAAAGTTCAATGAACTAACCAAGAAAAAAAGACAGAAGACAAAAATTTTCTAAATCAGAAATAAAATAGAGAACTTTACTACCAACTATAGAAATAAAAACGATCATAATGAAATAGTGTGCCAATTACATGTCAACAAGTTAGATAAACAAGATTAAATGAAACAATTCCCAGGAAGACACAAACTATAGTTACTGACTAAAAAGGAAATAAAAATCTGCATATATCTCTAACAAATGAAGGGATTAAACAAGTAATTAAAAATGAAGTAGAGTCGAGGAGTATATGGCTCACTGGTGAATTCTGAAAATTTAAATAATTAGTAACCATCCTTACCAAACTTTACCAAAAAAAATGGAAGAGGAAGATATATTTCCCAATTCATTTTATAAGAATAATTTTACCCTGGTTTCAAAACCAAAGACATCATAAAAAAAGAAAATTATGATGAATATCTCTTATGAACGTAAATGCAAAAATCTTCAATAAAATGCTAACAGAAAAACAATGTATAAGAAAAATCATCCAACATAATCAAGCAGGATTTACAAAGAGATTCAAGGTTTATTAATCATATGAAAATCAACAATGTAATACACAACATTAATTGAAAAACAGACAAAAGCCTCATAATTATCTCAATAGAGACATAAAATTATTTGAAAAAAATCAACATCATTTTTCATAAGCACTCAACACATTAGAAACAAAAGGAACTTCGTCGACCTGATAAAGGGCATCTCAGAAAAAGCTACAACTAATATAATATTTAATGTGAAAGGCTTAAAGCTTTCTCCCAAGATTGGGAAAAGGCAAGTATGTTCCCTCTTGTCAACTTTATTCAACATTGTACTGAAGACTCTAGCCAGGGAAATTAGGCAAGCGAAAGAAATAAAAGACATCTAGATTGAAATTTAAGAAGTAAAACTACCTTTATTTGCAGATAACATGATCCTGTACATAGAAAATCCTAAGGAATAGACACACACACACACACACACACACACACACACACACACACGCAAGTCTATTAGAGCTAATAAAGTATTATAGTAAGGTTGCAGGATACAAGAGCAATATGAAAAAACAATCATATTTCTGTACACTTGCGATAAACAATTTGAAAATGAAATAAAGGAACAATTTCATTTTCAATGGTATCAGAAATAATAAAATACTTAGAATAAACTTATCAAAATAAATGTGAGATGTGCACAAGGAAACTCCAAAACATCTTTGAAAGAAATTAAAGAAAACCTGAGTAAGTGGGAAAACATTCTGTGTTTATGCATTGAAAGACTACCATTTAAAAAGTAATTCTCAACTATATGATCTACAAAATCAAAGCAATTCTTAAACAAATTCCAGCTCACCGTTTTCATAGAAATTTACAAACTGACTCTAAAATTCGTATGTAAGTTCAAGGGACCCAGAAAAGCCAAAAAAATTCTGAGTAATAAGAACAAATTTGGAGGACTTACATTTCCAGATTTTAAAACTTAGTACAAATAACAGTAGTCGAGACAGTGTGGTGCCGGCATAAGGAAAAACATAGATCAATGGAAAAACATAGATCAAAGTCCAGAAGTAAGTTGTCATATTTATAGTCACTTAATTTTCAACAAGTGTATCAAGATAATTTAATGGAGGGAGGATAGTTTATTCAAGAAATAGCTCTGTGTTAACTAGATATCCATATGCAAAATAATAAAATTAAACTCTTACCACATATCATATTTTAAAAATTAGCTCAAAATTGAGTACAGACCAAAGGGTAACAGCTAAAACTATAAAATTCTTAGGAAAAAAGTGGCAAAATTATTTGTGGCATTGGATTAGGCCATGGTTTCTTAGATATGACAGCAACAGTTCAAGCAACAAAAGAAAAAGATAAATAGGACTGAATAAAGCTTAAATATGTGTTCATTAAATAGACATTAGGATGAAAGTGAAAGGACAAACTTCAGTGCAGAAGAACATATTTGCAAATCACATATCTGATAAGGGTCTAGTATACGAAATATGTAACAAGCTAAACAAAAGACAAATAATATAACTTAAAAATAAAGGGTCAGAATAAACATTTTTTCAAATAAAATGTACAAATGATCAATAGGCACATGAAAAAATGCTCAACATCAGTAGTCATTAGAGAAATACAAAGTAAAACTGCAATAAAAACTACTTCAAACCCACTAGAATGTCTGTAACAACAACAACAGAAATATCACAGAAAGTAACAAATGTCAGAAAGGATACAGAGAGATAGGAACCCTCATACATTGGTGGAATATAAAGTGATATACTCACTGTGTAAAACAGTGTAGTGGCTCCTCAAATAGTTAAACATAGTTACCAAATTACTCAGTAATTTTACTTTTAGGAATATGTATGGAAGAATTGAAAACATACACCCACACAAAAACTTGTTCATGAATGCTTGTAGCATCATTATTTCTATTAGCTAACAATGAAACAACCCAGATGTACATCAACAGATGAAATGGATAAATAAATTGTGATATATTCATACAATGGAATTTTATTCAGCGCTAACAAATCAAGTTATTTGTATCAAATTCTGTATTGATGCATGTTACAACATAGATAAAATTTGAAAATATCATGCTAAGAAGTCAGACACAAAAGGCCACATATTTTATGATTCCATTTATATAAAATGTCCAGAACAGGCAAATTCATTGACACAGAAATATTAGTGGGTGCCAGTGGATTGGAAAAGGGAAATTGGGAGTAATGCTAATGGGTACAAGAGTGATTAAAATGTTCTGGAATTAGATAGTGGTGATTGTTGCACAGCTTTGTAAGTTGTACACTGTAAAGGGGTTGGTTTTATGCTATGTGAATCATATCTCAATTTTTAAAATGCATGGGGAAGAGATAGTGTCAGCACAAGTTACAAACCATTATTAGTCTATACTCAAGGAAGATTTCATTGCCTCTTTCATAAATATTTGTATATTTGTAATTAATATCCTTATCTACTTTTATATTTCATAAAAGATTTGAAAGGATTTACATTAATGATGGATACAAAATATTTAAAATTAAAATTTAAAACTTGCAAAATATAAAAAAGAAAGGGGAATTTTGGCAATTGAGAATCAGATATAGTTCTGAGATTTCTGGCAACCAAGACAAAAAAGGAAATAATAAACTGTATTAGGTCATAATCCAATAAGAAAAAGCATACTACTCATTGGGAGTGAGAAAATTTTCTTGTGTCCTCCTAAGAAGAATGATAGATCTCTAAGTTAGGATAACATAAAGTTATAAGTGTTAGACTATTTATATAACAGTATTTTTCACTCAAGTTGATGAATGTTTCAACTGTTTTCTCACATTGATTCTTGAGAAGGGCACTCTTGATGAATGACATCAGGTAAGCATATAAGCGAGTATTAGGCAGAAAACCAGTTGAGTTGGGAAGCTCAGTTTGTGCAGAAAGAGCCAGGTTAGGTGAATATGTGAATATGGCTGGGGCCTAGGTTGGAAATGCTGGTCAGTTTGTTTTGCTGGGCCCATTGGAGCCTTGGTACATTGGCCTTCTATTTGTCTGTGGCATAAGGAGTATGTTGGGGAAAGTAAAGCTTTCAGCAAAGCAAGTCCCTTGCCTTTGAGTGGCATCAGTCACAAGCTCCAAGTTTGCCATAAAAATATGAGGTGACAACTTCTCTCCCAGAAACCCTGGAGGTCCTCCTGACTATAGAAGGAAGAGTGCTAGGAAGGCCTGCCTGTAAGGAAACTTGAGTCCTTCGGAATTTTACCATGGAGAAAGGAGAGTTAGTCGATCCAATTTTCTTTGATTCTTCCCTAACGTTAGACTAATTTGCCACTGAAGGACACCTCCAGGGGCAGACCTGACACTGACTTTTATCTCCTGCAACCAGGTGGGCCATCTGTTCTTCTGGCTGATATCTGGCTGTTGGATAAAATAGAAGTCATGCACGGATGTTCTTTTCCAGTGACTGGTACCTAAAAACAGAGGTGACCACGTTGTCCGAGCACTTCTCCAAAGCTGTCACTAAGGAAGACTTAGTAGTCTATTTGCAAACAGATTTGACCCGTTATTCTCCTGAATTACTCAGCTTTGTAACTTTTAGTGGAATGCTGATAGCCTTTTCCAGTGGGCTGACATTAATATCAAAGGTTTCTTCTGGGCCTGGAATGGGAGCTCTGTTGAAAACTAATCCTAAGGGGGTCTCTGCACAGCTGATAAGGGAAAAAAAATACCACTGAGGCTTGAGTTTTCAAAATAAATGACACTAACTTATGTTGACATTTCCTGTACTTTATTTTAAAAACCTGAAAGAAAACTGTTAGTGAAGTCTGCTGTAATGCAGACTGATAAAAGGAAAATATTTAAATTTTTAAAAGCAAACAGAAATAACAACAAAAAAAAAATCCATCCTAAATTCAAAATAACCTGCAGACACTTAGAATTCAGACTTCTGGCCTGTGAGACAGAAAACTGTGAGACAATAAATTTCTGTTGTTTAAGCCATCCAGTTTGTGATACTTCATTATGATTACTCTAGAAAACTAATACAATAAATTTAACATTTCATAATTACAGTTATGTTCTGCACAACGATATTTCACTCAATGACGGACCACATATACAACAGTGGTTTCAGAAGGTTATAATGGAGCTGATAAATTTTTGTCACCTAGTGACATGGTAGCAATTGTAACACCACAGTGTAGCACATTACTCATGTGTTTGTAGTGATGCTGGCATAAAAGAAACCTACTGCACTGACAGGCATTATAAAAGTACAATATAGAACATACAATTATGTACAGTTGTAATACTTGATAATGATAAACAACTGTTACTGGTTTTGTATTTATTATACTACACATAGTATTGTTATTTTAGAGTGTACTTTTTCTATTTATTATGAAAAGTTAACTGTAAAGCAGCCTCAGGCATGGCGTGCAGGAGATATTCCAGAAAAAGTCATTGTTATCATAGTCGATGATAGCTCCATGTGCGTTATTACCCCTAAAGACCTTCCAGTGGGATGAGATGTGGAGATAGGGGACAGTGATATTGGTTATTCATGATCTTGATATTGTGCAGGCCTAGGTTCATGTGTGTGTTTGTGTATTAACATTTTTAAAAAATTTAAAAATTTTAAAAATTAAAAATAGAAAAAAGCTTATAGAATAAAGGTATAAACAAAGAAAATATTTTTATGCAGTTGCACAATGTGTGTTTTATGGTAAATGCTATTGCAAAAGAGTCAGAAAGTTAAAAAAGTTTATAAAGTTAAAAAGTTGCAGTAAGCAAAGATAATTTATTAATAAAGAAAGTTGTTAACGTAAGTGTAGTGTAGCCCAAGTGTACAGTGTTTATAAAGTCTACATTAGTGAACAGTATTGTCCTACAACTTCACATTCATTCATCACTCACTCACTGACTCACCCATAGCAACATCCAGTCCTGTAAGCTCCATTCATGGTAAGTGCCCTAGACAGGTGTGCCATTTTTAATCTTCTATACCACATATTTACAGTACTTTTTGTTTGTTTATATTTAGATACACAAATACATACCTTTGTGTTAAAATTGCCTCCCGTATTCAGTATAGTAACATGCTCTTTAAGTTATACAGGTGTGTAGCCTAGGAGCAACAAGCTATACCATATTAGCCTAGGTATGTATTAAGCTATACCATCTAGGCTTGTAGAAGTAACACTCTGTGATGTTTGCAGAGCAATGAAATAGCCTAACACATTTAGACATTCTTACTTGGCTCATATGTAATCCATGCATGAAGGCACAAAATATGTTGACAGCAAAATTCCAGTGTGCCAGCAAGTGTGCAATTTGAGCTCCAGAAGCTTCTTAGGAACATGTATTAGGTTGGTGCAAAAGTGATCGCAGTTCTTGTCATTACTTTTAATAACAACTATCTCATAAATAAGTTTTGAAGGTTAAATATAAAGTGCCTGTAATAGTACCTGATACAGAACATATGTGGTTTTAATGGTAAAAAAAAAAAAAAAAAACACAATTACTTTCGCATTCACCTAAAGAGGGGGGATTCATTTGACAGTGAAACATTGAAGTAACTGTAGATTAAATGACTTCTCAATTATTCAGTGGGAGATTCTTCCAGATAGCATTCAATTAGAAATTATTTTATTTCTGTTCAAAGTCAGACACATTTATATAACAGCAGTGCAAGCAGACATATTTGCAGAATTACATTTACTTATATATGCTTATATGCAATATTGTATGCATTTCATCATTATAATGTCGTTCTGTTACATGTTAAAAGTTTTGAGTGGTGTGTGTATGTATGTATATATCTTCTTTTGCACACTGTGAAAACTCACATACTCCAGGAGAGGGGATCATAGTTTAAGATCTTAATTAGCAACTACCCAAATTAGTAGTGCATCTTTCAGCTGAAGGGATGAGGGAGGCAACATTTGGGAGTAGGTTGAAGACAGACTACAAAGATAGGAAAAAATTGGTTACATCTTTATCTAAGAACATTCCTGAAAGAGATAATATAGGTGAGAGAATACTAAGCAACTTGGTGAGCCCCAGGTAATCTTGCAACACACTGACATTTTTTACTTCTGTTCAGTTACTTCCTGCAGAAAGTACAATATGAACATTGGGTCGCCAGGAGTTGGTTTGCCTCGATCCCTGGGGTTGGGAGAATCGTAAAGAGTTGAAGTGGTTTAGAGTTTTTTAGAATTTTCTGGAATGTATTCTTCAGATCCTCATTGTAATAATGCCCCTGAGAAGATTTCCAACATATAAACTCTACTCTAGACCAGAAACTTTATTTAATAATTATGGATGTGTTTATCTGAATATGGAATCATTTGTATCTTGCCTGGTTGCTGTAAACTGTTAATCATTTCCTCTCCCGGTAACATTAACAATGGTCATACATTGTGTATTAGGTACTATTGTAGGGACTTTATATTTAACCTTCAAAACACCTTTATGAGATAGGTGTTATTATTTTCATTTTACAAAAACATTGAGAATTTGTGGAAGAAGACAAGGATACCCACTCTAGCCACTCCTACTCAATACAGTTAACCAGGGAGATGAAAGATCTCCATGAAAATAATTACAGAATACTGTTGAAAGAAATTGAAGATGACACAAAGAAGTGGAAAAATAGTCCATCTTCATGGATAGGAAGAATTAATATTGTTAAAATTGCCATACTGCCCAAAGAAATTTACAGATTCAATGCTATTCCTATCAAACTCCCAATGACTTTCTTCACAGAACTAGAGAAACCTATGCTAAAATTCATACAGAACCCAAAAAGAGCTTGAAAAGCCAAAGCATTCCTAAGAAAAAAGAACAGACCTGAAACATTACATTACCTGACTTCAAACCATGTTACAAGGCTACAGTAATGAAAATAGCATGATACTCATACACAAACAAACACATAAACCAATGGAACAGAAAAGAGAGGCCAGAAATAAAGCCACACAACTGCAACCATCAGATGTTCAACAAAGTCAACAAAAACAAGCAATGGAGAAAGGCATCCCTATTAAATAAATAATGCTGGGATAACTGGCTAGCCATATGCAGAAGACTGAAACAGGACTACTTTCTTACACCATTTAAGAATTTAACTCAAGATGTATGAAAGACTTTAATGCAAAATCTAAAATTATAAAAACCCTTGAAGAAAACCTATGGTTTACTATTCTGGACATAGGACCTGGTAAAGATTTCATGATGAAGATACTAAAAGCAATTGCAAAAAAAAAAAAAATGACAAATGGGACATAATTAAACTAAACGGCTTCTACACAGCAAAAAAAAAAAAAAAAAAAAAAAAAAAAAAAATCATCAACAGAGTAAACAGACAACATGCAGAATGGGAGAAAATACTTGCATACTATTCCTCTGACAAAAGTCTAATATGCAGAATCTATAAGGAACTTAAACAGATTAGCAAGCAAAAACCACGCAAACCCATTAAAAACAGGATAAAGGAAATTAACAGACATTTCCCAAAAGAAGGCACACACACACAGCCAACAAGCATATGAAAAAATGCCCAACATCACTAATTACTAGAGAAATGCAAATCAAAACCACAATGAGACACCATTTCACACCAGTAAGAATGGCTATTATTAAAGAGTCAAAAATAACAGATGCTGGCATGGTTTTGGAGAAAAGAGAACGTTTATACACTGCTGATGGGAATGTAAATTAGTCCAGTCATTGGGAAAAGCAATTTGGCAATTTCTCAAAGAACCTAAAACAGAACTACCATTCAACCCGGCAATGCCATTATTGAATATACACCTAAAGGAATATAAATCATTCTACCATAACAACACATGAACACGTATGTTCAACAGGATGATCTACTTAGCATTATGTTTAAATATAATACTTGGTGTCACATACTGTTCCTAAATCAATGGCGTGGTAGAAAACAAAGTGTAACGAAATGGGATTGAAGCTGGCTGAATTTAGAGATGAGGTAGCCTTAGAAGTAAGTGTTAGAAAGTTACCTTAAAACCTGGGTTTTTATGGGCCCACCGTCTTTTGTGGAGACAGACAGGGAAATAGATTTATTTCTTCCATTAAAACTGCACACTTTATGAACATGTGACAGCAATAACATTGGCTAACATCTATAGAGTACTCACTATGTATCAGCAGAGTCATCACATTGTCCAAATCTAAAAAGCATAATTCACGCTATATTCTATGTAAATGGCATCCCCTGAAATTGGGTAATTAGTAGTACTAGATGTGAGGCACTGTTCTAAACACTTTACATATACTATCCCAATATAATACTTATAACAACCCTAGGAGGTATGTACCATTATTATATCCACTGGACTGATGAAGGAGCTGAGGTATGGAGAATATAAGTAACTAGGTCAAGGTTACATAGCAAGTGACAAAAAGTAGATTTAAATATAGCCAATTTAAATGTAGAGGCCATGATCATAACCACTACACATACTGTCTCTACAAAACTAGAAAAGTGTTTATGGATTTAGAAATGAAGAGACAGCAGTGCTTGGATGAAGAGCATCTGAATGAAGTTAGGAGGTAAAATGTATGCCAATGCTTTTTTCACATTTGCTAAACCTGAGCCACACATTTGATTCTGAACTTTTGAGCTGTCAGTGCAGAGGGAAAACCTATCAACTGTATGAGCTGTACTATCTTAACAACAAATATTGTTACTAATGTCAGATAACTAGCCTCTCATGAGACCTTTTCAAGAAGACATTGTGAGCAGTATCAACAGGACCTTGACAATAAACACAGCAACTTGTTTAAGGGCTGTTTCTAACAATTTCCCTTATTTTACTTCAATGCCTTAATGCCAAAATGATCTTCCATAAAAGATTTCATTGATCTATACTATGTCAAAATAAAGTAGCCCAGCAGTCCAGATTAACAATTCTCTGGTGACCTGGATTAAGCTAGAAATAGATTGTAAAGCATCCAAGGGGAAGTCCCCTTCAGGGACTTCACTATAAATACAAGCTTTCTCAAATTAGATTTTGAAAGTGGTGAGCAGCAATACATGCCAAGTTATTCTGTGTTAGAACCTGACCTTTCTCTTCCTTCCTTCCTTCCCTCCCTCCTTCCTTCCTTCCTTCTTTCTTTCTCTTTCTTTCTTTCTCTCTCTCTCTCTTTCTTCTTTCTTTCTTTCTTTCTTTCTTCATTTATTTTTCTTTCTTTCTTTTTTCTTTCTCTATCTCTTTTCCTGAAGGTCTCACTCTCTCACCCAGACTGGAGGGCAGTGTAACCATAGCTCACTAAAACTTCAAACACCTGGGCTCATGTCATACTCCCACCTCAGCATCCTGAGTAACTAAAACTACAGTTGCATGTCACCATCCCTGGCTATTTATTATTTTATTTTATTTTATTTTATTTTATTTTATTTTATTTTATTTTATTTTTGTAGAGATGGAGTCTCACTATGGTTCCCCGGTTGGTCTTAAACTACTTGCCTCAGATTTTGCCAAGATGGCTAACTAGACTCAGCAAGGTGGAACAGCTGCCACCAAGGGATGCAGACTACTAGCGTACTTCTAACAAATCTTCAGAGGGAAGGCACCAAGATGGATGGAGGGAAGTCACAGAAGCTGGGCTGAATGGGCAGGAATCTGGGAACTCTACCTGGGACTATTGTGCACCTGGATTCATTTCCTGCCCCCACAATGGATTCAGGGAAATAGGTGAGTTAACAAGGAGCAATGTATTCTCACCATGGGCCTCTGGAACTCCAGCAGGAGGAGATACTTCGACCACTATGGACACTCGGGTGGCAGAGACTGCTGCTTAGAGAAACGGTAGGGGCAGCATGCCAGCTGATGTGGAGCGCAGAGAGATTAGTGTGAGAGCATTTGTAGCAGAGCACATCCAG
This sequence comes from Papio anubis, assembly GCF_008728515.1. Lineage (NCBI taxonomy): Eukaryota > Metazoa > Chordata > Mammalia > Primates > Cercopithecidae > Papio > Papio anubis. The sequence continues at coordinate 68,943,742 of NC_044996.1, forward strand.
AGACGGCCATCCTCTTAGGTTTGACTTGTCCCTATAGGAGACTTTAGCCCTAGGGGAACTGTCAATCCTGAATTCTGCAGGGTGGTCTTACCCATCAGACATGGCCAATCAGACCTGAGCACCACTTGGTCTGCTGGCCTCTACAGGGGTTGCTGGCTGGCTACACCTGCTTGCGGGGCAGCCTTGGGTGCCCTGGGGAGTCACATCATAGCTTCTGTGCTGGTGGACTGTGCTTATCCAGTGAAGAGCTCCAGCAAGGTGGCCTCCATGGTCATGCACCAGCCTGCATGCTCCCTTCCACACACTACAGCTTCCCCTAGACCCACGGCAACTACTCATTACTTTTCAGGTCCATGTCTGCATAGGTGGATTTTGCTTTTTTTGGCCCACCAGTGTACTAGGGTGCATGCACCCTTCCCTGCTACTACTGTGGTGGGAGTGCAGACACCCCTTGTACCCCTGCTAACTGCCATTGCAAATGGAGACTTGGCAGGAAAAGAGCCAGCCAGCGCCACCTACACCAGCACCCCATCCTTGCACTAACACTGCCTTGGAAGTGAGATAAGGTGCAGAAAACAGCAGATACTCCCCTGTCCTGAGTGACTACTCCATTTTGTGACACACAGAGAAGACACACAGACCTGCACCTGCTAACACCGAGCCCCTGAGAAAAGACCACCACCAGCAGGACTGCACAGTCATCAGCAGGGACCCTCCCCCATACTCCCACCCATGAGATGCATTGCCTCCACGACTGTGGCGAATGTCTGCATGGAAGCAAGCACCCAAACACCCACTAGCACCCTGCAGCAATTAGTGAGTGTGCACCACACCATACTGCTGGCACATGTGAATGAGGATATATCCCACTGTTCACAGCACTATGAAATGCTTTGGCTGACGTGACTCATCAAAGGGTAGTGGCCAGGGCATCTGGGAGCAACTTGGTTTCCCTTAACTCAGCACAGTGGGTTTCTAAGCACACGGAGCCAGGAGAAAAAAGTCAGGCCTAATACAAGTCCCTCAGAGTTAGAGCACACAATCCAGGAGTTAGGAGCTTAGTGTTAGCCCCATAAAACAATTCAGAAATGAAGCCAGTCGGCCGAATACAGTTTATACCAAAGTCAACACATCAAGATCATCGAATAGAATAAAAGAAAGAAACAACCATCCAAAGGTCAGCAACTTCAAAGGCTGAAGTGACATCATCCCACAAAGATGAGACAAAAATATATATATACACAGCAAGAAAACTCTGACAACTCAAAAAGCCAGAGTGCATACTTTCCTCCAAACTACTGCACTACCTTTCTAGTGAGAGTTCTGAACAGGGCTGAGATGGCAGAAATGATAGAAATAGCACTCACAAATATGAATAGTCACAAAGATAATTGAGATGTAGGAATTTCAGGAAGCTAAGAATCATGTTGAGACTTCTACGAGGGGCGGAGCAAGATGGCCAAATAGGAACAGCTCCAGTATCCAACTCCCAGCGCGAGCAACACAGAAGACTGGTGATTTCTGCATTTTCAACTGAGGTACTGGGTTCATCTCACCAGGGAGTGCCGGACAATCGGTGCTGGTCAGCTGCTGCAGCCCGACCAGTGAGAACTGAAGCAGGGCAAGGCATCGCCTCCCCTGGGAAGCGCAAGGGAGAAGGGAATCCCTTTTCCTAGCCAGGGGAACTGAGACACATAACACCTGGAAAATCAGGTAACTCCCACCCCAATACTGCACTTTAAGCAAATGGGCACACCAGGAGATTGTAACCCACACCTGACCGGGAGGGTCCCATGCCCATGGAGCCTCCCTCATTGCTAGCACAGCAGTCTGCGATCTAACCGCAAGGCAGCAGCGAGGCTGGGGGAGGGGTGCCCGCCATTGCTGAGGCTTAAGTAGGTAAACAAAGCCTCTGGAAAGCTCCAACTGGGTGGAGCTCACAGCAGCTCAAGGAAACCTGCCTGTCTCTGTAGACTCCACCTCTGGGGACAGGGCACAACTAAACAACAACAAAAGCAGCAGAAACCTCTGCAGACCCAAACAACTCTGTCTGACAGCTTTGAAGAGAGCAGTGGATCTCTCAACACGGAGGTTGAGATCTGAGAAGGGACAGACTGCCTGTTCAAGTGGGTCCCTGACCCCTGAGTAGCCTACCTGGAAGACATCCCCCACTAGGGGCAGTCTGACATCCCACACCTCACAGGGTGGAGTACACCCCTGAGAGGAAGCCTCCAAAGCAAGAATCAGACAGGTACAATCGCTGTTCAGCAATATTCTATCTTCTGCAGCCTCTGCTGCTGATACCCAGGCAAACAAGGTCTGGAGTGGACCTCAAGCAATCTCCAACAGACCTACAGCTGAGGGTCCTGACTGTTAGAAGGAAAACTATCAAACAGGAAGGACACCTACACCAAAACCCCATCAGCACATCACCATCATCAAAGACCAGAGATAAAACCACAAAGATGGGGAAAAAAGCAGGGCAGAAAAGCTGGAAATTCAAAATAAGAGCTGATCTCCCCCGCAAAGGAGCACAGCTCATCGCCAGCAACGGATCAAAGCTGGATGGAGAATGACTTTGACGATGAGAGAAGAAAGCTTCAGTCCATCAAACTTCTCAGAGCTAAAGGAGGAATTACGTGACTCCAAAGAAAGAAAACTAAAAATCTTGGAAAAAAAAGTGGAAGAATTCGATAGAGTAATTAATGCAGAGAAGGTCATAAACTAAAATGAAAGAGATGAAAACCATGACCTGAGAAATACTGCGACAAATGCACACAAGCTTCAGTAACTCAACATCAACTGGAAGAAAGAGTATCAGCCATTGAGGATCAAATGACCTAAATGAAGCGAAGAGAAACCAAAAGAAAAAAGAAGAAAAAGAAATGAACAAAGCCTGCAAGAAGTATGAGATTATGTAAAAAGACCAAATCTACGCCTGATTGGGGTGCCTGAAAGTGAGGGGAAATGGAACCAAGTTGGAAAAATACTCTTCAGGATATCATCCAGGAGAATCCCCAACCTAGTAGGGCAGGCCAACATTCAAATCCAGGAAATACAGAGAATGCCACAAAGATACTCCTTGAGAAGAGCAACTCAAAGACATTACAATTGCCAGATTCACCACAAAAGTTGAAATGAAGGAAAAATGTTAAGGCAGCCAGAGAGAAAGGTCGGTTACCCACAAAGCAGCTCTTCCATCAGACTAACAGCAGATCTCTCGCAGAAACTCTACAAGCCAGAAGAGAGTGGGGGCCAATATTCAACATTCTAAAGAAAAGAATTTTAAACCCAGAATTCCATATTCAGCCAAACTAAGTTTCAGAAGTGAAGGAGAAATAAAATCTTTACAGATAAGCAAATGCTGAGATTTTGTCACTCACTAGGCCTGCCTTGGTGGCGACCCGAAGCACTAAACATGGAAAGGAACGACCGGGTACCAGCCCTTGCAAAACATAAAATGTAAAGACAATCAAGGCTAGAAAGAAAAATGCATCAATTAACGAGCAAAATTTCCAGTTAATATCATAATGGCAGGATCATGTGCACACATAACAATATTAACCTTTAAATGTAAATGGACTAAAAGCTCCAATTAAAAGACACAGACTGGCAAAATGGATAATAAAGAGTCAAGACCCATCATCAGTCTGTTGTATTCAGGAGACCCATCTCACATGCAGAGACATACGAGGGCTCAAAAATAAAGGGATGGAGGAAGATTTACCAAGCAAATGGAGAACAAAAAGCAGGGTTGCAATACTAGTCTCTGATAAAAATAGACTTAAACCATCAAAGATCAAAAGAGACAAAGAAGGCCATTACACGGTAAAGGGATCAATTCAACAGGAAGAGCTAACTATCCTAAATATATATGCACCCAATACACAGGAGCACCCAGATTCATAAAGCAAGTCCTTAGAGACTTACAAAGACACTTAAATTCCCATACACACAATGGAATGGGGAGACTCTCAACACCCACTGGCCGTAACATTAGGCACATCAACGGTAGGACAGGTTTAAATAAGGATATCCAGGAATTCAACTCATCTTTGCAGCAAGCAGACTCATTAGACATCTATAGAACTCCAATCTCGGAATCAACAGAATATACATTCTTCTCACCACCACATTGTTCTATTCCAAAATTCGATCACATAATTGGAAGTAAAGCACCTTCAGCAAATGTACAAGAACAGAAAGTATAACAAACTGGTCTCAGACCACAGTGCAATCAAACTAGAACTCAGGACTAAGAAAACTCAATCGAAACTGCTCAACTACATGGAAACTGAAAACCTGCTCCTGAAAGAGACTACTGGGTACATAATCTAAATGAAGGCAGAAATAAAGATGTTCTTGAAACCAATGAGAACAAAGATACAACATACCAGAATCTCTGGGACACATTTAAAGCAGTGTGTAGAGGGAAATTTATAGCACTAAATGCCCACAAGAGAAAGCAAGAAAGATCTAAAATTCTAATATCATCAGGAACAAAAGAATTGAGAAGCAAGAGCAAACACATTCCAAAGCTTGGGGCAGAAGGCAAGAAATAACTAAGCAGAACTGAAGGAGATATATCAAAAACCCTACAAAAAAATCAATGAATCCAGGAGTTGGTTTTTTGAAAAGATCAACAAAATTGATAGACCACTAGCAAGACTAATAAAGAAGAAAAGAGATGAATCAAATAGACAATAATAAAAACCATAAAGGGGATATCACCAATCGAACCCCACAGAAACATGTAAACTACCACATCAGAGAATACTATAAACACCTCTAATGCTAAATAAACTAGAAAATCTAGAAGAAATGAATAATTTCCAAGACTAACCAGGAAGACGTTGGAATCCCCTGAATAGACCAATAGTAGGCTCTGAAATTGAGGCAATAATTAATAGCCTAGCAACCAAACAAAGTCCAGGACCAGATGGATTCACATAGCTGAATTCTACCAGAGGTATAAGGAGGAGTTGAACCCATTCTTTCTGAAACTATTCCAATCATTAGAAAAAGAGGGAATCCTCCTAACCCATTTTATGAGGCCAACATCATCCTGGATACCAAACCCTGGCAGAGACACAACCAAAAAAAGAGAATTTTAGACCAATATCCCTGATGAACATCAATGCAACAATCCTCAATAAAATACTGGCAAACCAGATTCAGCAGCACCTCAAAAAGCTTATCCACCATGATCAAGGGGCTTCATCCCTGGGATGCAAGGTTGGTTCAACATTCGCAAATCAATAAACATAATCCAGCATATAAACAGAACCAAAGACAAGAACCACTGATTATCTCTGCTAATAGATGCAGAAAAAGGCTTTTGACAAAATTCAACAGCCCTTCATGCTAAAAACGCCAATAAAATTCTGGTATTGATGGAATGTACTTCAAAATAATAAGAGCTCTTTATGACAAAACCCACAGCCAATATCATATACTAATGGGCAAAAACTGGACAAATTCCTTTGAAAACTTAAGTACGTAGCATTAGATGCCTTCTCACCATACTCCTATTCAACATAATGCTGGTGTCACTAGGGCAATTAGGCAAGAGAAAAAATTAAAAGGTATTCAGTTAGAAAAGAAGAAGTCAAATTGTCCCTGTTTGCAGATGACATGATTGTATATATTTAGAAACCCCATTGTCTCAGCCCAAATCTCCTTAAGCTGATAAGCAACTTCAGCAAAGTCTCGGATACAAAATTAATGTGCAAAATCACAAGCATTCTTATACACCAGTAAGAGAGACAAACAGAGAGCCAAATCATGAATGAACTTCCATTCACAATCACTCAAAGAGAATAAAATATCTAGGAATCCAACTTCCAAGGATGTAAAGGACCTCTTCAAGGAGAACTACAAACCACTGCTCAGTGAAATAAAAAGACGACACACAATAAAATGGAAGAACATACTCATGCTCATGGATAGGGAAGAATCAATATCGTGAAAATGGCCATACTGCCTAAGGTTATTTGAGAGATAGATCCAATGCCATCCCCATCAAGCTACCAATGAGTTTCTTAACAGAATTGAAAAACTGCTTTGAAAGTTCATATGGAACCAAAAAGAGCCCGTGATTCCAAGACAATCCTAAGTCAAAAGAACAGCTGGAGGCATCACGCCACCTGACTTCAAACTATCTTCACAAGGCTACAGTAATCCAAAACAGCATGGTACTGGCACTCAAAACAGAGATATAGACCAATGGAACAGAACAGAGTCCTCAGAAATAATACCACACATCTACAGCCATCTGATCTTTGACAAACCTGAGAAAAACAAGAAATGGGGAAAGGATTCCCTATTTAATAAATGGTGTTGGGAAAATTGATAGCCATAAGTAGAAAGCTGAAATGGATCCTTTCCTTACTCCTTATACCTAAAAATTAATTCAAGATGGATTAGAGACTTAAATGTTAGACCAAATACCATAAAAACTTAGAAGAAAACTCTAGGTAGTACCCATTCAGGACATAGGCATGGGCAAAAAGACTCATGTCTAAAAACACCAAAAAGCAACGCAGCAAAAGCCACAAAATTGACAAATGGGATCTTAATTAAACTAAAGAGCTCTGTACAGCAAAAAGAAACTACCATTGGAGCCAACAGGCCACCTACAGAATGGGAGAAAAATTTTTACATCTACCCATCTGACAAAGTGGCTAATATCCAGAACCTACAAAGAACTCGCTAAAACAAATTTACAAGAAAAACAAACAACCCCATCAAAAAGGGCAAAGGATATGAACAGACATTTCTCAAAAAAGAAGAAGAGACCATACAGCCAACAGACACATGAAAATGCCTCATCATCACTGGCCATCAGGAGAATGTAAATCAAAACCAATGAGATACCATCTCACACCAGTTAGAATGGCAATCATTAAAAAAGTCAGCAAACAACAGGTGCTGGAGAGAGGATGTGGAGAACAGGAACACTTTTACACTGTTGGTGGGATTGAAACTAGTTCTACCATTATGGAAAACAGTATGGCTTATTCCTCAAGGATCTAGGAACTAGATGTACCATGACCCAGCCATCCCATTACTGGGTATATACCCAAAGGATTATAAATCATGCTGCTATGTTATCACATGCACACGCATGTTTATTGTGGCACTATTCACAATAGCAAAGACTCTGGAATCAACCCAGCGTCCATCAGTGACACAGACTGGATTAAGAGAATGTGGTACATATATACCATGGAATGCTATGCAGCCATAAAAAGGATGAATTTGTGTCCTTTGTAGGGACATGGATGCAGCTGGAAACCATCATTCTCAGAAAACTATCACAAGAACAGAAAACCAAACACCGCATGTTCTCACTCATAGGTGGGAACTGAACAATGACATCTCTTGGACTCGGGAAGAGGAACATCACACACTGGGGCTTATCATGGAGAGGGGACAGGGGGGAAGGATTGCATTGGAAGTTATACCTGATGTAAATGACGAGTTGATGGGTGCTGACGAGTTGATGGGTACAGCACATCAACATGGCACAAGTATACATATGTAACAAACCTGCACGTTATGCACATGTACCCTAGAACTTAAAGTATAATAATAATAATAATAAAAAGAATCATGTTGAAATAATACAGGAGCTGACAGACAAAAATAGCCAGTATAGAAAAGAACATAACAAACCTGATAGAGCTGCTAAACATACTGCGCAAATTTTATAATGCAATCTCAAGTGTTATAGCAGAATAAGCCAAGCTTAAAGAAGAATCTCTGAGTTTGAAGACTGACTTTCTGAAATAAGGCAGGCAGATAAGAATAGAGAAAAACAATAAAAAGGATCAAACAATACCTCTGAGAAATAAGGGATTATGTAAAGACATAAAATCTATGACTCATTAGTGTTCCTGAAACAGATGGGGAGAGTGTAAATAACTTAAAAATTATATTTCTGAATATCATTTATGAGAATTTCCCCAACCAAGATAAAAAGGAGAGGCCTGCTAAATATTCAGAAAATGCAGAGAACCTCATCAAGATATTTCACCAAAGATCATCCCTAATACACATAATCATAAGATTCTCCAAGGTTGAAATGAAAGAAAAAATGTTAAAGGCAACTAAAAAGGAACGTCATATCACCTACAAAGGGAAGCCCATCAGACTAAGAGTGGACATCCCAGCAGAAACCCTACAAGCCAGAAGAGATTGGGGACCAATATTCAGCATTCTTAGAGAAAAGAAATTCCAACCCAGGATTTCGTATATGGCCAAAGTAAGCTTCACAAGGGAAGAAATAAGAAAAATAAGATCCTTTTAAGACAAGCAAATGCTGAGGGAATTTATTACCAGCAGACCTGCCTTATGAGAGTTCCTGAGAGAAGCACTAAACATGGAAAGAAAAGACCATTACTGGCCAATACAATAACACATTTAGGTACACATTTAGGTTACTACGCAGATTCTATGAAGAAAACACACAATAAAGAAAACACACAAATGAGTCTGCATAGTAACCAGTAACATCCTGATGACAGAATCAAGTCCACACATTTCAACACTAACCTTGAATGTGAATGGAATAAAAGACTCAATTAAAAGGCATAGAGTGTCAAGTTGGGTAAACAACCAAGACCCAATGGTACACTATCTTCAAGAGACCCATCTCGTATGCAGTGACACACATAGACTCAAAATTAAAAAAAAAAAAAAATAAGGGGTGGGGGGTGGGGGAAATCTACCAAGCAAAGGAAAACAGAAAAAAGAAGGAGTTGCAATCCTAATTTCAGACAAAGAAGACTTACATCAACAAAGATGAAAAAGACAAAGAAGGGCATTACATATTGATAAAGGGTTTAATTCAACAAGAAAACCTAACTATCTTTTTTTTTTTTTTTTTTAATTTATTTATTATTATACTTTAAGTTGTAGGGTACATGTGCATAACATGCAGGTTTGTTACATATGTATACTTGTGCCATGTTAGTCTGCTGCACCCATCTTAAATATATGTGCACCCGGCCGGGCGCGGTGGCTCAAGCCTGTAATCCCAGCACTTTGGGAGGCCGAGACGGGCGGATCACGAGGTCAGGAGATCGAGACCATCCTGGCTAACACGGTGAAACCCCGTCTCTACTAAAAAAATACAAAAAACTAGCTGGGCGAGGTGGCGGGCGCCTGTAGTCCCAGCTACTCGGGAGGCTGAGGCAGGAGAATGGCGGGAACCCGGGAGGCGGAGCTTGCAGTGAGCTGAGACCCGGCCACAGCACTCCAGCCTGGGTGACAGAGTGAGACTCCGTCTCAAAAAAAAAAAAAAAAAAAAAAAATATATGTGCACCCAACACGGAAGCACCCAGATTCATATAGCAAGTTATTAGAGACCATCGAAGAGATTTAAGACTCCCACACAATAATAGAGAGAGAATTCAACACCACACTGACAGTATTAGACAGATCACTGAGGCAAAAAGTTAACAATGATATTCAGTACCTAAGCTCAGCAAGGGATCAAATGGTCCTAATAGACATCTACAGAACTCTGCCCCCCAAAACAACAGAATATACATTCTTCTCACGGCATCATGGTATGTAATGTGAAATCAATCACATACTCGGACATAAAGCACAACTCAGCAATTGCAAAAGAATCGAAATAATACAAACCACTGTCTTGAACCACAGCACAATTAAAAAAGAATTCAAGACTAAGAAAATAGTTCAAAACCCAATGAGAACACATGGTCACAGGGAGGGGAACATCACACACCGGGCCTGTTTGGGGGTGGGGACCTGGGGGAGGGATAGAGTTAGGAGAAATATCTAATGTAAATGACAAGTTGATGAGTGCAGCAAGCCAACATGGCACATGTATACCTATGAAACAAACCTGCACGTTGTGCACATGTATCCTAGAACCTAAAGTATAATAATAAAAAAAGTCAAAAAAAGAAAAAAAGAAAGTTCAAAACCATAAAATTACATGGAAATTGAATAACCTGCTCCTGAATGACTTTAGGGTAAATAATGAAATTGAAGCAGAAATTAAGAATTCTTTTAAATTAATAAGAAGAAAAACACAGCTTATCAAAATTTGGGGGACACAGCTAAGTCAGTGTTAAGAGGAAAATTCATAGCAGTAAATGCCCTCATCAAAAAGTTAGAAAGATTGTGATTTAACAACCTAACATCATAATTAAAAGATCTAGAGAACCAAAAGAAAACTAACCCAAAAGCTAGCAGAAGACAAGAAAGGACCAAAATCAAACCTGAATTGAAGGAGATTGAGACATGAAAAACTATTCCAAAGATCAGCAATTTCAGTAGATGGTATTTTGAAAAAGTTAATATGATAAATAGACCACTGGCTAGACTAATAAAGTAGAAAAAAATCCAGATAAACACAGTTAGAAATGACAAAAAAGACATTATCACTGATGGCACAGAAATACAAACAACCATCAGAAAATATTATGAAAAAAAACCTATGCACATATAATAAAAAGTGTAGAAGAAATGGATGAATTCCTGAACACACAAACCCTCTCAAGACTGAACAAGGAAGAAATTGAATCTCTGAAGAGACTAATAATGAGCTCTAAAATTGAGTCAGTAATAAATAGCCTACTAACCAAGAAAATCCCAGGACCAGACAGTTGAGGAGAGGGAACTCCTCCCTAATATATGAGGCCAGCATCATCCTGTTAACAAAACCTGAGAGATACCCAACAACAAAAGCTTCACTCAAATATCCGTAATAAACAATGATGCAAAAATTCTCAACAAAATACCGATAAACTGAATCCAGCAGCACTTCAAAAACTTATCTAGCACAATCAAGCAGACTTTATCGTGTAATGCAAGATTGGTTCAACATACACAAATCAGTAAATCTGATTCATCATATAAACAGAACTAAAGACAAAAACCACATGATTATCTTAATAAATGCAGAAAGGCTTTTGATAAAATTCAACACTCCCCTATGTTAAAAACTCTCAATAAAATAGGAATTGAAGGAATATACCTGAAAATAATAACAATCATCAATGACAATCCCACAGCCAACACCATACTGAATGGGCAAAAGCTGGAAGCACTGCCCTTGAAAACTGGCACAAGACAGGTATATCCTGTCACTACACCTATTTAATACATTACTGGAAGTCCTGGCCAGAACCATTAGGCAAGAGAAAGAAATAAAGGGCATCCAAATAGGAAGAAAGAAAGTCAATTTATCCCTGTTTGCAGACAACATGAATCTATATTTAGAAAGCCCCATGGTCCCTACCCAGAATCTCCCTGAGGTGATAACTTTAGCAAAGTCTCAGGACACAAAATCAATGTACAAAAGTTGCTAGCATTTCTATACACAAACAACAGGCAAGCTGAGAGCCAAATCAAGAATGCAATCCCATTCTCAACTGCAACCCCCAACCAAAACAACAACAACAAAACATAAAATACCTAGGAGTACAATTAACCAGGAAGGTGAAATAACTGTAAAATGGGAATTATCAAACTCTGCTCAAAGAAATCAGAGATGACACAAATGGGAAAATATGTCTTGCTCATTAATAGAAAGAATAAATATTTTTAATATTTTTTAAATTGCCGTACTGCCCAAAGCAATTTATAGATTAAATGCTATTCCTATCAAACTACCAATAAATTGGAAAATCTAGAAGAAATTGGGCAAATTCCTAGACACATACAACCTACCAACATTGAATCAGAAAGAAATTGAAAATCTGAACAGACTAATAACAAGTAACGAGATCAAAGCCATAAGAAAAAGTCTGTAAATCAAAGCTTGGGATCCGTTGGAATCACTGCTGAATACTACCAAACATTTAAAGAAGAACTACTCCTGATTCTACTCAAACTATTCTGAAAAATAGAGGAGGAGGGAATACTTCCAAACTCAATCTGCAAGGCCACTATTACCCTGATGCCCAAATAATAAAAAGACACACCACCAAAAAAGAAAAAAAAGAAAGAAAGAAAAGAAAACTACAGGCCAGTATCTCTGATGAATAGTGACATAAAAATCTTCAACAAAGTACTAGCAAATATTATTCAGCAATATATTAAAAAAAATTTTCATTGTGATGAAATGGGATTTATCCTTGGGATGCAACAATGGTTCTACATACACAAATCAATCACTGTGATACATTCATCAAGAGAATGAACGACAAAGGCCGTATGATCATTTCGATTGATGTTGGAAAAGCATTTAATAAAATTTGACATTCCTTTATGATAAAAACAAAACTGTCAAAAAATTGGGTATAAAAGAAATAAACCTCAACAAAATAAAGGCCATATGTAACAGACCCACAGCTAGCATCTTTAATGGGGAAAAATTCAGGAAGACTTTCCTCTAAGATCTGGAACACTACAAGGATGTCCTCTTTCACCACTGTTATTCAGCATAGTAATGCAAGTCCTAGTTAGAGCAATTAGACAAGAGAATGAAATAAAGGGCATCCAGATAAGAAAGGAAGAAGTCAAGTTATCCTTGTATAAAGATGATATAATCTTACATTTTAAAAAAACCTGAAGATTCCACAAAAAAAACTATTAGAACTGATACACAAATTCAGTAATGTTGCAGGATACAAAATCAACACAGAAAAAAAAAAATAGTAGCATTTCTATATGGCAACAGTGAGGAATGTGCAAACGAAATAAAGAAGTAATCCCACTTACAAAAGCCACATGTAAAGTTAAATACCTAGAAATTAACTTGACCAAAGAAGTGGAAGAGCTCTGTAATAAAAACTATAGAATCCTTATGGAAAAAAATGGAGGAATACACCAAAAAATGAAAAATATTTTGTATTCATGTATTGAAAGAATCAATATTATTAAAACGTCCATACTCCCCAAAGCAATCTACAAATTCAGTGCAATACCTATCAAAATACCAATGGCATTCTTCACATAAATAGGAAAAAATCTATTCTAAATTTTATATGAAACCAGAAAAGACTCAAAATAGCCAAAGTTATCCTAAGCAAACAGAAAAAAGCTGGAGGAAGCACATTACCTGACTTCAAATTACACTACAGAGCTATAATAATGAAAACAGCATGGTACTGTCTCAAAAACTGAAACATAGACAAATGGGACAGAATAGAAGACACAGAAAAAAAATCCACACAGCTACAGTGAACTCATTTTCAATGAAGGGGCCAGTACATATGTTGAGGAAAAGACAGTCTTCTCAATACATGATACTGGGTGGTACTGGTACCAAAACAGATATATAGATCAATGGAACAGAAAAGATGCCTCAGAAATAACACCACACATCTGCAACCATCTGATCTTTGACAAACTTGACAAAAGCAAGAAATGGGGAAAGGATTCCCTATTTAATAAATGGTGCTGGGAAAATGGGCTAGCCATATGTAGAAAGTTGAAACTAGATCCCTTTCTTACACCTTATACAAAAATTAATTCAAGATGGATTAAAGACTTAAATGTTAGACCTAAAACCATAAAAACCCTATTAAAAAAAAAAAAAAAAAAAAAAAAAAACCTAGGCAATACCATTCAGGACATAGGCATGGGCAAGGACTTCATGTCTAAAACACCAAAAGCAATGGTAACAAAAGCCAAAATAGACAAATGGGATCTAATTAAACTAAAGACCTTCTGCACAGCAAAAGAAACTACCATCAGAGTGAACAGGCAAACTACAGGATGGAAGAAAATTTTTGCAATCTACCCATGTGACAAAGGGCTAATATTCAGAATCTACAAAGAACTTAAACAAATTTACAAGAAAAAAAACAAACAACTGCATCAAAAAGTGGGAAAAGGATAAGAACAGACACATCTCAAAAGAAGACATTTATGCAGCCAACAGACACATGAAAAAATGCTCATCATCACTGGTCTTCAGATAAATGCAAATCAAAACCACGATGAGATTCCATCCACAACGTTAGAATGGTGATCATTAAAAAGTCAGGAAACAACAGGTGCTGGAGAGGATGTGGAGAAATAGGAACACTTTTACACTGTTCGTGGGAGTGTAAATTAGTTTAACCATTGTGGAATACATTGTGGTGATTCCTCAAGGATCTAGAACTAGAAATGCCATTTGACCCAGCCATCCCATTACTGTGTATATGCCCAAAGGATTATAAATCATGCTGCTATAAAGACAAATGCACGCATATTTTATTGTGGCACTATTCACAATAGCAAAGACTTAGAACCAACCAAAATGTTCATCAATGATAGACTGGATTAAGAAAATGTGGCACATATACACCATGGAATACTGCGCAGCCATAAAAAAGGATAAGTTCATGTCCTTTGTAGGGACATGGATGCAGCTGGAAACCATCATTCTCAGCAAACTATCACAAGGACAGAAAACCAAACACTGCATGTTCTCACTCATAGGTGGGAACTGAACAATGAGAACACTCAGACACAGGGTGGGGAACATCACACGCTGGGACCTGTCATGGAGTGGGGGGCTGGGGGAGGGGTAGCATTAGGAGAAATACTTAATGTAAATGATGAGTTGATGGGTACAGCAAACCAACATGGTATATGTATACCTATGTAACAAACCTTCAAGTTGTGCACATGTATCCTAGAACTTAAAGTATAACAATAAAAAAAGATTGAAATTGTAATTAAAAATAAATAATAAAATAAATAAATAAATAAATGATCCTGGGAAAACTAGATATCCATATGAAGAAGAATAACTAAATCCCTATCTCTCACAATATACAAAAATAAAAACAAAATGAATAAAAAGACTTAAATCCAAGACCTCATACTATGAAACTACTATAAGGAAACATTGGGGAAAATCTCCAGGACACTGGTCTTGGCAAAGAAATTGTTGACCAATACCCCACAAGTGCAAACAACCCAAGCAAAGATGGACAAATGGTATCACATAATGTTAAAAAGCTTATTAACAGCAAAGGATACAATTAACTAAGTGAAGAGGCAATTCACTAAATGGGAGAAAATATTTGCAAACTACACATCTGACAAAGGATTCATAACCACAATATAAAAAGAGTTCAAACAACTCTATAGAAAAAAATCTAGTAATCTGATCAAAAAATGAGCCAACGGTCTGCATAGACATTTCTCAAAAGAAGACATAGAAATGACAAACAATCACACAAAAATATACTCAATGTCATTGATCATCAGAGAAATGCAAATCAAAACAACAATGATATATCATCTCACTTCAGTTAAAATGGCTTGTATCCAAATAACAGGCAATAACAAATGCTGGCAAGAATGTGGAGAAAACTGAACCCTTGCACACTGTTAGTGGGAATGTAAATTAGTACTACCACTATGTATAACAGTTTAGAGGTTCCTCAAGAAAAGAAAAAAACTAAAAATTTAGATACCATAGGATTTATCTAGCAATCCCACTGCATGGTATGTAACCAAAAGAAAGGAAATTAGTATATTGCAGAGATATCAGCACTCCTATGTTTGTTGCAGCACTGTTTACAATAGTTAATATTTGGAAGCAACCTAACTGTCCATTAACAGACAAATGGATAAAGAAAATGTGGTTCATATACACAAATGAGTAGTATTCAGCCATAAAATAGATTCAATTATTTGCAACAACATAAATGGAACTGGAGATTGCTATGTTAATTGCATTAAGCCAGGCACAGAAAGACAAATATTGCATGTTCTCCACTTGTCTGTGGGATCTAAAAATCAAAATAATTGAACTCATGGACATAGCGAGTAGAAGAATGATTACCAGAGGCTGGAAAGGGTAGTAGAGATTTGGGGGTAGGGTAGATGCTTAATGGGTATAAAAATAGTTAGAAAGAGTGAATAAGACCTACTATTTGATAACACAATAGGGTGACTATAGTTAATAACTTCACTTTTATTAAAACTTAAAATTTGTAATTTGGTTTTTTGCAACTCAATGGATAAATGCTTGAGTGAATGAATACCCACCCCATTCTTCAGAATGTGCTTATTTCACACTGCTTGCCTGTACCAAAACATCTCACGTACTCCAAAAAACATACATCTATTATGTACCCCCAATTTTTTTTTTTAATTTAGTAAAAAGCTTTTTGTGAGCTGCTATGATCCAGCTCTAGCACAATATCAGGTAGATTTCAATATTTTCATTTTACAAATAAAGGAATCAAGAACCAGATTAGTCAAGTAATGTGACCCGGCACCTAGGTCACACAGCTAGTAAGTGGCAGAACTCAGATTTGAACCCAGAAATTCTGACTCCAGAGGCTATTATCTTAATCACCTGCTTCTTCTGATAGGTTAAGTGATACTTGGATGAGAATTTTTTCTTTGGCTTTTATTTGTGACAGTGAAGCCTAGCAAACTTTGTGGCCTCCTTTTTTCAGGAAGAATCTATCAAATACTGGATGGTCTACAGATGCAATATCTGGAAAATTTCAGATATCCTCTCTGTCCCGGATGAATGATTCACTGACACAAGGCTTCTGTCAAGTTTAAAATAATACTGTATAGGAATGTACTGCCACTTTAAACATCAATGTATTTATCTATAAAATGTAGATAATAAGGCTAAGTCCAGCAGAACCTTGCTTCTGAAGGGTGTATTTTTTGAAGGCCCACTAAATGCCAGGTACTTTTTGCAGTTTTTTTAAGTGCCAGGTAATTTTTGCACATTTTCTTTAGAGAAGCAAAACTAATATTCCAATTTAAAGGTTAGACAACTAAAAATCTGGCTTACTATCAATCAATTAGCAAAATGTAAGAACCAGGTTTCAAAGTTAGGTCTATTTAACTCCAAAGCTCATGTTCTAGACCAGTAACAAGTTCTGAAATTGAATCAGTAATAAAAAGCCTACAAATCAGGGATTTCCCAGAACCAGATGGATTTACAGCTAAGTTTAACCAGATGTATGAGGAAGAACTAGTACCATTCCTACAGAAACTATTCCAAAAGCTTTAAGAGGAGGGACCCCTTTCTAACTAATGATATGAGGCCAGAATCATACTGATACTAAAATCTGGCAGAGTCACACACAAAAGTGAACTTCAGGCCAATATCCTTGATGAACCTCGATGCAAAAATGCTCAACAAAATACTAGCAAACCGAACTCAGCAGCACATCAAAAGCTTATCCACTGTGATCAAAGAGGCTTTATATCTAGCATGCAAGGTTGGTTCAACATGCACAAATCAATAAATGGGATTCATCACATAAATAAAACTAAAAACAAAAATCACACCATCATCTCAATAGATGCAGAAAAGGCCTTTGATGAAAAAAAATAATCTTTTTAAACTTTATTTTAAGTTCAGGGGTACACAGGCAGGTTGGTTATGTAGGTAAACTTGTGTCATGGGTGTTTACTGTACAGATTGTTATCACCCAGGTATTAAGCCTAATACCCATTAGTTATTTTTCCTGACACCTGTCCCTTCTCCCAATTGCCACTCTCTGATAAGTCCCACTGTGTTTCATTCTCCTCTATGTGACCATGTGTCCTCACCATTTAGCTCCCACTTATAAGTGAGAACATGTGGAATTTGGTTTTCTGTTTTTGTGTTATTTTGCTAAAGATAATGGCTTCTAGCTCCATCCATGTTCCTGCAAAGGACATAATATCATTATTTTTTTTTGGATGCATAGTATTCCATGGTGTGTAGGTACCACATTTTCTTTATCCATGCTACAACTGATGGACATAATAGGTTGATTCCATGTCTTCAGTACTGTGAACAGTGCTGCAATGAACATATGGGTGCATGTGTCTTTATGGTAGAACAGTTTCAAATACATACTCAGTAATGGAATTGCTGGGTCAAATGGTAGTTTTGTTTTTAGGACTTTGAGGAATCACCACACTGTTTTTCACTATGGTTGAACTAATTTGCACTCTCACCAATACCGTGTAAGCCTTCTCTTTTCTCCTCAACCTTGCCAGCATCTGTTATTTTTGTCTTTTTAATAATAGCCATTCTGAGTGGTGTGAGATGGTATCTCACTATGGTTTTGGTTTGTATTTCTGTAAAGATCAGTGATGTAGAGCTTTTTCTCATATGCTTTTTGGCCACATGTGTATCTTCTGAAAAGTATCTGTTCATGACCTTTGCCCCCTTTTAAATGTAGTTGTTTTTTTCTTCGTATATTTGCTTAAGTTCTTTATAGATGCTGCATATTAGACCTTTGTCAGATCCATGATTTATGAGGAATATTTCTTCAGTTTTGTAGGTTGTCTTTATACCATGTTGATAGTTCATTTTCCTATGAAGAAGTTCTGTAGTTTAGTTAGATCCCTTTTGTCAATTTTTGCTTTTGTTGCAATTGCCTTTGACATCTTTGTCAGGAAATCTTTCTTCATTCCTATGTCCAAAGTGGCATTTTGCCATCCGATATGATGTTGACTGTGGGTTTGTCATCAATGGCTTTTATTATTTTGAGGTACATTCCATTGATACTTAGTTTATTGAGAGTTTTTATCCTATTTGATGACCTTGGTGTTTTGATTATGGTGGAAGGTGTATTCTGCCAACTGGCTTCATTTCTGGAACATTTTATGGGGCCAACACACAGTTCCAAACTTCTGGATTATGTGGCCTAACTCAGGGACTGGTATTGGGTTCCAACTATGTTCTTTGACTCCTCAAGGTTAGGAATCCATTGTGCTGAGGACTGAGCAAAGTTGCTACTGGGCCACTGATCACTAACCTTTAACAAGCGGTATAGGCCAAAGTGTTTTGTAATGTGGTGACAACAGAATCTATTCTCCTTTGCATGTGCCAGTAGTGGCAGCAGCATGGTGAAGTGCCCACTCATCTGCAGTGGCAGGGTGCTAGTGGGTTCCAGGGTGCCTTTTTCCATGCAGACATTCACAACTGTGGCAAAAGTAGCACAGCTTAGGAGGCAAGGGCTAACTCCTGGTGACTGTGCATGTGGTTGTGCTGGTGGTAGTGTTAGAATGGAGGTTGATCACTAGTAGGCATAGGACTGTGTGTGCTCTCTGTGCTCCGCAGACAGGGGTGGCCACTCAGGGTATCAGAGGGTCAGCTCTTCTCTGTGCCTAGTTTCACTCCCATGAATTGTGGGCACAGGGGCCAAGTGCTAGCATGGTGGGGCTTTCTGATTTTGTGCCCACCGAGGTTCCAAATGCAATGGTTGTATGGCAGTTCGAGGGGGCAGAGTGTACTCACAACACTTTAGTGGCAGGCAGTGAGGGGGCAGAATGTACTCACAACACACATGCTGGTGGGGCAGTGAAGGCAAAACCAATGTGCACACATATGTGCTGACAAAGCAATGTGGAGGGTTGTCCTTCTCCCAGGAGAAGTTGTAATGAGGGGAGGGAGCAGGCAGGTTGGTGTGTGTCCGTGGGGGCTGCCATACTGGAGCTTCCTGCAGGTCAAGAGCAGAAGCCATTATTTGGGTCCCCAGGGCACCTGAGGCTGCCCTGCAGGCAGGCATTGCAAGGTTAGGGTCCCTGGGGAGGCCAACAGACCAATGAGTGCTAAAGTCAGACTGGTCCAGCCTGATGGGTAAGATTGCTTTGCAGAGTTTAGGTCTGACAGTTCCACTAGGGCTCAAGTCTTTTATGGTAGTAAGTAAAGCCTCAGGGGATGGCATTGCTACCAATGCTCCACTACAGACGCTTCCACACCAAACCCTCTGGGTGCCACATCAGGTGGCTTGCTGCCTCATCACTTCTCTAAGCAGTTCTCCCTGCCAACTCTATTGGCCATGGTGCTTGAAGAGTTTCCTCTTGCCAGGATTCCAGAGGCCTGTGGTGAGAATGGGCTGTTCCTTACCAGTTCAACTCACCCATTCTCCTGGAGTTGTTGGGGGCCATGAACTAGTCCCAGTGTGCAGTAGCCATGTGCAGGGTTCCCAGTTTCCTCCCCCTTTGGCCTCATTTCTTGGTCTTCACTCTCAGTGCCTTCTCTCTGAGGATCTGTTAGAAGCGCACCAGTCAGGGGGTTCCAACATGGCGGAATAGGAACAGTTCCAGTCTATAGCTCCCAGTGTGAGTGGCACAGAAGACGAGTGATTTCTGCATTTACAACTGAGGTACCAACTACATCTCACTGGGACTTGTTGGACAGTGGGTGCAGCCCATGGACTGTGAGCCAAGGCAGGGCGGGGCATCACCTCACCTGGGAAGCACAAGGGGTTGGGGAATTACCTATCCTAGCCAAGGGAAGCTGTGATAGATGGTATATGGAAAATTGGGACACTCCCACCCTAATACTATGCTTTTCCAATGGTCTTAGCAAATGGCACACCAGGAATTATATCCCACACCTGGCTCAGAAGGTCCCATGCCCACAGAGCCTTGCTCACTGCTAGCACCTCAGTCCAAGATAGAACTGCAAGGCAGCAGCGAGGCTCAGGGAGGTGAGTCCACCATTGCTGAGGCTTGAGTAGGTAAACAAATGGCTGGGAAGCTCGAACTAGGTGGAGCCCATTACAACTCAACAAGGCCTGCCAGCCTCTATAGACTCCACCTTTGGGGCCAGGGCATAGCTGAACAAAAGGCAGCAGAAACTTCCATAGACTTAAACGTCCCTATCTGACAGCTTTGAAGAGAGTAGTGGTTCTGCCAGCACCGTGTTTGAGCTCTGAGAATGGACAGACTGCCTCCTCAAGAGGGCCCCCGACCCCTGTTTAGCCTAACTGGGAGACTTCTCCAAGTAGGGGTCGGCTGAAACCTCATACAACCCATGCCCCTCTGAGATGAAGCTTCCAGAGGAAGGGGCAGGCAGCAACATTTTCCTTTCTGCAATATTTGCTGTTCTGTAGCCTCCATTGGTGATACCCAAGCAAACAGGGTCTGAAGTGGACCTCCAGTAAACTCCAACAGATCTGCAGGTGAGGGTCCTGACTGTTAGAAGGAAAACTAACAAACAGAAAGGAGTAGCATCAACATCAACAAAAAGGACATCCACACCAAAACCCCATCTGTAGGTCACCATCATCAAAGACCAAAGGTAGATAAAACCACAAAGACAGGGAGAAATCAGAGCAGAAAAGCTGAACATTCTAAAAATCAGAGCTCCTCTTCTCCTCCAAAGGAATGCAGCTCCTTGCCAGCAATGGAACAAAGCTGGATGGAGAATGACTTTGACAAGTTGACAGAAGTAAGCTTCAGAAGATCGGTAGTGACAAACTTTGCTGAGCTAAAGGAGGATGTTTGAACCCATCACAAAGAAGGTAAAAACCTTGAAAAATGATTAGAGGCATGGCTAACTAGAATAAGCAGCATAGAGAAGACCTTAAATGAACTGATGAAACTGAAAACAATGGTGCAAGAACTACGTGATGCATGACAAGCTTCAGTAGCCGACTCAATCAAGTGGAAGAAAGGGTATCAGCAACTGAAGATCAAAGGAATGAAATGAAGCAAGAAGAGAAGTTTAGAGAAAAAAAGAGTAAAAAGAAAGAACAAAGCCTCCAAGAAATATGGGACTATGTGAAAAGACCAAATCTATGACTGATTGGTGTACCTGAAAGTCACAGGGAGAATGGAACCAAGTTGGAAAACACCCTGCAGGATATTATCCAGGAGAACTTCCCCAACATAGCAAGGCAAGGCAACATTCAAATTCAGGAAATACAGAGAATGCCACAGAGATACTCCTTGAGAAGGGCAACCCCAAAACACATAATTGTCAGATTCACCAAAGTTTAAATGAAGGAAAAAATGTTAAGGGCACCCAGAGAGGAAGGTTGGGTTACCCACAAAGGGAAGCCCCTCAGACTAACAGCCGAACTCTCAGAAGAAAGTCTACAAGACAGAAGAGAGTGGGAAAGAAGAGAGTGGGAAAGAAATTCTTTTCTTAAAGAAAAAAATTTTCAACCCAGAATTTCATATCCAGACAAACTGAGCTTCATAAGTGAAGGGGAACTAAAATCCTTTACAGACAACCAAATGCTGAGAAATTTTGTCACCACTAGGCCTGCCTTACAAGAGCTCCTGAAGGAAGCACTATACATGAAAGGGAACAACTGGTACCAGCCACTGCAAAAACATGTCCAATTGTAAAGACCATTGATGCTAGGAAGAAACTGCATCAACTAATGAGCAAAATAACCAGCTAACATCATAACGACAGGATCAGATTCACACATAATAATATTAACCTTAAATGTAAATGGGCTAAATGTCCCGTTTAAAAGACACAGACTGGAAAATTGGATAAAGAGTCAACAACCATCAGTGTGCTGTATTCAGGAGACCCATCTCAGGTGTAGAGACAAACATAGGCTCAAAATAAAGGGATGGAGGAAGATCTACCAAGCAAAAGGAAAACAAAACAAGAAAAAAGCAGTGGTTACAATCCTAATCTCTGATAAAGCAGACTTTAAACCAACAAAGATCAAAAGATACAAAGAAGGCCATTACATAATGGTAAAGGGATCAATTCGACGAAAAGAGTTAATTATCTTAAATATATATGGACCCAATACGGGTGCACCCAGATTCATAAAGCAAGTTCTTAGAGACCTACAAAGAGACTTAAACTCCAACACAATAATAATGGGAGACTTTAACACCCCACTGTCAACATTAGACAGATCCACAGGACAGAAAGTTAACAAGGATATGCAGGAATTGAAATCAGCTCTGCATCAAGCAGATCTAATAGACATCTACAGAACTCTCCACCCCAAATCAACAGAATATGCATTCTTCTCAGCACCACATCACACTTATTCCAAAATTGACCACGTAGTTGGAAGTAAAGCACTCCTCAGCAAATGTATAAGAACAAAAAATATAACAAACTGTCTCTCAGACCATACTGCAATCAAATTACAACTCAGGATTAAGAAACTCACTCAAAACCTCACAACTACATGGAAACTGAGCTACCTGCTCCTGAATGACTACTGGGTACATTTAAAGCAGCGTGTAGAGGGAAATTTATAGCACTAAATGCTATGTTTATAGAATTAAATTTATAGCACTAAATTTATAGCACAAGAGAAAGTAGGAAAGATCTAAAATCTACACCCTAACATCACAACTAAAAGAACTAGAGAAGCAGTTTTTTCCAATTCTGTGAAGAAACTCGTTGGTAGCTTGATGGGGATGGCATTGAATCTATAAATAACCTTGGGCAGTATGGCCATTTTCACGATATTGATTCTTCCTATCCATGAGCATGGTATGTTCTTCCATTTGTTTGTGTCCTCTTTTATTTCACTGAGCAGTGGTTTGTAGTTCTCCTTGAAGAGGTCTTTTACATCTCTTGTCAGCTGGATTCCTAGGTATTGAATGAACAGACATTTCTGAAAAGAAGGAAGTTCATTCATGATTTGGTTCTCTGTTTGTCTGTTACTGGTGTATAAGAATGCTTGTGATTTTTGCACATTAATTTTGTATCCTGAGACTTTGCTGAAGTTACTTATCAGCTTAAGGAGATTTTGGGCTGAGTCAATGGGGTTTTCTAAATATACAATCATGTCATCAACCCAAATGTCCATCAGTGACAGATTGGATTAAGAAAATGTGGCACATATACACCATGGAATACTATGCACCCATAAAAAAGGATGAGTTTGTGTCCTTTGTAGGGACATGGATGCAGCTGGAAACCATCATTCTTAGCAAACTATCACAAGAACAGAAAACCAAACACCGCATGTTCTCACTCATAGGTGGGAACTGAACAATGACATCACTTGGACTCGGGAAGGGGAACATCACACACCGGGGCCTATCATGGGGAAGGGGGAGGGGGGAGGGATTGCATTGGGAGTTATACCTGATGTAAATGACGAGTTGATTAGTCCTGACGAGTTGATGGGTGCAGCACAGCAACATGGCACAAGTATACATATGTAACAAACCTGCACGTTATGCACATGTACCCTAGAACTTAAAGTATAATAATAAAAAATAATTAAAAAAAAAGAACTAGAGAAGCAAGAGCAAACACATTCAAGAGCTAGCAGAAAGCAAGAAATAACTAAGATGAGAGCAGAACTGAAGGAGATAGAGACACAAAAAACCCTTCAAAAATCAATGAATCCAGGAGCTGGTTTTTTGAAAAGATCAACAAAATTGATAGATCACTAGTAAGACTAATAAAGAAGAAAAGAGAGAAGAATCAAATAGACACAATAAAATATGATAAAGGGGATATCACCACTGATCCCACAAAAATACATCTACCATCAGGGAATACTATAAACACCTCTACACAAATAAACTAGAAAATCTAGAAGAAATAGATAAATTCCTGAACACATAAACCCTCCCAAGACTAAACCAGGAAGAAGTGGAATCCTGGATAGACCAATAACAAACTATGAAATTGAGGCAATAATTAATAGCCTACTGATCAAAAAGTTCAGGACCAGAGGGATTCACAGCTGAATTCTACCAGAGTACTGAGAGGAGCTGGTACCATTCTTCTGAAACTATTCCAATCAATAGAAAAAGGGGGAATCCTCCCTAATTCATTTTATGGGGCCAGCATCATCTTGATACCAAAGCCTGACAGAGACACACCAAAAAAAGATAATTTTAGACCAATATCCATGAAGCACATCTTTGTAAAAATATTCAATAAAATATTGGCAAACTGAATCCAGCAGCACATCAAAAAGCTTATCCACCATAATCAAGTTGGCTTCATCCCTGGGATGCAAGGATGGTTCAACACACACAAATCAATAAACATAATCCATCGTATAAACAGAACCAAAAAGAAAAGCCACATGATTATCTCAAGAGATGCAGAAAAGGCCTTTGATAAAATTCAATAGCCTTCATGCTAAAAACTCTCAATAAACTAGATATTGATGGGACACGTCTCAAAATAATAAGAGCTATTTGTGACAAACCCACAGCCAATATCATACTGAATGGGCAAAAACTGGAAGCATTCCCTTTGAAAACTGGCACAAGACAGGGATGCCCTCTCTCACCACTCTTATTCAAAGTAGTGTTGGAAGTTCTGACCAGGGCAATCAGGCAGGAGAAAGAAATAAAGGATATTCAACTTCAGAAAAGATGAAGTTTGCCTGTTTGCCAATGACATGATTGTATATTTAGACAATCCCATCGTCTCAGCCCAAAATCTCCTTAAGCTGATAAGCAACTTCAGCAAAGTCTCAGGATACAAAATCAATGTGTAAACATCATAAGCATTCCTATACATCAATAACAGACAAACAGAGAGCCAAATCATGAGTGAACTCCCGTTCACAATTGCTTCAAATAGAATAAAATACCTAGGAATCCAACTTACAAGGAATGTGAAGGACCTCTTCAAGGAGAACTACAAAGCACTACTCAACAAAACAAAAGAGGACACAAACAAATGGAAGAATATTCCATGCTCGTGGATAGGAAGAATCAATATCATGAAAATGGCCATACTGCCAGAGGTAATTTATAGATTTAATGCCATCCCCATCAAGCTGCCAATGAGTTTCTTCAGAGAACTGGAAAAAGATACTTTAAAGTTCATATGGAACCAAAAAAGAGCCCACATTGCCAAGACAATCCTAAGCAAAAAGAACAAAGCTGGAGGCATCACGCTACCTGACTTCAAACTATACTAGAAGGCTACAGTAACCAAAACAGCATGGTGCTGGTACCAAAACAGAGATATAGACCAATGGAACAGAACAGAGCCCTCAGAAATGATTCCACACATCCACAGCCATCTGATCTTTGACAAACCTGAAAAAAACAAGAAATGGGGAAAGTATTCCCTATTTAATAAATGGTGCTGGGAAAACTGGCTAGCCATATGTAGAAAGCTGAAACTGAATTCCTTCCTTACACCTTAAACAAAAATTAATTCAAGATGGATTAAAGACTTAAATGTTAGACCTAAAACAAAACAAAACAAAACAAAACAAACAAACAAAAAAAACCTAGATGAAAACCTAGGCAGTATCATTCAAGACACAGGCGTGGACAAGGACTGCAGTGGCATCAAAAGCCAAAATAGACAAATGGGATCTAATTAAACTAAAGAGCTTCTACACAGCAAAAGAAACTACTATCAGAGTGGACAGGCAACCTACATAATGGAAGAAAATTTTTGCAATCTACCCATGTGACAAAGGGCTAATATCCAGAACCTACAAAGAATTTAAACAAATTTACAAGAACAAAATCAAACAACCCCATCAAAAAATGGGAAAAGGATATGAACAGACACTTCTCAAAAGAAGACATTTATGCAGCCAACAGACACGTGAAAAGATGTTCATCATCACTGGTCATCAGAGAAATGTAAATCAAAACCACAATGAGATACCATCCACACCAGTTAGAATGGCGATCCCTAAAAAGTCAGGAAGCAACAGGTGCTGGAGAGGATGTGGAGAAATAGGAATACTTTTACATTGTTGGTGGGACTGTAAACTAGTACAACCATTGTGGAAAACAGTGTGGCGATTCCTCAAGGATCTAGAAGTAAAAATGTCATTTGACCCAGCCATCCCATTACTGGGTATATACCCAAACATTATAAATCATGCTGCTCTAAAGACACATGTACACATATATTTACTGTGGCATTATTCACAATAGCAAAGACTTGGAACCAACCCAAATGTCCATCAATGATAGACTGGATTAAGAAAATGTGGCACATATACACCATGGAATACTATGCAGCCATAAAAAAGGATGAGTTCATGTCCTTTGTGGGGACATGGATGCAGTTGGAAACCATCATTCTCAGTAAACTATGGCAAGGACAGAAAACCAAACACTACTTGTTCTCACTCATAGGTGGGAATTGAACACTGAGAACACTTGGACACAGGGTAGGGAACATCACACACTGGGGTCTGTCATGGGGTTGAGGGAGGGGGGAGGGATACCATTAGGAGAAATACCTCATGTAAATGACCAGTTAATGGGTGCAGCACAACAACACGGCACATGTATACATATGTGACAAACCTGCACGTTGTGCACTTGTACCCTAGAACTTAAAGTATATGTGTGTGTGTGTGTGTATGTTTGTATGTATGTATATATATATATATACACGCATATATATACACACACACATATATACACACACACATATATATACACACACACACACACACACATATATATATGCGCCAGTCATCTAGCTCCCTCAATGGCAGCTATTCCACTTGGCTGTGTCTAGTCAGTCATCTTGTCAAGCACTGATTGATAAAGTTCGATGTCTCTTCACATGAAAAACCCTCGACAAACTAGGCACTGAAGGAACATACCTCAAAATAATAAGAACTATCAATGACAAACTCACAGCCAACATCATACTCAATGGGCAAAAGCTGAAAACATTCCTTATGAAAATCAGAACAAGACAAGAATACCCCCTCTCACCACTCCAATCTAACATAGTACTGGAAGCCCTTGTCAAAGCAACCAGGCAAGAGAAAGACATAAAATACATCCACATAGTAAAAGAAGAAGTTAAACGTTCACTGCTTGAAGACAATATGATTCTATACCTAGAAAACCCCATAGACCCAGCCCAAGAGCTCTTTAATCTAATAAAGAACTTCAACAAAGTTTCAGGATACAAAATCAATGTACAAAAGTCAGTAGCATTTCCATACACCAACAACATCCAAGCTGAGAAGGAAATCATCAATACACTCCCATTCACAATAGTCACCAAAAAAATAAAGTGCCAAGAAATACACCTAACGAGGGAGATTAGAGTTCTCTATAATGAAAATTACAAAACACTGCTGAAAGAAATCAGAGATAATACAAAAAATAGAAAAATATTTCATGCTCATGGATTGGAGGAATCGATATTGTTAAAATGGCCATACTGCCCAAAGTAATTATAGATTCAATGCTATGACTAACAAACTGCCAATGACATTCTTCACAGAATTAGAAAAAAAATATTTTAAAATTTATATGGAACCATATAAGATCCTGAATAACCAAACAATCCTAGGCAAAAAGAACAAAGCTGGAGGCATCACGTTACTGGACTTCAAACTACCACAAGGCTACACAGTAACAACAGGATGATGCTGCTACAGAAACAGTCACATAGGCCAGTGAAACAGAGTAGAGAGCACAGAAATAAAGCCACACACATGAAACCATCTGTTCATTGATAAAAATCAAACAAGCAATGAGGAAAAGACTCCGTATTCAACATATGGTGCCAGGATAACTGACAAGGCCATGTGTGGAAGATTGAGACTGCACCTCTTCCTGACACAAAATAGAAACTCCGCCCCTTTCTTACATGATACAGAAAAATCAACTCAAGATGGATAAATACTTAAATATAAAACCTAAAACTGTAAATACCCTTAAAGATAACCTAGGAAATACCATTCTCAATGCAGGACATGACAAAGGTCTCCTGATGAAGACACCAAAAGCAATTGTAACAAAAACAAAAATTGACAAATGGTACATAATTAAATGTAAAAACTTCTTCACAGTGAAAGAAACTTTTAACAGAGTAAACAGACAACCTACAGAATGGAAGAGAGTATTTTCAAACTATTTCTCTAACAAAGATCAAATATCCAAAATCATAAAAAACTTAAATAAATTAACAAGGAAAAGCAAACAACCCCATTAAAAACTGGGCAAAAGACATAGAAACTTTTCTTTTTTTCATTATACTTTAAGTTCTAGGATACATGTGCACAACCTGCAGGTTTGTTACATATGTATACATGTGCCATGTTGGTGTGCTGCACCCATCAACTCGTCATTTACATTAGGTATATCTCCTAATGCTATCCCTCTCCCCTCCCCCCACCCCACAACAGGCCCCGGTGTGTGGTGTTTCCCTTCCTGTGTCCAAGTGTTCTCATTGTTAATTCCCACCTATGAGTGAGAACACCCAGTGTTTGGTTTTCTGTTCTTGCGATAGTTTGCTGAGAATGATGGTTTCCAGCTGCATCCATGTCCCTACAAAGGACATGAACTCATCTTTTTTTATGGCTACATAGTATTCCAGCCATCCCCTTACTGGGTATATATCCAAAGAATTATAAATCATGCTGCTATAAAGACACTTTTCAAAAAGAGACATACAGTGGTTGTTACAGGTAGTTAGACAGGAATGGGCAGGGTAGGAGAGAGCTCTCTCCCCACCCATCAGGAATGACAGGGAATCGGGTGATGGTTTCACTAGTTATCACATTGCCTCTTTAAAAATGATAATTTGGCAGCAGGCACCAGGGAGAAGCAAAAGAGGTTTCCAATGAAATCTCAGGTATTGGGGGAATAAGCCTGGGTATGCTCATTAAGAGACAAAATGGTGATGTATAACCTTCTGGGAGCAGTCCACTGAAAAAGGGAAGAAAGCCTCAGACGGGCATGAATACAACTTCCTAAGCACACTGCGTGTGCTCACTTGCCGTGTGTAAAGAGGGCACTGCACATGCGGGCAACCCACCCTAAGGAAAGAATCATGGGAAAAGGGTACAAGTCGCCGGAGGTGGGCCAGCCACCCAAGCCCTAGGATCATGGTTAAACACTGCACTTGACCTTCACGGTGCCCACTTGGGTCTCTTCCAAGTGTACTTTCCTTTCTTTCATGCTCTAAAGCTTTTAAATCAACTTACACTCCTGCTCTGAAATCTGCCTAGGTCTTTTCTGCCTTATTCACTTCAGTCAAATTCTTTCTTCTCAGAAGGCAATAATTGAGGCTGCTGCAGACCCATATGGATTTGTGTCCAGTAACTCAGATACCTTCCACTGGTAACATGGCCAATAAGCATATGAAAAAATGCTCAACATGAGTAATCACTGGAGACATGCAAATCAAGACCACAATGAGATACGACTCATACCTTTAAATTGATATTGTTAAAAAATCAAAAACTAACAGATGTTGGCAAGGTTTTGGAGAAAAGGAAATGCTTATACATTGCTGGTGGGAATGTAAATTAATGCAGCCTTAATGAAAAGCATTTTGGGAATTTCTTAAGAAACTTAAAACAGAACTGCCGTTTAACTCAGCAATCCCATTATTGGGTATACCCAAAGGAATATAAATTGACCTACTATGAAGACACATGCATGCATATGTTCATTGTAGCACTATTCATAATAGCAAAGACATGAGATCAACCTAAATGTCCATCAATGGTAGGCTGGATAAAGAAAATGTGGTACTTATACATCAGGGAATACTATGCAGCCATAAAAGTGAATGAGATGTTGTCATTTGCAGCAACATGGATGGAGCTGGAGGCCATTAAACACAGGAACAGAGAAACAAATATTTAATGTTCTCACTTATAAGTGGGAGTAAAATGTGGATTACATAAGGAAAAATAGGAACAACAGACACCAGGTCCTACTTGAGAGTGGAGGGTGGGAGGAGAATGAGGACTGAAAAACTACCTGTGGGGTACTGTATTTATTACCTGGGTGAAAAAAAATCTGTACACCAAACCCCCATGATATGTAATTAACCTATGTAGCAAACCTGCCCTTGTACCACTGAACCTAAAATAAAAGTTTTTAAAAAGCTCATATTCTTTTGTTGTTGTTGTTGTTGTTTTCTAATTGACAGAAACAGTTCAAATTCTTTTCATCAGTTCATGTTTTGGACCATCTATTCTCCCTTTCAGCAAAACAGGTTGTAAGAAAAAGATAATGAAAAAAAAATTGTGAATATCCCTGAAAAGCTCTGAGATTTCTGTAAATGTAAACTGTGCCTAGACCACCCCCTCCACAGTGGGGAGAGAATTAGCCCTTTGGCCTGACCTGAGCACTGGTCTACTCTAGCTACACCCCATTCAATCCACTCCCTTTTGTCTACATCCTGAGCCTTGAAGAAGGAAGGAAGATTACTGGACTCATCTTTTGTTGCAAAGCAAACCTAAACATGTCTTAGTTATACTCATCTCCTCAGCACTTTCAATCCTCTAAAGAAGAAGCAATTAGCTTTTAATTTGAATACTTACTTGGCCTGCAAACTTTTAGCCCGAACAGAGAATAATGGAATCCTAGCTTTTAAGTAATGACTGTTTCCCTCAGGAGCAATTGCCTTTACACTTCTGTTTGTGCACTCTGGAATGGCTCAGTGTTGCTAGATAAATTTAATATGATCTGGCCAGGTTTTACAGCAGGACCCTTTTTAAGATAAATTACTGTTTTTTAAAATGTAATATAAAAATACCTAGGCCTCAACCACAATCATCCTTGTGTGATGAAATTTGTGGCAAGGGCTGTCATCCCTGCCTTCCTCTTCTTCTGAAATGTTGGTTGTTTAAACATTCAATTAATAACATGCTGCTTCCCAGAGACTTAAGTAATAACATATTTTAAACTGTAGTCTGAAAGCTTAGTATTGTTAATGATCTCATTCATCACTCAGCATTGTGATGTGTTAGGCAATGAGTTTAGTATAATTCAAAAGGCAGTTATTTGTGGTTTGTCACCATTGTATTTTAATGAGAAAGAAATATAAAAGTGAGATTCTTAATTTCTCCATCTGCTCAGTAAGCCTCCTCAACATTTTGCCTTTAATATTTATCTCCTTTGAAAGTCCCAAGGCCTATTAATTAAACTACTTCTGCTTGTAGGTTTAGATGTTGGTCTTTTTAACACCAATTTCTCTGTAAATCAGTAGCCAGTTTCAGCTAAGCAAAAAAGGTTAATTGAACACTTAGAGGATTCACTGAGCAATCCAATTCAAACTAAAATCTGTAGCCCTTATTGGTAGGAGCAAAGTTTGCTTCTTAATTATAGCCTTGCTTCTTATGTCTCAAAATTGACAATAATTGTTATATACCTATTTTGTCAGGAATATTTTGAGGATGTTACCACATTTTTTATAAAGTGCACTGAAACTCTACATTGTTAAGAATGTTCTATGTGTGAAGTATTTTTAAATGGGCTAATAGAAGGAACCCAAGCCACAGATACATTGTATTTGAAACCCAAACATTTTATCTTGAACAACCTTATAACTTACGTGTGGCTGAAGCTTTGGTTGCAGTAATGTGTCATGAGACTAAGATCATGAGGCACCCAATTCTCCTAGCTTCATGCTGTTCTGAAGTTCTTAGAGGCAAATTTTTTAAAAGTCTGGGAATCCTGGTGAGGCTTCTTAGCTTTTTACTGAAACAAATATAATACTAATCTTTAGAAATAAAACAAACAAACAAAAAACTTCTCTAAGTTAGTCACCTAAATCGACCTAAGTCTAACACACTGGTAAAAATACACATGAATTTGCAACTTAAATGCAAATATAAATATTGATAAATGTCTACAGAAGGATGAACTATGAGTAAACATTATGGGGATGAAAGCCTAAATGGATTATTCCCAGCTGGCAGTTCTAGGAGCAGGAGATCATCTACAACAGGGTTTCTCAACTGCAGGACTACAAACATCTTGGGCTGCATAATTCATTATTGTAGGGGGCTGTCCTCTGTAGTGTCTTTAGTAGTATCTCCCTAGCCTCTTCCCACTAGAGGCTTGTAGCACTTTATTTGTAACAACCAAAAATGTTTCCAGACCTGCCAAATGTTCCCTCAGAGGACAAAATTACTACAGATTTAGAACTACTAATCTATATAGTGTGAATAAGACGTTCTAGCTTCTCTAATTTACTGTCTCACATTCAGAATTTCAACTGCCAAAGATTTTTTTTATTTCAGAATAAAATAAGGGAGTTCTCTTTGAAAATATAGACTCATTTAAGAGGATCAGCAAATCAAGCTCAACGTAGTCATTAGCATTTAGTAAAGATCCATATATAATGATTGTATTAACTGACGTCTTCCCATATATATTATCATATATGACTAAGAGATTGAGTTCTAAGATCAGACAAACTGAATTCTTGTATGGGAACTATCTCTTTCTTAACTGACTTGGGACAGATTCCACTAAATCTCTTTATACCTTAGTTTGTTCATGTGTAAAATGGGACACTAATGATATCAATTGTGTTGATTTTTCTCAAAGGAATAAAAAAAAGTTATGAACCCAAGGTATTTTGCACAGTATATGGCTCAATAAATATTAGTTCTGATGTTGCTATTTTTTGCTTAATAAGATCCTTGTAAGGAAGACAGTAGTATTATTTTCATTTGACAGATGACATATATAATATATCTGAAAACACTTTGCAAATAGTAGTTTATTATTTAGAGATAAAGTGTCCTATTCAAGGTTAAAACTAACTACTTATCTGGATTCAAATGCTGTTCTAACTTAAATCCTTTTCGCCTACTTAACAGAATGAAGAACCATAGGGAATGTAAAATTTGACTTGTAGAGGTGAAGGAAGGTGGGAGCATAACTTGAAGATCCAGAAAATGCCTATATACATCAGCCCTGGAAGAAAGCCCTGGGCACTGGGCAGCCAAGGGTGAGCACAGAGAACCCAGGTAAGGTACCCTGAGAAGATGGCAAGGTTAAAAATGTTTTGCGGTTAAACCAGTTTCATTTTGTGTCCTGTGATTGGCTAGCTGAACTACACTGGTTCATGTAGGTGTACCTTTAACATTTTCCAGACTGTGTTAGTCCATTTTGCATTGCTATAAAAGAATACCTGAGGCTGGTAATTTATAAATAAATAAGGTTTATTTGGGCTCATACATCTGCAGACTGTACAAGAAGCGTGGTGCTGGCATTTGCTTCTGGTGAGAACTCAGGAAACCTACAGTCACGATGAAAGGCAAAGGGGAAGCAGGCCTGTCACACGGTGAGAGAGGGAGCAAGTGCGATATCAGACTCTTTTAAACAAGCAGCTGTCATATGTATTAATGGAGCAAGAACTCATTACCATGGGGAGGGCATTTCATGAGGCCTCTACCCCCATGACTCAAACACCTCCCACCAGGCCCTACTTCCAAATTTTGGGAATCACATTTTCACATGAGATTTTGAGGAAACAAATATCCAAACAAGATCACAGGTACAGAGAAAGTATAAATGGAGGTAACTTCAAGCACACGGTTCATCATCCTTCACTTTCCATCCTCCTCCTCTGTCCTGCACCAAAAAGGCCTCTTGGAGATCTGTGTGTACACCCTCTTCATATAGTCAAGCTTCTCCCCACCACAACTTACAAAATTTCGCATCTTGGCCACTCCTCAAGACCAAGGATAAACATATCTGTGGGTTAGTTCATCTTTGGGAGGATGCATACAAAAAAGGGGTCTTGGAAAGCAGGTTCATAATCACTTTTGTGGGAAATTATGCAATTTATACAATTTTGTGTACCTTGAGCATTGTTTAGAAAAGGGAGTTACGTTTTCAGGTGATGTACATGGTTTTGGAGACAGACCTCCAGTAAGATGTGGAAGAATGGACAACCCACGTAACAAGAAAAGTCTTGGGAAAATTACAAAAATTGTAAAATAAGAAGGTGGGATAGTATAATAACTAATCCCTCAGGAACTCTTGAGTCAGATTAAACATAAATTAACATCCTGGTTTTGGCGGTGACTAGCTACGTAATCCGTGGATACTTACTTAACTTGTTTACACTTTATTTTTCTCATAATTAAAATTAGCATAACAATTGCTGGTTTATAAGTTCATTATATAAATGAATTTGATCATGCCATTGAAACACCCAATATGGCGTTGGGCAGCTGGTAATTTCTAAATAAATAAGGAAATAAACAGACAAAAGCAACAAGATAAAATAAACAAACCAAAATTCCAAGTAGTTCATTACTAAACATCAGGTATATTTACAGAATAATATGTATTTTAATTTGCTTGCAGAATAGGCTTAAAGGGATAGAGAAGATAATACTATATATATAAATTCTTATAAGGTCTTATAAGTTATTTATAATTTGTCATCTACCCTAACATTAATTGCATTCTTAGTACACACTGAACTTCAGAGTCTAGGCTAAGGGATAAACTGTTTTCTCCAGGATAGTTAGTAATAAGGTGTCAGACACAAAGAAAGAGTTCTTAAGTCTACCTTAAGCATTGGAGAGCAACAAATAATTGCTTATTATTTTGTAATCAAAGGATCTTGTTTGTTAGAAACTGTTACAGAATCTTTATTTCAAATTTCAGGCAAGAACGTTGACGTGAGATTTTGACTTTCAATACCTTCCATCTGGCATGCAAATATTTCACCAGTTCTTCCAAAATGTCATAGAGAAAAGCTGTGTATCATAAATAGCATGAGGGTTATGAGCAAAATTCTGTATTTTTATTAAACTAACTAGGACTTAACCAGCCTATCCTTATGGACATGGGCCAGCACTCATGGACAACTAGCTTCAGATCTTGGCAGCAGTGGGTTATAGGCAAAATTCATCTCTTTAATCCTCTTACATCTTGTTTCAAGACATCTCTCCCTTTCCTGGAGGACATCATATTTTTTTTGTTTTGTTTTTAATTCTGTTTATGTGGTAAATCACAATTATTGATTTGCATATGTTGAGCAAACCTTGCATGCCAGGGATAAAGTCTACTTGATCATTGTGTAGATGCCTTTTGATGTGCTGCTGGATTAGGTTTGCTAGTTTGGTTGTGGAATTTCGCATCTACGTCTACTATGCATATTGGCTAGTAGTTTTCTTTTCGGTGCTGTTTCTGCCAGGTTTTGATATCAGGGTGATACTGGCTTTGTACAATGAGTTAGAATCCCCCCTCCTTGATTTTTTGGAATAGTTTCAACAGAATTGTTATCAGCTTTTTTCTGTACATCTGGTAAAATTTGACTGTTAATTCTTCTATTCCAGGGCTTTCTTTTGTTGGTAGATTTTTTCTTTTATGAAATCTTTCATGAAATGGACATACTGCCCAAATCAATCTACAGATTGAACCCTCTTCCTGTCAAACTACCAATGTCATTTTCACAGGATTAAAAAAATATATTCTGAATTTTATATAAGACCAAAAAAAAAAAAAAAAAAAAAAGCCCAAATAGCTGAAGCAATCCTAAACGAAGAAAATAAAGATACAGGCATCACATTATCTGACTTCAAACTATACTATAATGCTGCAATAACTAAAACAGCATGGTATTGGTACAAAAACAGACCAGAAGCCAATGGAACAGAATAGAGAACCTGGAGATAAAGCCACACATCTACAATCATCTGACCATCGACAAAGTGAAAAAATAAGCAGTGGGGAAAGGACTCCATATTTAATAAATGGTTTTGGGATAACTGGTTAACTATATGCAGATGAATGAAATTGGATCCCTACTTTTACCATATACAAAAATTAATCCAAGGTAGGTTAAAGCCTTAAATGTAAGACTTCATACTATTAAAATTCTGGAAGAAACCTAGAAAACAGCGTTCTGGACATAGGCTGTGGAAAAGAATTTATGTCTAGGTTCTCAAAACAATTGTAACAAAAACAAAAATTGGCAAGTGTGAACTAATTAAACTAAAGAGCTTCTGCATAGAAAAGGAAACTATCAACATAATAAACAGAAAACCTACAGAACTGAAGAAAGTATTTGCAAACTATGCATCTGACAAAGGTATAATATGCAGAATCTATAAGGAACTTAAACAAATTAACAAACAGTAAACAAGCAACTCCATTAAGTAGTGGGCAATGTACATGAACAGACAATTCTCAAAAGAAAACATATAAGCGGCCCACAAACATCTGAGAAAATATTCAACATCACTAATAATCCGAGAAATGAAAAATCAAAATCACAATGAGATACCATCTCATGCCTATCAAAATGACTATTATTAGAAGGAAAAAATAATAAGAGATGCCGATGAGGCTTTAGAGAAAAGAGAATGATTACACATTGTTGGTGGGAATATAAATAGTTCTGCTTACCTGGAAAGCAACTTGGAGATTTCTCAAAGAACTAAGAGCAGAACTACCATTTGACCCAATGGTTCCATCACTGGTATATGCCCAAAGAAAAATAAATCATTGTTCAAAAAATACACATGCACGTGTTTGTTCATTGCTGCACTATTCACAATAGCAAAGACAGGGCATCAACCTAGATGCCCGTCCATGGTTGACTGGATAAAGAAAATGTGGTGCATGTACATCATGGAATACTACACAGTAAAAAAAAGAAGCTGTAGGCCATCATCCTAAGCAAATTAACACAGGAACAAAAAAAAAACAAGTAGTGTATGTTCTCATATGTAAGTGGGAGCTAAACACTGAGTATACATGGTTGTACAGATGGGAACAGCAGACACCAGGGACTACTAGTGGGGACAAGGGCTGAAAAACTACCTCTTGGGTACTATGCTCACCACCTGGGTGATGAGATCATTTGTACCCCAAACCTCAGTGTCACACAATATACCCATGTAACAAACCTGCACGTGTACTCACTGAATCTATAATAAAAGTTGAAATTATTAAAAAAGAAAATGACAAAACATTTCAAAAGCCCTGAACAAGTTTCACATTTTTTTCTAAATATTATGCTTCTCAGAGCTTGTTTGCTTAGTGCAAAGTGAGATCTTGCACATGAAAGTGCTCTATAAACTACAAAAGTATTGCGCAGGCAAAATGGACGATCCTGATGTTCCCTCAGATTTAATATTTTTTATTTAAAATCAGCTTTACTGGGTTTAATTTACATGCACTCAATTCACCAATTATGAGTGTGTAAGTTGATGTATTTAAAAATATATATACAGTCACATAACCACCATTACACTGATTATGTGGAACAGGTGTTGGCAAACTATACTCCTTGGGCCAAATGCAGCACCCTGCCTCTTTTTATAAATAAAGTTTTACTGAAACGTAACGATGCTTATTTGTTTACATGTTTATGTCTGCTTTTGTGATACAGTGGCCAATTTTAATAGTAAATAAATAAATAAATAATAATAAAAATAAACGGTGTGGACCAAAGAACCTAAAATATTTACTCTCTAATTCTGCTCTCTGCTTGTACGAGTTTGACTATTTTAGATACTTCATATAAGTGGAATCGTCCAGTATTTGTCTTTCTGTGGCTAGCCTATTTTACTTAACATGATGTTCTGAAGGGTCATCAATGCATGTTGTCATATATTTGTAACATATCATTCTTTTTCAAGACTAATATTCCATCACATGTATATACCATATTTTCTATTTATCCACCAGTGGAAAATTAGGTTGTTGTCACATCTTGGCTATTGGGAATGGCTATTCATGAATATGGAAGTGGAGAATATAGCTTTTTGAGTCTGTTTTCTTTCATTTCTCCCAATGTCTTCAAAATTTATCCATATTTTTTAGTGTCCATAGTGCATGCTTTTTTAAAATTTTAGATTTAGTGGGTACTTGTGAAAGTTTGTTACATGGGTATATTTTGTGAGGCTAAGGTTTTGGCTTCTAATCATCCCATTAGTGCATGCCTTTTAATTTGGTTTTCTGTTCACCCACTGGGACACTGGAGTTTTCTCTAGTGTTTTGGGCAAGTATGACTAGAGCTGCTGTAAGCATTCATGTACAGGTTTTTGTGTGAACATAAATTTTCATTCTTTAGAGTATATAGCCAGGCATAGAGTTTATGGGTCATATGGTAGGAGTAGTCTAACTTTATAAGACATTACTAAACTGTTTTATGGAGTGGCAGTATTATTTTGCATTCCCACTAGCACTTGCTCTGCATTCTCACAAGTACTTGGCATTGTCAGCTATTTCTTTTTAATGTTTACTATCTTAGCTATTCTAATAGGTGGATAAAGATATATTTTGTGATTTTAATTTGCATTTCTCCAATAATAAATGGTTTTGAATTTTTTATTGTACTAATTTCACTTTCACATATTTTCTTTGGTGATATATCTGATTATAATTTTCGCTCAGGAGGATTGGAGCAAGATGGATGGAAAGAGACCTCTGCTGATCATCCTCCACAACAAGAACATCAAATTTAACAACTATTTAGAAACATCACAAGAACAAAAAATCAGGTGAGCAATGACGGGACCTACTTTTAACTTCATATCACCAAAATAAGGCATTATAGAGAGCAGGAAAAACAGTCTTGAATTCCCAATGCCATCCTCCCCAATCATCCAGCAGTGGCTATGTGGCATGGAGAGAGGAAATTTGTGCATTTGGAAGAAAGTGTGCACAGTGATTATGGGACTTTGCATTGGAACTCAGTGCTGCCCTGTCACAGCTGAAAGTAGTACAGACAGAACACAGTTTTCACCCATCAAGGAAGGACATAGATGAACCCTAGCCAGAGGAAAATAACCCATCCAAATGGTCAAAACCTGAGTTCAGGCAAGCCTCACCACTGTGGGCTAAAAGTGTCCTAAGGATCTAAATAAACTTGAAAGGCAGTCTAGACCTCAAGGACTGCAGTGTCTGGACAAGTGTTGGTGTTGCACTGGGCTTGGAAGCAGTGGACTTGAGGAGCATGTCACCTACTGGGACACGAGCTGGGGAGGTCAACTGAATGCTTGTTCCACCCCTCTCCCAACCCTAGAAACACAGCTTGCAGCTCTGAGAGAAACTCCACTCTGCTTGAAGAGAGAAGATAAGAAAGTAAAGAGAATTTTATCTTGTGATTTTAATACCAGCACAGCAACTGTAAGATAGGGCACTGGGCTGAGTTCTGAGGCTTCCATTCCAGACCATAGCTTCCAGATGACAGTTATAGACATACCCAGGGCCAGAAGGGAAACCACTGCCCTGAAGGGAAGGACCCAGTCCTGTCTGGCTTCAACATCTGCTGACTAAAGAGGCCCTGGGCCCTGAATAATCAGCATATACACCATAGGCTTCTGATGAGATTCTAAGATTTGCTGGCTTTAGGTGAGATCCAGCACATTTCTAGCTGTGGGGCTACAGGGAGAGGCACAATCTACTTGAAAAAACAAAAAGAGTAAAGAGTAAATGAGACTGTGTCTTGCAGCTTAGGTACCAGATTGGCCACAGTGGGGTGGAACACCAAGTGGAATCTTGGGGTCCCTGATTTCAGGCCTTGGCTCCTGAATGCCATTCCTGGACCTGCCCTGAGACAGAGGGGAGACCACTACTATGAAGGGAGAGTTCAAGGCCTGGAAATATTCACCAAAAGTTGAATGAAGAGCCTTGGGCATTGAGTGAACATTAGCAGTAGCCAGGTAGAAATCACTGTGGGCCTGGGGTGGTGGTGGTCATAAAAACATAACTTGTAGAACCTTGTGGAAAGGGAAAGAAAGAGAAGAAAGGGCTTTTGTCTTGTGGCTTTAGTGTCAGCTCATCCACAATATAATAGAAAACCAGGTAGATTACTAATGTTTCTTACTCCAGGCCCTTCCTCCCGTATGACATCTCTGGATAAACCCCAGGGCCAGGAGGAACTCACCACCCTAAAAGGAAGAACAAAAGCCAGACTGGCTTCACCATCTTCTGATTATAGAGTGCCAGGGACTACAGTGAGTATAGGCAGCATTCAGGTAGTGGTTAAAGTGGTACTTGGGCAAGACTCAGTACTATGCTGGGATCGGGTCTGACCCAGCGTTATCTCAGTGGTGGTGGTCACACATCCCCCAACTTCAGACAATTGAGCACAGAGAGAGGTACTCCATTTTTTTGGGAGAAAGTAAGAGAAGTAAACAAGAGTTTCTACGTGGTAATCCAGATAATTCTTCTGAAACTTAGGCAAGACCACCAAGATGGTACCTCTATGAGTTTGCAAGAGCCACAGTGTTACTGAACTTTAAATGCCCCCTAATGCAGATATGGCTGTAGTGACTGTAAACTTAGATCACAGCACCCAAGTCCCATTGAATACCTGAAAAGCCTTCCCAGGAAGCTACAAATAAGCCCAGACTGAGAAAACTACAGTAAAAATGTAACACCTCAATACCCAGACTAGGGTGAACATCCACAAGCATTAAGACCATCCAAGAAAACAACCTCACCAAAAGAACCTAATAAGGCACCAGGGACCAATACTGGAGAAACAGGGATATGTGATCTTTCAGATAGAAGATTCAAAATAGCTGTTTTCAAGAAACTCAATAAAATTCAAGATAGCACATAAAGGAATTCAGAATCCTATCAAATACATTTTAAGATACTGAAATAATTAAAAATAATCAAGCAGAAATGCTGGAGTTTCAAATGGCAATTAACATACCGAATTATGCATCACAATATCTTAAGAGAAGACTTTATCTTGCAGAAGAATTAGTGAGCCTGAAGATAGACACTTGAAAATACACAGTCAGA
The DNA here is from genome assembly GCF_008728515.1 of Papio anubis. Classification (NCBI taxonomy): domain Eukaryota; kingdom Metazoa; phylum Chordata; class Mammalia; order Primates; family Cercopithecidae; genus Papio; species Papio anubis. The sequence goes on from NC_044996.1 coordinate 68,984,869, forward strand.
GGAGGCAGAAAAAAAACTAAAAACAATAAATAATAAAGTACACCTACAAGAACTAGAAAATAACCTCAAAGGAGCAAATCTAAGAGTCATTGGCTTTAAAGAGGAGATAAAGAGGGACATGGTGTAGAAAATTTATTCAAAAAGATAATAACAATGAAATTCCCAAACCTAGAGAAAGATATTAATATTCAAGTACAAGAAGGTTATAGAACATCAAGTTGATTTAATCCAAAGAAGACTACCTCAACATATTTAGTGATCAAACTCTAAAAAGATAAAGGATTCTAAAAGCAGCAAGAAAAAAATGAACAAATAATACACAATGAAACTCCAAAATATCTGGCAATAGACTTTTCAGTGGTAACCGTACAGGCCAGGAGAGAAGAATTGACATATTTAAAGTGCAGAAGGAAAAATAAATATTCTATTATAGTATATCTGGTGGAAATATCTTTAATACATGGAGGAGAAATAAAGACTCTCCCAGACTAACAAAAGCTGAGGGATGCAGAGGGATTTTGTCATCACTTGATTGAAAAAATCTCCTTGATTTTTTCAATCTGAAAAAAAAGGATGTCGGTGAGCAATAAAGAGTCATCTGAAGGTATAATAGTTACTAGTAATAGTAAGTACATAGAAAAACATGGAATATTAAAACATTATAATTGTCATGTGCAAACTACTCATATCTTGAGTAGAAAGACTAAAAGATTAGCTGATAAAAAGCAACAACTACAACATCTCCTCAAGACATAGTGCAATAAGATACAAGAAAAAACAACAAAAGGTTTAAAAGCACAGAAACAAAGTTGAAGTGTAGCGGATTTTGTTTTAGTTTTCTCTTTGCTTGTTTGTTAATTTCTTTGTTTATGCAGTCCATGTTAAGTTGTAAACAGTTTAAAATAGTTGGTTAAAACATACTCTTTGCAAGCTTCATGGCAACTTCAAATCTAAAAACATACAACAGACACACAAAAAATAAAAAGCCAGAAATTACAACACAGCACCAGAAAAAATCACCTTCGCTACAAAGAAGCTAAAAAGGAAAGAAGGAAGAAATACAAGACCGCAAAACCAACAGAAAACAAATCACAAAATGGCAAGAGTAATTCCTTACCAATATTAATATTGAATGCAAATGGAATAAACTCCCCAATCAAAAGATACAGGGGGGCTAAAGAGACTAAAAAACAAGCCCTAACAATCTGTTGCCTATAAGAAACACACTTCTCCTATAAAGACACATGTAGACTGAAACTAAAGGTATAAAAAAATGTATTCCATGTAAATGGAAAACAAAAAGAGCAGGCATAGCTATACTTATATCAGAGAACATATATTCAAGACAAAAAAAGATAAAAAGTGACAAAGAATGTCATTAATAATGGTAAATGGGTTAATTTAGCAACAAAATATAACAATTGTAAATATATATGCATCCAATACTTGAGCACCCAAATTTATAAAGCAAATATTATCAGAGCTAAAGAGAGAGATCAATCCAAATATACTAATAGCTGGAGACACAAATACTGCACTTTCAACATTGGACAGATCATCCAGAGAAAAAACTAACAAAGAAACATAATGTTTAATCTGCACCATAGACAGAATGGACCTAATAAATATTTAAAGAACATTTCATTCAGCGACTGCAGAATACACAATCTTCTCCTTAGCAAGTGAATTATTCTGAAAAATAGACCACATGTTAGGCCACAAAACAATTCTCAGAGAATTCAAAACCATTGAAGTTATGTCAAGTATCTTCTATGACACAAAGGAATAGAGCTAGAAATCAATAATAAAGGGAATTTGGAAAACTATACAAAAACATGAGAATTAAATAATATGCTCCTGAATGCCCACTAGGCCAATGAAGAAATTAAAAATAAAATTTTTAAATTTTCTAAAACAAATGACAATGGAGACAGCATACCTAAACCTTTGGAATACAGTGAAAGCAATACTAAGAAAAAAGTTTATAACTATAAATGCCTACATCAAACAAGTAAGAAATTTCAAATAAAAAACTTAATGATGCATCTTAAAGAAGTAGAAAAGGGCACACGAAAGTCAAAATTAGTAGAAGAAAAGAAAGAATGAAGATCACACCTGAAATAAATAAAAATGAAATGAAGAAAACAAAACAAAGATCAACAAAATAAAAAGTTGTTTTTTTGAAAATATAAACAAAATTGACAAACCTATAGTCAGACTAAGAAATACAGAGAGAAGACCCAAATAAATTGAATCGGTAATGAAAAGGAAGACATTAGAACTGATACTGCAGAAATTCAAAGGATCAGTAGAGGCTACTAAGGGCCAATAAATTGGAAAACGTAGAAGAAATGGATAAATTCCTAGACACATAAAACTACCAAGATTGAATCATGAAGAAATCCAAAATCTTAACTGATTAATAACAAATAATGGGATTGAAGCTTTAATAAAAATTATCTCAGCAAAGAAAACAAGGACCCCAAGGCTTCACTGCTGAATTCTACCAAACATTTAAAGAACGAATACCAAGCCTATTCAAACTATTCCAAAAAAACAGGGGAGGAGAGAAACTGCCAAATCCATTCTACAAGGCCAGTAATACCCTAATACCAAAACCAGGCAAACACACATCAGTAAAAGAGTATGTACAGGCCAATATATCTGATGAACAATGATATAAAATTCTTCAACTAAATACTAGCAAACTAAATTTAACAATACTTTTACAAACTTGTTTATCATGACCAAGTGGGATTTATCCCTGGAATGCAAGCATGGTCCAGTATGTGCAAGTTAATCAATGTGATACATCGTGTCAGCAGAATGAAGTGAAATAACCATGTATTTACACATTTGAGGATGAAAAAACATTTGATAGATTTCAGCATCCCTTCATGATGAAAACACTTAAAAAACTGGGTATAGAAGAAACATACCTCAGCACAATAAAAGCTATATTTGATAGATCTACAGCTAATACTACTGAATGGATAACAACTGAAAACCTTTCCTTTAAGATCTGCAACATGACAAGGATATCCACTCTCACCATTGTTATTCTGCATACTACTGAACTTTCTAGCTAGAGCAGTCAGACAAGAGGAAGAAATAAAAGGCATTCTAATTGGAAAGAAAGAAGTCAAGTTATCCTTATTTGCAGATGCTCTTATCTGATCTTTGGTATTATATACGAAAAAACCTAAAGACTCCACCAACTAAGTAGTAGAACTGATAAAGAAATTGAATAAAATTAAAGGATACAGAGTCAACATACAAAAATGCTCATCATCACTGGCCATCAGAGAAATGCAAATCAAAACCACAATGAGATACCATCTCACACCAGTTAGAATGGCGATCATTAAAAAGTCAGGAAACAACAGGTGCTGGAGAGGATGTGGAGAAATAGAACATTTTTACACTGTTGGTGGATTGTAAACTATCAACCATTATGGAAAACAGTATGGCGACCTCAAGGATCTAGAACTAGATGTACCATATGACCCAGCCATCCATTACTGTGTATATACCTAAAGGATTATAAATCATGCTACATAAAGACACATGCACACGTATGTTTATTGCAGCACTATTCAAATAGCAAAGACTTGAATCAACCCAAAATGTCCATCAGTGACAGATTGATTAAGAAAAATGTAAAACATATTTCACCCATGGAATACTATGCAGCTTATAAAAAGATGAGTTTAAGGCCCTTTGTAGGAATATGGATGCAGCTGAAACCATCATTCTTGAAGTAAACTATCACAAGAACAGAAAATCAAACACCAAGATGTTCACTCATAGGTGGGAACTGGAACAATGATCACTTGGACTGCAGCTGGGAACATCACAATAATCAGCCTATCATGGGGAGGGGGGAGGGGAGGTCACTGGAAGGCTCCAATGGGATTGAAGCAAGGCACACCCATGCAGCAAACCCTACCAAGCACCTGCCACCTGAAGTACAATAAACAAATTAAAAACAAAAACAAAAATCAGTAACATTTCTATATTCCAACAGCAAATGATCTGAAAAAGAAATCAAGTGGGTAATCACATTTACAATAGCTACAAGTAAAATAAAATATCTAAGAATTAACCAAAGAAGTGAAACATCTCTACAATGAAAACTATAAAACTTTGATGACAGAAATTAAAGAGGACACAGAAAATCAAAAGATATTCTATATTCATGAATTGGAATAATCAGTATTGCTAAAATTTCAATATTTCCCAAAGAAATCTACTGATTTAATGCAATCCTGATTAAAATACCAATGACATTCTTCACAGAAATAGAAAAAAATCCTAACATTTACATAATACCAAAAAAGACCGAGAAGAGATAAAACTCTCTTGAGTAAAAGAACAAAATACAAAGAATCACATTACCTGACTTCAAATTATACTACAAAAAAATGGCAGGGTACTGGCATAAAAACAGACACATAGACAAATGGAACGGAATAGAGAACTTGAAATAACAAATCCATTCATATAGAGCAAATTCATTTTTGACAAAAGTGCCAAAAACATACAAAGGGGAAAGGATAGTCTCTTAAATAATTATCCGTCAATAAAGGATAGTCTCCGGAAAAATTGGATATCCATACTCAGAAGAATGAAACTACACTCCTATTTTTTGCCATATACAAAAATCAAATCAAAATGAATTAAAGACTTAAATCTAAGACCTCAAGCTATGAAACTACTAAGAGAAATCTTTTAGAAAACTCTCCAGGACATTGGACTGAACCAGGATTGTTCGAGTAGTTTCCCACAAGCAGAGAGATACAAAACAAAAAAATGGACAAATGGGATCACATCTAGATAAAAAGCTTCTGCCTAGCAAAGGAAACAATCAACAAAGTGAAAAGAGAACCCACAGAATGGGACAAAATATTTACAAACTACCTATCTGACAAAGGATTAATAACCAGAACATATAAGGAGCTCAAACAACTCTAGAAAAAACTCTAATAATTCAATTTAAAAATGGGCAAAATATCTGAATAGACATTTTTCAAATAAAGACATACAAAGACAAACAGGTATATGAAAAGGTGGTCAACATCACTGATCATCAGAGAAATGCAAATGAAAACTACAATAAGGTATCATCTCATCCCAGTTAAAATTGTTTATATCCAAATGTCAAGCAATAAAAAATTCTGATGTGCATGTATACTATTGGTGGGAAAGTAAATTAGTACAACCACTATGCAGACAGTTTGCAGGCTTCTCAAAAAACTAAAAATAGAACTACCATACGACCCAGCGATCTCGCTTCTACATATATACCCCAAAGAAAGGATATCAGTATATCAAAGAGATGTCTGCACTCCCATGCTTATTGCAGCACTATTCACAATGGCTCAAAATTGGAAGCAACATAATTGACCATTAACAGACAAATAGATAAAGAAAGCAGACCTTTACCAATACTGTAATAACTTGGTTACTGTGGCTCTCAAGATAGTATTATATATCATTTATACACAATAGAGTGTTATTCAGCCATGAAAAGGAATCAGATCCTGTCATTTGCAACAACATGAATGGAAATAGAGGTCATTATGTTAAGAGAAATAAGCTAACCGCAGAAAGGCAAACTTCACATGGTCTCAATTATTTGTGGGATCTAGAAATTAAAACAATTGAACTCATGGAGATAGAGAGCAGAATGATATTTATCAGAAGCTGCGAAGGATAGTAGAGTGTGAGGAAGTGGGAATGGTTAATGGATACCAAAAAAAGTTTGGTGAAATAAATAAGATCTAGTATTTGATACCACAACAAGGTGACTATATTTAATACTAATTTACAGTAGATTTAAAAATAAATAAAAGTGTATAGTTGAATTACTTGTAAGAAAGAAAGGATAAATGCTTGAGGTAATGCATACCCCATTTACCCTGATATGATCATTATGCATTTTATGCCTGTATTAAAATATCTCATGTACAATAAATATATACACCTACGTTGCATCTACAAAAATTAAAAATAAAAATTAATTTTAAAACACTTTGCCCATTTTATGTCTTTTATTATGTTAAATTTTGAGTTCTTTATATATTCTGGTTAAAAATCCTTAATATATGTTATTTTAAATACTTCTTTCAGTGTTTACTTAAATTTATTTTGCCAAGGAAAAATTTTAAATTTGGATAAAGTCCAATATTTTCTTATGTATCATGGATCATGCTTTCTGTTTCACATTCAAGGTCTCTGCTCAATATAAAGAGAGAAATACTGCCTTCCATGTTTTTTCAAAAAAATACATAGTTTTACATTTTATATTTAAATATCTTATCCATTTTACCTCAATTTTCTGTATGACTTATACTATTTGGATCAGAATAAATTCATGCTTTTATTTACTTAGTATATAGATGTCCAAGTATTTCAATACTATCTGTTGATAGGACTAAACTTACTCTGTTGAATTGCCTTTGTACTTCTGTCAAAAATAAATTGCGGGTCTCTTTCTGGACTCTCCATTATGTTCCATTGATCTAGGTTTCTAGACCTTTACCAATACCATAATAACTTGGTTACTGCAGCTCTCAAGATAGTATTATATATCACGTAGTCTGAATTCTACAACTTTTTTCTTTTTCAAAATGTTTTAACTATTTTACGTCCTAGGAATTACTATAAAATTTTTAGAAGGCACTTGTATGAATCTATTAGAACATCTGGGATTTTGATTGAAATTGCATTAAATCTATGAATTAATATGGGCAGAAGTGATCCCTTAGCTATATAGAGTTTTTCAGTACATGAATGCAATATGTTATTTGTTTAAACATTCTCTGGTTACTATTATAAGCATTTGTTTTTAGTATGCAGATTCTTCTAAGGTTTTGTTAGATTTACACTTAGGTATTTCATTTTTATGGAGCTCTTGCTCATGGTATTTTTAAAAATTTGATTTTGGATTGATCACTGCTATTATTAAATGTGATTGATTTTAACATGTTGACTTTTTGTCCTGTGCATTGCTAACCTCACTTTTCAGTTCAAAGAGCATATTTTTCAATTCCTACTGATTATCTATGAAGACAATCATGTTATCTTCAAATAAGAACAATTTTAACATTCGTTTCCAATCTCTATGTCATTTCCTTCTTTTTTTTCCAATTGCATTGGATAGAACATACAGAACAATGTTAAATAGCAGTGGTGAGAGCGGATATTCTTATTTTGTTTTTCATCATAGAAGGAAAATAATTTACTATTAATAAATAGAAGGAAATAATTTACTATTTTTTTTTATATACTTTAAGTTCTAGGGTACATGGAACAATGTGCAGGTTTGTTACATATGTATACATGCTATACAGGTGCTGTGTACACATCAACACGTCAGCACCCATCAACTCATCATTTACATCAGTTATAACTCCTATTGCCATCCCTCCACCCTCCCCACTCCCCATAATAGGCCCCACTCTGTGATGTTCCCCTTCCCATGTCCAAGTGATTCGAACGTCCCCAGCCACGTCCATCCCATCTGTCCAACGAGCCTAGCTGCACCCATGTTCCTACAAAGGACACTTAACTCATCCCCTTTCTATGGCTGCATAGTATTCCATATGGTGTATATGTGCAACATTTTCTTAATCCATTCTGTCACTGGGATGGACATTTGAGCTGGATCTCAAGTCTTTGCTATTGTGAATAAAAAGCCACAATAAACATAACGGTGCATGTGTCTTCTTTATATAGCAGCATGATTTATAATCTTTTGGGCATACCCAGTAATGCATGGTTGGTCATATGGTGGTATTTAGTTCTAGATCCTTGAGAATCGCTACTGTTTTCCTTACAATGGTTGAACTAGCTTACAATTCCACAAACAGTGTAAAAGTGTTCTATTTCTCCACATTCTCTCCAGCACCTGTTGTTTCCTGACTTTTTAATGATTGCTATTCTAACTGGTGTGAGATGGTATCTCATTGTGGTTTTGATTTGCATTTCTCTGATGGCCAGTGATGATGAGCATTTTTTCATCTATCTGTTGGCTGTATGAATGTCTTCTTTTGAGAAACGTCTGTTCATATGCTTTGCACAGTTTTTGGATGGGGCCAGTTTGCTCACAACCTGCCTGGAGTCCCTGCAGGTTCCTGGATACGAGCCCCTGTCAGACGAGCAGACTGCAAAAACCTTCCCATCCCGCAGGCCCCGTCCACCTGGCAACGGCAGCTCCTTCTGGCCGCCAGCCCTAGCCTGATTTGATCCGATGATCTTTATTTATATTTTGTGTTTTTACATGAAGTCTTTGCTCATGCCTATGTCCTCACGGTATTAATTTAGGTTTCCTCGAGATTTTTATGGTATTAGGTCTAATATTTAAGTCTCTAATCCATCTTGAATTAATTCTTCGTATAAGGAGTAAGGAAAGGATTCAGTTTCAGCTTCTACTTATGGCCAGCCAATTCTCCCAGTAATTATTTATATTAAATAGGAACTTTCCCATTTCTTTGTTTCTCCAGGTTTGTCAAAGATCAGATGGATGTAGATGTGTAGTATTATATCTGAGGACTCCTACTTGATAGCTCCAATGGTCTATCCTTGCCTGACAGCAGCACCACGCCACTGGGCTACTGCAGCCCTGTAGCATAGCCTTCCAGTCAGGCAGGGATGTCCCAGCCTTGGTTCCTTGACCTAGGACTGGTCTCGCGGGAGATGGGCCCCTTTGGTTCCATATGAACTTCTTAAAGCAGTTTTTTCCAATTTCTGTGAAGAAACTCCATTGTAGCTTGATGGGAATGGCATTAAATCTGTAATTTCCTAAGCAGTATGGTCATTTTCATGATATTAATTCTTCCTATCCATGAGCATGGTATGTTCTTCCATTTGTTTGTGTCCTCTTTATTTCACTGAGCAGTGGTTGGTAGTTCTCCTTTAAAGATAGTCCTCCTTACATCCCTTGGAAGTTGATTCTAAGTATTTTATTCTATGTGAAGCACCAGGAATGGAAGTTCATTCACGATTTGGCTCTCTGTTTGTCTGTTACTGTGCATAAGAATACTTGTTATGAATGATTTCCAGCTGCATCCATGTCCCTACAAAGGACGCAAACTCATCCTTTTTATGGCTGCATAGTATTCCATGTATATGTGCCATATTCTTAATCCAATCTGTCACTGATGGACATTTGTTGATTCTGTCTTTATTGTGAATAGTGTGTTGTACAAATATACGTGTGTATGTGTCTTATAAGCAAACCATCAAAGAACAGAAACCAAACACCGCAATGTTCCCACCCACAGGTGTAGAACTGAACAAACGAGATCACCTGACCCAGGAAGGGGAAACATCACACACCGGGCCTATCATGGAGGGGAGGGGGAGGGATTGCATTGGGAGTTATACTCTGATGTAAATGATGATACGGTGCAGCAGACTAACATGGCACAAGTATATATATGTAACAAACTCTGCATGTTATGCAGCATATGTACCCTAAGCAACTTAAAGTATAATAATAAATAAATTAAAAAAAAAAAAAAGAATACTTGTGATTTTTGCACATTAATTTTGTACCCTGAGACTTTACTGGAAGTTGTTTATGAGCTTAAGGGATTTTTGCTGAGATGATGGGGTTTTCTAAATATATATAATCATGTCATCTGTAAACAGAGATAATTTGACTTTTCTTTTTCCTAATAGAAACTCCTTTATTTTGCTTGATTGTCCTAGCTAGAATCAAATACTATGTCGAATAGGGAGGGTGGAGAGGGTGAATCCTTGTCTGGCCTGCTCTCAAATGGGAATGCTTCCATTTTACCCATCCAATAAGGATACTGGCTGTATTCTGTCTTATTTTGAGATATGTTCCATCAACACCAGAAACCATTGAGAATTCCTACATGAAGGGCCGCTGAATCTCTGTCATCTTCGCATCTACTGGAGATACAATCATGGCCTTTGGCCCCCGGTCCCGTTTATATGTTGATTTCATTTTATTGATTTGTGTATGTTGAACCAGCCTTGCATCCTAGAGATGTAGCTTCCACTTGATCAAGTGGTGGCTAAGCTTTTGATGTGCTGCTTAAATCTAGTCGGCTGCATTTTATTGGAGGATTGCTGCATCATGTCTACTGTAGATATTAGCTCCAAAATCTCTTTTTGTTGTGTGTCTCTGCTAGGCTTTGGGTATCAGGATGATGTTGGCTCTATAAAATGGTTAGGAGGATCTCTGTTTCTATTGCTGATTGGAATAGTTTTAGAAGGAAATGATAGCAGCTCTTCCGTACTCTTCTGGTAGACTAGGCAGTGAATCCATCTGGTCCTGGACCTTTTTGGTTGATAGGCTACACTATTGCCTCTAACCTCAGAGCCTGCTATTGGTCCATCCAGGATCCAACTCTTCCTCCTGGTTTAGTCCTGGGAGAGTGTAAGTGTCCAGGAAATTATTCATTCTCTAGGCTCTCTGGCTCATCTAAGTGCAGAGGTGCTTCATATAGTATCCTCCTGATGGTAGTTTGCATTTCTGTGGGTCAGGTGGATATCCCTTTATCATTTTTTATTGTGTCCATTTGATTCTCTTCTTTCTTCTTTTTATATTAGTCTTAAGAAGGATCTATCAATTTTGAGTTGATCTTTATAAAAATCTACCTTTCTGGATTCATTGATTTTTTGAGGGTTTTTGTGTCTCTATCTCCTTCAGTTCTATTCTGATCTTAAGCTATTTTGCCTCTCATATAGCTTTTGAAATGTGTTTGCTCTTGTTTCTCTTAGTTCTTTTTAATTGTGATGTTAGAGGTCAATTTTAGATCTTTTCCTGCTTCTCTCTTCTTGTGGGCATTTAGTGCTATAAATTTCTACACACTGCTTTTAAATGTGTCCCAGAGATACTGGTGTATGTTGTTGTATCTTTTGTTCTCACTGGCTTCAAAGAATATCATTGTTTCTGGCTCTTCATTTTGTTATATGTACCCAGTAGTCATTCAGGAGCAGGTTATTCAGCCTCCATGCAGCTGAGCAGCCTTGACTGAGCCTCACCCTGAGTCTCCAGCCTGGGATTGCACCGTGGTCCGAGACAGCCTAAGCCATTATAACCTCCCTGCTGGCCTTAAACTCTACTGAGGATTGCTTTACTTCCAACTATGTGGCCACCTTCCAGCCATGCGATGTGGTGCTGGAGAAGAAATGTATTCTGTTGGATTTGGGGTGAGAGTTCTGTAGATACCTCCATTAGGTCCACTTGGTGCAGAGAGGAGTTGAGTTCCACCTCCTGATATCCTTGCTAACTTCTGTCTTGCTACAAGGATCTATATCTAATGCTGATGCGGGGTGCTGGAAGCTCTCATTATTATTGTATGGGAGTCTAAGTCTCTTGTAAGTCTCTAAGGACTTGTTTTATGAATCTGGGTGCTCCTATATTGGGCACACACATCTATATTTAGGATAGTTAACTCTTCCTGGTGAATTGATCCCTTTACCATTATGTAGTGTCCTTTCTTGTCTCCTTTTGATCTTTGATGATTTGAAGTCTGTTTTATCAGAGACTAGGTTTCAACTCCCCTGCCTTCTTCTGTCCATATATTCTTGGTAGATTCTCCTCCACCCCTTTTATTCTGAGCCTATGTGCAACTTCTGCATGAGATGGGTCCTGAATACAGCAAACTGATGGGTCTTGACTCTATCCACCTGACAGTCTATGTCTCTTTAATCTGGGCCCCTGTCCATCTATTACTCATGGCCAATACTGCCATGCAGAACTCTTGATCCCGGGGTCACCGGAGACCATATTTTGTTGTTGATGTAGTTTCTTTCCTTTGAATCAGATGGTCTTTAGCATTTTGGCATGTTTTTGCAAATGGTTGTACTGGTTGTTCCTTTCCATGTTTAGTGCTTTCCTTCTGTGATCTCTTTGTAGGCCTGGTGTGGTGAGACAAAATTCTAAAGACATTTGCTTGTCTGTAAAGGGATTTTATTTCTCCTTCACTTAAGGAAACTTAGTTTAATTGATAAGGAAATTTGCTGAAAATTCTTTTTTCTTTTAAGAACGTTGTAGCCCTCTACTCTCTTCTGGCTTCTAGAGTTTCTGCCAAGAGATCTGCTGTTAGTCTAATGGGCTTCCCTTTGTGGGTAACTCGACCTTTCTCTCTGGCTGCCCTTAACAGTTTTTCCTTCATTTCAACTTTGGTGAATCTGACAATTGGAGTTGCTGTTCTCAAGGAGTATCTTTGTGGCGTTCTTTGTGTTTCCTGAATTTGAATGTTGGCCTTCCTTACTAGGTTGGGAAAGTTTTCCTGGATGATATCCTGAAGAGTGTTTTCCAACTTGTTTCCATTTTCCCCCTCACTTTCAGGCACACCAATCAGATGTAGATTTGGTCTTTTCACATAATCCCATATTTCTTGGAGGCTTTGTTCATTTCTTTTCCTTTTTTTCCTCTAGACTTCTCTTCTCTCTTCATTTCATTCATTTGATCTTCAATTATTGTTACTCTTTCTTCCAATTGATCGAGTTGGTTACTGAAGCTTGTGCATTTGTCACGTATCTCTCATGTTATGGTTTTTATCTCTGTCAGTTCGTTTATGGCCTTCTCTGCATTGATTATTCTAGTTATCCATTCTTCCATTCTTTTTTCAAGATTTTTAAGTTTCTTTGCGCTGGGTATGTAGTTCCTCCTTTAGCTCTGAGAAGTTTGATCCACTGAAGCCTTCTCCTCTCAACTTGTCAAAGTCATTCTCCATCTAGCTTTGATCCGTTGCTGGCAATGAGCTGCGTTCCTTTGGAGGGGGAGATGCGTTCTGATTTTTTAAATTTCCAACTTTTCTGCACTGCTTTTTCCCTATCTTTGTGGTTTTATCTGCCTTTGGTCTTTGATGCTGGTGACGTACTGATGGGGTTTTGGTGTGGGTGTCCTTTCTGTTTGTTAGTTTTCCTTCTAACAGTCAGGACCGTCAGCTGTAGGTCTGTTGGAGATTGTTTGAGGTCCACTCCAGACCCTGTTTGCCTGGGTATCAGCAGCAGAGGCTGCAGAAGATAGAATATTGCTGAACAGCAAGTGCTGCTGTCTGATTCTTGCTCTGGAAGCTTCGTCTCAGGGGAGTACCCAGCTGTGTGAGTTGTGAGGTGTCAGTCTGCACCTAGTTGATGATGTCTCCCAGTTAGGCTACTCAGGAGTCAGGGACCCATTTGAGCAGGCAGTCTGTCTGTTCTCAGATCTCAACCTCCATGCTGGGAGATCCACTGCTCTCTTCAAAGCTGTCAGACAGCTGTCAGACTCCACCCAAAGGTGGAGTCTACAGAGACAGGCAGGCCTCCTTGAGTTGTGGTGGACTCCACCCAGTTCGAGCTTCCCAGAGGCTTTGTTTACCTACTTAAACATCAGCAAAGGCAGGCACGCCTCCCCCAGCCTGACTGCCGCCTTGCAGTTAGATCTCAGACTGCTGTGCTAGCAATGAGGGAGGCTCCGTGGGCATGGGACCCTCCAGGCCAGGTGTGGGATATAATCCCCTGGTGTGCCATTTGCTAAGACCCTTGGTAAAGTGCAGTACTAGGGTGGGAGTTACCCAATTTTCCAGGTGTTGTGTGTCTCAATTTCCCTTGGCTAGGAAAAGGGATTTCCTTCCCCCTTGCACTTCCCAGGTGAGGCGATGCCTTGCCCTGCTTCAGCTCTCACTGGTTGGGCTGCACCCGTGGGCCAGCACCAACTGTCTGGCACTCCCCAGTGAGATGAACCCGGTACCTCAGTTGAAAATGCAGAAATCAGTGGTCTTCTGTGTCGCTGGCACTGGGAGCTGGAGGCTGGAGCTCTACCTATTCAGCCATTTTCTCCCGACCACTCTTATTATTAATTTTTATATTGCCAATGGGTTATATGTAAATGCCATTTATCAGGAATAAGAAGTTCACTTCCATTCCTAATTTTCTGAGTTTAATGTAAATTAATGTAGAGTTTATAACCTTTAACTTTTTTTTTTGTATTTTTTAACTTATTTATTATTATTATACTTTAAGTTCTACGGTACATGAGCATAACGTGCAGGTTTGTTACATATGTATAATTGTGTCATGTTGCTGGGCTGTTCCATCAACTCGTCAGCACCTTATCAACTCGTCATTGCATCAGGTATAACTCTAATGCAATTCTCCCCCTACCCCTTCCCTGGCATGATAGGCCCCGGTGTGTGATGTTCCCTTCCTGAGTCCAAGGGATCTCATTGTTCAGTTCCCACCTATGAGTGAGAACATGCGGTGTTTGGTTTTCTGTTCTTGTGATAGTTTGCTAAGAATGATGGTTTCCAGCTGCATCCATGTCCCTAAAGCACACAAACCCATCCTCTTTTTTATGGCTGCATAGTATTCCATGGTGTATATGTGCTACATTTTCTTAATCCAGTCTGTCACTGATGGACAACTGCTGATTCCAAGTCTTTGCTATTGTGAATAGTGCCGCAATAAACATACGCCTGTGCATGTGTTCCTATAGCAGGCCGATATAATCCTTTGGGTATATACCCAGTAATGGGATGGTTGGGTCATATGGTACATCTAGTTCTAGATCCTTGAGGAATCGTCACACTGTTTTCCATAATGGTTGAACTTAGTTTACAATCCCACCAACAGTGTAAAAGCAGTTCCTATTTCTCCGCGATCCACTCCAGCACCTGCTGTTTCTGACTTTTAATGAATGCCATTCTAACTGGGTGAGATGGTATCTCATTGTGGTTTTGATTTGGTGATTTCTCTTGATGGCCAGTGATGATGAGCATTTTTCATGCGGGGTCTGTTGGCTGTAAAGGAATGTCTTCTTTGAGAAATGTCTGTTCATATCCTTTGCCTAATTTTTGGTGGAGTTGTTTGTTTTTTCTTGTAAATTTGTTTTGAGTTCTTTGTAGGTGCTGATATTAGCCCTTTGTCAGATGAGTAGATTGCAAAATTTTCTCCCATTCTGTAGGTTGCCTGTTCAATTTTGATGGTAGTTTCTTTTGCTGTGCAGAAGCCTTTTAGTTTACCGAGATCCCATTTGTCAATTTTGGCTTTTGCTGCCGTTGCTTTTGGTGTTTTCTTTACATGAAGCTCCTTTGCCCATGCCTATGTCCTGAATGGTACTACCTTGTGGTTTTCTCTCTACGTTTTTAAGTGGTATTAGGTCTAACATTTAAGTCTCTAATCCATCTTTGAATTAATTTCGTATAAGGGAGCAAGGAAAGGATCCAGTTTCAGCTTTCTACTTATGGCTAGCCAATTCTCCCAGCACCATTTATTAAATATATCCTTTCCCTTTTGTTTTTCTCAGGTTTGTCAAAGATCAGATGGCTGTAGATGTGTGATATTATTTCGAGGACTCCTGTTCTGTTCCATTGGTCTATATCTCTGTTTTGGTACCAGTACTATGCTGTTTTGGTTACTGTAGCCTTGTAGTATAGTTTGAAGTCAGGTAGCGTGATGCCTTCAGCTTTGTTCTTTGACTTAGGATTGTCTTGAGATGCGGGCTTTTTGGTTCCATATGAACTTTCTTTGAAGAAGTTTTTCCAATTCCGTGAATAAACTCATTGGTAGCTTGATGGGGATGGCATTGAATCTATAAATTACCTTTGGGCAGTATGGGCCATTTTCACGATATTGATTCTTCCTATCCATGAGAATGGTGTCTCTTTCATTTTGTGTGTCGCTCTTTATTTCACTGAGCAGTGGTTTGTAGTTCTTGAAGAGGTCCTTACATCCTCCTTGTAAGTTGGATTCCTAGGTATTTTATTCCCTTTGAAGCTAAATTGTGAATGGAAGTTCATTCATGATTTGGCTCTCTGTTTTTCTCTCTCTTACTGGTGTATAAGAATGCTTGTGATTTTTGCACATTAATTTTGTATCCTGAGACTTTGCTGAAGTTGCTTATCAGCTCAAGGAGATTTTTTGGGCTGAGACAATGGGGTTTTCTAAATATACAATCATGTCATCTGCAAACAGACAAATTTGACTTCTTCTTTCCTAACTGAATTCTTTTGATTTCTTTCTTCTTGCCTAATTGCCCTAGCGCCAGGAACTCAACACCTCATGTTGAATAGGAGTGGTGAGGAGGGCATCCCTGTCTTCTAGCCAGTTTTCAAAGGAATTTTCCAGTTTTGCCCATTCAGTATGCGATATTGGCTGTGGGTTTGTCATAAGTAGCTCTTATTATTTGAGGTACGTTCCATCAATACCGAATTTATTGAGCCGCTTTTAGCATGAAGGGCTGTTGAATTTGTGAAAAGCCTTTTCTGCATCTATTGAGATAATCATGTGGTTCTTGGTTCTTTGGTTCTGTTTATATGCTGGATTATGTTTATTGATTTGGTGAATGTTGAACCAGCCTTGCATCCCAGAGATGAAGCCCACTTCTGATCATGGCAGGGATAAGCTTTTGATGTGCTGCTGAATCTAGTTTGCCAGTACTTTATTGAGGATTTTGCATCGATGTCCATCAGGGATATTGGTCTAAAATTCTCTTTTTTGTTGTGTTCTGCCAGGCTTTGTATCAGGATGATGTTGGCCTCATCAAATGAGTTAGGAGGATTCCTCTTTCTATTGATTGGAATAGTTTCAGAAGGAATGGTACCAGCTCCCTCCTGTACCTCTGGTAGAATTCAGCTCTGAATCCATCTGGTCCTGGACTTTTTTCGTTTATAGGCTATTAATTATTGCCTCAATTTCAGAGCCTGCTATTGGTCTATTCAGGATTCAACTTCTTCCTGGTTTAGTCTTTGGAAGATTTTTATGTCCAGGAAATTATCCATTTCTTCTAGATTTTCTAGTTTATTTGCGTAAAGGTGTTTATAGTATTCTGATGGTAGTTTGTATTTCTGTGGGGTCAGTGATGATATCCCCTTTATCATTTTTATTATGCCTATTTATTCTCTCTTTCTTTTTCTTTATTAGTCTTGGTGGTCTGTCAATTTTGTTGATCTTTTTCAAAACAAACTCCAGGGATTCATCGGTTTTGAGGCTTGTGTCTCTATCTCCTCTAGTTCTGCTCTGATCTTAGTTATTTCTTGCCTTCATAGCTTTTGACGCGCTTGTTTTGTTTCTCTAATCTTTTAATTGTGCTGTTAGAGTGTCCATTTTAGATCTTTTCCTGCTTTCTCTGTGGGCATTTAGTGCTATAAATTTCCCCCTCACACACTGCGTTTTTAAATGTGTGTCCCAGAGATTCTGGTATGTTGTATCTTGTTCTCATTGGTTTCAAAAACATCTTTATTTCTGCCTTCTTCATTTTGTTATTATGTAAATTCAGTAGTCATTCAGGAGCAGGTTGTTCAGTTTCCATGTAGTTGAGCGGTTTTACTTCGAGTTTTAGTCCCGAGTTCAGTTTATCCTGCACTGTGGTCTGAGAGACAGCTTGTTTATAATTTTCTTCTTCTGTTCTTGTACATTTGCTGAGGAGGCTTTTTACTTCCAATTATGTGGTCAATTTCGGATTAATTGCGATGTGGTGCTGAGAAGAATGTGCTATTCTGTTGATTTTAAAGTGTGAGAGTTCTATAGATGTTCATTAGGTCATGCTTGCTGCAGAGATGAGTTCAATTCCTGGATATCCTTGTTAACTTCTTCTGTCTCGCTGATGTGTCTTAATGTTGACAGTGAGTGTTGAAGTCTCCCACATATTGTATGGGGAGTCTAAGTCTCTCTTTGTAAGTCTCTAAGGACTTGTTTTATGAATCTTGGGTGCTCCTGTATTGGGTATATATATTTAGATAGTTAGCCTTCCTGTTGAATTGATCCCTTTACTATCATGTAGTATCCTTCTTGTATCTCTTGATCTTTGATGGTTTAAAAGTCTGTTTTATCAGAGACTAGTATTGGGTAAACTCTGCTTTTTGTTTCCATTTGCTTGGTAAATCTCCTCCATCCCTTGGCTTGAGCTTATGTGTGTCTCTGCATGTGAGATGGGTCTCCTGAATACAGCAGACTGATGGGTCTTGACTCTTATCCAGTTTGCCAGTCTGTGTCTTTTAATTGCAGCATTTAGTCCATTTTACATTTAAGGTTAATATTGTTATGTGCGAACTTGTTCCTGCCAGTATGATATTAACTGGTTATTTTGCTAGTTAGTTATTGATGCAGTTTCTTCCTAGCCTAAATGGTCTTTACATTCTGGCAGGGTTTGGAATGGTTGGTAACGGCCTGTGTTCCTTTCCATGTTTTAGTGCTTCCTTCAGGGTCTCTTTGTAAGGCAGGCCTAGTGGTGACAAAATCTCTAAGCATTTGCTTATCTGTAAAGATTTTATTTCTCCTTCACTTATGAAACTTAGTTTGGCTGGATATGAAATTTGGGTTTAAAATTTTCTTTAAGAATGTTGAATATTGGCCCCCACTCTCTTCTGGCTTGTGGAGTTTCTGCCGAGATCTGCTGTTAGCCTGATGGGCTTCCCCTTTGCAAACCGATCTTCTCTCTGGCTGCCCTTAAGATTTTTCTTCATTTCAACTTTGGTGAATCTGGCAATTATGTGTCTTGAGTTGCCTTTCTCTCGAGGAGGCTCCTTGTGGTGCTCTCTGTATTTCCTGGATTTTGATCGTTGGCCTGTCCTACCAGTTTGGGAAGTTCTCCTGGATGATACTCCTGAAGAGTGCTTCTTCAACTTGGTTCCATTTTTCCCTCACTTTCAGGCACCCCTAATCAGACGTAGATTTGGTCTTTTATAATCCCATACTTGCAGGCTTTGTTCATTTCTTTCTTTTGTTTCTCTTCGCTTCATTTCGTTCATTTGATCCTCAATCGCTGATAATTTCTTCCAGTTGATCGAGTCGGTTACTGAAGCTTGTGATTTGTCACGATTGTGGTCAGCGGTTTTCATGTCTTTCTTACCTCGCTTTTATGACTTTCTCTAAGGCACATTTAGCCATCACCTTTTTCCACTTTTTTTTCAAGATTTTATTTCTTTGCACTGGGTAATGTAATTCTCTTCAGCTCTGAGAAGTTTGATGGACTGGAAGCCTTTTCTCTCATCCCCGTCAAAGCCATTCTCCATCCAGCTTTGATCCGTTGCTGGCGCATGAGCTGCGCCCTTTGCCGGGGAGATGCACTTTTATTTTTTGAATTTCCAGCTTCTTCTGCCCTGCTTTTTCCCCCATCTTTGTGGTTTTATCTGCCTCTGGTCTTGATGATGATGGTGATGTACTGATGGGTTTTTCGTGTAGGTGTCCTTCCTGTTTGATAGTTTTCCCTAACAGTCAGGGCCCCCTCACCTGCAGGTCTGTTGGAGATTAAGCCTGAGGTCCACCTAATCTCTGTTTGCCTGTGTCAGCAGAGGCTGCAGAAGATAGAATATTTCTGAACAGCGAGTGTACCTGTCTGACTCTGCTCAAGCTTCCCTCTCAGGGTGTACTCTCCACCCTGTGAGGTGGGGGTATCAGACTGTCCCTAGTGTGATGTCTCCTCAGTTAGGCTACTCAGGGTCAGGACCCACTTGAGCAGGCAGTCTGTCCCTCAGATCTCAATCTCCGTGTTGGAGATCCACTGCTCCCTTCAAAGCTGTCAGACAGAGTCGTTTATGTCTCAGAGGTTTCTGCTGCTTTTGTGGTTGCTTACTGTGCCCTGTCCCCAGAGGTGGAGTCTACAGAGACAGGTGTTTCTCCTTTGAGCTGCTGTGAGCTCCACCCACCCAGCTTCCCAGCCGCTTTGTTTACCTACTTAAGCCTCAGCAATGGCGGGCACCTCCCCAGCCCTGCCTTGAGGTTAGATTGCAGACTGATGTGCTAGCAATAAGGGAGGCTCCGTGGGTGTGGGACCCTCCTGGCCAGGTGTGGGATATAATCTCCTGGTGTGCCTCTTTGCTTAAAGCACAGTATTGGGGTGGGAGTTACCCGATTTTCCAGGTGTTGTGTGTCTCAGTTCCCCTGGCTAGGAAAAGGGATTCCCTTTCCCCTTGCGCTTCCCAGGTGAGGCAATGCCTCACCCTGCTTCAGCTCTTGCTGGTCGGGCTGTAGCAGCTGACCAGCACCGATTGTCCGGCACTCCCTAGTGAGATGAACCCAGTACCTCAGTTGAAAATGCCGAAATCACCGGTCTTCTGTGTCGCTTGCGCTGGGAGTTGGAGACTGGAGCTGTTCCTATTCGGCCATCTTGCTCTGCCTCCAACCTTTAACTTTTTAAAATTGTTGGTACAATGTAACAACCTAAGCTTTCAGTCTCTCACCTTTATGATGTTAGCTGTAGAGATGTTGCATCTTTTCAAAACTTTACTGTGTGCATTGATATTATTGTGTGTTTTTTTCTTCTTTTTTTTCTATTAATATGATGAATTACTAGTATGATGTATTACTATGATGGATGTATCAAATTTTTAAATACTGTACCAACTTTGTATTCTTGCATTGACCATAGGTGCCATGTGTATACTGCTGAATTACATTTGCGTATACTTGTATTTTTAAGGATTTATTTCACTCATATTCTTGAAAACTATTTGGAGATATGCATATATCTTCATGCTTTTTCTTCTCTCCTTCTGGGTCTCTACTGGCACAAATGTTAGACTTTCTGGGATTTTTCTGCAGGCTATTGAGTCTCTGATCATATTTTCATGTATTTTCTTCTTGTTGTTCACATTATGATATTTGTGTTTATCTTAAGTTTAATTGACCTTTCTTCTATTGTTTCCATTTTGTTACTGAGCCCATCCAGTAAAAATTTTGTTTTGATTTTGATTTTTTTATTCTAAAATTTTACTTTTTTGCTTTGATATTGTCTCTTTGTTGAGATGTTCTATCTCCTTTCTTTTCAAGAATGTTCACCCTGATTTTTTGTTGTATGATTATAATATTCCTTTATATTGTTAGCTGATAATTTCAACATCTGTATCACCTCAGGGTTTGCATGTGTTGATGGTCCTTTGTCTTGCAAGATGTTGAGTTGTTTTGTTGTTGCTGTTTATATCCTTTGGCAAATATTGGTATTTTCCCTTTAGCAGACAACCAACTCTCAGATTGACATGAGTTCTGCTTTGTCTTTTGTCGGCAGTAGTTTCAATGTTTGTTCAATTTTTGACACCTTGACCCTGCTATTTGAATCTGTCTTGTGTGTGCACCACCTAATGTGCAGTCTAGCATGAACGTGATTGTCTTCCTTAAAAGGTAATTTCCTTGATATGTTGTTTAAGATCAGATCTCTACTTTTGTAGCTCAAGGATGAGTTCAGGGGTTCAAATACAACATGATGGTATTGCTTTCTTGAGATAGCTTTTTTTTACAACCTTCCCAACTCTTTCCAGTTTCCAGAGGCATTACTTCCTGGTCTTCTGAGTGAATCTTTAGCTTCATTGTTCTGCATACTTCCTGTGACTTTCTCTGTATCCAGGATTAAACAGTGAAAATTCTCTCCTTCCTCTTAGATTCATGCTTCCTCTGATAATATAGACTAATCATCCATTGGAGTTTTAGGCACTTGCCTGGCCACCACTGGCATAATTGACATCACTGCAGGAGCTCCCTGGGGCTGAAGCAAGAGGGAATGAAAGGAAACAAACAAAAATCCCAGAGAAATGTCCTCCACTCTCTCTGATTCTTTTCCTGCTTCTTGGACTAGAAATAGAAAATTTCTTTTGAAGTTATTCCGGTACACAATTTTAACCGCCAGGCTGCCCTGAAGTCTGGGCTGGAAGAAACCAAGGAAAAATAAATGAAAAACTCACTTTTATTCTGCTGTATTTTAAGTTTTGTTTTCCTTTCCACATCTACCTGTTACCAACTACTTTTCAGGGTCCTCAGATAGCTCTTCCATAGATTCATGTAGAATTTTCCCCCATATGGTTTTTTCTAGTGTTTTTCTCATGATTAGATCAGAGTTATGGGTTTTTTAGAAGATTGACAATAAAATGAAACACCTTCTCATTACGTCACATCAAAGGGTACACGATACCCACGTGATGTCAATAGTAATGTTAACTTTGATCTTGTGGTTAAGATAGCATTTTTTCCAGGTTTTCCATGTAAAGGTCTGGGTTTTTTTTTTTTCCTTTTTACATTCTGTTTTACAAGAAGCAAGTCACTAAATCCAGCCCACCATGAAGATAAGGGAGATTAATCTCCATATCCTAGAAAGGTAAGTATATGTATATATTATTAAAAGTTCATTTGTAAAGAATGTTTGTCTCCTCTCAATTATTTATGCAATCACTTATCTTTATCATTATAAATTCATGAGTATTTATTTTGTACTTTGTGTTACAATTCAATATTATGTTACTCATTTCTTTTCACAAGTTTTTTCATCTTTGGACATTGGGAGCTTTTTCAGATTGTTTATTGTATCCCTTTGACATGATTCCACTCCTTTACCTTTGTGCACTTCCTTTCTTTCTGTCACTACAAGAAACCCTAGGCATATTTTCATTTCTGAGACCTATAATCAGTCATTTCTCTCAGAATTTTTGTCCCTTTTATTTATTTTCAACAAGAAAAATATTCCTTTGCCACTAAGAAAACTTTGGGATATATTCACTGATTCAATTGTCTTACCAGATTTTTCCATATTTTTAACTTCTCAAATTAGAAATATTATTCCCTAGGCATGTTTACTGTACTATTTATAGATTTTTACCACATCTAATTTGCTTCTTTCATGATTGTAATTGTGCCAACTTGGGGAAATATGTAGAGAGATATCAGAATACTTGCAGTTATAAGGAGCATGGATGAAATGCTTAGAGGTAAAGCATACATAAGATCTTATTTGACCCATTAAGTTTTCACATTAACCATATAATCACAACTAAAATGTTTGTTGCACTGAGAATCTGCATTCCTAGATCTACTAGATTTCTTTCTACCATGTTTATTCTTAAGAAAATAATTATTACAGGTTATTGTACAAATTTTTGTAACTGCCCTCTTTGCTCAGACAACAACAAAAAAAATGGGTATAAAATGATTTGTCTACTTGTAGAAAGAAATCTATTAGCATACAATTTCTGTTATCTAATTTGAGAACACCTGTAAAAGGTGCTTGCTCAACAGAACAATTGGTATCTGTTGAGCTGAATTACTTTCAGGAATATGCTCTTAGAATAGTTTCTAGTTTTGTTTGAAAAAAATAAAAACAGTAATACCAAAGCCTTTTCCTCAGCCTCGTATTCATAATTTATTTATGGAGCACCTAATAACCATAGTATTCTGCTACATCCTAGAAGTAGAGGTGGTGGGGAGGTTATGCAAGACAAAAATGTCAAAGGCCATGCTATCTGATAGTTATAAAAGGTAATGAGGAATGTTAAATTAATGTATATGAATAAGTTTATAGAATGCAGGAGGATTTAGCAAAAAGAGAATGACCTGTAGGGGCAAACAGACCTGGTTTCAATTCTGTACTCAAACACATACCTGCTATTTTTTTGGCAAGCTACCTTAAGCAGATCATTTACGTTCCCTGAGACCAAGTTTCCAAATTTAAAAAAGAGAGAAGTATGCCTACTTGCAAATGTTTTATAGAGAAATGAAGTATTATGTATGTCACAGTGTGTAGTATGGAATATGCAGATATTAGTTAATATTCATTTTTGCTATCGCTATATTTTTGCTACATAATTGGTACTAAACATTCAATATGATAATCACAGAAAAGAGAGACTCTTAAAGGATTTGGGACATTAAAGATGGGAAGATTTTTTTGACAGGCAAGAAGGAGTGATTATAGATGAGGACAATATATATAAAGTTATAAAAGTGTGACTGTACATAGAATTGTTGATGAACTGCCAATATAAAAACACACGTACATTAAAAAACTGAGATTTTTAAGTCATTGATAACTTTTATGTTTCAATCTTAGACAGTAACTCCTGACTCCTTGCCTTGAAGGAAGCACTGTGACATTCTTTATACTCCATTTACCATTTATTGATTTTGTGATACACATATGTGAAATATATATAAGATATATGGATATTATGTATCACATATGAAGTATATCATATTATATATCACATATTATATATAATAGATATTAGAATATATAACATTTACAACTTAATCAGAATATGTTACATTTACATTCTGATCTGTAACCATAAACCTTGTTTATTCTTAAGTTTATGATTAAATGGAATAAATATTAATTACCAGTTCTTTGTCTTAAGCTTTTATTTTAGGTTCGGGGGTACATGTGAAGGTTTGCTACATAGGTTAACTTGTGTTACAGGAGTTTGTTGTACAGATTATTTCATCACCCAGGTATTAAGCCCAGTATCCAATAGTTATCTTTTCTGCTCTTCTCCTTTCTCCTACCCTCCACCCTCAAATAGACCCCAGTATCTGTTGTTTCCTTCTTTATGCTCATAAGTTGTCATCATTTAGCTCCCACTTAAAAGTGATAACATGCAGTATTTGGTTTTCTGGTCCTGTAATTAATTTGCCGAGGATAATGGCCTCCAGCTTTATTCATCTTCCTGCAAAAGACATTATCTCATCCCTTTTTTATGGCTGCATAGCATTCCATGGTGTATACGTACCACATTTTCTTTATTCAATCTGTCATTGATAGGCATTCAGATTGATTCCATGTCTTTGCTATTGTGAATTGTGTTGCAGTGAACATACACATGCATTCACTATGATTATCTCAGAATTTCCCTCAATTTCATTAATTTGATTTTTAGCAATTCTACTAAGTTTCCTACTTTTCTAGTTTAATAGCTTCTAAATTGTGGAGACTTTTTGTTCTCCATTTGTTTCCTAAGCTCTAAACCTTTCCCTTTTATCTTATGCTGCTGATTTTTATCTGGTCTTTGAACTCATTTTATATTTAGTTCATGCTTTAAATAAGTTATTTTATGTCCCTTAACACTAAGAAATTTTGAACTGGTTTCTGTCCTTCAAGTTATTTATTCTTCCTAAAAGGTCTTCATTTGTCATTTACATTTTATGCTCACATTTTTTTGTTTTTTGTTTTTTTGTTTTTTGTTTTTCTAATTTTTACCTTCTACTTTTTCTCAAGTATATTTGCATAGTTGTGATGTAGTTTTGTCTTATGTTTATGCCTAAAAGGGGTAGCTTTTAGAACTCTCTTTTTTTCAATTATTATTTTAGGCTAGTGGGTACATATGCAGGTATGTTATATAGGAAAATTACAAGTCATTGAGGAATGGGGTAGGATTGAATACACCACCCGAGTAGTGAGCATAGTACTCAATAGGTAGTTTTTCAACTCTCACCCCCAGTCAATCTTCCCACTTTAGTAGTCCCCAGTGTCTGTTGTTCCCATATTTATGTATGTGTGTACCAAATATTTAACTGCCACTTATGATAACATGTGTTATTTGGTTTTCTGTTCCTGTGTTAATCTACTTAACTTTTAGCTCAGAATTGCTTTGGATATTTTGAGTCATTTTTTGTTCCATAAGAATTTTAGAATACTTTTCTAATTCTGTGAAAAATTACATTAATAGTTTGGTAGGAATAGCGTTAAATCTTTGGAACTCCTCTATTTGCCTTTCTGTGTTGTAGGTGTCCTTTCTTTGATCCTATTCATATCTTACACCTTCCATCTTCACTTCTTTCTTTTTCCACCTATATATTAGGGACAGATATATTAAATTTAGTCGACTGTTTTCTTTCTTTTTTTTTTTTTTTTTTAGAAATTTATTTATTATTATTATACTTTAAGTTGTAGGGTACATGTACATAGCATGCAGGTTTGTTATATATGTATACTTGTGCCATGTTAGTCTGCTGCACCCATCAGCTCGTCATTTTACATCAGGTATAATAACTCCCCATGCAATCCCTCCCCCCCTCCCCCCCTCCCCATGATAGGCCCAGGGGTGTGTGATGACCCCCTTCCTGGGTCAAGAGTGATCCTGGATTCAGTTCCCACCTATGAGTGAGAACATCGCGGTGTTTGGTTTTCTGTTCTTGTGATAGTTTGCTAAGAATGATGGT
Source organism: Papio anubis (assembly GCF_008728515.1). Classification (NCBI taxonomy): domain Eukaryota; kingdom Metazoa; phylum Chordata; class Mammalia; order Primates; family Cercopithecidae; genus Papio; species Papio anubis. The sequence continues at coordinate 69,010,753 of NC_044996.1, forward strand.
TTCCAGCTGCATCCATGTCCTACAAAGGGCCTTAAACTCATCCTTTTTATGGCTGCATAGTATTCCATGGTGTATGTGCCACATTTTCTTAATCCAATCTGTCACTTTGATGGACATTTGGGTTGATTCAAGTCTTGCTATTGTGAATAGTGCTGCAATAACGTATCGTGTGCCTGTGTCTTTATAGCAGCATAATTTACCTCAATCCTTGGGTATATCCCCAGTAATGGGATGACGGTCATATGGTACATCTAGTTCTAGATCCTTGAGGAATCGCCATACTGTTTTCCATAATGGTTGAACTAGTTTGCAATCCACCAGTGTAAAGTGTTCCTATTTCTCCACATCCTCTCCAGCACCTGTTGTTTTCCTGACTTTTTAATGATAAGCCATTCTAACTTTGGTGTGAGATGGTATCTCATTAATGGTTTTTGATTTGCATTTCTCTGATGGCCAGTGATGATGAGCATTTTTTTCATATGTCTCTGTTGGCTGTATGAATGTCACTCTTTTGAGAAATGTCTGTTCATATCCTTTGCCCACTTTTTGATGGGGTTGTTTGTTTTTTTCTTGTAAATTTGTTGGAGTTCTTTGTAGGTTCTGGATATTAGCCCTTTGTCAGATGAGTAGATTGCAAAAATTTTCTCCCATTCTGTAGGTTGCCTGTTCACTCTGATGGTAGTTTCTCCAGATGGTGGGCATGAGATCTTCGGAAGCAATAAAACAGTATTGAAAAAGCAAAACAAATGAAAGGACTTGAACTTCTTGTTTCCAAGCTTACTGAAAAGTTGTAGGGGTCAAAACAGTGTGGTTCCAAAATAAGGATACATATGTAAGCCAATGGAATCGACTGAAGTCCAGAAATAAACCAAATATTTATAAACAATTGATTTTCATCAGGGTAAAACACACATGACTTTTAATTTACCATCTTAACAATTTTTAAATATTCATTATATTCATATTTCTCTGCAACAAATCTCTCATTATAACATTTCCACCTGGTTACACTAAAACACTCTATCCATTAAATACTAATTCTTACATCCTTCTGTACCCCGCCGACGCTAACTACCTTTCTACTTTCTGTTTCTATGATTTTGACTACCTTAGACATTTCATGTGAATGATGTCATATAGTATTTGTCCTTTTGTGACTGGCTTATTTCACTTAGCATAATGTCCTTGAGGTTCATCCATGTTGTGACATATGACGGGATTTATTCCTATTTTAAGATTGCATTATATTCCAATTTATGTATATACCACTTTTTCTTTATTCACTCATCTATTGATGGGCATTTGAGTTACCTTCACTTCTTGGCTGTTGTGAATAATGTGACTGTGAAGAATAACGCACTGTGAGGAACGTGACTGTGGCAATATTCCTTTGATATTCTGTTTTCAATTATTTTGAATATATACCCAGAAATGGAATTACTGTGTCATACAGTAGTTCTATTTTCAGTATTTTGAGAAATATTTATATTGTTTTCCATATGGCTGCAATATTTCACATTACACCAACAGTTTATAAGGAGGGTTTCAACTCCTCTGCATCCTTGCCAACACTTGTTTTGTTTTGTTCTTTTGATAATGGCCATCCTGATAGATGTGAAATGATACCATAAAGACACATGCACAAAAATGTTCATTGCAGCACTACTCACAATAGCAAAGAAATGGAAATGATCTAAATGCCAATCAATGGTGGACTGGATAAAGAAAACGGGGTATGCATGCACCGTGGACTGCTCTGCAGCCATAAAAAAGAACAAGATTCTGTCTTTTGCAGCAACATCAATGCGGTTACAGGCCATTATCCTAAGCAATCTAACACAGGAACAGAAAACCAAATACTGCACTTTATAAATGGGAGCTAAACATCAAGTACACATGGACACAAAGAAGGAAACAACAGACACTGGGACCTACTTGAAGGTGGAGAGAGGGAGGAGGGTAAGGATCAAAAAATACCTGTTGTGTACTATGTTTATTATGTGAATGACAAAATAATCTGTACACCAAACCGCTGTGACATGCAATTAACTTATATAACAAATCTGTGCATGTATCCCTGAACCTAAAGAAAAAGTTAAAAAAAAAATTTACTTAAAAAAAGAGTGTCATTTAATTTCCAAATATTTGATGATTTTCTGTTTTTTTATTTTCTGTTATTGATTTTAGTCTAATTTCATTGTAGTCAGACAACATGGTGTTTAGGGTTTTCATTCTCTTATATTCTGAGGCTTGTTTTACGACAAACAATATAGTCTATCTTGTTACATGTTTCATATACACATGGAAAGAACATGTTTTCTGGTTTTGTGAATGGTGTGTTCTATAGAGTCAATTAGGTCAACTTATTTATATAATAATTTGTTGGGTCTTTTATATATTTAGTGAGTTTCTGTGTACGTGTTCAATCAATTCCTTATAGAAGGGGTTTGAAGTCTTTCATTGTATGTGTGGATTTGGCTAATTTTCATTTCAGATATATTACTTTTTACTTCATACATTTTGAAATGTATTTCAGAAAGTTATATCTTGGTGAATTAAACTTTCTCATTATGTAAGTTATCCTCTATTTCTGGGAAATTTCAAGTTCTGAATCCTACTTTGTCTGCTATTTATACAGCTTCTCCAATTTTTTTTCATTTTTTACTCCTAATTTACATATATATGTAATTGTTGTACATATTTATGGGGTAAATATGATGTTTTAATATAAGCATACAATGTGTAATGATGAGATCAAGGTAATTTGAATATATATTGCCTTAGATATTTTTTATTTCCTTGTGTTAGGAACATTTAAATTTCACTCTTTGGCTAGGCATGGTGACTCACGCCTGTAATCCCAGCAATTTGGGAAACCAAGGCCTGTGGATCATTTGAGGTCAGGAGCTCGTGACCAGCCTGACCAACATGGTGAAACCCCATCTCTAGTAAAAATACAAATACTTATCTGGGCGTGGTAGCACACACCTGTAAAGCAAGCTACTGGGGAGGCTGAGGCAGGAGAATCACTTAAACCTAGGAGGCAGAGGTTGCAGTGAGCCGAAATCGTGCCATTTGCCTCCAGCCTGGGTGACACAACGAGACTTCATCATAAATAAATAAATAAATAAATAAATAAATAAAATTTTACTCTGCTAGTTATTTTGCATACATAATAAAATACTTTTAACTATAGTCACCTTATTGGGCGACCAAACATTAGATTTCATTCCTTCTATTTAACTGTATTTTTGTAACCATCTATGAACCCATCTTTACCTCTCCCTCCCCAGTATACTGAGAGAAAGTAGAATAATGTTTTCCATTTGTAGATCTTCTTTGGAGAAATGTCTATCCATCTCTTTTGTCCATTTTTAATTAGATTATTTTTGTTGTTGCTGAGTCATGAAAGTTTCTAAAATGTTTGGATGTTAATATTGTATTAAATATATGATTTGCAATAACTTTCTCCCATTCTATAGTTTTTCTTCTTGCTCTGTTAATCTCAAGCATGAAGAAGTTTTAAAATTTGAGAAAGTTTCATTTGTTTTTTATTTTGTTGCTGGTGCTTTCGGTATTATAATAAAAAAATCATCATCAAATCTAATGTCTTGAAGCTTTTCCCAATGCTTTCTTTTGAAATTGTCATATATTTAGGGTTTATATTTAGGCCTTAAATATATTTTAAGTTAATTTTTGTGTATGCTGTAAGTTAAGGGCTCAACTTCCTTATTTTGCATGTGGATGTCCTGTTGAGTAAACTGTTCTTATGGCCAATTCAATGCTAAAAAGGGTTTGCACACACAATTCAATGGGGAAAGTATAATTTTTTACCTTTTCATGCTAGAACAACTGGATAATTGCATATATAATAAAGTTAGTTCCTCACCTCACTCTATACACAAAGGTTAACTCAAAATAAAGCAACAACCTAAGTATAAGGGTTAAACTATAAAACTATTAGGGAAAAGGTAAGGATAAATCATTATGACTTTGATAATTTATAGATTCAGTGCTATTCCTATTAATCTACCATTGACATTCTTCACAGATTTTGAAAAAAAAAAAAACTCTTTTAAAATTTATATGGGACCAAAAAAGAGCCCAAATGGCCAAGGCAATCCCAAGCAAGAAAGAACAAAGCTGGAGTCATCACGTTACCTGACTTCCATCTATATTATGAGGTTACAGTAACCAAAATAGCATGGTACTGATATAAGAACAGACATATACACCAATGGAACAGAATACAAAACTCAGAAATAAGATCACACACCTACAATCATCTGATCTTCAACAAACCTGACAAAAACAAGCAATGGGGAAAGGATTCCCTATTTAATAAATGGTGCTGGGAGAACTGGCTAGTCATATGCAGAAAATTGAAACTGGACCCCTTCTTTACTCCTTATACACAAATTATGTCAAGATGGATTAAAGTCTTAAATGTAAAACCCAAAACTATAAAAACCTTAGAAGAAAATCTAGGCAATACCATTCAGGACATAGCCACGGGCAAAGATTTCATGACAAAAACACCAAAAGCAACTGCAACAAAAGCCACAATTGACAAATGGGATTTAATTAAGCTTAAGAGCTTCTGCACAGCAAAAGAAACTATCATCGGAGTGAACAGACGGCCTACAGACTGGGAGAAATTTTTTTCAATATATCCATCTGACAAAGGTCTAATATCCAGAGTCTACAAGGAACTCAAACAAATCTACAAGGAAAAAAAAAAAAAAAACGAGCAACCCCATTAAAAACTGACCAAAGGACATGAACAAACACTTCTAAAAAGAAGACATGCGTGTGGGTAGTAAACAAAGAAATCAAGCTCAACATCACTGATCATTAGAGAAATGCAAGTCAAAACCACAATGAGATACCATCTCATACCAGTCAGAATAGCAATTACTAAAAAGTCAAAAAAACAATAGATGTTGGGGAGGTTGCAGAGAAAAAAGAACGCTTTTACAGTGTTAGTGGGGGTGTAAATTAATTCAATCATTTTGAAAGACAATGTGGTGATTCCTCCAAGAACTAGAGACAGACATACCATTTGACCCAGCAATCCCATTACTGAGTATATATCCAAAGGAATATAAATTATTCTGTTATAAAGATACATGCATGTGTGTGTTCATTGTAGCACTATTCACAATAGCAAAGACATGGATTTAACCCAAATGCCCATCAAAGATAGATAAAATTTTTAAAAGTGGAACATAAACACCATGGAATACTATGCAGCCACAGAAAGGAATGAGATCATGTCCTTTGCAGGGCCATGGATGGAATTGGAAGCCGTTATCCTCAGCAAACAAATGCAGGGAATGAAAATGAAACACCGCATGTTCTCACTTATAAGTGGGAGCTGCATGATGAGAACACATAGACATATGTGGGGAAACAACACACATTTGGGCCTGTCATAGTGTTGGGAGGAGGGAGAGCATCAGAAAGAATAGCTAATAGGTGCTGGGCTTAATATCTAGGCAATGGATTGATCTGTGCAGCAAATCACCATGACACATGTTTACCTAATAATGAACCTGCACGTCCTGCACATGTTTTTCTTCAACTTAAAAGTTGAAGGAAAGAAAATCATTATGACTTTGGATTTGGCAATAGATTCTTAGATTCCATACCCAAAACACAGAAAACAAAAGGAAATAAAAGGCAAATTGGACTTCATACAAATTAAAATCTTCTGTGCATCAAAGTGTATTATCAAGAAAGTAAAAAGGCAACCTATAGAATGGGAGAAAATATTTGCAAATGATATATCTTTTAAAGATTGGTATTCATAATATACGAAGCATACAACTCAACATAAAAAGACAAATAATCCAATTAGAAATTGTCAAAGCATTTGCATAGACATTTCTTTAAATATAATATTAAAATGGTCAACAAGCACATGTATAGATGTTCACATCAATGGTCATTAAGGAGATTCAAATCAAAAGCACAATGAAATAATACTTTGCTGCCATTAGGATGGCTGTAGCGAGAGAAAAAAATAAATTAACTAGTAAGGATGTGGTAAAAAAAAAAAAAAAGAAAGAAACCTTCTATATTGCTGGTGAGAATGTAAAATGATACAGCTGCTACTGACTACAGTTTAGTCATGCTTCAAAAAGTTAAACAGAATTGCCATATAAACCAGGGATTCAACTCCTTGGTGGTCCAAGAGAAATAAAAACATGTGTTAATACAGAAACTTACACATAAATGTTTATTAATTATGGCCAAAGATGTAAATAATCAAAATATTCATCAATGGATGAATGAACAAATAAATTTTGATATATACATACAATGAAATATTATTCAGTCATGCAAAGTGATGGAGTACTGGTATAAGCTACAATTTGGTGAACTTCAGAAACATTATGCTAAATGAAATATGACAGACACAAAAAATCACATATTGTATGATATTATTTCCTATAAAATACTCAAAATAGAAAAATCCATACAGATAGAAAAGCAGAGTTGTTGCTAGGGCATAGGGGAAATAAGAAATGGGGAATGATTACTTATAAATGCTGAGTGTTCTGGAGTAATGCAAACATTTTGAAATCACAAAGAGTTGGTGATTTCACAACATTGTGAATATACTAAATGCACTGAATTATTCACTTTAAAGTGTTTAACTGTATTTTACGTGAATTTCACCTAACTTTTATAAAGTTACACTTGAGAGTGAATCAGGACTTAGTTTCTTTCTACTGTCATAAGCTTTCAAATTTATGGCATAAAAATACAACTTTGTTATTAGTTATTTAAAAAAATATTTATGTCATTTTCATTTCTTTTTCATATTTTTACTGGTTTGGTAGATATTGGAAAGGAGATTTTATTGTTTCATTTCATTCTACCACCTTTGTATGGAAATCTTTAATAACCATTTTGGAGAACAAGTTGTCAGTATATAACAAGAACACACTCTTTGAACAGTAATTCCACATCTGGAAATATATTCTAAGAACATATGTGATGAAGCTATAGATATTACTTACAGTCTTATTTGAAATAGAAAAATATTAGAGATAAGTGAAACACACAATAAGAAGAGAAATGATTATGTAAACTGTGATATACGGTCAGCCCGCTGTATCCAGATGTTGTGTTTTGTGTGTGTTTGTGTGTATGTGTGTGTACATATGCTTTTATTATTTTTGTTTTTTCTATTTTTATGTTCAGGGGATATAAGTGCAGGTTCGTTACATGTGCAAATTGTGTGTCACTGAGGTTTGGGGTATGATCCTGTCACCTAGGTAGTGAGCATAGTACCCAATAGGTAGTTTTTTAGTCCTTGCCCCCTTCCTCATTTGTCCCCCTTTAATAGTCCTCAGTGTTTATTGTTCATAACTTTGTGTCCACCTATACCCAGTGTTCAGCTCCCACTTATAAGTGAAAACATGCAGTGTTTAGTTTTCTGTCCCTGCGTTAATGCACGTAGCATAATGGCTTCCAGCTCCATCGATGTTGCTGCAAAGGACATGATCTCATTTTTTAAAATGGCTGCATAGTATTCCATGGTGTGCATGTACCACATTTTCTTTATCCAGTCCACCAGTGAATGGGCATCTTGGTTGATTTCGTGTATTTGCTGTTGTGAACAGTGCTCTTATGAACATAAAAGTGCATGTGTCTTTTTGATAGAATGATTTATTTTATTTTTGGTATATACCCAGTAATGGGGTTGGTGAGCAGGATGGTAGTTCTCTTTTAAGTTATTTAAGAAGTCTCCAAATTACTTTCCACAGTGACTGAACTAATTTACACTTCCACAGACAGTGTATAAGCATTCCATTTTTTCTACAACTTCATCAATGTGTATTTTTTTAAACTTTTTAATAATAGTCATTCTGACTGGTGATCCACAGGTTCTGAATCTGAAGATTCAACCAAACTTGCACTGAAAATATACAATATGAGGCTGGGTGTGGTGGCTCATGACTGTAATCCCAGCACTTTTGGAGGCTGAGACAGGCAGATCACCTGAGGTCAGGAGTTTAAGACCAGCTTGGCCAACATGGTGAAACTCTGTCTCTACTAAAAATACAAAAATAAGCCAGGTATGGTGGTGCACGCCTGTAATCCCAGCTACTCAGGAGGCTGAGGCAGGAGAATCGCTTGAACCCAGGAGGCGGAGGTTGCAGTGAGCTGAAATTGTGCCACTGCACTCTAGCCTGGGTGATAGGTGAGATTCAGTCTAAAAAAAAAAAAAAAAGAAATATGAAATACAACAATAAAAATAATACAAATTTTGAAATATAGTAAAACACTATTTACATAGCATTTGCATTGTATTAGGTATTATATGTAATTTAAAGATGGAGGATGTGGGTAGGTTATATGCAAATACTACACACATTTTATATAAGGAAGTTGAGCAGCCATGGGTTTCAGTATCCAAAGGGGGTCCTGGGACCAATACCACACTGATATTGGTGGTGGCTAGTAATTCCAGGAAAAATTGCAATGAAGAAGTATACTCTTTGGAGGGTAGTTTAAATCTAACTATTATATAAGTCATTTATTATGAAGACATAATTCATACACAGACACCACCTTGCCTAGAAATGGGTATAAACAATTTGTATTTCTTGTTTGGTATTCTGACCTATTGCCAAATTTTAATTATTCATGAAGTTTCTATGCATTACATTTTACTGAAAATGGAGGCTTTAAAAATCACTGGTAATTTGAAAATCCAAACTGGGATGAGATAACATGCTTAGGTGCTAATTTATTTACATAAATTAATTTCAGGCCTCTGCTGTAAACCAATTAGCATCCATCACTTAATGGAGTCATTATCTGTCAGTTTAGCTTCTAGAAATGCTTGTCACTACTACAGGACTCAAAAACTTTGCTAATAAAAGTAACAGAATTAGTGGAGTCAACAGCATGGATAATGACTTAATGTGGAACATACAGTATAGAAAGAGACTGATCTTCAAAAAATAAAGATATCAGAAAGGAAGCTACTTTATTTTCCAGAAAATGAGTTTAAACAATGGTATTCAAAAAAATAAAAGTTATTTGTAGTCACTGTAAAATTGTGTCATAAGAAGCCATATCCAACCTTCTTGCCTAGTGGTCAGATGACATTGTGTGCAAATAGAAATGAGTTATGTTTTACTAGAGCTTCAAGTGGCTATTTCTAATGTCTTAAAAGGCCTAGAAGGAGAAGGTTTGGGGGGTTCAGTAACAATGTACCAATCAAAGGAAAGAGCCAGCAGTGCTCACAGAATGTCATGCAGCCAATTTGTACATATCACTAGTGGTGGAAAGAGTAATTTCAGAGGTAGACTGGAGTCAAAAAAAAAAAAAAAATGCATTTGGGGCTTGGCGCGGAGGCTCACGCCTGAAATCCCAGCACTTTGGGAGGCCAAGGCGGGCGAATCTCGAGGTCAGGAGATCAAGACCATCCTGGCTAACACGGTGAAAGCCTGTCTCTACTAAAAGTACAAAAAATTATCCGGGCGTGGTGGCGGGCGCCTGTAGCCTCAGCTACTCGGGAGGCTGAGGCAGAAGAACGGCATGAACCCGGGAGGCGGAGCTTGCAGTGAGCCGAGATCACGCCACTGCGCTCCAGCCTGGGAGATAGAGAGAGACTCCATCTAAAAAAAAAAAAAAAAAAAAAAAGCATTTTGGTTTAGAGAGAATACAACTAAATATTAAGTATTCATCAGCAAGATATGTAGGCAGATACCTTTCACAACAAAACCCCATAAAAATTTGCAAATAATCGGTGAGATAGCTTTGCTCAGGATGGTAGAGCAAGTGAATTAGCACAAAATTCGGTCTCCTAAGAAATGTATACCTTTGTTGAAATACAATGTGAAATTTTCTTTTAATTTGGGCTATTCTGATTTGGCATTATCTATATTTCTCTCTTTATACTTTAGCACTGTCACACAGAACAAAAAGGAGTCTATTATAAACTTGATCTGAACATCTAGATATTAGCTATAAGAACAATTGTGGGGACTAGTGATTTAATAGTTTACAAGTCTTATCATTAAATTGAGAATTTCTTTGGAGGCAAAGTGAGCATGCCAGGGGATTTATTTATTTTTTATTTTTTTATTTTTACTTTTTGTCTTCCAAATGTCCTAGTATGAGCTGTGCACAAAGTTTACCTTTAAGATATTTTGTGAATTGGTTATCATTGAGTAACTAGCTTTTGACTACAATAGCACTTAATAAGTTAGCAGCTATTGATAGGAATTAACTTAGTTTATCTTAACCAACGCAATCAAAAGCTTGAGCTATAATTTTAGAATATATCTGGAGAGATTTTTAAAGTCTAGAATTACTTGGTATCCCTGTTTAGAATGCAGTTCCCTGGCCCCACTTCAGCCTTAAGAAATCAACATGTCTGGAGTTTGGCCCATAAAGCTCCAAATTAAACAAATGTAACAGAAGATTCTGATATAAACTATTATTTGAAAACTAGCACATGCTGATGGGTACCAAATTCATGTTGGTAGTAGGATATCTATCTGGTAACTAATTCACACCACTAAAACACAAATGGTACTTGAGGTAGTGAGCTGAATCTCATTCATATAATATTAGACCAATTACTTCATTTTACAAATTAGGAATTAAGTCCCAGTTAAGTTAATAACTTGCCTAAATTTATTGGCAGTGAGACTGAGACAAGACCTGAACAAGTTGGCTCCAAATTCAGTGCTTTTTCTATCACAGTGATGAAAATAGGAATGAAAATTAAGTTTGAAAATAATTGTGTTTGAATAAGGCAAAATAGTTGCTGAAGAATAAAATGATGTGGCTTATCAGTTTTACTGATTTTATTCAAAATTATTTTTTAATAATTGTAATAAGTAAGGATTCATATACCCTGTAAATTGTAAATAAGGATTCATTGTAAATAAGTATTTATTGTAAATAAAGATTCATATACCCTGAGATTTCTAGACTCTCTTTGCATAGTTTAGGAGCTGTATTGTAAACAAAATAACCTTGAAGTCTTAAATGTAGATATTTGATGATAGCAATTCACAGCTACAAATGCTTTTAAGCAGCTTTCATTTTTTAAGTACTTTTTAAAAACTTTTGCTGTGGCAGTTAATGCATAGCAGTCTCATTAAGGAACTGGGGGAAAATAACGTCAACTACTCACACAGACATTTTAATATTAATGGTTATGGACTCTTTCTATAATTATGCACTGCAAAGACAATGATTTATTACTAAAGTACGGCCATTTAATTGTCAGTTTTAACCTCTACATCCTTGAAAATACCACAGTGCACAGTCTAATTAGCATTAAAACCATAACAGATCCTGCCAATGAGACACCAAATTTGACATCACGTCCAACAGTGGCTAAAATTGGAAGCTTCATTGAAAATCATACCTCACCCCACACCCAATGAACCTAATTGTGAAATACTATATTAAAGAAGAAAGTGTCTTCCTGACTTCAGCTGGTGATCAGTGTATGCCCTAAAACAAAAAGATTAATAGTGCTTGTGATTTTATCATGGCTAGTGTGCCTGCGAACCTAATTTGTATATATCTAACTCCCTTTTTAACATCTTACTAAAATTCAACAGTATCCTATATCAGTGGTTTTCACAGATCATAAAAAAATTCAGCACCGCAGATGATACAACACTAGTATTCAATTTGGGCAAATGAAGAAAAAGTAAAAATGAAAGCAGTTTTTACATGTTTTGGATGCAATGGAAACAATTAACAAGAAAAATATGAGCCTTTTTCTTGAGGATTTACAAAACAATGTGATCTTGTTTGTATTCAAAAAGTGTTAGGTTATAGACTTGTTTAATCAAAGAAGGTTATTACTTATAGGAAGCTAGCTTTTTATTTAATAATGGTTAATACAATGCTTAATGACTCCTCCCATCCCTGCAGACATTTTAATTATACAATGCAGAATGTTGCAAAATTATATGAAAAATCTCTAATTTTAATATTTTTTTCCCAAACTATCCCTCTCCCTTCAATGACAAATTACCCATGGCTATTCTTCTTTCTTCTATATATACTTTAAGTTCTAGGGTACATGTGCACAACCTGTAGGTTTGTTACATATGTATACATGTGCCATGTTGGTATGCTGCACCCATTAACTCGTCGTTTATATTAGGTATATCTCCTAATGCTATCCCTCCCCGCTACCACACCCCATGACAGGCCCCAGTGTGTGATGTTCCCCTTCCAGTGTCCAAGTGTTCTCATTGTTCAATTCCCACCTATGAGTGAGAACATGCGGAGTTTGGTTTTCTGTTCTTGCGATACTTTGCTGAGAATGATGATTTCCAGATGCATTCATGTCCCTACAAAGGACATAAACTCATCCTTTTTTATGGCTGCATAGTATTCCATGGTGTATATGTGCCACATTTTCTTTTTTTTTTCCTTTTTTTTTAAGACCCATATATAACAAATTTATTCGAATACATATTCAATGGTATAAGAAGTCATTTAAAACATAGTGTAGAATATTATGAATAAGAAAGTTCATGCAAGTGGCTAGTCTTCATTGCTTTAACTCTTACCCTGGATATTGCTCTGTCCCCGTCATAGGCTCCTGCCATGCCCTGCCCTCTGGAATTAGTTGGTCCTGTCCTGGGTTCAGGGATGTCCAGAGCGTAGCCCAGCCTTTGGGGTGCCAGTGCAGTAGGGGCCCCTTCAACCTGAATCTAGAGTCTGGAGCCTGTTCCTGCTGTTCCTGAGCCCAGGGCTCCCCTTGCAACCTGATTTAGTGAAGAAATCTTTATGACCTGTTGACTATCAGTCGTTCTAGGGAGGAGGACTTTCCTAACTATTGGCAGCTTCCTGTTTTGTCCCAAACCTCCCTTCCCCTCTATATTAGTCAGGGTTCTCTAGAGGGACAGAACTAATAATATATATATGTGTATGTTTATATATATAGATATACACACACATATGTTTTTTTATATATATATAAATATATATATAAAGGAAAGTTTATTAAGTAGTATTAACTCACGTGATCACAAGGTCCCACAATAGGCTGCCTGCAAGCTGAGGAGCAGGGAAGCCAGCCCAAGTTCCAAAGCTGAAGAACTTGGAGTCCGATATTTGAGGGCAGGAAGCATCCAGCATGGGAGAAAGATGTAGGCTGGGAGGCTAAGCCAGTCTAGCCTTTTCACATTTTTCTGTCTGTTTTATATTCTGGCCATGCTGGCAGCTGATTAGACGGTGCCCACCCAGATTAAGGGTGGGTCTGCCTTTCCCAGCCTACTGACTCAAATGTTAATCTCCTTGGCAGCACCCTCACAGACACACTTAGGATCAATACTTTGCATTCTTCAATCCAATCAAGTTGACACTCAGTATTAACCACCACACCCTCCCCTCTCCCCTCAGGGCTGAGATCCTTGGCCAGTGGAGGACAGGTTCTCTTCCCCAAGGATGTCCAAGTGTTGCTTGGTGTTAGGCTCTGTCTCTTGCCAGAACCCCACTTACCCATGACTGGATTACCTACCACCTGTTTGCAGTGACATTGCCTTCAGCTTCTTCGGATCCACCTGCTAGGCTGGGCTTCTATCTCTGGCCGGCCACTGAGCTGGTCTCCTTTCTCTTTCTGTGTCCAGCCACTGGGCCTAGAGCCTGGCTCTCTTGACTGGCACCTGACTTGGCTTTTGGAGAATAAGATGCCACCTGCCTTACTCCTGAGCCCTCAACCAGGGTCCGATCATGATGATGATGATAATGATGACAATGATAGCTACCACTTGTATACACATTGCCTTTATTAACTTTTCTTTTTTAACTTTTTGTGATGAAAAAATGTCAAACATATACAAAGAAAGAGAGAAGAGTAAGGAGCCCTCATGTATCTATCCATCACCCAACTTCAACTATTATCAACTTTTAGCCCATCTTGTTTTCTCTATTTTACTCATTTTTGTTGCTCATTCATTTGTTTACTGGAGCATTTTTTTTTAATTTATGTATTATTATTATACTTTAAGTTGTAGGGTACATGTGCATAACGTGCAGGTTTATTACATATGTATACTTGTGCCATGTTGGTGTGCTGCACCCATCAACTCGTCATTTACATCAGGTATAACTCCCAATGCAATCCCTCACCCCTCCCCCCTCCCGATGATAGGCCCCAGTGTGTGATGTTCCCCTTCCTGAGTCCAAGTGATCTCATTATTCAGTTCCCACCTATGAGTGAGAACATGCGGTGTTTGGTTTTCTGTTTTTGTGATAGTTTGCTAAGAATGATGGTTTCCAGCTGCATCCATGTCCCTACAAAGGACACAAACTCATCCTTTTTTATGGCTGCATAGTATTCCATGGTGTATATGTGCCACATTTTCTTAATCCAATCTGTCACTGATGGACATTTGGGTTGATTCCAAGTCTTTGCTATTGTGAATAGTGCTACAATAAACATACGTGTGCATGTGTCTTTATAGCAGCATAATTTATAATCCTTTGGGTATATACCCAGTAATGGGATGGCTGGGTCATATGGTACATCTAGTTCTAGATCCTTGAGGAATCGTCATACTGTTTTCCATAATGGTTGAACTAGTTTACAATCCCACCAACAGTGTAAAAGTGTTCCTATTTCTCCACATCCTCTCCAGCACCTGTTGTTTCCTGACTTTTTAATGATCGCCATTCTAACTGGTGTGAGATGGTATCTCATTGTGGTTTTGATTTGCATTTCTCTGATGGCCAGTGATGATGAGCATTTTTTCATGTGTCTGTTGGCTGTATGAATGTCTTCTTTTGAGAACTGTCTGTTCATATCCTTTGCCCACTTTTTGATGGGGTTGTTTGTTTTTTTCTTGTAAATTTGTTTGAGTTCTTTGTAGGTTCTGGATAGTAGCCCTTTGTCAGATGAGTAGATTGCAAAAATGTTCTCCCATTCTGTAGGTTGCCTGTTCACTCTGATGGTAGTTTCTTTTGCTGTGCAGAAGCTCTTTAGTTTAATGAGATCCCATTTGTCAATTTTGGCTTTTGTTGCCATTGCTTTTGGTGTTTCATACAGGAAGTCCTTGCCCATGCCTATGTCCTGAATGGTATTCCCTAGGTTTTCTTCTAGGGTTTTTATGGTTTTAAGTCTAACATTTAAGTCTCTAGTCTATCTTGAATTAATTTTCGTATAGGGTGTAGGGAAGGGATCCAGTTTCAGCTTTCTGCTAATGGCCAGCCAGTTTCCCCAGCACCATTTATTAAATAAGGAATCCTTTCCCCATTTCTTGTTTTTGTCAGATTTGTCAAAGATCAGACGGTATTAGATGTGTGGTATCATTTCTGAGGGCTTTGTTCTGTTCCATTGGTCTATATCTCTGTTTTGGTACCAGTACCAGGCTGTTTTGGTTACTGTAGCCTTGTAGTATAGTTTGAAGTCAGGTAATGTGATGCCTCCAGCTTTGTTCTTTGACTTAGGATTGTCTTGGCAATGCAGGCTCTTTTTTGGTTCCTTATGAACTTTAAAGTAATTTTTCCAATTCTGTGAAGAAATTCATTGGTAGCTTAATGGGGATGGCATTGTATCTACAAATTACCTTGGGCAATATAGCCATTTTCATGATATTGATTCTTCCTATCCACGAGCATAGAATGCTCTTCCATTTGTTTGTGTCCTCTTTTATTTCATTGAGCAGTGCTTTGCCGTTCTCCTTGAAGAAGTCCTTCACATCCCTTGTAAGTTAGATTCCTAGTTATTTTATTCTATTTGAAGCAATTGTGAATGGGAGTTCACTCATGATTTGGCTTTCTCTCTAATATTGGTGTATAAGAATGCTTGTGATTTTTGCACATTGATTTTTTATCCTGAGACTTTAGTGAATTTGCTTAGCAGCTTAAGGAGATTTTGGGCTGAGAGATATCCAGGAATTGAACTCATCTCTGCAGCAAGCAGACCTAATAGACATCTATAGAACTCTCCACCCCAAATCAACAGAATATACATTCTTCTCAGCACCACATCGTACTTATTCCAAAATTGACCACGTAATTGGAAGTAAAGCACTCCTCAGCAAATGTACAAGGACGATGGGGTTTTCTAAATATACAATCATGCCATTGGCAAACAGGGACAATTTGACTTCCTCTTTTCCTAATTGAATACCTTTTATTTCTATCTCCTGCCTGATTGCCCTGGCCAGAACTTCCAACACTGTGTTGAATAAGTGTGGTGAGAGAGTGCATCCCTGTCTTCTGCCAGTTTTCAAAGGGAATGCTTCCAGTTTTTGCCCATTCAGTATGATATTGGCTGTGGGTTTGTCATAAATAGCTCTTATTATTTTGAGATACATTCCATCAATACTGAATTTATTGACAGTTTTTATCATGAAGGGCTGTTGAATTATGTCAAAGGCCTTTTCTGCATCTATTGAGATAATCATGTGGTTTTTGTCTTTGGTTCTATTTATATGCTGGATTACGTTTATTGATTTGGGTATGTTGAACCAGCTTTGCATCCCAGGGATGAAGCCCACTTGATCATGGTGGATAAGCTTTTTGATGTGCTGCTGGATTCGGTTTGCCAGTATTTTATTGAGGATTTTTGTATCGATGTTCATCAGGGATATTGGTCAAAATTCTCTTTTTGTGTGTGTGTGTGTCTCTGCCAGGCTTTGGTATCAGGATGATGGTGGCTCACAAAATGAGTTAAAGAGGATTCCCTCTTTTTCTATTCATTGGAATATTTTCAGAAGGAACAGTACCAGCTCCTCCTTGTACCTCTGGTAGAATTCGGCTGTGAATCTTTCTCATTTTTTGAGGATTTTTTTGGTTGGTAGGCAATTAATTATTGCCTCAATTTCAGAGCCTGTTATTCGTCTATTCAGGAATCCTCTTCCTGGTTTAGTCTTGGGAGAGTGTATGTGTTCAGGAATTTATCCATTTCTTCTAGGTTTTCTAGTTTATTTGCATAGAGGTGTTTATAGTATTCTCTGATGGTAGCTTGTATCTGTGGGCTCGGTGGTGATATCCCCTTTATCATTTTTTATTGTGTCCATTTGATTCTTCTTTCTTTTCTTCTTTATTAATCTTGCTAGCAGTGCATCAATTTTGTTGATCTTTTCAAAAAAACAGCTCCTGGATTCATTGATTTTTTGGAGGGTTTTTTGTGTCTCTATCTCCTTCAGTTCTGTCTGATCTTAGTTATTTCTTGCCTTCTGCTAGTTTTGAATGCATTTGCTCTTGCTTCTCTAGTTCTTTCAATTGTGATGTTAGGGTGTCAATTTTAGATCTTTCCTGCTTTCTCTTGTGGGCATTTAGTGCTATAAATTTCCCTCTACACACTGCTTTAAATGTGTCCCAGAGATACTGGTATGTTGTATCCTTGTTCTCACTGGCTTCAAAGAACATCTTTATTTCTGCCTTCATTTTGTTATGTACCCGGTAGTCATTCAGGAGCAGGTTATTCAGTTTCCATGTAGTTGAGCAGTTTTGATTGAGTTTCTTAATCCTGAGTTCTAGTTTGATTGCACTGTGGTCTGAGAGACAGTTTGTTATAATTTCTGTTCTTGTACATTTGCTGAGGAGTGCTTTACTTCCAATTATGTGGTCAATTTTGGAGTAATTGTGATGTGGTGCTGAGAAGAATGCATATTCTATTGATTTGGGGTGGAGAGTTCTGTAGATGTCTATTAGGTCCACTTGGTGCAGAGTTGAGTTCAATTCCTGGATATCCTTGTTAACTTTCTGTCTCGTTGATCTGTCTAATGTTGACAGTGAGGTGCTAAAATCTCCCATTATTATTGTGTGGGAGTCCACGTCTCTTTGTATGTCCCTAAGGACTTGCTTTATGAATCTGGGTGCTCCCAGATTGGGTCTACATATATTTAGGATAGTTAACTCTTCCTGTTGAATTGATCCCTTTACATTCGGTAATGGCCTCCTTTGTCTCTTTTGATCTTTATTGGTTTAAAGTCTGTTTTATCAGAGACTAGAATTGCAACCCCTGCCTTTTATTGTTTTCATTTGCTTGATAGATCTTCCTCCATCCCTTTATTTTAAGCCTATGTGTGTCTCTGCAAGTGAGATAGGTCTCCTGAATACAGCACACTGATAGGTCTTGACTCTTTATCCAATTTGCCAGTCTGTGTCTTTCAATTGGAGCATTTACTCCATTTATATTTAAGATTAATATTGTCATGTGTGCATTTGATCCTGTCATTATGATGTTAGCTGGTTATTTTGCTCATTAGTTGATGCAGTTTCTTCCTAGCATTGATGGTCTTTACATTTTGGCATGTTTATGCAATGGTAGGTACCAGTTGTTCCTTTCCATGTTTAGTGCTTCCTTCAGGATCTCTTGTAGGGCAGGCCTGGTGGTGACAAAATCTCTAAGCATTAGCTTGTCTGCAAAGGATTTTAGTTCTCCTTCACTTATGAATCTTAGTTTGCGTGAATATGAAATTCTGAGTTGAAAATTCTTTTCTTTAAGAATGTTGAATACTGGGCCCCACTCTCTTCTGGCTAGTAGAGTTTCTGCCAATAAATCCACTGTTAGTCTGATGGTCTTCACTTTGTGAGTAACCCGACCTTTCTCTCTGGCTGCCTTTAACATTTCTTCCTGCATTTCAACTTTGGTGAATCTGACAATTATGTGTCTTGGAATTCCTCTTCTCAAGGAGTATCTTTGTGGTGTGCTCTATATTTCCTGCATTTGCATGTTGCCTGCCTTGCTCAGTTGGGGAAGTTCTCCTGGATGATATCCCACAGAGTGCATTCCAACTTGGTTCCATTCTCCCCGTCATTTTCAGGTACACCTATCAGATGTAGATTTGGTCTTTTCACACAGTCCTATATTTCTTTGAGGCTTTGTTCATTTCTTTTTACTCTTTTTTTCTCTAAACTTCTCTTGCCATTTCATTTCATTCATTTTATCTTCAGTCACTGATACCCTTTCTTCCAGTTGATCTAGTTGGTTACTGAAGCTTGTGCATTTGTCACATAGTTCTCATGCCATGGTTTTCGGCTCTTTCAGGTCATTTAAGGACTTCTCTACATTGGTTATTCTAGTTATCCATTTGTCTAATATTTTTTCAAGTTTTTTCATTTCTTTGCAATGGGTTCAAACTTCCTCCTTCTGCTCAGAGAAGTTTGATTGTCTGAAGCCTTCTTCTCTCAACTCATCAAAGTCATTCTCCATCCATCTTTGTTCTGTTGCTGGTGAGGAGCTGCATTCCTCTGGAGGGGGAGGGGTACTCTGATTTTTAGAATTTTCGGCTTTTCTGCTCTGTTTTTTCACCATATTTGTGGTTTTATCCACCTTTGGTCTTTGATCATGGTGACGTGGAGATGGGGTTTTGGTGTGGATATCCTTTCTGTTTGTTAATTTTCCTTCTAACAGTCAGCTGCAGGTCTGTTGGAGTTTTTTCTGGGGGTCCACTCCAGACCCTGTTTGCCTGGGTATCAACTGTGGAGGCTGCAGAAGAGTGAATATTGCTGAATAGCAAATGTTGCTGTCTGACCATTCTTCTGGAAGCTTCATCTCAGAGGGGTACCCAGCCGTGTGAGGTGTCAATCTACCCCTACTTGGGGAGTGCCTCCCAGTTTGGGTACTTGGTGATCAGGGACCTACTTGAGGAGGCAGTCTGCCCGTTCTCAGATCTCAAACTCCGTGCTGGGAGAACCACTACTCCCTTTAAAGCTGTCAGACAGGGACATTTAAATCTGCAGAGGTTTCTGCTGCCTTTTGTTTGGCTATGCCCTGTCCCCAGAGGAGGAGTCTACAGAAGCAGGCAGGCTTCCTTGAGCTGCAGTGGGCTCCACCCAGTTCGAGCTTCCTGGCCACTTTGTTTACCGACTCAAGCCTCAGCAATGGTGGACATCCCTCCCCCAGCCTCGCTGCCACCTTGCAGTTAGATCTCAGACTGCTGTGCTAGCAATGAGGGAGGCCCCGTGGGTGTGGGACCATCTGAGTCAGGCATGGGATGTAATATCCTGGTGTGCCGTTTGCTAAGATCCTTGGAAAAGTGCAGTATTAGGGTGGGAGTGACCTGATTTTCCAGGTGCTGTGTGTCACGGTTTCCCTTGGCTAGGAAAGGGAATTCCCAGCCTCACCCTACTTCAGCTCTCACTTGGTAGGCTGCACCCACTGTCCTGCACCAACTGTCTGACATGCCCCAGTGAGATAAACCCGTTACCTCATTTGGAAATGCAGAAGTCACCTGTCTTCTGAGTCCCTCACGCTGGGAGCTGTAGCCTGGAGCTGTTCCTTTTTGGCCATCTTGGAATCTCTATCCCATGGCTATTATTCTTTCACTACAGGATGTTGTTCCTTGACAGGAATCTATGGCCCAGTGATTTTTACCTCTGATTATTCCAGTGCAAACTTAAACTGATGCATTATTCTGATTTTTAGTGTAGTAATATGGTCCTTGCTCCCTCATAAATAATTGTTATAATTGCTCTTACACCGACAAATCTAATTCAGTGGACATATCTTAATATTTTTAGGTAGAAAAAGAGTCGCAAGCTTCAATGTCTACTCTCTCCGTGCAGGCATACCCTCTACTGACTCTAAAAGAAAGCTTTCTTGTTTGTGCTTAAACACGTCAGTGACTGGTAATTTCCTTACTCAGTCCATTGCAACCTTCTAGTCAGTTAAGCACAATTTTTCCTCATTATCAGTGGCTGATTGGTTCCAGGACCTCCCTTGGATATCAAAATTTTTGGATGCTCAAGTCCTTAATATAAAATGTTGTGTACTATTTGTATATAACCTATGTGCATTATCTTGTATACTTTATATCATCTGTAGGTTACTTATAATACCTAATACAATGTAAATGCTATGTTAAGAGTTGTTATCCTGTATTGTTCAAAGAATAATAACAAGAAAAAAAGGCTTTACCTGCTGTGTACAGATGTACATCATTTTGCAAAACACTTTTGATCAGTGATTGGTTGACCTTACACATGCTGAACCCAGGGAGATGGAGAGACAATTGTGTTTACTGAGCATCAACTCTTGGAAGAGCATCACATGAGTAAAAGCTCATTTCAATCTAATCAGGGAGACTTGCACATATGCCACTTTCATGCAAAGGTGAGTATAATTAGTGACATTTTAAACACAAAGTGCTTGCGGAACCATTGTAGAAAAAGAGATTCAAATCTAACCCAGGAAATCTTTGTGAGCTTTCTGGAAGAAGCGGGATTAAAGTGTGAGGGTGTTTGTTACAAGAAAAAGAGACTTGTTTAAATTATCTAATAAATAAGGGAGTGGTGTTTGCATGCAGATTGAAATAGAGATGTCATTGGAACAGAAACATCTCTAAGGATGTAGTTATTTTTTAAAAATTCTCTACAGAGCCAGTTTGTCCTGGTGTCTTATGGGATGTTTTCTCTCAGCATAACTGATTTCTTCTTTGTTTTCTATCCCAATAGACTAATTCTTTTTTTTTTTTTTTTTTTTTTTTTTTTTAAGGCAGTGTCTCACTCTGTCACTCAGGCTGAAGTGCAGTGGTGTGATCATAGCTCACTGTGGCCTCAAACTCCTGAGCTCAAGAGATTCTCCCACCCTGACCTCCCAAAGTGCTAAAATTACAGGCGTAAGCCACTGTGCAGAGCCCAATCAACTAATTCTGCTTTCACTTAGTTTCTGCCCACACTTAACTTCATTTTGTTTATGGCTCATCATGGCCACTACCATTTCCTTATTCACTGTGGCTTTTCCTCTTCTTACTGCTAACTGCAAAATCAGGTTTTGGTTAAGTTTATCTAAGCCATAAGCCTGACTGATCATATGTCTTGTATTGATGGCCAGAACGGATCTCATCATATGATGCCTAATCTTGTACACATAGCTACGGCAGAGTGGGGAAAGGAAGAGGCAAGTGGAGTCACCTTGCACAAAATGAAGAAGTGGTTATAGCCTTGAAATTTTCCTTCAAAGTGATATTTGTGAAAATCGGGCAACTGAACGTTTAGCCAGTCAAGTGAAATATAGTGGTAAAATCAACTGGAAAGGTAGATTGATATTAAATGGTAGTGGTCCTTAAATACTAATCTAAGAAACATAGACTTTTCTCTACAGGTCAGGAGAAGTTTTCAAATATTTTTATGACTGGAGATCATAATAATAATAGCTAGTATTTTTATAACACTTACTATATTACAGGCACCATTCTAAGGACGTTATGAGTGATAATTCATCGAACATCATTAGTAGTTAGCTGTCGCAGCAATAAGGCATGACTTGGAAGAAAGGTCAAGTGACAAGGGTGAAAGTGCAAATTAGAAAACGGTTAGAGTAGTTTTGAACTCTAGGAAGCATGAATAACTAAATCAGGGAACTGACAAAAAAAGATAATGGGTTGAAAACAAGAGACTTTCATAGTTAGATCTTACAAGATTGCTAACTGACTTGATGTTCAAGGAAGAGTGAAAGATGCCTCTGAGATACTGATTTTAAGCAATTTGAAGAAGGGACATAAGGGGATACAGGGGAAACTGCAATTTGGTAGAGAAGATGAGTTTGTTGAAGTGTTTGTGGGATATCAGGTGGAAAGTTTTGCATAAAGTGGTCTGGTACTTCAGAGAAAAGTTAAGGTGAAAGAGATTTGAAACTCATTCCTCAATATTGTATGAGAGTTTGCAGTGTAAAATATGAAAATCTAGTAGGAAATGCCCATTTAAGGTTGGGGAAAGTTACCATTAAAGGAGACGATTATAGAAACATGGTCTGTAGAAGTGAAAAGAACTTTAGAAATCATACACTCTAACATTCTAATTTTGAAGATGTTCAATCCAGAGGCAAATGGTTTGCCCAAGGTTACAGCATAAGTTATTGCCAAAGCTGAAGCTAGATCGCTGATCCACTGAAGAAGACCTAGAAAAGTCCCTTATTACAGGAAATTAGGGGAAAGAAAGTTAATTGCAAAGATAGTGAGAAGACCTGAAGAGAAATTTAGCTTAATGAATACTCAGAAGAGGTCATTGAATTAAGCAATTAGGAGTTTACTGTTGGACAATTCTTGTTATTGAAATATTAATTAATCCATTCTTTCTTGAACAAAAGGCACTCTTCACCCAGTAACTTCAATCAAATGGTTCTTGTTTTCATTTTCCACCATGGGCAAACATTGCTCCCTTTTCTTCTCTCCTTACCTTGTATGTTTGTTATTTCTTTCTTCTCTGCCTTGTTTCTAGACCATTTCCTTCTTTCTCCATCTTTTTTCACAATGTGAAAGTGTATTGAAATTTAGTGTTTTGCAGTACCTGATGCTTTTTAAAAATTTAACTAATATTTTTTTCTTTGAAAATATTTCATCCAAAGTTAAAGCTTCAAAAATTACTGTCCTCTTTGATTTCTGTCAATGATTTCATGCATACTGTTTCTATCTCTAAAATCATTTTTCCTTTTTTCCATTTCATATAATTTGCCTTATTTTATTTTATTGATCATCTTTCTTTGTTAGGCAGCATAGTTTAAATGCCTAAAGCACAAAACACTCCTATAGAGTCTTGGCCCTATCAACTGTTTTACTGTGAGACCTTGGGTGGGTACTTCCCTGTGTCTTAAATTCCTAATCTGCCAATTGAGGATAATGCCTCCCATGCCTATTTTTAGGGAACAGTTGTTGGGAAAGTTGAGGGAGTTGTTTGGATAACATCGCTTATACAAAAGTGGTTTGAAAAATAAAATCACACTTTGCAGAAACAGGTTCTTACATTTATTTGAAATTGTATGGTGGAAAAAGCATTGTCTTTGGCACCACATAGAATCCAAGTTTGAATTCGAACTCTAGCATTTACTAGCTGTATGATCAGGGAAAATTACCTAAATTTTGTAGAGTTAAGTTTCTTTATCTGCATTAAGGGGATAATAAGAATACTCATTTCCTCTATTTGTTGTGAGGATTTATATATTTATATAAAATGTATTTTATATGTACTATACATATAAATACATGTAAAATATATGTATATATGTATTTTATACATACATATACATGTATATTCATATATTTTACATTAGAAAAAATATATTCATATATTTTACATTAGAAAAAATATATTCATATATTTTACATGTATCTTATAATAAGATGCAATATCTTATAATTACATCTTAATATTTTATCTTATAAGATTTAATATATGTATATATAACAATCGCACCCATATATACATAGACATATATGTATGTTTACATACATACATATACACATACATATATATACATACATATATATATATATATCTTCTTTCATTAGGAGAAAAAAGACTCATTACAAGGTGATTTTCTTTATAAGCAATTATGCTGTGTTTGCTCCAAAAGATAATTTTGTGAAACATGGCCTATATTTGCTCTGACTTCATTCTACCTAATCCAAGCTTGCCATACAAGAAACCAAATGAAGTATTAACATATTGAAAAATTATCTAAAAAGTCTTATTACATAGTACCACCCTGTGTTCACAATTGCTTCAATTTTACATTTATTTTGTTCTTTAAAATAATCATTCTGACTATAAAAGTAATTCATGCTCACTCTTAAGGATTGAAATAAAATTAAGGAAGGTATTAAAGTATGACGAATAAACAGAAATAATCTATAATCCCATCACACACTGTATATACTTTTCTGGAATGTCTTCTATTAGACACAAACAATTTCAACAGAATTCCAACTCAGACACAGTTAAATAAAACAAAGCAAGACGACTTCATAATTTAGTCTAAGCCCAGACAAAGTAAAATTCACCGTACATCTCACAAAATACCAAGCACCCTCTCTCTCAGAAAAATTGATGACTGATACTCTTTTACTACAGCTTTATTTATTTGTATTGGTCCCTCTCCTCCTGACAGGTGAGATTTACTGGGATAACCCCTCATATCATTCCCTCTGTCCTGCTTTCTGCTGACATCTAATATAAAGCAAATCCTCACTTCCTTAGACACTTTCCCAAATCACCCAACCAAAGCCCAAATCCTATAATATATTATAATACCCTCTTACTGAGACACTCCATTTTTCTATATGGTATATGTGATATCCTTTGCTCCAATGAGAAGTAAATTCAGCTTGTTTAATTACAACAATGTGTATTAACCATGAGTTTCTGATGCTTTGACATCTGGAGCCTTGTTGATTTAGGAAAGACTGCCCCTCTCAGGGTTAGCCAAATCCTAGAGATAGTAAATAACTTGCCTGTGAGTGTGCCTTTCATATGCAAACCAATCAATCTAGAGCCTATACCCCAGCCATCAGTTTTATCTGAGCTTTCACAGTGCTCTCACACTCTGGGTCTCTATTCACTTGCCCTAATCACCTCAAGGCCAGATACCAGACAGACAGCCCCTATGCCCCAGAGCCTTCTGAAATTATTCAAACTAGTCAATCCTAACCCTGCTTATCCTGCCTTGCCTGGTTCTTCACATAAGAATCACAATAAGGGCTCTTGGCCACATTTACCTCTTGCTTCTTCTGCCTCTTGACTACACTGATGCTTCCCCTCAGTGTGGCTTGGTATGTCTCTTGCTCTGAGAAATTTGTGAGTATAAAAATTTCTTTCTTCATGACAGTCATTTTTGTGTCTGCACATTTTACCACAACAACTTTATTTAAATCTTGCACACATTTTAAAGCAAGTGTTTTATGTGTAAATAAATATACAATATATAATATAAAATACATACATAATATATAATAAAGTGCATATAATAGTCATATATTATTAAAATAATATATAAACACAGTTATTTGAATTTGCAGATTTTATAGTTTTATTTAAAAAGAGTTATTTTTTAATCAATTAAGTGTCAGATTTTTAAATTTTTAATGTTTGATTTTTCTTTTACTAGGCAGGAATTGAGACTAGTAAACTCTCTTGTTTAATACTGAATGCGTGACAAACCTGATAATGTAAACTGGCAGAGCTGGGCCAGGCCATACACCTTCAGAAAAAATGGTAGCAGGGAACATTGCCTTCATGCTGGCTCGAGCATTAAATTCAGAGGTTCCCGCAATGTTTGATTCCAAATAGAATCATTTTCAAGCAATAGGACATATATGAGCACATTATAGATGGCATCCATATACAGACGGCTCAAAATTGAACTGTTACTCATACATATATTAGGGACTATATGAAATATAGTCAGCCTTCCATATCTATGGGTCCCACATTTGTGGATCCAACCAACAACACTGATCAAAAATATTCTCAAAAAGTTGTATCTGTACTGCACATACTTTTTGTCCTTATTATTTTCTAAAAATAACAGTATAGCAACTATACATTGTATTGGATATTGTAAGTAATATAGAGTTTATTTAAAGTATTTTGGAGGATATGCACAGATTATATGAAAAAACTACACCATTTTATCAGGAACTTGAGCTTCCACAGATTTTGGTGTCTGAAGAAGGTCCTAAAACTGGTTCTCCATGGATATCAAGGGATGACTATAGGGATTCTGCTACGATCTTTGAATCTAAGGGTATTAACCTTGATTTTTCATGTTACTGAAAGATTTTTAAAAATAAATAATATAGATATCTTAAGATTATGATTCTTGTCTATAAATTTGTAAATAACATTGCCAGAATTTTTATCATTAGTCACTTAGCAGCCCTTCTGTTACTGGTTACTATGTTGGAATATCATACTGTAACTAATCTGCACTCATTATTATATCTCTCACATGAAAAACAGTGGAGAATGTTCTATCTAGGTAACTGGATGAAATATAGACTTATAATACGAAAAACATGTTCCACCAATTTTTTATTTGCTGCCGAGAAATCTGTAGTGAAAAAGACTTAATCTAAGGCCCCTTTCTTTCTAATACACTTAAAATAAAAGTATTTCTCTCTCTCTTTTCTTTTCTTCTCCTCTTCGCTCACTTGCACTTTTTTAAGGAAAAATAATTGTACATGTCACAGAACTAAGAGTGTATAGCTTTAGGATATTTACAAAGATAGCTTGTAGTTAACGGATATCCTAAACTCCAAGAGGAAACATGATGTCAGTCTCATTATCTATTTACTTAATACGTAGGATCACAGAACTTTTGAGTCAGAAGTCAGGCTGAAAAATTGGCAGCACATGCTTCATCATCTAGTCTAGTTCACATTTCCATTCCAGTCTTTTCTGCACATACTGTCCCTCTGAAATATTTGAAGACGATTTCCATAGTTCCTCATGCAATATAGGAACAGATATTTTACCTACCCAGCTACATATCTCTGGTTGCCTCTGTTTATTAATGCTATTTTTAAAATGTACAACGACATTGTAGATTTGATCTGAAGTCAGATCCGAACTCAGATCAAATCTATAATGTTGTAGTACATTTTAAAAGAAACAGTAATATGTTATTTGTGTAGATGAAGATAACATGCTGTTTGATTCACACTGATCTTCTTGTCAACTGAACTCCACAGGTTTTTAGGATGTCTTCTCATTTTTGTACTTGGGAAATTGTTTTTTTAATCTTACTTTATGACTTTTCATTTAATTAATTAGGCTTCACATTTTTAGTGTTAGTCCAGTATTTATTATAAATAACTAAAATAATTCTCTAAAATAAGAGTCAGCAAACTTTTTCTGTATAGGGCCAGATAGTACATATTTTCAGCTTTGTTACCTATAGAGTCTCTGTTGCAACTACTCAACTCTGCCACTGTAGTGCAAGTGATCCATAAACAATTCATAAACCAATGGTGTTACTATGTCCCAATAAAATTACATTTACCAAAATAAGCAGTGAGCTGGACTTGGCCTATGTGCTTTAGTTTGTCTATCCCTACTTTAAAATGTTGTCTGTATAAGCCTGCCTGCAGTCTTCTGGGAAGAATGTCCATAGCTTTCCTCAGATACTTGAAGCGGTCCAGGTCCCAAAGTAAGATGATGAACATGTACCATAAGGAGTCTGTCTAAATATCTTGCTGTTTTATTTTCATTTCAATGTAGATTGACAGTCTGAGTTTATGCCTATTGCTTCCACATCCTATCTGATCCTATCTGATTAACACCCTCTTTAACTCTCAAAAGTTTCTTAGTTAAGAACTATATGGTTACTGTATTAATATGCCATATAAATGTAGTCTCTTTTAGGTCCTGAGAATTTTCTAAAGCTTGAAATTTATTCAAAATATGTAAACTAACTATCCAAGTAAGTGATATTCCAAAAACAAGTATCTTTTTATTTTTTTCCTCTATTTAATTTAAAAATGGCAGATTAAAGAATGAGAGACGAAGGGCTATATTGCTGAACCAAATGAAGGTTTAAATTACCTCTGCATTGAGAAGAATTGAGGGGAAAATAAAGAGAAAGACAAGGACTGAGGTCAGAAAAATAGTACTGAGGCAGTAATAAAGGGGAGCATACGCATGGCCCTCTTTGGGAACACGAGCACAAAATTTGTTTTTTAGTCTCCTAGTGAAACGGGAAAGGTTCCCTCGTCCCTCTCACAGGGCGTGTGATGGGGGTGTGGCCCGCTTCTTCAGTGCCTCGCAGCTCAAACCTCTAGAGGAGCATACAAACAGGCAGGCTATGGGGCTCCGAACCTATGGCAGAGTCTAGGGGTGAACATGTTTACAGCTGAAGCCCCAGTGGGCATGTGTTACAGGATTCTCTTTCAGTTTGCCATCTACAGGCAGTTTGTGTTAACCAGCTCAGTTAAACCCTCTACCCTGTCGCAAGGACAGAGAGCTTTCTGTATCCCAGGTTCTTGCCTTGGTGTACCAGAATAATTGGCCCACACGTGGGCTTGGAGAATGAGTGTACAGTTTTATTGAGTGGAAGTAGCTCTCAGTCGATAGGAAAGCCAGAAGGCAGATGGTCTTCCCCTGGAGTTGGGCTGTTCTGTGGCCCCAGCTCTCCTCCGACTGCCAGGGCCAAACTCTGCCTCTTCCCGGAGGGCTCCCAGCCTGCCTGCTTCTGTCCATGTAGTCTTCCCCCAGCGTGCTCCTCACAGCGTGTTCGTGTTTTCTTCCACTGAGGTGCTCCTTTTGATGTCTGGCCACCTGTGTCTGCCTGCTAGGGTCTCAGGGATTTTTTTATGGGCCAGGGAGTCTTGGGAAATGCAAGATTTCGGCAAGAATGCCTGTCCTCACCTAGGTCCGTGAGGGTGGAGCCCTAGTCAGGGACCACATCCTCCTCTACCCGGCACTTCCCTTCCCCTTTCCATATCATTTAAAGGGATCAGGCTCTTCCCTTCTCAGCACTCCTGTATCACCAGTTCTATGTGGAAGAGTAGAAAAACGGTTAAGATATTTTAGAATCTCCTGAGAACTTCAGAAATTATAAACAGAAGACTGCTAGGACTTTGAGAAGCACTTGTAGTAGGGGATTGGGCTTCTTAGGTCTGTGTACTCTTTACCAACAAGAACCTTTTTTTTCTGAGATCTCTTTTCTGAATAGAGAATTAAATAACTCTGCTTCTAAGAAGAATGGGGCTCCAGAGCTGTTCTTTTATTAGATATCTGTTGATATTGCAAAACCATTTCCCCTCCCTGGGCTTCAGCTGCCTCATTTTGTTATGTGGGATAATAATCTGTATACTGCCAGTAGAGATTCTGGGAAAAACAAACAACAGAATGGCTTTGGTAATACTGAAAAAAATGAAATTTTTAAAATCACATACTTATTTTTAATTAACATGTGTTTCCCTGAGTTTTTTTTAGAGCTAACCTTAGAGCTACGTCCTTAACTTCGTATCTGTGATAACTGTTGTTTTTATCTTTCTCCTCATAAAGTATGCTAAGTATAGTCTGTGTGAACATCCTTCATTTATTTATTTTTTTTTACTTCAAATTGTAAGTCAGTCTGGCCCCCAACATCATAGAGTGAGGTTAGAGTATATATCTCCCTCTTTATGAGCCACACATATTTTAAAGATCTGGGTAAGTGCTCTTTTGTTCTTTACAATAATAAATAAATAAATACAATGTTAAAAAAGAATTATAAGAAGTGTGGCCGGGTGCTGTGGCTCACACCTGTAATCCCAGCACTTTGGGAGGCTGAAGTGGGCAGATCACGAGGTCAAGAGATCGAGACCATCTCGGCCAACATGGTGAAACACCTTCTCTACTAAAAATACAATAATTAGCCAGACATGGTGGCGGGTGCCTGTATTCCTAGCTACTCGGGAGTCTGAGGCAGAAGAATTGCTTGAACCCAGGAGGCAGAGGTTACAGTGAGCTGAGATCGCGCCGCTGCACCCCAACCTGGCGACAGAGTGAGACTGTCTAAAAAAGAAAGAAACAAAAAGAAATGCATAAGCAATTTATTTTTCTCTACTCATTACTTGTGAATGTTCATTCAGTATGAACAGCTATTTTCAGGTATAGCTTAGGCGCGATTTCTTTTTTTTGTTTTTGTTAGGTGGCAGGTGCTTTCCATCCCAATATGACTATTCTTTATTCGATATCAATCTGAACTTTAAAAATTAGATTATTCCTCTAAAGACATGAAATATTAGAGATGGGTTTTAATGAAGCAGTAATATTGTTAATCTTTATGTGCTTCATTATGTTTCATCATTTACAAAGCCCTTTGAGTCAAGCAAAACTGGTGGTAGAGTTCTGTCTTTACAGGCGGAGAAACTGAGACTCTAAAAACATGGGGGAAGAACTACCTGGACTCCAAACAAACTAATAGAATTACCAGCAATAAAACCCACCTGAGTTTCAAAGTATTTTTAATTTCTTTCCTTTCTTTTGTCGGATTCAGGTAAAGCTTACTCTGATAACAATCTAGTGAGGTGAAGAACAATAATTGAAAGGTAAAATTGCTAAGTCATACTATAATTAAAAATAGATACCTACATTTTACTTGAAATACTGCAAAAAAAAGGATGACATTTTTACCTTAAGAAATGTACATTATGAAAATCCAAATTAAAGAGTTAAGGATAAATATTTTGATCTACTTAATAACTCACGATTGGTCCGTGGAGGAACCATGACTTAAGGCCAAAAATTCAGTAAATTGCAAAGCCTTGCACTAGGGTACCATCATTGAAAAATCTATTTACATATTAACACTAACCTTATGGTACTTGTTGCTACAGATTTCGTTTTTATGGACATTTTGAAAAATCAGTCTTCTACCCATTGATGAGAACATATTGAAAACAGCTTGTTTTCTTGCATACTTTTCTCCCAACAACTAGTTATTGACAGTCAACAACGTGCTAACCTCTGTGTTATATAAAAAAGAAGTAGAAGGCATACTCTCTGACCTAGAGGAGTGTATGCCCTGGCTGGAAAAATTAGATAACCCCAGGAGTGCAAAATAAAATGCCACAAAGCAGTATATTACCACTCTTTAGACTATATGCAGTAAGGAACATAATCTCTGGATGGTGCCCCAAGTAGCGTGGATTTCTAAAGGAAGTACTACTGGACTGTGTATGCATCATAGTTCAAAGGAAATATACACTATTAGGTTTCCAGAAATCTATAATGGTTAATAGTGGAGGCTATGGTAACAGTACTTGGGTTTCAATCCTGGCACAGTCACTTTCTAACTTGAGCTCAGGTTCTCAGAGCCTCAGTTCATCATTTATAAAATGAGGGCATTAATAGTAACTAAATACTATAGTGGTTGTAGAAATTAAATGAGACATTTCATGTAAATTAGTTCAATCATTGTGGAAGACAATGTGGCAATTCCTCAAAGACCTAAAGACAGAAATACCATTCAACTCAGCAATCCTATTAATGGGTATATATCCAAAGAATATAAATCATTATATCATAAAGCCACCTGTACGTGCATGTTCATTGCAACACTATTCACAATAACAAAGACATGGAATCAACCTAAACACCCATCAATCATAGGCTGGATAAAGACAATGTGGAACTTGTAGACCATGGAATACTATGCAACCATAAAGAGATCATGTCCTTTGCAGGGACATGGATGAAGCTAGAGGCCATTATCTTTAGCAAACTAACACAGAAACAGAAAACCACATACTGCATGTTCTCACTTACCATTGGGAAATAAATGCTGAGAACATATGGACACACAGAGGGGAACAACACACATTGGGGCCTATCAGAGGTTGGAGGGTGGAAGAAGGGAGAAGATCAGGAAAAATAATTAATGAGTACTAGACTTAATTCCTGGGTGATGAAATACTTCGTACAATAAACCTCCATGACACAAGTTTACCTATCTAGCAAGCCTGCACATGTACCTCTGAACTTAAAATAAAAGTTAATAAAATGAGATACTCTATGTAAACATCTAAACATAGGGTCTGGAAAATTGTATATGATCAAATTTGTAACTGCTATTATTAATTTTACCTGTTATAGTTTGAATTGTGCCCCCTGCCAAATTAATACATTTTAAGTCCTAACCTACAGTATCTCAGAATGCGACTTTATTTGGAAATAAGGCAGTTTTTGTTTGTTTGTTGTTTTATCAATGGCTTTCCTGTTACCTTTTATCTTACAATCAGGGATACATGTGCAGGTTTGTTATATAGGTAAACTCATGTCACAGGAGCTTGGTGTACAGATTATTTTGTCACTAAATTTAGTATTCAATAATTATATTTTTTTCTGATTGTCTCTCTCCTCCTACCCTTTACCCACAAGTAGGCCCCAATGTCTGTTGTTACTATATGTGTGTCCATGTGTTCTTATCATTTAGCTCCCACTTACAATTGAGAACAGGTGGCATTTGGATTGCTGTTTCTGTATTAGTTTGCTTAGGATAATGGCTTCCAGCTCCATTCATGTTGTTGCAAAGGACATGATCTTTTTTTTTTTTTCATAGCTGTCTATATTCCATAGTGTATATGTACCAGATTTTATTTGTACTATCTGCCGTTGATTGGCATTTAGGTTGATTCCATGCCTTTGTTATTGTGAATAGTTTCCAAATGAACATACGTGTACATGTGTTTTATGGTAGAATGTTTTATATTCCTTTGGGTATATACCCAGTAATGGGATTGCTAGATGGAATGGTGGTTCTGTGTTTAGCTCTTTGAGGAGGTGTCACACTGCTTTCCTCACTGGTTGAATTAACTCACACTCCCACCAACAGAGCATAAGCATTTTCTTTTCTCTACAATCTCGCCAGCATCTGGAAATTTTTGACTTTTTTATCATTGCCATTCTGACTGGTATGAGATGGTAGTTCACTCTGGTTTTAATTTGTATTTCTCTAGTGATTAGTAATATTGAGCTTTTCTCATGTACTTGTTGGTTGCATGTACATCTTCTTTTGAAAACTGTTTGTTCATGTCCTTTGCCCACTTTTCAATTGGATTGTTTTCTGCTTTTAAATCAGTTTAGTTCTCTAGAGATGCTGGGTATTAGACCTTTGTGAGATAAATAGTTTGCAAATATTTTATCCCATTCTGTAGGTGGTCATTTTACTCTATTAATAGTTCATTTCGCTGTGCTGAAGCTCTTTAGTTTAATTAGATCTCATTTGTCAATTTTTCCTTTGTTCACAATTGCTTTTGACGTCCTTGTGATGAAATTTTTTCCACCTGCTAGGTCCAGAATGCTGGTCCTTAGGTTATCTTATAAGGTTTTTAGAGTTTTGGGATTTACATTTAAGTCTTTAATCCATCTTGAGTTAATTTTTCTATATGGTGTAAAGAAGGGGTCCTGTTTTAATTTTCTGCATATGGCTAGTCAGTTATTCCAGCATTACTTATCCTTCCCCCATTGCTTGTTTTTGTCAAGTTTGTCAAAAATCAGATGGCTGTAGGCATGCAGCCTTATTTTTGTACTATCTGTTCTCTTCCATTGGTCTCTATATCTATTTTTGTACCAGGGCCATATTGTTTTGTGCATTGTAGCAGTGTAGTATAGTTTGAAGTCAAGTAATATGATGTCTCAAGCTTTGTTATTTTTGCTTAGGATTGCCTTCACTATTCAGGCATCCTTTTTGGTTCCAAATGAGTTTTTAAATATGAATATTTGTTCTAGTTCTGGAAAGAATGTCCTTGGTAGTGATACGGAAGTGCTGGGATTGGAAGAGTGTGGTCCCTTTAAATGATATAGAAGGGGGAAAGGGAAATACTGGGTAGAGGAAGGTGTGGTCCCTGGCTAGGGCTCCACCCCCACTGATCTAGGTGAGAACAGGCACTCCTGCCTTTGTGCCCACCACGTCCCCATCCTGTGCCTATAAAAACCCCCGAGACCCTAGCAGGCAGCCACACCAGCGGCTGGACATTGTGAGGAACACATCGTCGAGAAAAGCCCATCGGTGGAGGAACACACAGGCGGCTGGAGCTCCAGAGGAACCCACTGACAGGCACCAGCTTGCCAGCAGGCCACCAATCCACAGAATTAGATGAAGTTTGGCCAGGGCTGTCTGAGGAGAGCCTAGGCCACTGAACAGCTGGACTCCAAGGGAAAACCATTTCCCATCTGGCTCCCCTATCTACTGAGAGCTACTTTCACACAATAAAACCTTGCACTCATTCTCCAAGCCCAAGTGTGATTGAATTCTTTTGGTACACCTAGGCAAGAATGCAGAATATAGAAAACCCTTTGTCCTTGCGACAAGGTGGAGGGTCTAATTGAGGTGGTTAACACAAGCCTATAGATGACAAAACTAAAAGAGCACCCTGTAACACATGCCTACTGGGGCTTCAGGAGCTGTTAACATTCACCTCTAGACACTGCCGTGGGACCAGAGCCCCACAACCTGCCTGCCTGTATGCTCCCCTAGAAGTCTGAGCAGCAGGGCACTGAAGAAGTGAGCCACTCTCTCTGTCACACGCCCTGTGAGAGGGCCAAAGGAACATTTCCCATTTCAGTAGTTTGATAGAAATAGCATTGAATCTGTAAATTGCTTGGTCAGTATGACCATTTTAACAATATCACGTTCTTCCTAAACATAAGCATGGAATGTTTGTTTTGTTTTTTTGTTTTCATTTATTTGTGCTGCCCCTGATCTTTCAACAGGGTTTTTGTAATTATTTTTGCAGAGATCTTTTACTTCCATGATTAAGTGTATTCCTAGGTATCTTATTCTTTTTGTGGCAATTTTAAATGTGATTGCATTTGTGGTTTGACTTTTGGCTTGGCTGTTGTTAATGTATAGGAATGCTACTGATTTTGGTGTGTTGATACTTTGCTGAAGTATTTTATCAGCTCAAGGAGCTTTTGAGCCAAGACTATGGGGTTGCTGAGATGTAGAATCATGTCATCTGCAAACAGGCATAATTGGATTTCCTCTTTTCTTCTTTCGATGTCCTTTATTTCTTTCACTTTCCTGATTGCTCTTGTCAGTACTTCAAATACTATGTTGAATAGGAGTAGTGAGAGAAGATATGCTTTTCTTGTTCTGGTTTTCAAGGAGAATGCTTCCAGCTTTTGCCTATTTTGTATGATGTCGGGTTTGGGTTTGTCATAGGTAGCATTTATTATCTTGAGGTATGTTTCTTCAATACCTACTTTACTGAGAGTTTTTAACATGAATTATGTAGAATTTTATCAAAAGCCTTTCTTGCATCATGTGGTTTTTGCATCATGTGGAACTTTTTGCATCACGTGGAATTTTATCAAAAGCCTACTTTACATCATGTGTTTTTTTCCTTTAGTTTTGTTTATGTGATGAATCCCATTTATTGATTTGTGTGTGTTGAGACAACCTTGCATCCCAGTGATAAAGCCTACTTGATCATGGTGGATTAGCTTTTTGATGTACTGCTAGACTTGGTTTGCTAGTATTTTGTTGAGGATTATTGCATCTATATTTGTCACGGATATTGGGCTGAAGATTTTTTGTTGTTATTGTTGTGTTTGTCAAGTTTTGGTATCAGAATGATGTTGGCCTCATAAAATGAGGTGGGGAGGAGTCCCTCCTCCTCATTTTTTTGAATATTTTTAGTAGGAATGGTACCAGCTCTTCTGCATACATCTGATAGAATTTAGCTGTGAATACATCTGTTCCTGGGCTTTTGGGGGGTTGGTAGGCTATTTATTATTGATTCAGTTTTGGAGCTCATTATAGGTCTGTTTCAAGATTCAATAGATTCAATTTGTTTCTGGTTAGGTCTTGGGAGGGTTTATTTCTCTAGAAATTTATCCATTTCTTCTAGATTTTCTAGTTTGTGTACATAGAGGTGTTCAGGGCAGTCTCTGATGGTGTTTTGTATTTCTGTGGGGTAGATGGTAACATTCCTTTTTTAATTTCTATTTTTTTTTCTTGGATCTTCTCTCTTTTCTTCTTTATTGTTCTGGCTGATGGTCTACATATCTTATTAATTTTTTTAAAGCTTTGCAATTTGTTAATTTTTTACGTTTATTATTATTATTATTTGCGTCTCACTCTCCATCAGTTCGCATCTGATTTTGCTGACTTCTTGTCTTCTGCTAGCTTTAGATTTTGTTTGCTCTTGCTTTACTTTCTCTAGGTGTGATGTTAGGTTGCTAATTTGAAATCTTTCTAACTTTTTGATGTAGGTTTTTTGTGCTGTAAATTTTCTCTTAACACTGCCTTACCTGTGTTCCAGAGATTCTGGTATGTTGTATCTTTGTTCTCATTAGTTTCAAATAATTCATTGATTTCTGCCTTAATTCTCTTTTACCCCAAAGTCATTTCGAAGTAGATTGCTGAATTTCCATGTAGTTGAATGGTTTTGAGTGATTTTCTTAGTCTTGATTTTTACTTTATTCCACTGTGAACGAAGAGTGCGGTTCGTATGATTTCAGGCTTTTTTACATTTGATGAGGATTGTTTTACGTCCAATTGTGTGGTAGATTTTAGAGTATGTGCTATGTAGCAATGAGAAGAATAGATATTCTATTGTTGGTGGTGAGTTCTGTAGAGGTTTATCAGATTCATTTGGTCCAATGTTGAATTCAGGTCCTGAATACCTTTGTTAATTTTCTGCCTCAATGATCTATGTAATACTGTCAGTGGGATGTTGAAGCCTCTCACTATTATTGTGTGAGACTCTAAGTCTCTTTGTACATCTCTAAGAACTTGGTTTATGAATCTGGGTGCTCCTGTGTTGGGTGCATGTATATTTAGGATAGTTAGGTCTTCTTGTTGAATTTGATCCTGTACCATTATGTAATGTCCTTCTTTGTCTTCTTAAAAATCTTTTTTGGTTTAAAGTCTATTTTGTCTGAAACTAGACTTACAACCCCTACTTTTTTTGAATTTTCATTTGCTTGGTAGATTTTCCTCCATCCCTTTATTTTGAGCCTATGGGTGTCCTTGCATGGAAGATGCATTTCTTGAAAACAGCATATACCATTGGGTCTTGCTTTTTTATCGAGCTTGCCACCTTGTGTCTTTTAATTGTGGCCTTTAACCAATTCACATTCAAGTTTAGTAATGCTATGTGTGGATTTCACCCTGTCATTGTGTTGTTAGCTGGTTATTATGAAGACTTGATTGTGTGATATTTTTATAGTGTCACTTGTCTGTGTACTTAAGTGTGTTTTTGTATTGGCTAGTAATGTTCTTTCTTTTCCAGATTTAGCACTACTTTTAAGAGCTCTTGTGGTAATTAATTCCCTCAGCATTTGCTTGTCAGAAAAGGATCTCATTTCTCCTTCACTTAAGAAACTTAGTTTGACTGGATATCACTTTCTTTTGTGGAGACGTTTTTTCTTTAAGAATGTTGCATATTGTCTCCCAATCTCTTCTGGCTTGTAGGGTTTCTGCCAAAAGGTTGCTGTTAGTCTCATGGGATTCCCTTTTTAGGTGACCTGTCCTTTCCCTCTAGCTACATTTAACATTTTTTCTTTCATTTTGGCTTTGGAAAATCTGATGGTATTTAGGTATCTAGGGGATGATCTTCTTGTGTAGTATCTTGCTGGTGTTCTCTGTATTTCTTGAATTTGAATGTCGCCCTCTCTAATGAGGTTGGGGAAGTTTTTGTGGATGAAATCCTAAAATGTTTTCCAATTTTTTTCCTTTCTCTTCATTTATTTCAGGGACACAAATGATTCATATATTTGACCTCTTGATATAATTCCATATTTGTCAGGAGTTTTGTTTGTTCTTTTTCTTTTTTTAAAAATTTTTTTGTCTGGCTCTCTTACTTCAGGGAGCCATTCTTCAAACTCTGAGATTCTGTCCTCAGCTTGTTCTATTTTGCTATTAATGCTCGCAATTGCATTATAAAATTCTTGTAGTATGCTTTTGAGCACTATCAGGGCAGTTGGGTTCTTGTTTATACTGATTATTTCATCTTTTAGCTCCTGTACCACTTTATTGTGATACTTATTTTCCTTGGATCAGGCTTTGCCCTCCTTCAGAATCTCAATGATCTTCATTCCTATCCATATTCTGAATTCTATTTCTGTCATTTCAGCCACCTTGACTCTGTTAAGAAACCCTGTTGGAAGATTAGTGCAGTCGTTTGGAAGACACAAGACACTCTGTTCAATTGAGTTGCCAGAGTTCTTATGTTAGTTCTTTCTCATCTCTGTTTGTGGATGTTCCTTTATCTGTGATATAGATTGAGTACAGTCAGCAGACTGCTTTTTGGGGTGTTTTCACAGGGCTAAGACTTTATGCAGGCTCTTTATTTATAGCTGACTTCTTGTCTTTGGTTTTACAGGGGAATATGTTAGCAAAGTATTTTTGGTGTTGAAGTTTCGGGGTGTGATTTAGTAGATGGTGCTTTGGCATAACAGTCAGTAGGTTGGCTCTTGTTCAGTCACGTCTCCCCTATATTTTCTCACAGTTGCAACTGTGCTCCCTCTCAATGCTCTGAAGTTGTGGGCTCCTCTCTCACTTGCGTACTGGCTGTAGATCATGACTTGGCCTTCCAAGACTGCCCACCACAGCTCTGGGACAATCTCAGGGTTTATGTTCCCTTCCCAACTTAAAGGCAGCAAAGGAAGGAACTTCAGCAGAGGTTGTGGCCGAGGGTCTTTCACTTATTTCCTGGAACTAGATCCCAGAGAGATGTACAGCAGCAATTGCTCAGTGTGATCTGCCCAGGACAGGGGGGTCCATGATGTGAACCCAAGCCAGTGGGGCCCTGACTGGTGAGGAGTCATGGGTTGGCATGGGGAGGGACCCATAGGGTGCAGACTGGCCTTCTTTCTTTGAGTCTGCTGTAGCTTGCTAGAGGTGTGGATAAGACACTTACGGTCTTTGCTCCTTCACCAGTCCTAAGGTAGCAGGGTTAATGCCACCGCAGAGGCAGGGGCAGAGGAGCTTTTGATTGCTCCTGAGGTCTCCACCTCCCAGAAATATGGAGAAGCTGCTACTGGGGGTGGGGTGGCTCCACTGCTGGTGTGAGCTGGAGGCTCTGCTTGTTGGGGAGTTGGGGGTCAGGAGCTCAGAGGGAGAAGAGACAGGTCTACTCTCCATATGATGACTGTGGCATACTGTAAGTTCAGGTGTAGACTTCAGGCTTTTTGTTATTTTCCCCCAGACGATCAGCAATAGGGTCTTGACCACTACTGTGGCAGTGGCAGTGGGAGCAGTCAGTTGCCTCTGGGAGTCTTGCCCCAGAAAATTCAGAGCCACGACCAGTATATTTGTTCAGCCATAGGTGTGGCAGCTGTTCTGTAGTCATGTGCCAGGGGTCCTGCCTATTGAAGAATGAGGGAGTGGGGGCTCCCAGGGCAAAGGGATTGGACTCCTTTCCACATTGTGGCTGCTGCACCACACTTTTAGTTAAGTTATGATGAGGTCTTACTGGGGTAGGCTGAGCCCCTAAACCGCTGTGACTGTTGTCCTCATAAGAAAAGGAAATTTGAACCCACAGGGATAATGCCATATGAAGACTGGAGTTACACTACCAAAAGCTAGGAGACAGACTTGGAACAGATCTTTCCCTTGTGTCTTCAAAGGAAAAATGGACCTGCCAGCACCTTGATCTCAGACCTCTAGCTTGCAGAACTATGCAACAATAAATTTCTGTTATTTAAGTCACACAGTTTGTTACAGCAGCCCTAGAATACAAATACACTACTCTATAATGCTGAAACATCTATGATGTTTGGATCAAGTCTGGTTCCCTTTTGATCCAAATAATAAATATCAACACTCCGTTTCTGGATGGCACCAATGGGGTGGAGAAAAAAAGAAAAGACTTTCTCTTTCTGCTTTCTAGATCTGTTTTTTTTTCTTTTTTTTCTCCCTCAAGGCACATGTATCTTGAGAAGAAATAGAATTAGAACAAATGTAGCCATATTTTCAAATCAAGTCCAGAAGCTTTTTATGCTCCTAAGGGCAAAAGCAATGGCACGGAAGATGGATGTCATTTAAGGCAAGCAAATCTCTGACAATGTGACATAAACACAATGAAGAAAATGTGTTTTTAGTGCATTCTTTTTGGTATGGCATTTATTATATGGGTACCTTTATGCATGTATAACAAACACCTACCTACTGAATGCCAGTGTCCTTGCTGAAATTCTGAGTAATGGCAGCATCTTATCTGAGTAGATCTTCATATATAACTTTAAAGGAAGACCAAATAATTAATAAACATTTTGCAAGTAAAATAATAACTGCATACAATATTTTTTTTTTTTT
This sequence comes from Papio anubis, assembly GCF_008728515.1. NCBI lineage: Eukaryota > Metazoa > Chordata > Mammalia > Primates > Cercopithecidae > Papio > Papio anubis. The sequence continues at coordinate 69,051,239 of NC_044996.1, forward strand.
TTTTTTAAATTTATTTATTATTATTATACTTTAAGTTGTAGGGTACATGTGCATAACATGCAGGTTTGTTACATATGTATACTTGTGCCATGTTAGTCTGCTGCACCCATCAACTCGTCATTTACATCAGGTATAACTCCCAATGCAATCCCTCCCCCCTCCCCCCTCCCCATGATAGGCCCCGGTGTGTGATGTTCCCCTTCCTGAGTCCAAGTGATCTCGTTGTTCAGTTCCCACCTATGAGTGAGAACATGCGGTGTTTGGTTTTCTGTTCTTGTGATAGTTGATGCCCAATGAAGACAACTAATCTTTTTTTAGTTTATTCTAATTGAAACAACATGTAGTGGACATTTCATGCTGATTCCCTCTTGAGATTTAAATCATCAAGAAAATTGAAAGCAATTTTAAAGTGTATTCCCTTCTTTGTGTTTTATGATATCCATTATTCTTCCCTGCTTGAGATTTAACAGATTTTTAACTAAAAGCTTAACATTTATTCCCATAAGTATTAATAGAAAATCTCTCAAACCTTTAAATGCGTAAAATGTTTAAAGTTCATTTATATCAAGGAGTGATGACTCATCCTTTGTAATAACTTACAGGTTCATTTATATCAAGGAATGATGACTCATTCTCTGTAATGACTTGCAGGGTTATGTGGTTTTAACGTTGCTGCTATTTAACATTAATATAACACCAATATGGTGCCAGGTTCTATACACACTGGAACCCACACAGCATCAAATTTAACAGTTAATTGATTGGAAGATTAAATAAGAAAATAGAAAACTGGTGTTGACTTCACATATCAAAAATCAATTGTCAGCCAGGCATGGTGGCTCACATCTGTAATCCCAGCACTTTGGGAGGCTGAGGCAAGTGGATCACCTGAGGTCAGGAGTTCGAGACCAGCCTGGCCAACATGGTGAAATCCTGTCTACTAAAAAAATTACAAAATGAGCCAGGCTTGGTGGTGCAGGCCTGTAATCCCAGCTACTCGGGAAGCTGAGGCAGGAGAATCTCTTGAACCCAGTAGGCAGAGGTTGCAGTGAGCCGAGATCACACCATTGTACTCCAGCCTGGGGACCAAGAGTGAAACTCCATCTCAGAAATAATTCAATAGTCAAAATGTCTACTTTAAAATAAACAGATGTCAGACTGTTTGTTGCGAGGAGGTGATTGCATTTTGATACCAATTTTCAGACACCTCAGTTTCGCTCAGAAGGAACTGAGTGTCCTACAGTCCAATTCAGTCCTGACATTATCGACCTGGAGTTAGCATCAAAACCCAGAAGTTAAAGGGCAAGGGCCTCAAGAAGACTGCCTTTACTTCAGATTCCAGCCATATGAGGAATCCCCAGCCTACCCTCTTTTCTGCATAGCTGACTAGAAATTTGGGGCCTCCCACACCACCAAATGTATCCCTATACACTAGGTCCCTATAAACTAGATGAAGATTATTGAAGTTTAATAATTAATTATATGACTCACAGTGCTCAGGAAGCACCACACACAAAATGCTTACCATTTTGTTATAAAGATTTTAGATGAATAACCAGATGAAAAAGGACAGAGGGCAAGATCTAGAAGGGTTCCCATCACAGGCGCTTCTGTCCCAATGGAGTCAGAGTGCGCCACCCTCCCAGTACATTGATATGCTCATCAACCAGGAATCGTCCCTGAATTTCATTGTTCAGAGTTTTATATTTTTTTCATTATTTAAGCATGATTGATTAACTAACTGGCCATATGGTTGAGCTCAAAACCCAGTCCCCCTCCCCTCTCCAGAGACTGGGCAGCTGAAAGTTCCAACCCACATCAAACCAGTTGAAGAATGTGCTTCATGAACAGGAAAAGTGATATATTGTGTCAAATGCTGCTGAAAAAACAAATAAAATTAGGATGAGAATGGACCCTAGGTTTTAAAAAACTGTGGAGGTCACTGGGGATCACAATATGTGGTTTCAGTGAAGTGCTGAGAACAAAACTTAACTATAATGTATTTGGAAAACAGTGAGATGTGGAAAACCAAAGAGAATTATGTGGAGACAACACTTTTAAAGGTGGGGGTTGCTACGAAAGTTATCACAGATAAGAAGTGAAGAAGTGGTAACCTATATGAAATTTGGGGTTTAGGGAATTTGTTGATGATAATATTGTTTAAGATGTGAGCTATTTCAGCATCTTTGTAGGTTGAGGACCTAGTGTATAGGAATAAATTGAAGTCGTAGGAGAGAAAAGTTATTTGCAGGAACAAAATCCATAATTGGAGTAAAGCAGATTATGCGGGTACAGATTTAGTTAGATGGGTAAATGTGGTGTTAGGATTTGCAGTAGGTCTCTTAAGATAGCCTGTATTTCCTCCATGAAATAATCATGTTAATCAGTTGAGAGTGAGGAAAGGGGAGACAATATTAGATGCTTGCAAAGGTGCGAAATAGCTGTTCGAATCAGGGGAAAAGAGGACGAAGATAGACTAAGAATTGTAGTAGGATCACCTGAAAGTTCTAAGAAACCAGTTTAAAGTTTAGTCATAAAATTGAAACAAGACCACAGGTAGAAATCTTTAAGCCAATTAGATTGATGTAAACTATATTTGGAATTTCTTGGCTTCAGCAAACGCTTTAGGTAGTATTAGGAAAGATTTAGATTGAGAAAACAGTCTTCCAGTAAGTCAAAGAAGCCAACAAAATGTGCAATGATCAAAAGGGGACACTATTTGGGAAATTAGGTCTTGACATGAGCTTATGGTTTTTGCAAGCAGAACTAGTAGGATTGGAGGTGATAGTGATAGTGGTGATGGTGTTGTGTTTACTTCAAAAGATGGCAGATAGTGTTCCACTGCCTCCAACCTCCTTCCCAAAATCAGAAAAGATGAGGATGCAACTCTTTGAGTGTCAGCATTCCATGGCATACAGTTTTTGAGCTTCAGAGCTAAGTTCAGCCTACTTGTCCTCCCATTTCTGCTCATTATCCCCCTACCCCACAGAGGAACTCTGCTTGCTTAGCCAAATTCACCACTCAAAACAGAAAGGGGAATACTCTTATTTTATTCAGATGTATTCTGTGAAGGGTGAGAAGCACATAGCAAATATTGTATTAGAATTTACCTTTGTTAATATTACTACTACTGTCCTCCCAGTGTCACTGAAATCATGTTATTTGATAAAGCTGCACAGTGGGCTCAGTTCCCAGCAAAATGCTCTACTTGATATTGCGGGAAAAATTCTGCAGAAACCCTATTTGTTGCATTGCTGATCCAACAAGACCACCTAGATAGATCTGAGTAAATCAGAACAATGCCTGCCTTACTGTCATTTCTACTTGAGCCACTGTCTTTGCTAGTTTAGTGTTGCTGTAAATGAACACCTGAAGCTGGATAATTTAAAAAGCAAAGAGATTTATTCAGCTCAGTTCTGCTGCCTGGAAGATTCAAAATTGGGCATCAGGTGGGGACATCCAGCTGCTTCCACTCAAGACAGAAGGCAAAGATGAGCTGGAATTTACAGAGATCACATGGTGACAGCAGAAGCAAGACAGAGGGGAGAAAGGTGCCAAACTCTTTTCAACAACCAACAGTCTTGGGAACTGGGAAGAGTAAGAACTCAATCACCCACCCGCCCACCCACTCCCCACCTCTGCCAAGGAGGGAATTAATCTATTCATGAGGCATCTGCCTCCATGATTCAAACACTTCCCATTAGTCCGCAACTCCAATATTGAAATTAAATTTCAACATGAGCTTTTTGGAGCAAACATCTAAACTATGGTAACCACCTATAATGGTACTCACCATGGCTTGTTACTCCTCGACACTCTGTATTGTACCTGGTTTCTCTGTCGAAATACAGCACAGTTTTCATGGCCAGGGTTTTACTGCATAAAAGTGGGGGTGATGACAACTGATGAACTAACTCCTATTCAGCTGGGTGTACTTTTAACGGTAGGCTGCATTTCTTTGAATTTTATTGTTTCCAGAACATGTTTACATACATTATCTCATTTGAGTATCATAGTTTTTTGAGGTTTTCAGCAAAGAATTTATTCTATACATTTTAAAGTAAGGCAAATATACTGTGAATTTCTGAAGACTATATAGATAGTAAATGGCAGAGCTCTACTAAACCCAAGTCTCCTAGAAGAGTGTTCTTTCTACTACATATTGCCACAGTGTCTTTCAAATGATCTTGAGTGTAGTTCAACCATTTCTAAATGAAAGCCTAAACTGTGCTAAGCATTATGCTATATGCTAGAGAAATAATTATTTTTACTTTTTGTTTATTTTTAAGGTAAAATTTTAATAGTTTATTTTACTTATATAAATAATATGTATGAATTATAGGATATAGGAACAATCCTAAAATGAAGGAGAATAGTAATAAACCACAATCTTATCATACTGAAGTAACTTCCTGTATCATTTAGTTAAATTTTCTTTCTGTTAAACCTTAAAAATTTATCATGCTAATAGAATGAAATAAGAAAAACTAATGGAATATCATAGAGATACTTTAATATGTGTCCTTGAGAAAGAAGTGTGAAAATACTCCACTATGATTATGAACTGTCAAATTCTTATAATTATTTCAATTTTGTTTTGAATATTTTCAGGCTATGCTATTAAATGCATTCAACTTTTAAAACTGCTATAGTCTTGCTAAATTGTTCACTTTATCATTGTGCATTGACCCTCTAGTGTTTTTTTTTTTTTTTGCCTTACAATTTGCTTTATCTAATATTAAGATAGTCTTATCAGCCTTCTTTTGTATATTTGCCTGCATGTCCATTTCCATCTCTTCACATTGAATCTTTGCATGTACTTGTATTTTAGATGTATCTCTCATGAATAATTTATAAATAAATTTGTTTGTCTGCCAATCCATCAATACTTACCTTTTAATTAGTGAGTTTAGTCCATTTATATGTGTGGTGATGACAAATATGAATATATTTATTTCTACTATCTTACCATGTGCTTTCTACTTATCCTCCTTTTTCTATACATTCTTTTCCCTCCTGTTCTACCTTATATTTTCTTATTTTCCCTCTACTGTGTGGAAAGATAGTCTATTTCTATTAGTTTTGTGATTTCCCTTTAAAATGTGCATACCTACTTGACTCTCTATGTTTAAAGTCAATCAATATGTGAAGTCAATCAATATCTTTTTTTATTCTCCTTCTGAATAAGTCATTAAAATGCTGTAACTTCAACCACCACTTACCATTTTACCATATTTTCCAGTACTTCACTATTCTTTGATCTTATACCATCAACTAAGTTGTTTTGAATTTTATTATATAGTTACTTATTGGTATCACTGTTGAAAAATAATTTGTCTAGATATAAAATTCTAAGTAGTTTTCTTTCAAAACTGTGGATGTTTTATGCACTTCTAATGTCTACTACTACTGCGATGTTTCCTGTTTATTTTTTATTTGTAGGTAATATGCCTTTTCTCTCTTATTGATTTTAAGATTTTTTAATATTGAGTGTGCAGTTTAACCCTGATATGTATAGCTTTGGATTTAGTTTTATTTATCATTGCAGTTTTAACTCTGATTTTTGCTTCTGATTATTTGTGTCTTTCATAATTCAGGGTAAAATATAAGCCTTCCTTTTCTTTGACTGTTGTCACTTTTCTATTTTATGTATTCTCTTCTCTGTAATTCAAAATTCATGTATGTTGAACCTTTTAATTCAGTTTTCTATGTATCTGAATCTCTCATATTTTCCCTTCATTTCTCTGTACTGTACTATGAATACCTTTCTTAGATTTATCTCCAAGATTATTAATTTTTTCTTTAGTGGTTGCGATGCAATGAAGAAGATTGTCTGAAAATGGCCCTGGGAATTCACTTTGAGTTGACTTGACAAAGATCACACTGGAACCGGAGGCTCTCCCTTTTACCAGCAAGGGAGTTTGCATCCATTCAGTTTGTTATTAGACCCATGTTTTCCTCTACCAAACAAGTACTCATGTACACCAAGTTTTCCAGATTCTTTGTGGCTAGTATCACAATACAATTTTTCTATACATATGGCCCATGAAATCTAGACAGCTTAATGTCTACCGATCTATGTGGCAATCAACTAACAAGACTGATTCCTCACATTTGCCCTAAAAATCAGTAGAATTACAGGAGGGTGATCTTCTTTTACAGGGTCATAGATCCACACTATGGAATAACATCCTTCAGATCTTGGCAAACCTTTCTTGGTGATGCCAGAATAAAGGGGTCTCACACCTTTTCTTCTCTTGTATATGTAGGTTTCCTTACTTTATACAAGTGTTCTTTGTAACCCTTATTTCTTAACCCATGCAGTGCAACATTGTGAAGTTTGTCCCAAACTCTGTTACAGGTCAGATGAAGTTCAGTTGCTTATGATATGTAGTTTTCTAGAAAGCTTTGTGACTTAGAATCGTAGGTTCATCTTCAGTAGGGCTTTATCTAGAAAAGTGGTTATCAAACTTCAGCTTGAATTAGAATCATCTGAAGGACTTATTGAAACACAGATTGTTAAATGTCAACATTTCCTTAGGGTTAGGGTTAGGCTTCTGATTTAGTAGGTCTTGGTTGAGGCTCAAGAGTGGGCATTTGTAACAAGTTCCAGGTGATGCTGATGTTCATGGTCCCTGAACATATGTTGAGAAGTACTAGTCTTTAAGGAATCCTTTTCCCTAGCTGAGAACATGTTGTTTCATTGAGGTGTACATTGTTTTTGTGAAACAATGAAGGGCTGCGACCAGACTAAAGACATTTTTATTCTAATTTATTGGCAGTACACTGCAGAGAATCTAAATTCAGGTTCCCTAACCAGGTGAAGGCAGGCCTATTGTTATGATTTTTTTTTTCAAGTCTAAGTGTTTAATTATTACTCACATATTTCACAGAAAAAGGAAAGTAGCAAATGGTTTAAGGTTGTATCAAAAACCAAAAAATCCTGGATTTTACGGGTCACTCTATTTATACTTGGGAGCAGGGCTGAACCGACATCAGGTGCAGCCGCTGCACTTCTCCAAAGCCCCTTTGCAGATGTAGACCTGGGCACACTTGGCACAGCCCACAAGGCAGCAGGAGCAACAGCTCTTCTTGCAGGAGGTGCATTTGCACTCTTTCCACTTGCAGGAGCCGGCGCAGGCACAGGAGAAACCAGCGGCTCAGGAGCAGTTGGGGTCCATTGCAACCCGAGGCGAGACGGGAGTTCCCAAGCGAGAAGGGAACACGACTCCAGCTCTGCATTTTTACCGCTGTGCTTTCCTTCCGCCAATGCTTTCACCTCCACTGGGCGCCTCCGCCGCTTAGCCAAGGTCTCCTCGCCCTGCGCATGCACAGGCGCTGCCTATGTCCTATTGTTACGAATTTTTAGAGAACACTTCTTATTTGTAACTTAGGCAAAGAGTGAACAACAACAACAACAACAGAAAACTTCCTTGTTGTATTTTTTATTATATGATAAATGGAGCTTGCTTGCTTGCCTGCTTGCTTGCTTGCTCTTTCTTTCTTTCTTTCTCTTTCTTTTTCTTTCTTTTTCTTTCTTTCTTTCTTTCTTTCTTTCTTTCTTTCTTTCTTTCTTTCTTTCTTTCTTTCTTTCTTTCTTTCTTTCTTTTTCTTTCTTTCTTTTTCTTTCTTTCTTTCTTTTCTTTCTTTCATTTCTTTCTTTCTCTTTCTTTCTTTCATTTCTTTCTTTCTTTTCTTGTCTTGTCTTGTCTTGTCTTGTCTTGTCTTTTCTTTTCTTTTCTTCCTTTTTTTTTTTTTTTGACGGAGTCTTGCCCTGTACCCCAGGTTGGAGTGGAATGGTGCGATCTCGGCTCACTGCAACCTCCGCTTCCCGGATTCTAGCGATTCTCCTACCTCAGCTTCCCAAGTAGCTGGGATTACAGGCGTCCGCCACCACTTCCAGCTAATTTTTGTATTTTTAGTAGAGATGGGGTTTCACCATGTTGGTCAGGCTAATCCTGAACTCCTGACCTCAGGTGATCCTCCTGACCTCAGGTAACCTACCTTCCTCAACCTCCCAAAGTGCTGAGGTTACAGGCGTGAGCCATTGCTCCTGGCCCCCAAGTGGAGTTTTTATAGTCTATGTATTCACTGAGGTTGAGGCCCTATAATGATTCCTGGCATTAGGTAGAATCATTAGGGAATTACAATTTCCCATTTTGTGTGAACCCAAGGCCATTAAAACTCATGTTTCTTTGATTACTGAGACCAGTCAACTTCCTCCAGGGCAGCTACAGCTACAATGGCACCATTTTGCACTATTTTTGAGTGTCCTTTCCATTTGGGGTTTGTAGGCATTTCTTTATTCTTTTATGAACTCTTATTGAGCTCTTAATTCTCTTATATATTCTCTTAAATATATTCTCTTATAATTCTCATAATATATTCTCAGTATATATATAGAGAGAATATTGTATATTTTCTGTATATTTAAGTACCATATGTCTAAATATTTTAAATTATATATATATATACACACACACACACACACACAGAGAATATATTATAAGATAATTTCACATTTCTAAATGTATGATAGAGGGAAGATTTTCAGGTTATTTAGTTTGCCACATTGCTGGAAGTGGAATCATATTCTTATAATATTATTAATCGACTTAAAAATTCTATATATTTTAGGTATTCGACATGATGTTTTAAAATATGTACATTTTGTGAAAGAGCTATATTAAACTAATTACCATATGCATTATCTCACATATTTATCATTTCTGGGGAGGTGAGAAAACTTAAAATCTACTCTATTAGCAATTTTTAAGTCTACAATACATCGTTATTAACTATAGTCATGTTGTACAAGAGATGCCTTGAACCTGTTTCGCCTAACTGAAACTTGATATCCTTAACCACAAGCTTGTTATTTAAAGGTAAACAATCTTGCCAAATACAAAACAATGTTTGTAGCAACATTGTACTGGTATCTTAATCCAAGGAAGTGTCAAATTACAGCCCTATAGAGGGCATATAAAGATTAGCATATATTACTGCCAGAATTATACGTAGTAGGACTTTCTCTAATAATTACTGGCATTGAGTATTATTTATTTAATGGCATGGATATGATAGCTAACCTAGCAATTGGTAGACATGTTTCAATTTGAAAACCACCACCAACTGATTTGTAATAGCTTCCCTGAGCATTATGTTGACAAGGATTTTGAGGCCAAATCCAGGTGCACTGTGAGAAAGACTGCGATTGTTCACAATAACAGCTATCAATATCTAACATTTTTGAGCTTTTAAAATGTGTTAGTGACTGTGATAAGTGTTCACATAATTATAATATTTAATCCCACAACAATCTTATGAGGTGAGTACTATTATTATTTCTGTTTAACACATGAAGAAACTGAAGGTTAGAAAGGTAGAGTAACGTGTCCAAAGTCTCAATACTAGCTACTGTTAGAACAAATATTAGCATCCTACCAAAAAACACGTGCACTCATATGTTCAATGCAGTCTTATTCACAATATCAAAGACATGGAATCAACCTAGGTGTCTATCAATGGTGGATTGGATAAAGAAAATTTGGTACATATACACCATGGAATACTACACAACCATATAAAAGAATGTAATTACGTCCTTTGCAGCAACATGAATGGAGCTAGAAGCCATAATCCTATGTGAATTAGTACAGAAACAGAGAACCAACATCACATGTTCTCACTTTTAAGTGAGAGCTAAACTGAATACACATGGACATAAAGATGGGAACAACAGACACTGGGCACTACTAGAGCGGGGAAGGGGAAGGGAGGAAAAGGGTTAAAAATTATTCACTGGGTACTATGCTCACTGCCTGGCTGATTGGATCATCCATACCCCAAACCTCAGCATTACACAGTATTTCCATGTAAAAAATCTGAACATGTACCCCCTGAATCTAAAATAAAAGTTGAAATTATTTATAAAAATAATTAAGAAGTGAAAAACAGTGGTTAGAACTCCAGTCTATTTGACTGTAGAACCCAAGATCTTAACTGGTATCCCAAAGTTTTTCAAACTTGAGAAATATTACCCTTCAAAAAAAGAATTATCTACTCCCATATGTTGATTTAAATATTTTATATTATTTTAGTTGTTAAATGAATTCAAATATAAACAAGATATAAACTCCTCATTTATGTAACTTTTATACAAATACAGCAAAAATGAAAAAAAAATCACAAATTACAAATAAAGCTACAAATAGATAAGATAAAATCAGTTCTATTAATTTAATGTGATGGATGATGCTACTTTCTTAAACCAAATAATAAAATTGTTTTTAACAATACATTATTTTGATGAACTAATTTATTAGCATCTTAATATTCAGTACTCAAAGTATAAAAATAGTATGTATCAAAAATTTATTAATAATTGCTACTTATTACTACTAATGAATAATTGAGGTTTATATATACAAAGATGACTGTGTAATTTGAATATGTAAGTGAATGCTACTGTTCAGGTTCATTTAAGTTTGGCATTACTATATTACTATGTACTGTGATATTATTCAGTCCTTTTATAACTTTTTAAAAATTGAACTACAGTAAAGCCAGCACTTGCCATACATTAATTGATATTCACTTGGCATGAGTACATCAGTTATGTGTGAAATTCTCTCTGTTCTTAATCTTATTACCTCCCACAATTAGTTATTACTCCACTAGTTTATTTTTATGACATTAAAGTCTTATTTTACTAATAACTAAAACCACTAAAACTCATATTTTATTAAAATGTTCTTCAGTAGTGAGATACCACTCCAGAATAGAATTTTCACTTAAATAATCTTTGGAACAAAATGTCAACATTTCTTATAAATCACACCTGTGATCTCAAGACCTAGTTTGAGAAATATTGCTTTTCACAATCTTTTGTGTATGTGAGGTAGATTAATTCAGATTCTAAGTCCAATTTTTTTCCAAGGTGAAAATTTGATATAAAATAACAATTTAGAAACAAAAGTTCTCTGAACAAAGCTTTTATGCATTCATTCTATTACAAGGTTTGGGGGTTAATAATAAGAATAATTAGTTTGACTGAGTTCTAACCATGTGCCAGGCACTGTTATAGACAATTTACATGACTTATATAAGTTATTCTGCCAACCCTTGAAGCAGGTATTATTATCTTTATTTTAGGATAAGAAAAATGAAGTATAAATAGGTTAATGAGCCTAAAAAAATCATGTGGCTATTGATGAAGCTAGATTTATTCTGAGTGCTGGGTCCACCTTACTAATTACTTTACTATACTGCTTCATGGTGACCTATCTCAGTTTGCATTTTGGACCCTCCTAAACAGTGCTTTTTATTGCTATTATTAATATTATTCTTATTCCTATTAAATTTCAAGGATTGTGTTCAGAACAAAGAAACCCCTGGGGCTGAAATCATGTGGTCACATTTTCAGTAATAGGAAGTGTGCAAAATGAATGTCCCTGGAAAATTACTTATGGCTCTTTGAATTCTAATGTATTGCTCTTCTATTCTATTTAATTGCATTGTACCATATATAAAATGTATTTTGTGAGAACACCAACATAAAAAAGGTGGGGATGGAGCTGTATGAGAGTAGAGTTTTTGCATGCTATTGAACTTAAGTTAGTAATATTTCAAAACAGATTGTTATAAATTTAGGATGTTAAATGTAATCCCCAGGTTAAGCACAAAGAAAATGTCAGAAAGTACACGCAAGGAAAATGAGAAGAGAATCAAAATTCTTCACTATGAAAAAAATCAAGTAAATACAAAAGAAGGCCATACTAAAGAAAATGAAGGACAAAAAGGATATAAGACAAACAGAAAACAAATAGTAAAATGGCAGGAGTAAGTACTTTATCAGTAATCACTTTTAAAGTGATTTACATTTAATGTTGATAGGTTAAAGTCTGCAATCAAAAGACAGATATTGAAAGAATGGATTGTAAAAAATGATCTAACTATATACTATCTACAGGAGACTCACTTTAGATTAAAAGAAAAAAATATATTGAGAGTGAAAGAATACAATTAAAAAGTGAAAGAATAAAACACATAAAAAGTAATCAAAAGAGAACTGAAGTGACCATATTAACAGCAAACAAAATAGATTTTTAAGTGAAAAACTGTTACAAGAGACATGGAAGAGCACTATTATTATTATTATTATTATTATTATTATTATTATTATTATTTTTGAGACGGAGTCTCGCTCTGTCGCCCAGGCTAGAGTGCAGTGGCCGGATCTCAGCTCACTGCAAGCTCCGCCTCCCGGGTTTACGCCATTCTCCTGCCTCAGCCTCCCAAGTAGCTGGGACTACAGGCGCCCGCCACCTCGTCTGGCTAGTTTTTTGTATTTTTTAGTAGAGACGGGGTTTCACCGGGTTAGCCAGGATGGTCTCGATCTCCTGACCTCGTGATTCGCCCGTCTCGGCCTCCCAAAGTGCTGGGATTACAGGCGTGAGCCACCGCGCCCGGCCGGAAGAGCATTATTTGTAAAAAGAAAAATTGCCCAACTCATCAAGAAGATGTAACAATTATGAACGTATCTGCATTAAACAACAGAGCCCCAAAATATCTAAACACTGAAAAACACTGAAGGAAAAAATAGACAATTCTACAGTAATAACTAGAGACTTTGAAACACCAAATTAAATAATGAGTGAAATCTCTAGATAGAAGATCAATAAAAATTAAGACTTATACAACATTATAAAACAAGTAGTCCTAGCATATATAGAACCCTCTGCTGAACAACAGGAGGATATATGTTCTCAAGTGCACATAGGAATTTTTTCAGAATAGTCCATATGTTAGAACACAAAACAAGTTTCAGTTAATTTTAAAAGATTGATACCTGTGATAGTTAATATTAAATGTCAACTTGATTGGATTGAAGGATGTCTAGATAGCTAGTAAAGTGTTGTTTCTGGGTGTGTCTGTGAGGGTGTTGCCAGAAGAGACTGACATTTGAGTCAGTGGACTGAGAGATGAAGACCCACCCTCAGTGTTGGTGGACACCATCCAAACAGCTGCCAGCAGAATAAAGCAGTGGAAGAAAGTGGGATAAGCTGGCTTGCTGAGTTTTCTGGCTTTCATCTTTCTAGTGTGCTAGATGCTTCCTTCTGTTTCTCCTGTCCTTGGACGTTAGACTCCAGATTCTTTGGCATTTGTACTCTTGGACTTACATCAGTGGTTTTCCAGGGGATCTCAGGTCTTGACCGCAGGCTGAAGGTTGTACTGTTGGTTTCCCTACCTTTGAGGCTCTTAGACTTGGACTGAGCCACTACTGGCATCTTTCTTCCCCAGCTTGCAGATGGTCTGTTGCATGACTTCACCTTATGATCATGTAAGCCAATTATCCCTAATAAATTCCCATATATATATATATATATATATATATATATATATATATATCTCCCATTAGTTCAATCTCTCTGACTAAAACTAAGTCAGGGAGAACCCTGACTAATACAATAACATACAAGTATCATCTGTGACCACAATGGAATGAAACTAGAAGAAAATAACAAAAACTGTAAAATTCAAAATATGTAAAAATTAAACCACACACACTTACACAACCAGTGAATCAAATAAGAAATTACTAGAGAATTAGAAAACAGTTTGAGAGGATTGAAAATGAAAATACAACATTCCAAAACTTATGGTATGCATCAAAGGCATTGCTAAGAGGAAAATTTATAGGATTAAATACCCATATCATAAAACAATAAAAATTTTAAATCAGTAACCTACCTTTACCCTTAAAAGAAATAGAAAAAGAAGAGAAAACTAAACAGAATACTAGCAAAAGAAATGAAATAATGAAGATTAGAACAGGTTTTTTTAAAAAAAGAATGATAATAGAGAAACAATAGAGAAAAAAAAAAGTTAGTCCTTTGGATAGATTGATAAAACTAGCAAATCTTTGGAGAGCTAGACAAAGAAGAAAAGAGATAAGACACCAAAACCGAAAAAAAAAAAGTTAGTCCTTTGGATAGATTGACAAAACTAGCAAATCTTTAGAGAGCCAGACAAAGAAGAAAAGAGATAAGACACCCAAACTAAAATCAGAAATGAAAGTGGGGACATTAATAACAGCCTTGGGGCAGGGCCAACATGGCCAACTAGAAGCAAAAGTGATCAGAAACTCCCATTGAAAAGAACCATGACAGCATGCGAATCCTGCACTGGCAACCGAAGTATCCAGGTTCTGTCATCAAAACTGACTAGGTGGCTGTTGTGACCCATGGAGAGCAAGGAAGAGCAGTGTGGTGAGGTGGCCCACCTGAGATCCACACGAAGCAGGGGAGCCCCCATCCCCTAGCCAAGGGAGGTGGTCAGTGAGCATGCTACTCAGCCTGGGAAGTCGTGATTTTTCCAGGGAACTGTGCAACTCACGGATAGGAAGATCCCACTCGTGAACCCATGCTTCCGGGGCCTAGAGTTCCAACCACAAAGTCACACAGACTCTACACAGCCTCTCACCTAAAATCTACTTAAGGGTGCCTAATTCCTCGGGGGAGGGACGACAAGCACCACAGCTGCAGCTGCCTGCTGTCTAAGTCTTTGAGCTTCTTGGGGGAGGGGCAGCAGCCAGCACTGGGACTGATAGCTGCCTAACACGCTACACTTTCAGGGTGAGGGAAGGGCAACAGCCATCTCTATAACTCTGGGCCATGCTTTTCCTCTGCTGGAGCCAGGGAAACAGAACGGCTAGGTCACAAGAGATATCCCCCACAGCCCAACACGCCGGCTGTGGCAGAATGCGGCCAGAGTGCATCTTCAGGTCTAACCTTGACCCACCCCTCCCAGCACTTGGGACCTCCCTGCAAAATCTCCAACTCCAGCCAAGACCTTAGGTACAGAACGCTGATCTTCCTGGGCCTGAATCCATAGAGGGAAGGGTGGCCACAGTCTCCATGGACCAGCAGACAGTCTTTTCTCTTGCTATTTCTGAGGAATCCAGGCAGCCCAGATGAGTGGGTTTTTCCCCCAGCAAAGCACACCACCTCCATCAAGAGACATAGTGCTTCATAAAACAGGTCTTGCTCCCTGTGCCACCCAACTAGGTGAAACCTTCCAACAAGGGTTGTCAGACACCCTATACAAAAGAGTTCCTACTGGCATCAGCTTGATGCCTCTTGAGATCAGAGATCCCAGAGAAAGGACTAGGCACCCATCTTTGCTGTTCTGCAGTCTCCATGAATGACATCTCCAGGAGCGGGAGTGATCCAGATGAATAGGGCCTGAAGTGAACCCCCAGGAAACTGCAACTGCCCTACAGAAGAGGGACCTATAGAAAGAAAAACAAACAGACAGCAACAACAACAGAATCAACAACAGAAAAAGTCCACACACAAACCACATCCAAGGGTCAGCAGCCTCAAATATTGAAACTTGACAAACTCATGAAGTTGAGGAAGAATCAACAAAAAAACGCTGAAAACACTTCACCTCCAAACGATAATAATCCCTTTCCAGCATTAGACAAAGGATAAGATGGATGAATTGACAGAAGTAGGTTTGAGAATGTGGGTAATAACAAATTCTGCTGAGCTAAAAGAGCATGTTCTAACCTAATGCAAATAAGCAAGGAGCCTTGATAAAAGGTTACTGGAACTGCTAACCAGAATATCCAGTTTAGAAAAGGATGGAAAAGGATGTAAATGACCTGATGGAGCTGAAAAACACAGAACGAGAACTCCATGAAGTATACACAAGTATCAATAGCCAAATCAATCAAGTGGAAGAAAAGATATCAGAGTTTGAAGACCTTGAAGACCATCTTGCTGAAATAAGGCATCCAGACAAGATTAGAGCAAAAAGAATACAAAGGAACAAACAAAACTTCTGAGAAATGTGGGACTGTGTAAAAAGACTGAACTTATGATTGATTGGAGTATCTGAAAGAGATGGGGAGAATGGAACCACGTTGGAAAACACAATTCAAGATATTATCCAGGAGAACTTCCCCAACCTAGCAAGACACAACATCCAAATTCAGGAAATAGAGAGAACATCATTAAGATACTCCACAGGAAGATCAGCCTCAAGACACATAATCATAAGAATCTCCGAGGTTGAAATGCAGAAGAAACTGTTAAGGGCAGCCAGAGAGAAAGGCCAGGTCACTTACAAAAGGAAGCCCATCAGACTAACAGTGGATCTCCCAGCAGAAACCCTACAAACCAGAAGAAAGTGGGGGCCAATATTCAACATTCTGAAATAAAATAATTTTTAACCCAGAATTTCATAGCCAGCCAAACTAAGCTTCATAAGTGAAGGAGAAGTAAAATTCTTTCAGACATGTAAATGCTGAAGGATTTCACCACCACCAGGCCTGCCTTGCAAGAGCTCCTGAAGGAAGAACTAAATATGGAAAGGAAAAAACGATACCAGCCCCTGCAAAAACACACTGAAATACAAGGACCAATGACACTGTGAAGAACCTGCATTAACTAGTGTACAAAATAACCAGACAGCATCATGATGACAGAATCAAATTCACACACAAGGATATTAACCTTCAATGTAAATGGGCTAAATGCCCCAGTTAAAAGACACAGACTGGCAAGTTGGATAAACAGTCAGGACCCACTGTTGTGCTGTATTCAGGAGACCCATCTTATGTGCAAAGACACACATAGGCTGAAAATAAAGGAATAGAGGAAAATTTACCAAGCAAATGGAAAACAAAAAAGTGGGGGTTGCAACGCTAGTCTCTGACAAAACAGACTTTAAACCAGCAAAGATCAAAAAAGACAAAGAAGGGCATTACATAATGGTAAAGGGATCAATTTAACAAGAAGATCTAACTATCCTAAATATATATGCACCCAATACAGGAGTACTCAGATTTATAAAATAAATTCTTAGAGAAATACACAAGGACTTAGACTCCTACACATAACAGTGGGATATTTAACACCCTCCTGTCAATATTAGACAGATCAATGAGACAGAAAATTAACAAGAATTGTCAGGACGTGAACTCGGCTCTGGATCAAGTGGTCCTAATAGACATCTACAACACTCTCCTAAAACAAAACAACAGAATATATATTCTTCTCAGTGCCTCATGGCACTTATACTAAAATTGACCACATAATTGGAAGTAAAACACTCCTCAGCAAATGCAAAACAAGTAAAATCATAACAAACAGAATCTCAGACCACAGTGCAATCAAATTAGAACTCAGGATTAAGAAAGTTACTCAAAACTACACAACTACATGGAAATTGAACAACCTGCTCCTGAATGACTCCTGCGCAAATAATAAAATCAAGGCATAAATCAAGAAGTTCTTTGAAACCAAAGAGAACAAAGAAACGACATACCAGAATTCCTGGGACACAGCTAAAGCAGTGTTAAGAGGGAAATTTATAGTACTAAGTGACCACATCAGAAAGCTAGAAAAATCTCAACCCGAGACCTTAACATCACAATTAAAAGAACCAGAGAAGCAGGGCAAACAAATCCAAAAGCTGGCAGAAGACAAGAAATAACTAAGATCAGAGCAGAACTGAAGGAGATAGAAACATGAAAAACCCTTCAAAAATCAATGAATCTAGGAGCTGGGTTTTTGAAAAAATTAACAAAGTAGATAGACCACTAGCCAGACTAATAAAGAAGAAAAAAGGGAAGAATCAAATAGACACAATAAAAAATGATAAAGGGGATATCCCCACTGACCCCACAGAAATACAAACTACCATCAGAGAATACCATAAACACCTGTCCACAAATAAATTAGAAAATCTAGAAGAAATGGATAAATTGCTGGACACATACACTCTCCCAAAACTAAACCAGGAAGAAGCTGAATCCCTGAATAGACCAATAGCAAGTTCTGAAATTGAGGCAGTAGCCTACCAACCAAAAAAAGCCCAGGACCAGACAGATTCACAGCCGAATTCTACCAGAGGTACAGAAAGGATCTAGTTCAATTTCTTCTGAAACTATTCCAAACAACCAAAAAGGAGGGACTCTTCCCTATCTCATTTTATGAAGCAAGCATCATCCTGATACCAAAACTTGGCAGGGATACAACAACAACAACAAAACTTCATGCCAACATCCCTGATGAACATCAATGAGAAAATCCTCAATAAAATACTGGTAAATCGAATCCACCAGCACATCAAAAATTTGTCCACCATGATCAAGTCAGTTTCATCCCTGGGATGCAAGGCTGGCTTAACAGAAACAAATCAATAAACATAATCTGCCATATGAACAGAACCAATGACAAAAACTGCAGGATTATCTCAATAGATGCAGAAAAGGCCTTCAATATAATTCAACACCCCTTTATGTTAAAAACTCTAAATAAACTAAATATTGATGGAACATATCTCAACATAAGAGCTATTTATGGCAAATCCACAGCCAATATCATACTGAAAGGGCAAAAGTTGGAAGCATTCCCTTTGAAAACCAACAAAAGACAAAGAAATCCTCTCTCACCACTCCTATTCAACATAGTATTGGAAGTTCTGGCCAGAGCAATCAAGCAAGAGAAAGAAATAAAGGGTATTCAAATAGGAAGACAGGAAGTCAAATTGTCTCTGTTTGTAGATGACATCATTCTATATTTAGAAAACCAAATCTTCTCTGCCCCCAAACTCCTTAAGCTTATAAGCAACTTCAGCAAAGTCTCAAGATACAAAATCAATGTGCAAAAATCACAAGCATTCCTATACACCAAAAATAGACAACCAGAGAGCCAAATCATGAATGAACTCCCATTCACAATAGCTGCAAAGACAATAAAATACCTAGAAATACAGCTAACAAGGGATGTGAAAGACCTCTTTAAGGAGAACTACAAACCCCTGCTCAAGGAAATAAAAGAGGATACAAACAAATGGAAAAATATTCCATGTTCATGGATAGGAAGAATCAATATCATAAAAATGGCCATACTGCCTAAAGTAATTTAGAGATTTAATGCCATTCCCATCAAACTATAACTGATATTCTTCACAGAATTAGAGAAAGCTACTTTAAATTTTATATGGAATCAAAAAAGAGCCCATACACCCAAGACAATCCTAAGCAAAGATAACAAAGCTGAAGGCATGCTTCCTGACTTCAAACTATACTACAAGCCTACAGTAACCAAAACAGCATGGTACTGGTACCAAAACAGACAGATAGACCAATGAAACAGAATGGAGACCTAAGAAGGAACAGCACACATCTATGACCATCTGATCTTCGATAAACCTGACAAAAACAAGCAATGGGGAAAAGATTTCCTACTTAATAAATGGTACCAGGAAAACTGACTAGCCATATGCAGAATACTGAAACTGACCCCTTCCTTACAACTTATACAAAAAAATAACTCAAGATGGATTAAAGGGTTAAATGTAAAACCCAAATCCATAAAAACCCTAGAAGAAAACCTAAGAAATACCATTCAGGACACAGGCATGTACAAAGATTTCCTGACAAAAATGCCAAAAACAATTGCAACAAAAACCAAATTTGACAAATGAAATCTAATTAAACTAAAGGCTTCTACACAACAAAAGAAACTCATCAGAGTGAACAGACAACTATAGAATGGGAGAAAATTTTTGCAATCTTCCCATCTGACAAGGTTTAATATCCAGAATCTATAGGAAACTTAAACAAATTTACAAGAAAAAAAAAAACAGCCCAATCAAACAGTGGGGAAAGGACATAAACAGACACTTCTCAAAAGAAGACATTTATGTGGCCAAAACAAACCTAAGAAACAAAGCTCAACATCACTGATCATTAGAGAAATGCAAATCAAAATCACAATGTGATACCATCTCATGCCAGTCAGAATGTTGATTATTAAAATGTCAATAAAAAATAGATGCTGGTGAGGCTGTGGATAAATAGGAATGCTTTTACACAGTTTGTGGGTATGTAAATTAACAACCATTGTGGAAGACAGTGTGGTGATTCCTCAAGGATCTAGAACCAGAAATACTTTTTGACCCAACAATTCCGTTAAAGGGTACATACCTAAAGGAGTATAAATCATTCTACTATCAAGACACATGCATTGGCCGGGCGCGGTGGCTCAAGCCTGTAATCCCAGCACTTTGGGAGGCCGAGATGGGTGGATCACGAGGTCAGGAGATCGAGACCATCCTGGCTAACATGGTGAAAACCCGTCTCTACTAAAAAAAATACAAAAAACTAGCCGGGCGTGGTGGCGGGCGCCTGTAGTCCTGGCTACTTGGGAGGCTGAGGCAGGAGAATGGCGTAAACGCGGGAGGCGGAGCTCACAGTGAGCTGAGATCCGGCCACTGCACTCCAGCCTGGGTGGCAGAGCAAGACTCCATCTCAAAAAAAAAAAAAAAGACACATGCACATGTATGTTTATTGCAGGCCGCTATTTACAATAGCAAAGACATGGAACCAAGCCCACCAATGATAGGACTGAATAAATAAAATGTGGTACATATACACCATGGAATACTATTCAGCCATAAAAAGTAATGAGATCATGTTCTTTGCAGGGACGTGGATGAAGCTGGAAGCCATTATCCTCAGAAAAGTAACACAGGAACAGAAAACCAAACACTACGTGTTCTCACTCATAAGTGGGAGGTAAACAATGAGAACACATGGACACAGGGAGCAGAACAACACACACCTGAGCCAGTCAGGGAGTGGAGAGTGATGGGAGGGAGAGCATTAGGACAAATAGTTAATGCATGTGGGGCTTGAAACCTAGAGGACAAGTTGATAGGTTCGGTAAACCACCCTGGCACATGTATACCTATGTAGCAAACCTACACATTCTGTACTTGTATCCCAGAACTTAAAGTAAAATTAAAAACAAACAAAAAACCAAATAAATAAATAAATAAATAAATAAATAAATAAATAAATATTGATTGTGGAATATGGCTTGAATACAGGTTCCATTACTGATTAGCCGCATGTCTCATTTTTTTTAAAAAGCTGTTGAAATGGACTACATAACCAGTTTTAGCTTTTTGAAATCAAGTCTAACTTAAATATTTATTCTAAGTCTTGCCTGAATTTTGATAATAAGGACATCATAAGACAGGGTCCTCCTCTTTGTGAGTCAGTATTTTATCCCAGGCACCTAGCACATGCCTTGCTTGGAGTCGGTGCTCAGCAAAACTCTGTGGAACAAACAAAAGAATGAATAAATAAATAAATGAAGGTTTGTCTGCAGCTTACAAAACAAAGAAAAGAAAGAAAGAAAAAAAAAGAAAAGAAAAATTAGCCATCAGAGGCATGTTAAAGATGTGTTTACTCCAAACTCTCGAACTTGATGGAAAGCTTAAATAAAATTGAAAAGGGCACACTTTTCTGTTTAAGAGATTCAATGGTTAATTCTGTGTCTGTGTATGCAACCTAAGAGCATCTCGTGTCCAGTGCCAACAATCCCCAAAAGATAGGTAAAATAATATAAAATTGATGCTTATAGAAGTTCCTGTTTAGGTGCAGAATATATTTCTGAGAAATACCTCGTCTCTGGTAACGTCAGAAAAATTTTAAGTCAGTGGAATAAGTCCTGCTTTTCTGGTCTAATCCATGTATTCTTGCACTCTCAATTAAGTAAGAATATTGTCTTGAGTTTCGCCACAGTAGAAATGGCAATGCAACACACACACACACACACACACACACACACAGAAGTAAAAGTCAGTTTCAGAAGGAATTACGAACTGAGAAATCAAGAAAAGTTACAAAGGGAGAAAAAATATTGTACATCAATACTAATAAACATATTTTAACATAAGCTTTTGTAAAATACATATTTAAAAAAAACTTACAGAAATAAAAATAATTATAAGAAAATATTATGAACAGTTGTACACCAGCAAATCAGATAATATAGACCAAATAAGCAAATTCCCAGGAACATAGTCATTACCAAAATTGATTAAAAAAGAAATAAAAAATCTGAACAAAATTATAACACAGAATGAGATTGAATCAGTAATAAAAAATGTCCCAATGAAGAAAAGTCCAGGCCCAGATTACTTCATTGGTGAGTTTCATTAAACATTTAATGAAAAATTAACATCAATTTTTCTGAGACTTTTCAAAAAATTTAAGAGAAGAAAACACTTTCTAAATTATTTTGTAAGGTCTACATTACTCTGATACCAGTCAGAAAAGACATTGCAAGAGAAGAAATTCACAGAGCTATATTCTTTCGGAACATACATACAAAAATCTCTTAAAAAAATGAGGAAAACAAATCCAACAGCATATTAAAAGGATTGTAGAGAGTGGCAGAGATGGATACCAGAGGACTTGGATCTCACCTAAAGGGCAGTATTCCAGCTACTGAACTTGCAGCAAGAGGATCTCTTGCAAGTCATAATCTTCTGACAATTTTGTGTGTGTGTATGAAAAATGAACTTTTACCTAGTCACCCTCTTGAATTTTCGGAAGAGAATTTCCAGCTTAACCAAGATAAAATGAATATTTCCCCACTGACAAACATTCAGTGGTTATTTGCTCCACTAAAATTATAAATCGAAATTTAAGGCAGTGCAGCAGATTTGATGTCTTCCATTTCTTTTGCGCTCAAACCTTTCATTGGATATTTTGAGGGGTAATGAAGAGACTACCAGATTTGAAGCTATTCTTATCTGTCACAAAGTGAAGTAATGGGAGAATGACACTTGGTGGAATATAAACTCAATTTACTATAATACAATATGCTATTCATGGAAATAGAGGGGCTGCATCTTGTTTATAGTCACTTCTGTACTATAATTTGATGCACACAACATTGAAAGTACTGACACATGGGAATTTTTGCACAAGTAGCCTCAGTGGTCATTTGAAATTTTGGGAGTCTTTGGTTTATGGCCATGTGACAACTGAAGGCACTAAAGACAGATGATTTTAATGTTTCTAATTTATATTTAAAAATGGCCTTCTATGTCTTTAAAATTACTGCTCATAAATATTATAAAATAGCCCACATGTTGAAGATGAACCTGTTGTCTAAGTATTCCATAAATCTGAATAACCATTGTAAACATTTGAGTCTATAAACTTTATAGTAGCACCTTTCAAAATAAATATTTGTAATTGATTTCAGTGGCAAATTGAGTACAATATATTTATACATATTTATACATATTTCAGTATAGTCCATTAATACTATTAAGAATGAGATACTTACTGTATTGATGCTATTTTAGAATTGTAGCTATTCTCTTTCAATTTGAAAAGTACAAGTTCAGAGGTTTTGGGTTTCGTCTTGTGTTTAAAGTGAAAAATTAAATAAAGCAACCAGCAAATGTAGGTTAAAAAAAAAGGGTTGTATACCATAACCAAATGAGATTTGTCCCAAGAATACAAAAATGGTTCAACCTAAAAAAAAAAATCAATCAACAGAATGCAACACGTAAAGAGCATTTAAAAACTCCACGTGAGCCTCTCAATTGAGGAAGAAAAGGCATTTTACAAAATCCAACACACTTTCATGATAAGGAAACTCAGAAAACTAGGGGTAGAAGGAAATGTCCACAACATGATAAAGGGTATATAGGAAAAACTCACAGGACATAACACACTTAATACTGAAAGACTGAAATATTTTCCCCTAAGATCAGGTACAAGACTAGAATGTTCAAATTATCACTGCTATCCAACATCATATTAAAAGTCATAACCAGGGAAATATATAAGAGAAAGAAATTTTAAAAATCCAAATTATAAGAGAAGGAAAACTATATTCACAGATGACATGATCCTATAAATAGGAAATACCAAAGAATCCTCAAAAAAAAAATCTACTGGGCTTAATAAATTAATTCAGCAAAGTTGCAGATCGGCAATGAACAATAAAAAGAAAAAAAAACTAAAAACACAATTTCATTGAAATAACATACAAATAATAAAATATCTAGGAATAAGTTTAACCAAAAAGGTGAAAATCTTGTCAATGGAAAACTATAAAATATTTCTGAAAGAATACCTAAATAAATAGAAAGACATTAATGTTCATGGATTGAGAAATTTAACATTGCTAAAATACCAATACTATTTAAAGCAATCTACAGATTTCAACAGCCTTTCTTTTCAGAAGTCAAAAAAGCTGATTCTCAAATGTATATGAAATTTCAAAAAGCCCTGAATAGCCAAAACAATCATGACGAAGGACAACAAAGTTGGAGGACTCACACTTCCTAATTTCAAAATTGAGTACACAGCTATAGGAATAAAAACAATATGAATAGTCATATAAACAAATGGAATATAGTTGAGAGTTCAGAAATCAATCTGTATATTTATGGCCAATTAATTTTTTATTTTATAGCTACATAATAGTTGTATATATTTATGGGGTATATGTGATACTTTGATACAATCAAACAATACATAATGATAAAATCTGGGTAATTGAGATATCCATCACCTCAAACATTTATAATTTGATTGTGTTGGAAACATTCTAAGTCTTCTCTTTTAGCTGTTGTGAAATGTACAACATTTTCTTGTTAACTATAGTCACCCTATAGTGCTCTAGAAGACTAGAACATATTCCTTCTACCTAACTGTATTTTTGTACCTACTAGCCAACCCATCTTTATCCCCTACTCTCCACTACATTTCCCAGCTTCTGGTAAGCACTATTTTATTCACCATCTCCATGGGACCAATGTTTTTTTTTTTTTTTTTTTTTTTTTTTTTTTTTTTTTTTTTTTTTTAGTCTTCACACATGAGTGAAAAAAAAAAAAAGTGATATTTGTCATTTTGTGCCCTGGTGTAACAAATTGATTTTTGACAAGGGTGTCAAGTTTATTCAATTGAGAAAGAATAGTTTCTTCAATGAATTGTGGTGGAATAACTAAATTTCCAAATGCAAAAGAGTGAAGTTGTATCCCTACGTTAAACTGTACACAAAAATAATCTCACAATGGATAAATTACCCAAATATAAGAGCCAAAACCTAAAATCTCTTACAAGAAAGCATGGGGATAAACTGTCATGGCCTTGAATATGGTAATGGGTTCTTAGATATGGCACTAAAAACATGAACAACAAAAGAAAAAACTGTATATATAATAGACTTCGTCAAAATTGAAAACTTTCATGTATCAAAGGACATTATTAAGAAATTAAAAAGACGGCCAGGAGCAGTGGCTCACGCCTATAATCCCAACACTTTTGGAGGCCAAGACGGGTGGATCACGAGGTCAGGAGATTGAAACCATCTTGGCTAACAAGGTGAAACCTTGTCTCTACTAAAAATACAAAAAATTAGCTGGCGTGGTGGCATGTCCCTGTAGTCCCAGCTACTTGGGAGGCTGAGGCAGGATAATTGCTTGAACCTGGTAGACGAAAGTTGCAGTGAGCTGAGATTGTGCCATTGCACTCCAGCCTGGGTGACACAGTGAGATTCCATCTCAAAAAAAAAGAAAAAGAAAAAATGTAGAAAAAAAGTAAAAAGACAACTTACATAGTGGAAGAAAATATTTGCAAATTACATACCTAAGAGATTATTACAGAGAATAAAGAATTCCTACAATTCAACAACAGCAAAAATCAAACAACCCAATTAAAAAATGGGCAAAAGACTTGAATAGATATTTCTCCAAAGATATAAAGGTAGGCAATAAGCATAAATAAGATGTTCAACATCATTAGTCATTAGATAAATGCAAATCAAAACCACTTTACACCAATTAGGGTGGTTGTAATAAAAAAAAAAGAGAAAACAACAAGTATTGTTGAGGATGCACTAAAATTGGAACCCTTGTACATTGTTGACGGAAATGTAAAATGCTGCAGCTGCTATGGAAACAGTTTGATAGTTCCTCCAAAATTTAAACATAGAATTGTCATATGAACCAGCAATTCCACTCCTAAGCATATATCCAAAGGAAGTGAAAGCAGAGACTCAAACAAGTAATTGTATGCCAATGTTCATTGTAGCCTTATTCCTAGTAGCCAAAGGTCAGAAGCAGTCCAAGTCTCCATCAACAGATGAATGCATAAACAAGTATGGCATATAAATTCAATTGAGTAATATTCAGCTATAAAAAGTAATAAAGTTTTGTAACATGATATGACATGAATGAACCTTGAAAGTTTTACACTAAGTGAAATAAGCCAGACACTAAAAAACAAATATTGTGTAATTTCATTTACATAAAATATCTAGAATATGCAAATTTATAGACTAGAAAGATTAGAGGTTAACAGAAACTAGAGGCAGACATGAATGAGAAGTCATTGCTTAATGGTAGAGTACTTCTGTTTGGAGTGATGAAAGTTTTGGAAATAGATGATGGTGATTATTTCACAAGATTGTGGATATGATTAATGCCACTGAATTGTATACTTAAATATGGTTAAAATAGTCAATTTTATGTTACATATGTTTGACTGCAAGAACCTTTCAAAAATTGCATTGTACCCAGATGTTATTGTTCAGTATTTTCTTTTCCCAGCTAATCATTTTTTCTTTCAACTTTTATTTTAGATGATAAAGGGGGAACATGTGTAGATTTGTTACGTAGGAATACTGCGTGATTTTGAGATTTGGAGTACAGATCCTGTCACACAGGTACTGAGCATAGTACCTAATAGGTAGTTTTTTAACCCAGCCCATCCCCACAGCCACCTAGTAGTTCACAGTGTCTATTGTTACCATATTTATGTCCATGTGTGCTCCGTGCTTAGCTCCCACTTACAAGTGAGAATACGTGGTATTTGGTTGATTAGTTTTAAAAAAAGAAGAAGAATCCTATCGGCAGGGTTAATTTCATAATTGAAACATTTTAACTGAATTTTCTACTTATTAAAATTCTGCTAAATGAAAACTTCATTTCACTTTAAATATCAAATCAGATAAATTTATGTTGTCAATATATTTAGAGTTAGGATGGATATAAAATCACTCATAAGATACGGAAAATATTTTAATGAAATTCATCCTTTTACGAGAAATGAAAGTTTTTATCAAAATATATTTATACTCAAATAGCTTTAATGTCCTATGATCTGTTATAAACTTAAAGTTAATTAAATTCAGTTTATAGCAAAAGGAGCAGAAAATTCATGACTTCAAATCATCGATTAAATTGGAATTTTTGCTATATCAAATTTTGGAGAAAGGTGAATAGCAGCAAAACAAGCTAATAGCAATAAGTAGAGAAAATGAAACACAAACCTCCAAGATGTCTTGGACTCAGTATACTAAAAGTATGTTCAAAGTTTTTCTGCTCATATTTACATTTATAGACTTCTATGATGTGAACTACTTTTTCTGAAAAATGCCCCCCAAAACCTGTGAGTTTTCAACCACAAAAATGATTGGATTATTTTCATTAGACTCTGCCACTAAGGCTGAAAAAGGGATTCATATATTTTGGAAAGATTTTCGATAACTATTAAGATAAATGGATCTTTTGTTAATCTTGTTTCCTGCAAATTCAATTAATCGCAAAGACATCTTCTACCTCTTTCTCAGCTCTCACATTGAATTAGTCAGCTAGTCCCTTCAGATTTCTTATATCTGTTTCTTGTTTCATTCCTACTGCCATTGCCTTTAGCTCAGATCTTCGTTTCCTCTTTCCTAGACTATCACAACAGCTCTGGTTCCTCTCCTTACAACCCATCTTTCCCACCGAAATCAAAATTATCTTCACAAATCATTAGTCTGAACTTGTTGCTCTGCTGCTCAAAAAGCAGCAGCAGTTACCCAGATGCTTTGCGTAGTATTCAAAGCTCTCACCAGTCTGGACTCTCTTTATGTCTCTGGTGGCATTTCTTTGTTATTGACTGAATGTTTGTGTGCCCCCTTGCCAGCAAATTTGTTAATTGAAGCCTGAATCCCTAAATCCCTAATGTGATGATATTTGGAAAAGAGGTGTTTGGGAGGTAATTAGAGTTAGATAAGGTTATGAGAATGGTGCCCTCATGATGGGATTAGTGGTCTTATATGAAAAGATACCAGAGAGTTTGTGTGCTTGCTCTCTCTCTCTCTCTCTCTCTCCCCCCCCCTCCTCTCTCTCTCTCTCTCTATCATGTGAAGTCATAGCAAGAAGGCAACTGTCTATGTGCCAAGAGGAGAACACTTATGAGGAACTAAATACTGAATCAGCTGGCACCTTGATATTAAACTTTTCAGTCTCCACAACTGTGAGAAAAATAAATATTTAAACCATCCAGTCTATAGTATTTTGTTATGGCAGCCAATCTAATACAGTCCGCAAATTACTCCCTTACTCCATATACTTCTAATCACATGTGTTGATGTCCCAACCTCTAACATATGCTGTTCCTTTATTTATGCTCCTCTGTCAGCCTTAAATGCACTCCTCTATTTTTATCTTTTTTGTGATTGGACTTTTTAAAAAGTAATTTCAACTTTTATTTCAGAATTAGGTGTACACGTGCAGATTTGTTAAATGGGAATTTTGCATGTTGCTGAGGCTTAAAATACAAATGATATCGTCACTCAGGTAGTGAGCACAGTATCCAATAGGTAGTTTTTTCAGCCCTCTCCCCTTCCTTCCTGCTCTAGTAGTCTTCAGAGTCTATTGTTCCCATCTTTATATTCCTGGTTACTCAGTGTTTAGCTCCAACTTGTAAGTGGGAACACGTGGTATTTGGTTTTTGTTTCTGCATTAATTTGCTTGGTATAATGGCCTCTATCTGCATCCATGTTGCTGCAAAATACATGATTTTGTTACTTTTTATGTCTGTGTAGTATTCAGTGCTGTATATGTACCACATTTACTTTATTCAGTCCACCCATGGTTGATTCCCTGTCTTTGCTTTGTGAATAGTGCTGCAATTAACATATAAGTGCATGCGTCTTTTTGTTTGAAGGATTTGTTTTCCTTTGGGTATATACCCAGTAATGCAATTGTTGAGTCAAATGGTAGGTCTGTTCTTAGTTCTTTGAGAAATCTCCAAACTGCTTTCCACAATGACTAAACGAATTTATATTACCATCAACAGTGTATAAGTGTTCTCTTTTTCCCACAGCCTCATCAGCATCTGTTATTTATTGTCTTCTTAATAATAGCCATTGTAACTGGCATGAAATGGTATCACACTGTGGTTTTGATTTGCATTTTTTGATGAGTAGTGATGTTGAGAATTTTGTCATGTCTGTTGGCCACAATGTATATGTCTTCTTTTGAGAAGTACCTGTTTATAGCGGGCGCAGCGGCTCACGTCTGTAATCCCAGAACTTTGGGAGGCCGAGGCGGGTGGATCACCTGAGGTCGGGAGTTCGAGACCAGCCTGACCAACATGGAGAAACCCCGTCTCTACTAAAAATACAAAAATTAGCTGGGCGTGGTGGCACATGCCTGTAATCCTAGCTACTCGGGAGGCTGAAGCAGGAGAATCACTTGAACCTGGGAGACGGAGGTTGCAGTGAGCCAAGATCGTGCCATTGCACTCCAGCCTAGGCAACAGAGCGAAATTCTGTCTCAAAAAGAAAAAAAAAAAAAAAAGAAAAAAAGTGAGAAGAGCCTGTTCATGCCCTTTACCTATGTGTGTGTGTATATATATATATAGGCTGCTGAGTTGTTTAAGTTCCTCATGGTTTGTGAATATTATATTTTCTCCCATTATTAGGTTATCTCCTTACTATGTTGATAGTTTATTGTTTATTTCGTTGTGCAGAAGGTCTTTAGTTTAATCAAGTCCCATTTCTCAGTTTTTGATTTTGTCACCATTGCTTTTGGGAACTTAGTCATAAATTATTTGCCAAGGCTGATGTCTAGAATGATATTTCCTAGGTTTTCTTTTAAGATTTTTACAGTTTTAGGTCTTACATTGATGTTTTTAATTCATCTTGACTTATTTTTGTATATTATTTGTATATTTATATTTTATAAATATATTTGTATACAAATAATATTTAGTAGTATATAGTATAACACTACAGTAGTACATAGTAGTATTATATAGTGTATTAGCAGTAGTATATATTATAATAAAACTATAATAGTGTATAGTAGTAGCATAAGCATATGGTATAATATTTGTATATTTTGTATACATTTGTATATTTTTGTGAAAGATGGGGTTCTAATTTAATTCTTCTGCATATGTCTAGCCAGTTATCATAGCACCATTTATTAAATAGGGAATGTTTTCTCCATTGTTTATTTTTTTTCAAAGTCGTGGAAGATTCGATGGTTGTAGATGTTCAGTTTTATTTCTGGGTTCTTTATTCTGTTCCCTTGATCTCTGTGTCTGTTTTTGTACCAGTACCATGCTGTACTCATTACAGCAGCCTTATAGTGTAGTTTGAACTCAGATAAGGTGATACTACTAAGCTTTGTTCTCTTTGCATAGAATTGCTTTGGCTATTTGGGCTCTTTTTTGCATTCATGTGAATTTTGCAATAGTTTTATTTTTATTTTTTTCTAATTCTGTGAACAATGGCATTGGAGGTTTGGTATGAATAGTATTAAATCTTTAGAGTGCTTTGGGCAGTATGGCCATTTTAATGATATCAAATCTTCCAATCTATGATTATGGAATGTTTTTCTGTTTGTTTATGTCATCCCTGATTTCCTTCAGAAGAATTTTGTAATTAATTCTACTTCTAGATATCTTTCACCTTCGTGATTAAATGTATTCCTACGTATATTTTTTGTGTGTCAAATGTCCTCCACTTACTCAATTTATTCCAATGCTAAATATCTATAAGTTCATTTTGTGTTGTTATGATAAAATACCATAGATGGGGTAATTTATAAAAAGTAGAAATTTATTAGCTTAGAATTCTGGATGCTGGGGAAACCAAGGTCAAGGTGCCAGCATCTTCTGAGGGCCTTCTTGCTGCATTATCCCATAGGAGGGGTGTGTGTGTGTGTGTGTGTGTGGGGAGAGAGAGAGAGAGAGAGAGAGAGAACATGATATCAACATTAATACATTCATGAGGGCAGAGCCTTCATGATTTAATCGCTTCTTAACAGTCCCACCTCTTAATACCATCAGAATAACAAACTTCAGTATGAGTTTTGTAAGGCACATTCAAGCCATGGCAACAACCTTTAATCCTACCTCAAATATTGCCACCTCCTCTATGAAGCTTTTTCAGTCTTTAAAATAATAATTAATTATTTTATTCTTGAAATTCCTTTAATTCTTCATTTTTCTAGAATAACACTCAATATATACTGCTTTATAATATATCCAAGATGTTTTAAAGAAGTCTAACAGCCCCATTAAACTCTAAATACCTTGAAGGCAGAATGTTTTGTTCCTGTGTTTCCTTATGACTTTTAGCATAGAGCATACTTACAAAAGGTAGATATAAATGTAGAATGGACTAGACCCTTTCTTCCCTGAATTTGGAGTTTAATATAATTTGACTGTATACATTGTTTACCTTTGTCTCCTTTTTCAAATATAGAAGTTATGATCCTCAATGAGAAAGCCCCAAAGAACTCAAACCCTGATCCCTTTCTGAGGAAAGACTCCTATTCATGGCTATATACACACATACAGGTTGGTGTCATGAGTATCCATCCTGTGGATACACAGACGGACCCTAGGGTTGGTTTAAAGCACTGCTATCAGCATTTTGGAATTCTTAACAACTTTATCTGTGAATTATATTCAAAGTTTTGTAAGTGAAGACCAATAGCACAAAGGGGCATGTGTGTGAGGAGAGAAAATGTGCACAATGTGAATGTCTACCATTTCTTGCTACCAATTTGCATACAGAACTTGTGAGGTTGATGGATACATGATATGTAGTAGGTCAGTAAGACTCAAAACAAATATGAGGTATGTGCATTAACATTACTATGACTGAGTAAACCTGGTCTCTGAGAGGCCTTATGGACCATATTTTCTTTTGCACCAGAACTTGCTTCAAATGCAGAAAGAAGGCAATGGTGTTCTAAGAAACAAGAATAACCAAAAAAAAAAAAAAAAAAAAAAAAAACTATCAGATTGTTTCTTATTCATGTTACTTTCTTTTATTAGCCAACCACTTTTCCTAGAAATGATGACATAGAATTAAAGGGAAAGATAGAGCAAGATATACATATATATACACATACACACACACACACATATGTATATGTGTATGTATATGTATATGTATTAGTTTCAGTCCTTTCTTACTCAATAGGGAGTCAAAAGTAGAGAATGTTGGTAGAATGTATGCTTTGTCAGGTGGTGTAATAAAAACAGTTGAGTTGGTTTTGTGCAGCATTTCCACTGATTTGGTAAAAACAAAGCATATGTGCATGTACAAACTATAAAATAAGAATTGTGTAATATAGGTGATTTCACATATGAGCTATATTTGAATTTAAATGTTTATATTTGCATTTAAATCTGACTGAAAAATACAAATATTAATTGTAAACTTCATGCTAATATTTTAACTTTTAATTTCTATTTACTTGTAACCACAATAAAAAGCAAATAATAACCACAATTACACATCTAGAGAGAGAGATTGCAAAAGAAAGAAAAACAATTTTATGTTTTAATTATTTTAATAGTACTTTTTCCCTGCATTTTGAACAAGGAGAATCACATTTTCATTTTGCACTGGGCTCTGCAAATTATATAGCCAGAGAAAATGCCCTTGTTTTTTGGCTACATGGCTGCAACTTCTATTTGGTTAATCTGCCCCTTATATTTGCAGGCTCCTCAATTTTTCTTTTCTCAAAAAAAATCCAATAAACCAATTCTGTATTTCTGCTAGAATATTTTCCAACTTCCTCCAGAGGTGAAGTGATGTTTGAAGCTAGGTCAGATGTTCTTTTCCTTTTAACTCAGGTTTACTCCATTTGAGTTAGCTTATGGAAATCCTTTTTACAGACCACCTAATCAGGTTAAAAGAGTAAGCTTTTTACTCAGCTGGATCTGAATGTGAATTCTGACTCCACTCTCTATTTGCAGGGTCATCTTGAGCAAGTTACCTATCCTCTTTAAATGAGTTTGCCAAGCTCCACCCTCACAGATTCTGAGGCACTCTGACTTTGTAATCAATTGCCTAAGTGACTTATATGTAGATAGTATGCATACTGCTACTTGGGATTTCCTGTATAGGATAATTTTTAATTTGCCTTCTTATCCTATGAGTTCAGGATTCTATGAAGTATACAAGCTCCTCAGGTCCTTGCTGTGTATATGCTTTAGAATGAGGTCTTTTCTATTTCTTATAAAAAGGGCCAAATTCCTCATTAAGACATGATCCTCAACAACATGGTATTCAGGACGAAGCAAGTCTTTCTTAACCTGATCCAAATAACAAGCAAAATGTGATATCATTATGAGGTTATAGATTTTCCGTTGGTAGAAAGTAACACTTCAGAGTTCTGGTACATGGAACTACCAAAACAAGTTGTATATGGACATGTGACCTAAGGAAGGCATCCTTCCAAAAATAGTTGCTGATATACTGGCAATATATTGGGCCCTATTCTTCCATATAAGGTTAGTGGAATTACTATGAATATGTATAAAATACAGAAGATTGATTGATATAGGCAGTTAGAAACTATCGATGTACAATCCATTTGATCTGTCAGTTACAATTTAAAATGGATAAAAACACATGCCTTAATAATAATTAATCAAATTTTTATTTCCCTGAAAAATCTAGCCTTACAATCACAGAAGAGGCTTTGGGGAGTCGGGGAAGGAATGGAGAAGACTTTTGAAAAGAGGTGAGTTGCATGTTGGGGTAAACAAGACATCAGGGTAAGTTGGCTGAGGAATGGGGAACTGGATTCAGACAGCCAGAGAAAAACCTGAGAAGATCTGAGGTGAGACAGGGGTACAAAAAGTTAAGTGAGAACGTACCATTGCAATTTCAGCAAATGTACTTGCAACAGAAAGTCTGAGAGTGCCCCTCTTAGCCCTCCTTCTATGGCTTACTGCTACCTAGATTGCTGCACTAATTAAGAACATTATAAGAACATATAGAGTACCTAACTGTGCCCGTTTCTGCACTCTAATATTTCCACCTTCATGGTTATGACCCCAAATAGTTCCTTATTGATAATTAACATTTATTCCCTACTTTCTAATTGTAAGTCTTGTCAGGAGGTCGGTGAGGTTGGGTTTCAGTATTAAATAATTTTACCAATTTGTCCTGCTCTGCTTGCTGCTTTGCAGATTTCCCAGTTAGTTCACCTTTCCTGAAGCTACACTCCTATGGTGAGGTAACTAGAGCCACTCAGAAATCAATAGATCAGCATCTCAAACAAGTAGAAATCGATGGGATTTTTTTTTTTTTTCTTGTATGCGACTGCACATTCTCTGTGTGGATGTTCAATAAGATTATGTACTGGATGTTTTCCTCTGATACACTTCTATCCCAAAAACTAGATGGATGGGTCATATATATAAAAGACAGCCAGTATTTGGATATTGCCTAGTCTGCATGTGTTGTGTTATGCTAACAACTTTGTAAACATATATTTTCTCTCTCTTAATCTAATTATAAGCCTTCTCATTTAAAATATTGCAGGAGAGTAGGTCATTATGCTAATATACTTAGGGAAAGAACTCAGAATCACTGAAGCTAATCCTCGTCCAACTTTCTAATTGAGAGGCTCTTTAAAGTGACCAGGAAAAAATGCCCTGTTTTATAAACTGGTGGGCATGGTCTCAGACTAAGAAACATTTCCTTCAAAGCAAATTTTAAAGTTAAATATGCCTGCGGGGCGCGGCGGCTCACGCCTGTAATCCCAGCACTTTGGGAGGCCAAGGTCGGCGGCTCAGGAGGTCAGGAGATCGAGACCATCCTGGCTAACAGAATGAAACGCTGTCTCTACTAAAACTACAAAAAGTTAGCTGGGCGTGGTGGCGGGCACCTGTGGTCCCAGCTACTTGGGAGGTTGAGGCAGGAGAAAGGCGTGAACCCGGGAAGCGGAGCTTGCAGTGAGCATAGATCGTGCCACTGCACTTCAGCCTGGGCGACAGAGCGAGACTCTGTCTCAAAATATAAAAACAAAAATAAATAAAATAAAATAAAGTTAAATATGCCAAATGCATTCTTTTTTAAAAGAACTTTGCATTAATGTAGCCATTGAAAGGAGCTTTTGATTTCTTGAAATAATTTTTGTTGTTTTTCTGAAAGATTTAGTTTAGAAACCTGAAGAACTTTGAAATATTTGGTAGTAATATGAACACAACAGTTTTTAATTAATTTTAAAGATTTGAAGATGAAGGGCTGGCAGTCCTGTAAAGTCATAGTATATTTGTATCTCATATGCAGACATAGAGGTGTGGTAGAAGACAATGATGCTAATGTTGGCTTCAGCTATGTGTCCTTACTCGGACTGGTCCTCATTCCCCCACACCCCTTTTCTGGATACAGAAAAGGAAAGAAGATGAGACCTAACTTACTGATGCATGGCACTATTCTGGAATCTTTA
This sequence comes from Papio anubis, assembly GCF_008728515.1. Lineage (NCBI taxonomy): Eukaryota > Metazoa > Chordata > Mammalia > Primates > Cercopithecidae > Papio > Papio anubis. Next base: position 69,086,615 of record NC_044996.1, read on the forward strand.
CAAATACTTAATCATTTGGCTACTTTATCCTTGCTGCTGGACTCCTTTCTGGTCTATCTGTTGTAAAGCCTTAGAAATTTTAAAATATTTATTGAATGACAAGATGAAAATGATATTTTTATCTTGTATTCCTTTTTAAGAGTCATGAGATATTGATTTTATTATAAAGTGCAGTAATTAGGCCATTGAACAGGACATACACATTTTTTCTTCCTATCTTCATTTCTCTTTCTCACACTCACTTGCTCGCTCTCATTCTTTTTTTTTCTTTTCCTGGAGGCGTATCTAAGTGCCATCACCAGATGACGATCACAAAGGAAAATAAGCAAGAAATGGAAACTGGCTTCACACTGAAAGAGTTTCTCTCAAACATGATGTCTGTTTTTCTATGAGATCACCATTTCTAAGACATTTTTTCATTTTTTGAAAAAATGTTGGTATTTTTTTATATAAAAGAGTTATCTACAATATACAGTTGAACTCCCAACACAGTGAAGAAAGAACTTGGTGCTGATCATTACGGACAGGCTAGGGCTAAAAATTGATGCTGAAAAACATGTTCGGATTTACAATGTGGGGGAAAGACATCTGCAATCGTCTCTTTTACTTAGCAAGAAGAAAGATTCAGATATATTTGTGACTGTGGTGTATCATTTTAAACAGAATTTCCAGTTTCTCTTTTTGATATCGATTTTCCTATTTCATTTTTTGCTCCTCCGTGTTGATTTTATTTCTGTTACAATGATTTAAAAAAAGAACAAGGAAGGGAAACAGGGCTTCCTTCTCTGTTATTTATTTCTCCCTTGGCTATCAGATGGCTTAGTTTTAAGAGACATGTGTAATACATCCTTTTCCTTGATGCCGTTTTGAATGCCATGGTTGCAGCTGCCAATCTCTTACCAGATCTTTTGCTTTGAGGAAAAAAAAATTTTTCTTAAATACTAAAAGGTGTCTTAAAGTCTTTCCATATGTATGCTTTTCATCCATTTTTATATGGAAATATGATCTCTTGCTTTTGGAAAAGTCGTTTTTTGTAAATGAACAAAAAAGACCTGCCATGATAGTTTTGGCAGTGTCCCCACTAGTGAAACTGGAGAAAAGATTTAAAAACAAGGTAGATGTAGTTTGATCAATTTTTTTCCCAAAGAGATACACGTCTGAACAAACACTGGTTATCCTTTAGCCTCGCCATCTTTGAAAAGCCTCTCCTGACTACCTAACCTTCACTGGTCTCTACTTTTCCAAGTTCCTGTATTTCCAAATATTCATCTTAGGCAATTTTAGGACAGTCTAACTTGTCTAAAGTCATTTAACAGTTAAATAACAGAGCTAGGATTTTAACCCAGGCAGTCTGGCTTCAGAGTCTGCCTGAACTCTTAATCACCATTCTATACTACCTTTTCATGACAGACCCTCTGATATGAGGAAAAACTTTGATTGGGTGAATTTAAACTCTGGAAGAAAAACAGAGAAGAGGGCTGTACATGTTGACTTTCTTTCATCGCAGAGTTTCATTTTATTCAAAGTATGCTGTTACATTCAATGGCTTTAAAATTTGTTGGTTCAAAGGAATGTGAGAGTACCTGAGAAAACTGAGATGCTCATGTTTCAGACTCACTCTAAAAATGTCTTTCTATTGCTGGGGATGTAGGGATTAGGGAGAGGGATGGTGGTAAAAATTGAACAAGTGTTCCTGGTCAGGGCTATCTTGGAAGCCCCAAAGCCAGAGGAGATGAAATTAGCTATGCAAGCCTGACTTAAAAAATGGCACTGGGCCATAGAGGAAACCCATTCCCCTAGCTTACTCTAGTTCAGTCAATGGGCTTTGTCTTCATTAGTACTGTTGTTTTTGTTTTCTAATCCACTGTTATTTATGATTTTTTTTAAAAAAAATCTGTTTTTCTCATCTAATTCCCCATCACTTCTCAAGATATTACAATATTTCTGACAAGCCTTCAGGCTTCTATAACATTGTTCCTGAGGATGGCCCATTTGAGCTTGCTCCTTAAATGTCCAAACCCTTTCTTTTCCAGTCCTCCTACAAGAAAAAAAGAAAAAATAAAAAAAATTATAAAATTTTAAATAAAAAAGACCACATATATAAGCTGGGTGACAGAAATGAAAGCATACGTCTTTTATAAGACTGAAGCTGGTAGCTTGATGTTAGTTTTTCTAGGTCTCAGCCATTTGGTTCAGCTTTGTTGGTTCATAACTGTATGACTTTGAGCAAATAGAATCCTCTTCTCTGGGCCCATTTTCTCATTAATAAATTAGTTAGAGTGGCCAATGAAACAACTTCTTTAGTACAAAATTAAACTCTAGCAAGGAATTATCCATGAGCATCTCTAATTTGTACTGACTTTAATCTTCTAATGTCAATCCATGTCTCAATATATATTACCAAGGAGAATTAAGTCATAATAATATCTAATACTTAGAGTGGTGTTCACTACATGGCAGCCACCCTTTAAATTAATTCCAAGCTATTCAGTCTGCACAACAATCCTAGCATATAGACACTACCATTTCCTTCATTTTACAGCTGAGGACACCCGTACCCACAAGTGAGGCTAAAAACACTTAGGCAAATTCATATAACTAGTAAGTGGCAGAGTTACAATTTGAACTCAGCCAAACTGGCTCCAGCAACCATGCACTCAACTATCATACATTAGCTGTGTTTTCTAATAGTAATTGAAAAAATAATGAATATTAATTGAAAAGGGTGCAAATATTAATTGAAAAAAGATAAAATTAGCAAATATTTACAAAGCCCTTTCTGTCCACAGGATTCCAAAGGTTATATACAAATGCCCATCTATTTCTGCATTGCTTTCCTTTCCCCAAAGTTGAATACACGTGGACATTATTGAACTTTTTGTTAGTTAGTTTTACATTTTCAAATCTATCTTAATGAGAACACAGTAAAAAGTCATAAGGGAATGGATTGTGCCAGGGCAGACTCATTCATCTATTTGTAAATATGGATGGATGTGTATTTCACACACTCCTTGTGGTAAGAACAGAATTACTCTGATCTGCCTATTTGCAACTGAGCTCTTATCTGAAAATAGGCTATAATGTAACATGGGTAATGTTCAAAAGCCTCATAGGTTTAACCTCTTTTTAAAAGCTATTGTCCTTAATTTTTCATAACAGAAAAAAACTGTATTTGCAACTAAATTAAATCCCTTCAATCAAAGAACACACAAAGCCCTCTTGCTCTTTTGTACTTAGGTAATGCCCAATTCCTGATGGCTGATTTTGATGACAGGTAAAATTGCTTAATTCACAGTGGTTTTATACACACACAATTCACACACTCTATTTTACCATTTTCTATTCTTGCTAGAGATACTTAAAGGGTACTCTCACCTCTTTACCACATCTCTCCCAAGTTACCTTTAGGTTCACATTTACTGGTAACTGTTTTACAAGGAAAGAGATCAGATTAAGGTCAAGTAGTGATAATTATGAACTCTCTGGCTGGCTGAGTCTACACACACACTGAAGTGGATAATTGAGACAACTATCAAGATAATTCAAGGCAAAAAATGCTTCTTGCTTTAATTATCTATTTCAGATGACTGTGTTTTGAACTGAATTATCCACCTAATTGCTTCAATTTTCCACTTCACTTTGTCTGGGGTGCCCACAATTTGCTGCAGTGTTTAACTGATAAGTATATCTCCCCAAATCTACTTCTTTCCCCACTTCCATTTACTGATTTTTACACCAGCCTGGCCTTTTAAAAATTTAGTCCCTGCGGGGAATTCCAGATAATTTCAGACTTGGAGAGTTGAATTCCAATGTGACCTTGGGCAGTTAGTGGTACCTCTCAGGGCTCTATGCAAAATTTAATAATCTCAGAACCATCCCAGCTCTGACATTTTATGAATGATTTTGTCTCATCAGACTAGACTTAGAAAAAACAGTGATGCTTAGTGTCAGGCCCCATCTATCTGTGCAACTTCTATCCATGCCGAGGATGCCAGATACTGACGATCTGTGGCTGAGCCTCATATCCAGAACTGCAGTCCCAGGAACAATCTATTCCTTGATACAGAGACTTTCTGGCTTCTGCCTTGCTCTGAACATTTGGCTAGGAGAGCACCATCATTTTCAGAAGAAAAATATTCCATGTGTTTGTGCATACATACATTTGAGTGTCTGCTGTTGCTATTCCTGCAAAACATTTTCTCTCCAAAGGAGTGACTGTTAACAGGCAGCAGAAACTGGCTGCAAGGAACACAAAAAGAAAGTGAAAGGTGAGAGTCTAGTGGAGTTGCCTGGAGGTGCCGAATACTTATTAAACGAAACTGTCAAGCTGATTTTCAAAGGGCTGTGTTTCAGAGACCTGTTAATGAGTTGAATTCATTTTCCATGCCAATTACTTGGAGTCCAAGTTTCTACAGTAGCCTGCTGTTATCCTCCCATGTAAACACTCTCAACTGCTTATGTAGCTCTTCTTATGGAGCCAAGCCTAATCGAAAGCTGTGCTAGGTTTCACTTGCAAATAGAAGACAGTAATGGTAAATTGTTCACCCTTTCCCTGAAAAGGTTGTCATCAAATCTATTCTGCCTCCCTAGGTTTAGCTTGTCCAGATAACATGTTAATGAACTTGCTGATGAGCTATAATCACATTGGTAGAATTTCCCAAACTGAGTTGACAGCCATATCTGTAGGTACTATCTTTTAACTATTTTTGCATTATTTGAATATGAAGGGAAAATTAAAAGGGCATCCCTAGACTACGTTCAAAAGTTTCATGATCCTGTCTGAACAGATTGTTGAATATGTGATCACATTTCCCAAATTTCTTGTTTTGTTTACATTTTCTCTAGGCAAATTGAAGTGCAGAGCTTAAGTACCCAATTAGAAAAGGCAAAAATGTAGCTTTCCTTATTTCTCGCACAATAGTCTCACTGTGAGAAAAATTTTAAATATTTTTCTTAGTACAAATTCATGGTACTTAAAAATTGTTTCTTTTCTACTGGATACAATGAAGACATCCATAATTATGTATGATTTATACTGATATTTGGTATATTTGCTCAGAGCTCAAAATCTTGCAAGGAATCATCAATGGCATAGTAAAATTGCTTTTCAAAACTTCTCCTCAATGCTTTAAAAGATCAATATGACTGCAGAGTGGATCATGATCAGAAAGTGGCAATAATCATTATCTTTTAATAAAATAAATTTTATTTTTAGAATTGTCACTTTAGGTAGCTGTAAAATTTTGCACTCTGGCCCATGAGAGCAGGGCTAACTTCGTGGGCATGTTACCTTTGTAGTCACAAGAACTGCACACTTAAACGTGTGTGCTGTGCTTGTGCTCGAGGTTTAATGCTCAACAGTCACTGTCTTGAAAATCTTAGTAATTTTATTTTTGAATTGTGTTTTGTACATAGTGTTCAATAAGACAATGGAGCATGTGACAGGAGCTTGGAGCCTGGCCTTACCTGCAATTCCTCTTCCCACTGCCTCTCTTCCTGCCCAGGATGAGTTCTTGGCACTCAAGGTTGCCCAGCAACATCTGTTGCCTTCACCCCAGAAGAAAGGGTTGAAGCTCCTGTGAGTCTTGGGCTGGGGCTTGTTGACTGCCATTCCTGCCCTGAGCTGGCAGTCACTACAGTGAATTTGTCACATGCCTCCGTAAGAGTGAGCCTTTCATCCAGCCATCTCCCCCAATCCAGGAGTGAGTACTGGTGTGGGAAAGAGATATGCCTTTCTTTATTTCTTCCCTTTCCCTGGAAGGACATGGCATTTTGGCCCGGTGGCTGCCAAATGGGAGAACCCAGCAGCAAATGGGCACACACGAAGGCAAGGGGCATGAATTCACCTCATGAGTATCACTATTCGTGAAGGATTGCAACATTAGATAGCAAATTTTTAAAAGCTATGACAGGTCAAGAGAGATGAATCATAAAAGGAAGAAAAAAAGCTTTAATGATACTTGTGCCCACTTTTTGAACAAGGAGCTCAGCATTTTACATTTGCACTGTGTCCCACAGGTTATGCAGCCAGTCCTGCTATTGAGGTAGTCAACCAACCAATTTTAGGTGCCAATCCAAGTGGCCTATTGGCAAGCTAAGACCATATTAATAGCATTCTTAATTTGAGCATGGTGTGATGGCCAAAACCCTAACTAGGGGGTCAGAAATCTGGATTTAAAACAACTCTGCAATCTACTTCACTCTGTGATCATGAAGGAGTTTCCTCACTCTCTGATGTTCAATTTTTCATTAGTGAAATAAAAGGGTTATATTTTGTGTGTTTTTCAAAGCCATCCAAATGTTAAAATTCTGCCTTTCTGTACAAGTTTTATTACAAATGATTTTTGTTTTAGCAAGTAGGGTACAGTACAGCAATTCTCTTCTCTCTATATCACTGGTGCTCAATTGAGGGAATTTTGTCCCCAAGAGAATGTTTGGAAATATCTGGAGATATTTATGATGGCTGCACTTCAGGGGAAGAGGGAATGCTATTGAATTCTGGTGTATAGGGAACAAAGATACTGCTAAACATCTTACAATGAACAGTACAGCCCCCTACAACAAAGAATAATCCAATCCAAGGTGTCAAGTGCCAAGGCTAACAACCTCTGGCCTGTGAAAAGCATACTATCTCTTTGAATTCATATGGAAAATCCAATTTTTCCTCTAACAATGGATTGAGGCTTCATAATGTTAGGATCAAGGCCATGTGACAAAATCAAAACATGAAAGATGTTGACTAACATTGTTATTGAATTCTGGCATCTGGAAATGGGAACATATGTCTCCTGTAGTGTTTTGTTTGTCAAGATAGAAAGAGAGTGATGAAGTATTGTTATAAAAGTATCTCACACATAATGTATGGAGAATCATCGAGAGAACTGCTGTCTTGGGCTAAGGATTAAGCAATTTTGCCACTGGTATACTTCGTTGTATTGGGGAAAAGTTAAAGGTGATAATTTCTTTGCAGCCACAGTATTTTTACACAATAAATAGAGTGTTCTAACAAGGTTAGTCATTACTATCACTAGTAACATTGGGATGAGTAAGGAGGATGCTACTGACTAACTCTAATAATTATTTATTCACTAACTCATTAATACATTCATGTATTCAATAAGTTTTAATTAAAATCTTACCATTTTCTATTCTTTCAGAGAATATAGTGATTAGTAATATTTTTAAAAATCTACATAAATCCTTACTTGTAGTCTAATAATTGCAGTGAGACACAAAATCACTAAAGCAAATACATAGCTAATAATGAGATAGCTATGAAGAAAGTATGGAGTAAGTGTCACAGGTTGTAAAACAAAAGAGAAATAATTATTTAGGTGTTCAAGGAAGATAAAGAGGTTGTTTCTGACTGACGTGATCAGGAAGTCTTTGTGATACTGGTGATTTTTGATCTGGATTTTATTCATGAGGCAGAATTCAGATAGTGCCTTATCTGCCATATTGTGAAGGGAATGGCAATATCCAGCTGAAGAAGGTAAAAAATGCAAATACATTCTTAGAATCAGATTTCTGTAATTGAATGGTATAGAGAGAGGACTTTGTTATTAGAAGTATCAGAAGCCCAACTCAAACAAATTAAGGCTAAAAGGAGAGTTTATCTTAAGGATCTTGAGGTATCTTATGAAAACCAAGGAAATACGGAAAGATAGAAAAATGAGCATGTGCACAGAGTAAAACAGAGACTAGAAGAGAAGAGTCCTGACTGAGTTCCAGACTCTGATTCCAGTGATTTCTGAGACCTAGATGCATTTCCTGTGAATCTCAAAAATGGGGCTTACTTGGGTTTGGTGCCCGCCCCAGATCAATCGACTCTGGCAAGAGGTGGAGATACATGTACTCACAACTCAGCACTCTCAGCTGCTATATAGATAGAGTTGAAGTGGGGTGGCAATTTCCAGAAAGGGTATATTTTGCAGGAATGATGGAGTATATTGGATGAAAGGTGTCCACTAGACATAGATGTTTCTACATTATTCCCATAATCTTATCCAATCATCTTTGAAATTAAATGACATTTCTTACATTTATAGAGTGATATATGCCAGAGAGTCTCACCTAAATTCCAAGAGTCCTATGCAAAATGTACCACTATTACTAGAAATCTTATAGATGAGCAAACCTAGTTTATAAGATATAAAAATAATTTGATCAAGGTAATATATACATTTGATAAAGTAGAGAGCCATGATTCAAACACAGATACTATGACTCAATGGTAACACAATACTGCTTCAAATATTTTTGTGAAATAGCTGTATGGTCAGCTTCATGGTCGTGTAATGAGTACAATCACATATGGCCACATGCTTAGAAGGGCCTCATACTTGGGATTTAACGCTCTGTGGTCCCTGGCTGAAATTCTTAATATTTTTATATTTGAATTTGTATTTTGTAAGGGAAGTCAGATGTGACAATGAAGTATGAGCCAAAGGCTTAGAATCTTGGTTCATGTGAATCTCAACCTTCTACCTCCCTGCCTTCCTGTGAATATCCCTGTTCCTGGGGGTGTGTGACATTCAATGGCAAATAAAAAGTACCATGACAAGTTGTAAGAGAGACTATGGAATAAAGAAACAAAGCTGTTATATTTTAGTATCTTTGACAGCACCCCATCACCTTGCTTTTTAACAAAGAGTCCTGCATTTTTGTTTTGCACTAAGCCCTGAAAATTATGTAGCAAACCCTGAACAGTTGTTAGAAATGTGATTTTATTTCCAAATAGAGTTTCTGTGATCCCCAAATAACTGCCTGTTAGGGAAAAAATACTGCCTATATTCTAGCCATGTCAGATCACTATCCAAGAAAAAATACCTAACAATATCAGATACTATTAAGGCAGGTATGTTGGGCCCCATTACCTAACTATCCTGAAGTATCACAGCATAGTGACTTTGAGTGCAAATTCTAGAACCAAATGGTTCAGTTCACAACCTAACCTTCTTTAATGTGTATCGTTGAGCAAGTCAGTTAGCATCTCTGTGTCTTAATTTCCTTATCTGCAAAAGAAGTGTGATGATAATAACAATAATACCTATTTTATAGAATTGTTATGAGGATGAAATAAATTGATGTATGTAAGATGCTTTGAATATTGCCTGATACTTAATACATACTTAGGAAATGTCTTTATTCTGGGTCTATGGACCCAGCATATGAGGATGACACTATAGCATGATTAACGAAGGTGATCACAGAGTTTGTATCCAAAAGACTACTATTGACCTCTGCCCTGAACTTTAAATATATCTACAAGCTTACTAACAGTGTAAGTGGTCCAGAAACTATGTTTCCAATGCTTACTAAATTATGAAATAAATGGTTCAAGGTAATAAAGTTTCATTCCACAAGAAACATAGATGGGGTACTGTGCATAGCACATTTAATTTTGAAAAGTATTTTGACCCCAAGGAAAACATTTGAAATTAAGTTGAACTTCAGTAGCAAGTTCAGCACATGAGGATTTTGTAATTGAATGTATTTAGTCTTGCAGCCTAACAGGTTGTAATTATAAATTCACACAGAAGACATTATTGCCTAAATAAAATTACACATGTAACTACTAGCATAGTTCCTGACATAAATAAATGCTCAATAAATGATAGCTATTAGTATTAATATTGAAATCTTTTGAAACCTCAGTGGCTAGGATGCAATTCAGTTCTCTGACCACTTGGGAGTGATTGAAACTAAAGCTCTTTTAAAGGATTTCAGATCATTCATTATGATGATGCATTTTATGGCCGAATAAATCAGTAGCTATTACCTTTTGGGGAAAAAGTGAGGAAAGGAATATTATGAGAAAGGTCACAGATGTGAATTTTATGGACAGTTTTATTAAAAATCCATTAGATGGCAACAGTAGTTCACAAAGTTGTTCTGCTATTTAACATCGTTACCTACAGGTGCTGAATGACAGTATAAAATCGCAGAAGCACAGAATATGAGGTCTTCCAGAGCCTCTGAAAGCACACAACACCATAATTAGGCACATAGGAGGTACTCGAACGCGAGTATATTTGTCCTCTTCCAGTGAGATTGTATATAGTCCAACCTCTCAATTTTCAAATGAAGAAATGAGAGAGAGTGACTTGTCAAGGTTATGCAGGTTTATTTTTCTGGTTAAACAGTAATTAGAATGTCTACAAAATGTCTCAGAAGACTCAGAGGATGTTCTTCATTTTGAAATAAACTGATGAACCCTGAGAGGAGCGCTTGGGATATAAAACAGCACAAATAATGAGCTTCCTCTCCTTCAACAGCAAAACAAACAAAAGCAGCCAATACGACAACTTATAGAAATCCCACCCTTTGAACAAAGACTCACCTATTGCTGCCCCTGCAACTCCCCCAACCCCTACCAACTTTTCTCCAGTCTGTTAACCAGTGTTCCTACAAGGAAATGTCTCAAATAATCACACACTCTCCTAGAGCTAAATGACACTTTTATCCAACCATTTTCCCAAAGGCAGGAATTTCTTGTCTAGCATCACTAACCCACAAGTTTTACATTCTGAAGGCTAAAAATCCTCAGTTCTTTCAACAATTCTTTGTATGAAATTATTTTCTGAAACTTTTAAATGCTCTGTAATTTAGCAGAGTCAACACTGTTGTACCTAATTATGATAAATTGGATTATTCGTCCTGATTTTCCCCTCTCTTGATAATAAAATTGTACATCCACACATTTTGCCAGATACATTTGTAGTGTCCTCTCAATGTGCAGTGTATTCTTAGCCTTTTGACTTGATTTGCCCAATAAAACATTAGTGAAAATAATGCCAATAGATATTTAAAATGTATGTGCATGATTTGGCTTGTCAGGTTGCCCTTCCGTGATCTGTCATGAGAAATATACACTGTGATTAGTTCTGCTAGTCCAAGAAGAAGGAATATGAGGAACATACTTAAATACACTTCATGGTACATCCAAGACTAATGAACTCAAAGTCCTAGTCAAAGGTTTACGAAATGATTCACAGATCTATAATAAGAAATACAATTTTTTGTTATAATTCACTGTGTTTCTGCAATGAATTATTACATAGTATCATTTCAACAATAGCCAATTAATACACCCACCAAGACCTTCCATGGTTAACTACTGACAATAGCCATAGAATTTCTCAGAATCTAGATATGGTATAGACTAACCAGTAGGTTTCTTCATTCTTTTTATTGAAAGCTTTTTTATTTTTCTTTTATGGAAATCACTCTCGATGCGTGACAAACTTTAGTTTTACATTTTTCCTTTTGATAAATCACCATTATGTGAAACTTTAAGTGAGCTGAAAGGATCCTCCACTGAGCTCCTGACTTGCATAACTTGTTCTAATACTGGACAAAATGACAAGTTGCTCAAATGGAAATTTTCTGCAGAAGAGAAAGGTGGTTTATACCATGGAGACTTTCCTCAAATCTACACTGAATCTTGCAAATGCTCCTTGAGAGAGTTTCTGTAGAAATAGGTTTCAAGATTTTTTCTTCTTCTTCTTTTTTTTTTTTTTTTTACTTACATGCTGTAATTGTTTTTTAGAACAAATTATATTTTCCAAACATCTATAAAATTCTTAACAATGGTACTGAGGAAAAATTTTTAAAGAAGGTTTGATGGCTGTGGGGGTTATAACCCTAAAGAGCCAAATTGTCAGAGGATCACAATTAGTCTTCTTTTTTTTTTTTTTTTTTTTTTTTCATTTATTTTTCAGCTGCAACTAGTTATGGGTCCCAAAAGTGCACCTGCACTTTGCCACTGAATATCCTTAAAAAAAAAGCAAGTGGCCAATTATGTTGGCAAGTGGCTAATTATGCACACCAGGAGCCAAGTGCAGAAGCAAAAATGTACACCCCAAAACAGGAAGACTTCTTTAACATGTTGAGTCTTAGGGTAACTTACACATACTGTGTGTTTGTCATTTAATGAAGGAAGCAACAATCGTGACCAGATATTAACAAACATTTGTTTATCTATGTATTTATATGTTTAGGTATTTATGACTATTTTCAATTAATCATTGTGCTACGGAGATACAGAGATAAACTGTTTTTGCCCTGAAGTAACTTAGAATTTTGCTGAGATAAGGTGTGTACACATGGAACAAAGACAATAAAGGCAGTATATTAGACATTTACTCTTTACGAAATATGTTTAAAATAAAATAAACTGCAGTGTCCTAAATCAGCAGCTTTCAATGTCCGTTATTAGTAAGAATCGTACGTTGCCCAAACTCATGTGTAGGTTTCTTGAGTATACAATATAACATAAAATTGGAAAGATCAAGAGAGTTTCACAGGAGAGAGAGGAAGATGGAGTGGCCTCTTTATTTAATGTTTATTATTTAATGTTTATTTTTATTGTCACCTTTTCTACTATTTTTAATGCTCCAGAATTTATGGTTTTATAAAACTATAGGGAGACCATGAAGGATAAAACAACATTCTTATTTTATTTATTTGTATCTCCCCTTTTGATATTAAATATAGTCTATTTTCATTGCTGTTTAGAGGGTTTCAATATATTTAACATGTCAAATCTAGCACAGAACAAAAACACAACCACTTGAGAAGCCATGGGCTACTTCTCACTTTTTAAAAAAAAGTCAGGAACAAATGCATCTTTACTACTTGTCCCCTCACTGATTTAATCTAAAATATTAATCAACGTGACAACCAACTTATAATTGCAAACAATTCTTCTAAAGCTTCGGAATTATTAGAGGATAGTCTATCATACAATTTTTTTTTTTTTTTTTTTTTTTTTTGAGACAAAGTCTTGCTCTGTCTTCCAGGCTGGATTGCAGTGGCGGGATCTTGGCTCAGTGCAACCTCTGCCTCCCGGGTTCATGTGATTCTCCTGCCTCAGCCTCCCAAGTAGCTGCAGTTACAGGTACCCACCACAACGCCCGGACTAATGTTTGTATTTTTTTAGTAGAGATGGGGTTTTATCATGTTGGCCAGGCTGGTCTCAAACTCCTGCCCTCAAGTGATGTGCCTACCTCAGCCTCCCAAAGTACTGGGAGTACAGACATGAGCCACTATGCCAGGCCAGTCTATAGTGCAATTCTGAATTGTCCCTGTAATTCTGTCCATAACCCCTAGTATCCAAGTATTAGGATGACAGCACCAGGAGACTGTCCTAGCAACTGACTACTTCCCACCATTCTTCCAATTTATTTGCTTTTCTTTTAAAATGTAAATAGGCCAGGGGAGATAGATGTTTTTAAAGACCTTAAAGCTTAGACAAGTATTTATTGAGTTGCTACTATTTAAAAGTCATTGTTGTGGAAAAGAGGAAATGTAATGCAAAGCTTATGCTGTCAGTAAACTTAGCACACTGCTGTCATCCATATATTTAGCCTGAATTACTTTATTGATATAGTAAGACATTTTTATTCTCAGAGTCTTTACAAAATTTTGATTATTGGGGGCTAGAGTGGAAGATTATGTTGAAGCATTTCTGAGGAGGGAAGGCCTTTGAAGACATTTGGTCTAGCCAGAGAGTGAATATGGAAAATGACAGGAGCATGATGGTCTTGAATGGGGAGTTGGAAAAGAGTGAAAGAGAAAGAAAGGAAGATAGCAAAAACAGACTTTTGAATACTATTTTAGCATGGCTTCTGTTTCTCCTAGACAATAAAGGGCATGAGAATAGATCTGTTTATCATGTTTCTATCTCTTCAAATAAATTGTGAGGGCGGAGATGACCATTTTACCTGTAAGGTCTATCCCAGTATCTGGTACACATCAGACATTCAAGAAACATTTGTTGAATGGAAAAAAAAAAGAAGGCATCTGTTCAAAATAAGAATAACTGCTGCTATCTATTTCTACTTATATTTAAGTCAGTGGGGGACTTTTTTTTTTTTTTTTTTTAGATAGAGTCTCGCACTGTCTCCGAAGTAGGAGTGCAGTGGTGCAATCTAAGCTCACTGTAACCTCCGGCTCCCGGGTTCAAGCTATTCTCCTGCCTTAGCCTCCTGAGTAGTTGGGACTACAGGCATGTGTCACCACACCTGGCTAATTTTTCTGTATTTTTAGTAGAGATGGGGTTTCACCATGTTAGCCAGGATGGTCTAGATCTCCTGACCTTGTGATCCACCCACCTCGGTCTCCCAAAGTGCTGGGATTACAGGGGTGAGCCACTGTGTCCGGCCATAGTCTTAAACTGTTCCCACATTAGGCAAATTTAAGCTCATAACACAACTTGTCCAAGCAATATCTAGTTTTAATTGTCTCTTTTCCATAGGTGACTTGAGAAAGAACATGAACTGTCCAGTTCGCCTCAGTCATTGCTCCTCCCTACTATCTAATGCCCAGTCTATGTCACTCCCTGAAATTACTTTTTCTGGCCTAAAGGCATTTGATATTGTGATCCTGTAAAATATACTTTTGTTCCCACCTCAGTTCTTTGCTCTAGAATTGTTGTTATCTGTCTTGCCTCCTCTTCTCTCCCGTCCCTCCACATCAATCTTCTCCTCTCATTTATTTTAAAAAAGTTATTTGATGACTTACTACAAACTAGATCCTGTGGTAGGTACTACTGTAATAAATAAAAGACACATTCTCTGTCCTGGGAGAGCTCACAGTACAGTTGGGCAGACTGACAAGTAAATAAACTCTTATGACACACCTTGATTAGAATAATGACTAGCGTTCTATAAGAATGTATAGCTACTCATTAACTTTATCTGTTTCATTTTCCTCTTTAACCATTTCTTTTCTTTCCCCTTTTTTCTTTCTTATTTCTTTGGAACTAAGAACTATTTTGAACACAGGACTGAGATAAGTTGGGTCATAATTTCTGCTCATTCAGAAAGGGAGAAAATAAACCATCTAGACATTTATTCATCCTTGCCAAATAACATAATGAAAAGCACCTAGAATTTGGAATACAATATAGGTATGAATTATTATGCTGTCAGTGAATAATTTATATAAATGACTTAAACTTTCTAAAACTCAGTTTTCTAATTTGTAAACTGAGGATAATGGAACCTGTCTTAGATTTGGATTGTTAAAGGATTCAAGAAGATATACATGATATATGCAAAGCATGTTACACAGTACCTAACACTTAGTAGGTAATCATTATTAATAGCTCTTGTTATTCATTCTTTCAGTATATTGAGTACTTATTTTATGTCAGGCATGTCTCTAGGTTCTGAGGAAATACTGCCCAATCCCTGACTTCAGAGATTGGGACTCTAGTAGTGACTGTATTCCAAGACAGATAACTGAAATCATCGTTTTAGTACTTCATCATAAGATGAAAATAATTATGTAAAAAATAAAAGTAGATTGTATTTACTAAATTTTTATAATTTACTAAATTTTTTAATGTTTGTGCTTTCCAATGAACAATTTCATGTAGAATCTTTAATTTTCTTAAATTGTAGATGTAACACCAATAGACTTTGGAAATCCTCATCTTTTTAGGGTTTGATTATCATCATAGGTCCCAGGTCGTGGTACTTACTAATTTTTAATTCATTACTTCCTTTCTAGATCCTCGAAACTTAGGATACCCTATTATGTGACCACACACACATAGAGACAGACATACACACACAGAGGGGTGATATACCTGCTTGTGGAGGCAGCACTTGCTGTAGGGAATCATTGTAGTACAGTGGTGAAGAGCACAGATTCTAGAGCCAGATGTCTAACTTGAAAACTCACTCTAGTATTTATTAGTTGTAAAATCTTATAAATGTAACACAACATCTCTGATCTAAATTTCCCCATCTGCAAAATGAGGATGGAAATAATTCCCATGTTTCAGAGTTATTATGAGGATTCAATTAGTTAATATATATATAAAGTACTTAGGACAATGGTGCATAACAAGTACTATATAAGTGCTACCTATTATTGTTGATTATGACAGGAATATACGGTAAGAGTGACAAAAGCCACACCTTTCTGATAAATATCTGATATAAAAATGGAGAATATAAGAATTTTTGTTGCAATTACTCTTAATTGGAGGGCAGGTGGGCTTGTGTGACAGGGGAAGAAAAAGGTTGGTATTCTTTTTTTCAGTGGGAACAATATTAAGAGTATATTTGATCCAGCAATGATGAGTAAATCCAATGAGGGAATGGGTCTTTCACTGGAGAAGGCAGGAGAGAGGGAGAACTCTTTACGTGATCGTCAGGCTTTGGTAGGGTTTTATAGGACTAGGGGAGCCAAGAGTAACTGCAACAAACCCAGAGATAAGTAGCCAAGATTAATTTTACCCTCTCCAAAATGTTTCTCAGAGGAACATAGAGGCCTTTAGTATGAAAATGTTGTTATTTATTCATTCCACATACTGAATATTGTTGTATTAGAATGAAGTGTCTAGACTTGGAAGGACTTCAGAAAACCACTATGTGTTAAAATTAGGTCATTATGATTGTCATGGATTCATTTTTACTTTCTTTCCAAGTTTAGTGGCTGCCTTCTCCAAATCTGTTGAAAATAGGAAAGAATAATTCATATAATTTTAAATCAGCTTAGAATGTTATCTTTCAAATGAAATTATGTTTTAACCACTAGGTTTTTAATTGTGTTAGGTGTTCAGTCTTAAATTTTTTCACAACTGAAAGAGTACAGCAAAAAAAGATTCTCAAAATTATGTAATTTAAATGTGGGTGTCGTCAAATTGCTAACATATTTTTCATTAGCTTTACATTATATAGATCACTGTTCCAAATACCCTGAAATACCACTTTATTCATCTCTGGTAGAAAAAAGTCCAATTACAATAAAGGTATTCAACTGTTTTTGCTAGGATTTGTAGTACTACTGGGAAATTTTAATAATTTTATATTTAAAACAAAAAATAGATTAATATATTGTATTTATTTATTTAGTTTCAGACAAAGTCTCAGTCTGTCGCTCAGGCTGGAGTGCAGTGGGGCAATCTTGGCTCACTGCATTCTCAGCACCCTGGGTTCAAGAGATTCTCGTGCCTAAGAGCCTCGAGTAGCTGGTACTACAGGCATGCGTCACCATGCCTGGCTAATTTTTGTAGTATTTGTAGAGATGGGGTTTCGCCATGTTGGCAAGGCTGGTCTCGAACTCCTGACCTCAGGTGATCCACCCGCCTTGGCCTCCCAAACGATTTACATATTTGAATCAAGGCTCCTATGCCTGCAGCTAACTTCTAGCGGTCTGTGTGATTTATACCAAGATATCTTAGCTTTTTTTATAGGAGACATTCTAAGTACAGTTAATTTGAATAAGCATAGTATATAAAAGGCCATTTTTCTTTGGTTGTAATAAGGCCTAACATTTGACCTAATGATAAGACCAAAACAATATGTTTTTATATAACATATAATTATGCTATGAAGCTCTAGATATTTCAAGGCATTATCCAGGAAAATAATAATACATTTCAAAGATAAAACAGATGTAGAAATAACAGTACATGCAGCATCATTGGTTACCTAAAAATAAAGTCACATCAATTATTGGTCTCTGGCTAGAAAAGTTAGAAAGGAGTCAGCTGATTTATAGTTATGGATTTATGGAGTTCAAATGTCCCTCATCTTTTTCCAAAGCATGAATGGTAAGTTATCACGCTAAGTACTAGATTTTTAAACTGAGTTTCTTACAATTATTTAATAACTCCTGTTTCCACCATAATGAGTGGTTTAGGTTAACACTATTTTCTGTTTTTCTTGCCGTTATTGTCATGGGAACAAATTAATACATATTATGACATCTTTTATTCTCATTACAAATTTTGTCTTGCAAATGAAATTGTTTTTACCCAATTCTTTCTTGTTGCAATGTTTATAACCAGAGCAAGATACAATAGTTTTAATGCCCAGTACAGTCTGTGAAAGACTATAAACATTTAATAGACTCATAAACATAGACTTTAACCTTTTCAATATTCTGCATTTTGATTGGCTGCCCATACTGCTTTATCTCTACAGGTTACTGAGAGTGTAAACAGGAAGGAATGGATAGTGAATCATATTGCACAAGCCCTGAAAAGGTCAAAGTTGTGCAGTTGCTTATTTTCTTACCTAGAATATTTCACAATTTCAAATATTCAATATATTTCAAATATTCTAGGAAAGGGAATAAGCAACTGCACAACTTTCAGGGAAGCCTTCTTGGATTTAAGTTAGAAATAGGTATAGAAATAAGAAATATGAATCTTTTAAAATAAGTGATGAACACGAAGGAGATATTTCATTTTCTAGGAATTCCTATGTTATTATAGTGGAGTCACTTTTCAATTTTCTTCATTAATGGGAATAAGACATAGTGGTGTATAAAGGTTAAGCTGGGATAACAGTGTTACTTGCTTATGCTTTAGGTTGGAAAACCCATAGATATCCCTGTACACCAGCAATTTTCAATCTTGGTGTGACAGCAAACTATTGTGTTTCAATATGTTGTGGGGTGCATCAAATGAATGTGTCTTGCTAATGGTAGTTGCAGTACCAAAGTGTGAGACTTGTATGCCTTGTTAAAAAATAATAATAAGAATAATAAATAAATATAAATAAAATAAAAATAAATAAAATTTTACAGGCTCAAACCTGTAATCCCAGCACCTTGGGAGGCCGAAGCGGGTCGATCACTTGAGGCTAGGAGTTCAAGACCGTCCTGGTTAACATGGAGAAAACCCATCTCTACCAAAAATAGAAAAAATTAACCAGGTGTGGCAGTGTGTGCCTATAATCCCAGCTAACCAGGAGGCTTGAGTATGGGAAGTGGAGGTTGTAGTGAGCAGAGATCTCACCACTGCACTCCAGATAGAGTGACAGAGCGAGACTCTGTCTCCAAAGAAAAGGAAAAAAGAATCAGAACAGATTCAAGGTTTTTCTTGATGATATAGCACTCGTAAGGTCCTACATTACAGTTAATGTCCAAGGCATTGCACATAATGCTGGGAGAAAAAAAGTATGTTGCTCATATAAGTGTCAATTGTCATGTATGTTAAAATGGGGAAAAAAGATGTTGTGAAGCACTACAGTAGTCAATAATGAAGAGGAAAATTCCTCTCCACTCTTTTTAAATGAATTTCAACCATATTGCAATTTTCTGCATAATACAGAACATAGAATAGGAGGAGAAACAAACAGAGCAATAAGAGCTAATATCAAGTCAGCGCTTTACGTCAGGCACCAAGGTAAGCGTGTTGTATGATTATATTATTATATTTTACAGCAACTTTATTGGATAGGTGCAATTATTCCCATTTTGTAGGCAGAAAAACTGAGATACAGATGTTAAAAGACTTTCTCATTCTCCCACAGCTAGATAGGCTGCAAACCTAGAATTCAAACTCAAATTGAAATCCAAACTATAAAAATAAATCCCCAAAAGCAATACCGATTTCAAAAATCTGGTATGTGGTAGGTGCTCAATAAATGTTTTTTGAATTAATGAATGGTTCTGAAATTATTAAACTCATATTTCCACAAGGGATTCCATACCTAGTTTTTGAGGGGTTATTCCTCAGGTACTTGTTTAATTGGGGTGCCATTTCCTGGGTTGGTATTGTGGCTGATATTGTAAGCAGTCACCTTAGCTAGGACAAGAAATCAATCAGAAAGCATTCCAGGTGTATGATCAGGATTTCCAGTGTCCTAGTGTGGGATTGAGGGCTCTGTAGGTGCCAGAGACAGGAGCTTATTGCAAGTTCAAGAAAAACTCAGAAGAGCCTGGTTTTATTCAGATGCTGCTTCACCCAAAACTTTCCCTCACAGCAAAGAAGAACAAAAACAGAAAATGAAAGGTCAACATTTAGAGTCATGAAAATTACTGAATGTTAGAAAAATAATTTGAGTTAGCTTTTATCTAATTGTTAAACCTGTGCTTTGAGGTTTTTAATTGAAAAATTTTTAGAGATAATTGTAGATCTACAGAAAGTTTTAAGTCTAGTATAGAAACACCCATGTGCCCTTTACCTAGTATTTCCCAGTAGTAACATACTGCAAAACTATAGTACAATATCACAACCATAATATTGATGGACATGAATACATCTGGGTTAAGCCTGACAAACTCAAAATGCATTTGTTCAGTGTTTTAGGATCTTATTGGAGCATTGTTCACTATTTCACTGATGCAACTCTACCGGAGTTCATCTCTGTTCCCTGAAGAGCATGACTGATACAGTAGCAGTCTGTCCTGAAAAGCTTAGGGAGGCAGACAGGGTTTTCATGAGATTGTCTACTGTATTTCTCGTCCTTTCCCCTAGGATAAGCATGCTCCTGTCTCTCATTACTCTGTGTTGAGAGTGCAAATGCAGGCCCATTCAGAAAGATTTTCTTATTCCTCCCTGATTATGTCTTTTATCAGTGTTAGGGAACATATTTCACGCTGAGCATATTTTCCACCAAATAATTGGAAATTTTGAAATAGCGCTGCAAGCTTTGCTTTGTAGAATGCATTTCAAAAAGAGAAAAATACATAAAGAAAAGAAAACAAAGACAGAATGCATTCCATGCTTAATGAGTTTTTGTTAGAGATTTAGGTTTCTTCAAGCTCTGAATATCATCCTAACAAGTCGACTAAATAGTCACACTTTAAACATCAATGCCATTTCCCCATAGGTTGCTGAATTCATAGAAATGAATCCATACATTGCTAGTCAATGGAGAAAGGTACTACTAAATATCTCAATGAGGCCGACTTTTAGCTGGGGACAATTTGATTACAAAAAGCTGTTACCAATCTGGTGGATGTTTTTAGTTTCCTTCCCTGTTTTAAAACACAATACCTGTAATTTTTCAAACAGAAATTTCTAGTCTAGAAATGTATTTTTCATGCTTATCTTTGCCTAATGTTCTTACCATGTCATAAATCTGATGGAATGAAGTCCATACTGGAGCAGAACCATCATACAGAACCTCCTTGCCTTCCAGTCTGATTTCCAGCACTTGCTGCTGAGTCTTTCTCTCCTCCTTAACCCAAGCACTAACTTAACTCATGTAACTAGTTACAGAATTGTGAGACAGACACATTCTCTAATTAGAAAACGACTAAAAAATTAGGGGAGGTGAATGTTTCACATTGCTCAGGTTACTTGCCAATAATTCCCAGTTTTCCAAATGGGAAGCAGAGGAATAGAAGGTGATTTTTAGAAGCTTGCAATGTGTTTATTCTTCTACATTTTATCCCTTTAAAAAGCATTTTCTTAGAGTCCAGGCTGGGTAGTTTATTCCTATAATCCCAACACTTTGGGATGCCGAGAGGAGAGAATCATTTGAGGCCTGTAGTCCCAGCCACTCAGGAGGCTAAAGTGGGAAGAATCACTTGAGCCCAGGAGGTTGAGGGTGTAGTGATCCATGATCACCCCACTGCACTTCAGTCTGGACAACAAACTTAGAGCTTGTCTCAAAACAAACAAACAAACAAAAACCTTACAAAAATTATTCAAGCTCATCAGAGCTAAATTCAGTTATAGGAATTTTCAAATAAACAGTTTTATTGTCTAGACATAGAAATCAACTAATAATTGCATCTACTTGGGTTTCAACAAGGATGCACAATATTGTTAAAATAGCACAAAGAAATGCTATATTTGAGTATGAATGTGTATTATAAAAAAGGAACAATAAAAATAGAGAGCAGTGGCATCCACGTTGACAGTAGTACATATCTCTAGCAGTCCTTTATTTAACAGTTATATACATTTATATCTTATTCTTATCTTACCACAGCGATTGTTAGCCCTTTGAAGCAAGCTCCTTTCCTTACTCCACATGCTTCTCATGCCACTTTACAAAGTAGGTACTCAATACATTTTTGTTGAATTGAATATTGTTGTCATTTTTATTCTGCAACTTATATATGAAATCTGAACATATTTATTCAGCAGAACGTGCTGGTTTTTGAAATTCATATGTTTGTATGTGGGAAAGTAAAGAAAAGCTTTAAGCTATTATTTATGCTGCTCCATTCTTGTCACTTTTTAATTTGACACTGAACTTTGAGTGGGTGCTGCAAAATTCTGACAGCCAGAGAGAGGCATGAAACAGGGTTAGGACATGCAAAGAATTTTAGAGCCACACATATATTCCGGCAAATATTCAATATCATAACAGCTAGGTTGATTCTTGATAGGTTTTTCAAAAGATTTTTTTTAAATAGTTGCATACTATCAGGGAGTAATGGCAATATAATTTGAACTTCTTTTGCTATAGAGGAGTCACCATATGTATCACATGTCTCATTGTCATAGGGGTTAAAAATAAGCCAAAAGATAAGTTGATCTCCATTAAACTCCTAAGGGTCTCTGACATGAGAGTCCTGTTTTAACTTAATTTACTTAAGACATATCACCTTCCCCCACAATATGAACAGCTTGATCATTTTTACAAAACACAGACCAAAATATAGATAGGTGGTAGCACACACACACACACACACACACACACACACGCAAATGAGAGTCTGCGATTTTCAAATTGGCTATTTTGTCATTACGTTGTTCACAAATGGTTACAACTTTAATTTACAGTATCACATATCTTAAAGGCACAATTACCTTTGAGTATTTTTGGTCTTTCAGTTACCAAAATACTTGTTTTTCTCCAGAATATTCAAAGACAAATTTAATCAATAATTTTCAAATGTTTTTGTGTTCACTTTATTTGCCTATTATCTCTTATATGATACGAGTTTTAAATGTTGGACTTGATTTGTTTGAGATGTGAGTACAAGCGCTTTCATTCTCTCACACAGCAATGAATGAGACCCATGGCATATACTGCCCTTTAATTGTGCACAAGATGCCTATTGATATTAATGAGCTTTTTGCCTGGACTTAGTGTGATCATTTTGTGTGGCCTGAAGTGGTCATTCTGTTGTGCTTTGCATATTGGTTGTTGCAGAGTATAGTGTGCACATCATTTCCAAATTGCTTAGGAATCTTTAGGGAGGAAAGATAGTACGTACATTTAAAAGATTATTATTGCCTTTAACTTAAATTTTTCTATTGAGTTCTCAAAATCATGCATAAAGGAACACAGTAATACAAAGTGCAAATAATTGTGCAGAGAAAGCTCTAGAAAATAAAAATATTTCAAGTTAGCAATTTTGAAATTACTTGTTTACACATAACTTTAATCCACTGAAAAGAAAGCCAGTTAGTTTTCAAATTCAATTGAAAACATCAAACTAGGACATGCAGAAGCAGATCATCAAGGAGTAGAAGAGACTATAGGACTTGATCTTATCAGTTGATTTTTCACTGTAGGTGAGAAGCTGGAGCTCTCAGTGGAGGCAGCAGACCCTTTGTCTTGCAATCCTTTCTACACCAACTTCCTTTACCTGCTCTGAGGAGGCTGCTGGGGAGCATCTATAGAGCCAACATTGCCCACTTTTCCATGGACGGTGATGGTGGGAAGACTCAGGGCACATGAAATAACTACCTGAAAAATTACTGTATTTTCACTTTTAGTATAAAATCTGGAGGAGTTAAAGTATTGTCACACAGGAAATAACATGGAAAATGAAGGTGATTAATACAAGTATGTTTATCTAGAATTTTAAACACTCTTACTCCAATGAAAGGCTCAGAATTCAGAATTTCAGGTTAAACACACTCAAATCCTCTCTTATGGTGAAAGAAATTCATTTGTAGAGAACTGCTGTCCACTGAGGAGCAAGTCAAACCCTATTGCTTAAAAGTGGCTACTATACACTGTTCTGAACAGACATAGTCCCTGATTATGCCAATATACTACAAAAATATGATTTTCTTCTGTTTAATTTCTACATCACTAGAGGTTTGAGAGAGACTTCTGTCTTTGATTCAGATCTTTTCTATATGCATGTATACACATGCTCCTATGGCAATACATTGTATAGAAAAAAAATTATGTTAATTAAACATGAATACTACCAGTATCATGACAAGTAGAGTGTGAATAGTAAATCATGAAGAAAAATACTATCCCTCTGTGCAAGAAGTCCACTCAGATATCCATTTCTGCAACTTGGAATTACATGCCATGTGAAGACCAATGAGCTACTGCCCCTGGTCCATAGCCCCCTATTTTTTGTGCTTTAAAAATATGATGTCTAGTAGTGATCTTTGCAAGTGGTATGGGTATGTGTGTGGTTTTCTGTGCTCAAATTGCAAGAATTATGGTAGAGGGAAATATCTTACCAAATATAAATTATGTGTAAAAACCTCTTTTTAATATTGGTCTGCTGGTGGGGGATTGCTAACATCCACTTTACAAGCTTTACACTTTACGTTTATAGCAGGCTTTTCCATGTCTGTAAAAAGGGGTCAGGGTAAGGGCTGGTCTCCAGTCTGGCCAAATTTGAGAGTTAATCAGCTACATTACAATGGGATTCTATAGTATGTGAAAAATAACTAAGGAAGATGAGAAATAATCAATATTAAAAATGTTTAGATGGTCCTCTTTCTCCCAAGAAGCAATGCTGATATAATAGAAATTGCTTACAAAATACCAACACAAGCAGTCAATTCTGTATATATCAGAGTTGGGGAAAGGATCACTCAAACTAGGTTTGAGGCATTACATAGATAAAACAGAGTTTGACAGAGTGATTTTTTTTTTCTCTTTTCAATTGACTGCACCAGAATTGTGTGGACACAGCTTGACTAGGAAGACAGATGAAAAGACAAACTTAATAAATTGGTCAATGAGTTGATCTCTTCCTTTTTGGTCTTTGAGGGACAGTCTGCTTTCTGTTAAAACATTGTGTCTGTGTGCAAGTGCAGGGGTGAGGAAGTAGGGTTTGAGGGGAAGGAGAAGGAATGTATTTGTGGCTGCGTCTACACAATATACTTGTATTAAATACTGTAGAATTTCAGCCGAAAGCAAGCTGTCCCTAGATTCCCTCCCTTCAAGGATGAGTGCACTTCATAATAAGGCCCTTTTGGTAGTTGAATAAACACCCTCCTTGGAAGCCATATAAGATGAACCTTATACCAAATCCTCCTGATAACAAATAGTGTTGTAAAGAGAATCCAGTATTCTATCTAGTTAATTAAATAATGTGTGAAGTGTGAATAGGTGTAGTTCTATTCTCATGTTGATGAAAGAAAGCATAGTGAGGCAATGCATTTTTTACTGGAATGCACAAGTGTTTAATTTTGTGGATTTGGTTTACGGGAACAGAGTCTAAATTCTTGTCTCTCTCCCCTCTTAGAGATTGCAGAAGTTAACTAAATTTTGTTTTCAAGACTATATTCTTTTAACCTAATCCCCTAATTTGGGAAATGCTGCACCAGCAGTGCTCTTAAGAAAAGGTGCTTTTATATTTCATCTTATTAGAAAAAAGTCTTAATTGGTTTCAAATATATTTTATATTCACTCTTCTTAATGCTTTAAAAACCAATATCAGTAATTGAATAAGCTGGGGGATTACTATTTTAAAACTACTATCAGGGGCATGTATAAAGAATGTCTACTCTTTTATTTTACAGAATGGATGAGTGTGACTGACACTCAATTCTAATGGCACTGTGCTGCATTGTTACTTTTTATTCCTTTCAAGACTTTTTTTTTTTGAAAGGGTCACATGTTTGGAGTTTTAAGTACTTAGTCACAGAAAAAATTTCCACAATTCTGAGGTTGCATATGTGTCTTTAAAAAGATCTAACAGGTGGGAAAATACGTTATTCTCTTTGGAAAACTGAACTGTTTAACCTGTAACCATTTTCTACTTCTCCATTCTCCTCTTTCTTCTCCTCCCCAATTCCCTGCCCCTGCCAAAAAAAATTTTTTTTAAATAAAACCAGAAATGTATGTTTCTACTTTTAGTCTACAGGCAATTAATACAACAACAGCAGCCTGATTTGGGAGCAAGAGAAATATGTGAATGCTAAATACTTCCAAGGGAATAGTCTTTGATTTTATTAAAGAGAAGCACAGCTCATATACTAATTTAAGCAATATTTTCTCTTACCCTTTTCTTTTAAAGGTAAGAAACCAATTTCCAGGGATAATATTCATTTTCTTATTTTATTGTTGGAAATATAAATGCTTGATTTTAGTAATCTATTTCCCTTTTGTTACGCATGCAGACAGCCACAGCCATTTAGACAACCAAAGTATGTTTATATGCATATATATAGTTGATTTGCATATTTGACTTTGTTTACACATCTGTAACACCTGTATATTCACTCTTTTCACATCCTACCTCCCTCCACAACCTCTGCAGTTTCTATTGTTCGGATCTGGTGAATGAGATGGAACTTTCTTGCTTTTACCCCATTAGATATGATTTACTATTGTTGTTCTTTGGAACCTACCAATTCTTATTTCATGAGAAAGAGAGCTACTGTTGTGAAGGCCTGAGAAAAACTGAAGATAAAACCACTTTTTTTTCTTTTTTTATTTTTTTTTTACAAAGGCCTTGGTTTGAAGCAGGATTAGCAGCAACTCAAAATAAAGGAAGCCCCAGGCAGAAACACCAACACCTCCTGATTTTTAATGAAAATATGTTCATGTTGCAAAAATGTTGATCAGAAAAACCAATTAGGACTTGATTATATTTCAGGAGAAAGAAAAGGAGCAGTAAAGAAAATAAATCTGATAATACATATAAAATATATGAGTAATATATATTAGTAAAAGCACTGATGATCATGATAAATGTGTATATATATTTTTGTACCTCCTGAAATATCTACATAGGCCTCCATTAAAGAGTTCAGGATACACTGAAAGTTGATATTTGTGTAGCTTTGTGAGAAAATCTATAACTTTTTAATCAATTCTAATTTTTATAGGATACAGAAAGAGAAGGACGTTAGTTGGTATGAACTTTTGAAAGAGAACCAAGAGGCTTAAAACTATGGGTTTTGTGCTTGTATATATACCTGTATAGAATAAATATTATTTATAAAGAGTGACATACCCATGACTATATACACAGCATGCGGCATATTTCATACACAACAATCTTGTATGTGGTGCACCATGGAGCTGTAAATTATTAGGCAATTTGACAAATACAAGACATCATATGCTGTAATCATTACCTATTCAAATGATTAAATCATTTTGGGTTGTCTAACAAAAACATCTACTTCAGACTATGAATTGAGGGGGGTTTACTGCTGGGAAATTATCATTAAATGTCCTGCTCATTGCTTCATATGCATCTACCAAAAAAAAGTTGAATAAGGCATGCCTGTACATACAAAACCTTAAAACAGAACTGGTTCAGATTTGGTAATTTACTCCTCAACTATCACTACAGGTAACAGTCACTTAGTTGATGGAGGGTCTTGTGAAATAAAATAAGACAAATGAAATTGTGTATGGGAGTGGGAAGAAGAGTGCAATCAAACTTCCACCCCCAAAATGTCTCCTTGTACTATGTTTTCCTTTCCCCCATACTCAGATAAGAATGGACAGAGTTCAGCATTACTGGGAAAAACAGTTTACCTGGGTTTCTGGGCCCAGGAAGAACCTTAAGAGGGAAAGTGCTTCTCCTAATCATCATCCCATCCCTCCTCAGGGGAGTGAGGGATCAGGTAGCAAAAGGGAACCTAGCAGAATAGGGAGGAAGAAGAAGGATGGATGCAGTGAGACGAAATGAAAGCCTTATAGAAGATCTGAGTACAGTTTCAGGAGGGGCAGGTTTGAAGAAAGGTCTGTCCACTGGCAGAGAGAGAGAGAGATCGAGAGCGAGCGAGCCAGTGTGCGAGAGAGAGAGAGAGAGAGAGAGAGAGAGAGAGATTCCCTTTTCGGAGAACATTAGTAAGGTTGCACTTCCTAAAATAAAACCCACCTCGAGCCTTCCCTATGCTGGTTCCCACAATTTGTGCTGTGCTTTGCGTGAGCATGGGCTCCAGAATAGGCCATGCCAGTGTGTGCCAGTGTATTTCAGAGCTGAGCTGAAAGGCCGAAAGTCAGAGGAAGGGAATCAAGAATCAAAACAATGACTAATGATTTATAAGCTGAAGCAAAGCAGAAGCGCTGTTCACCGGGAATGTGCCTCTGTTTAAATGCTCCACCTCACACAGCACACAATAAGGACAGGAGAAGAAAACTTTTTTTTTTTTGGAAAAATGTTTTATTTAAACCTTTTTAATCTTTTACAACAATAAAATATTGCGTCAATATAAACCCCTTGACTAAAACTTCACATCAAACATTACAGCAAATCGTTTTCTTTTTGACATCCAACTTATCTGTGAAAGAATTTCCTTTTAAACACAATGAAGAATTTATTGAAAATAAATAATTGTTGGCAACTGCAATAGGCAATTTGAATAAAATAGTTGAAAAAGCAACTCTTAATGAAAATAGCGTTTATTATACATCAGTTACTAAATGAATAAACTAAATGATCTTCTTTAAATTAATAACTTCAAAAACGTTTAATATACAAAACTGTACAGTTATAAAGTCGGCAGAAGTATTTGGGTTAACTCAGGTTCGAACCATAGCAATTAACTGCAAAGAAAAAAAATCGAAACAAACAAAAAACTCCCAACAGTTGTAAAACATGAACTCAATGTGGGGGGGAAAAAAATCCCAAAACTAAACCTAATTACCACCAGAATGCAGAGACTTGACAAAAAAAGTAAAAGGGTCCGGGATTTGAATTAACACATGCTCTTAGACCTGCAGCTGAGGGAGACACAGTGTGGTGGACCAGAGGCCTGACAACTCATACTAACACATCCTCGACAACGGACCCGGGCTTTCTGGTCCTTAGGTAGTTTGAAGCTTTGTCTACAGCAGCTGCGCCTAAACGCCGGACTCGGCGGCCAGCAGTGGCGTGCAGCGCCCCCAGCCAGGTCTGGCTGGCGGCGGCTGGGTGTTGGGTGCTTGGCCGGCCTCACACGTGTGTGCTCCTTGGGAATGAGGTTCGCCTGTGGACCTGGCGTGTGGATACTAGCTAGCAATAAAGCCACAGCAACTGCATATTTTTGGGATCTCTACACAGCCTAGCGAGATTTTTTTTTTGTACTTTTTGTTTTTGTACATAGTAACACGATACACACAGCTATCTACACACACACGTTTGCACGCGCACACACACACACGCACAGAGACACATACACTCAGAGATTTAAAAATATATATATATATTTTAAAAAGCAGGAACCCAGCCTCCCGGGCGCTCGCTAGCTCGCTGGATCGTCGCTGTGGGCTTCCACCAGCTGTGCTTATCAGAAACGCCGAGACAGCTCCCCACGAGCCCACTCACAGACAGCGGTATATACATGGGGGGAGAGGTGGTACGCGGATGGACCAGAATCCCTGTGACCTTTGCCAATCATTTCATTGTCGTTCTGCACTGAGCAGAGAATGCCTATCCCCCACTCCCTCACCACCCCTCCCCGAGGGTTTCTCACTCAGAAGGGGTGGTGAACTGGAGGTGAACCGAAATGGGAGGCGCTGGCCCAGTCGCCAGCGTCTCCGGGTCGTGATCTCCAGTGAAAGTAATCGCGTGTGAAGGCAAAGTCTTTCCTCTAGTAGGGCCGAAGTGAGGTCGCGCGGGAGGTCGCCCTAGCGAAGCTGGGGGCCTGGATTTCTGCGCGCAGGAATCCAGGACTCCGGTGGGTGCGGAGCCCTCCCAGACTGTCAGGCCACCTCTTTGGCCCAGCGTTGCGGTGGAATCCTTCTCAGATACCTGGATCTGTGCTGTGGTAGCCTGCGGGGACTCCACACTTCCAGGAGGGAGGGCAGAAAGCTGCGAAATCGCCGCTGCTACTTCGCACTAGTTTGCAAAACCTAATAGGCTTCTCTATTCTGCCCTTCCCAGGCACTCCACCCCGGAAAAAAATATATAACCAATATCATCATCAACAACTTTCTTCGTTGTATTCTCCTCCTCATACAGATTTTGAAAGGGGGGTGAGTAGATAGGCATCTCTCTCCCCGCCTATTCCCATTCATCTCCTCCCGTTTCTAAGCAATTAAAAAGCCATCAGCTCAACGAAGTAGTAATAATAATAGCAATAATAACATGGAGTGGTCGATTAGATACAAATTATCTCACAAATATTGTGTACAGATTGTAGTAAAACACCTCAGACATTTAGAAACGCTATAGAAGTTTTTAAAAATGCAAAACTAGTCTATTGTAAAACAAATTTCACCTGAAATACAGCTGCTATAACCAAGGCGCTGAAAGGTTATTCAGAGGCACACATCTGTCTTCCCAATCCCTCCCCCGCCCCACCCCGCCCCCACGTTATCCCACTCCTTGTTCTTCCTAGAGAGGAGCGACCAAACAAACCTTACTCTGAGTAAACAATATGTATTGATCAGCAGAAAAGGCTAAAGGGAACTGTTGCCCGGGGAGCCAGGAATATGAGATCCCAGCTTGGACTGCTTAATATAAATGTGTATCAGCATTGAGAAGCCTGAATGCGAGAGTATGTGTTTCCTTTGTCAACAGAAGTTAGAACCTCTTACGAAAAGGAGAGGAGAGGAGAGGAGAGGAGAGGAGAGGAGAGGAGAGGAGAGGAAAGGAAAAGAAAGGAGAGGAAAGGAAAGGAAAGGAAAGGGATGAAAGGGAAGAGAATGGGGAAAGGAAAGAAAATGAAATGAAAGAAGAGGAAAGGAAAGGGAAGAAGAAGGGAAAGAAAAAGAAAGGGGAAAGGAAAGAAAAAGGAAAGGAGGGGAAAGAGAGAGTACGAGAGAACGAGTGAACGAGAGAGAGAGAGAGAGAGAGAGAAATAATAAAGAATGCTAGAATGAAAGGAAGAAAGTGAGAGAGAAAGAGAAATCCGCGCTGCTCCCAGTGCGGCCGGCCGCCTCCTCGCTTCCTCCAGTCAGAGATCATGGCAAGACGTGTCTGTTTTCACGGTGTGCGAATAAACCTCATGTGGCTGCTGATCCCCTGGCGGAGTCATTCTTTTCTCTTTTTGTCTTCGATTACAGAACCAGACACGCACCACTTCTTTCTCCAACTGGAGGCTGTCTGCCAGCGAGGAGATCTCCTGCGCGGCAGGCTTGGGACACTTGAGGAAATGCGTCTCCAGTACGCCCTTGACACTCACCTCGATGGAGGTCCTCTTCTTGCGCTTGCGGCCCTGTGCAGCGATCTTGTCAATGCTGGTCGGGCTCCCTGTGGACGAATCAGCCTCCTCCAGCCACTTGTTCAGCAGGGGCTTCAGCTTGCACATATTTTTGAAGCTCAACTGCAAGGCCTCGAACCTGCAGATGGTGGTCTGCGAGAACACGTTACCATACAGTGTGCCCAGCGCCAACCCCACGTCGGCCTGCGTGAAGCCCAACTTGATTCTTCTTTGTTTGAATTGTTTGGCGAACTGTTCCAACTCATCAGAGGTTGGCGTCTCTTCGTCGGAGTGATCCTGGCAATGGTGCGAGCCCAGTTCGCCGTGATCCGGGGGCTCTCGGAGCACCGGGTGCAGGCTCTGTGCAGAGGCGGCAGCTGGAGGTGGGGTGAGTCCCCCGTGTTCCAGCATGCCACTCACGGTGAAGCCAGGCTGCGAGTACACGTTGAGGGGTTGGCCGCTCGACGTGATAGACGGGTTCGGTGCCGGGCTCGCCCCCCAGGCGTTGGGGTGGTTAGTGTGCGGTGAGTGGTGGGCTACGTGTGGCGAGCGGTGATGGATGATCGCACCCAGTTGCAGGTCTTCGCGCCCGGGCTTCACGTCCTGCTGGTCCAGGGGGCTGGCGGCCAGGGTAGAGGACCATGGGCCCCCGTCGCTCAGACTGGTCACCCAGTGATGCCCCAGGGGATGCCCATTGCTGGGAACTCCCTGCAAGTAATCACTTTGGAGAAGTTTCTGAGGGTTGCGGAAAGGACTCCCCTGCTGCATGCCCGCAGAGTCCGCATGGACTAGGGAGGTGGAATTGAGAATGCTGTAGGGATTCGAGGCAGCTGTGGCCATGGTCGGTGAGGATCCCCTACTAGTTATAATGTGGCAAAGGGAGCAGCTTCAGCCTTTGACATCTACGGTGCGGGGGAGCCAAAGACGCTAGCACGGGTTACCGGCACCCACTACGGCCAATCGCAGCGCATCTCGGCCTGGCCAGGAGTAAGCCCGGCCAATAGCAGTGCGGGAGGTCGGGCTAGCTTTCCAAATTAGGCTGGTGAAGCTCCGGAGTTTCAATGAGACCCAAGCAGGAAGTGAATCAATCTTTCAGCCCCATTGGCTGCCTAGCGCAGAGTGGCGGCCGTACATTTGATTACCACTCCCCCACCCCGGGGTTTATGTTGATGGGGAAAAGATGTGAGGGATGTACTGTGGGGGGGGGGGGGGGGGGGGAAGTTGGGGGGGGGGGTGGAAAATTAAGGTTGTAGAACTCCTTTTTGATTATTTAGATTAAATAAAGAAAAAGTAAAACAAGTTTAAATGTCATTTTGATCGCAGTGAACAGGGATTTTTCAGACTCACTCGGCGGTCTGGGCCGGCTAGTTGTGTGCCTAGGACTGCAAAACAAAACGTCGCTACAAACTTTGAGCAAAGTAACGTCTTTGATTGAACCCAAAACCAATAAAGTTGAAATCAGTGATTCCAGTAAGAACATTTCAGTTTATTTCATTGTATTAAGGACCTCGATATCAAGATCTGAAAGCTTCTAAAAGATGTCCTGTTCTTTCAATTTTTCTGAAAATTTTTTTAGGTCACGAAGAACTGAATTATTCTGGGAAAGTAAAATCTAATGTGATACTGACAATATTCAGTTATTTCGAAGTTTACTTCCCAATCTAGCTGGTCAATTGGAAACCTTGCTTTCTTACTGCTTCATATCAGCTCCCATCACAGATCCCACAACTTCTGTCAAAGGTTCTGCTTGCTGAAGCGGGCAGCCTTCACACTTCCCCCAAACACTATGCAGACCCACTACCAATAGGTATACAGGAAAACGTTCGTGACCCTGTGTCCGATGCTGTCCCCTAGGAAAATTGTTTTTAACATTCACCGCTCCCCCACCCTCCTCACCGGCCCCGCATTTAATGTGCCCAGGAAATTCAGAGAGAGAAATGGCGGGATGTTTGGCATCAAGTACCGCCCCCACTTCCCCAATCCCCATCAAGCTTGAATTTGCTTTCAGCTTGAAAAGACAGGACTGCTTTTTCATTTTGGATAGAAGAAAAGAGATGAAACACTTGTGCTCCTCCTAAGCTTTTATAAGTTAGGAAAGGACAAGCCCGTGTGCTCCACAGTCTTGCGCAAAGGCATTGCTTGGAAGCAGAGTTGGGAGAAAGGCAAAGATTTAAGATTTGTTCTAGCTGAGAAAAGGCAACACCAGATACCCAACATGGTCTTTGAAGTTAAAAAAAAAATGACCTTTCATTGAATAATTTTGGAGGTAACCTAGCTGCCTAATTATATTTGCACTTACAGAAGACAGCATCAGAGTTCCCTTATTGGTTTGAAATTCCATTAAATATATTGCAAGAAAGCCTAGGTTAAGCTTGATTTAAATTTGCATACATTTTCATATATTTAGCAGAAATAAAAGAAGGCTTGCTGCTACCAGAAAGTCATTAAGGCATTAGTTTCTCTAAGAAGACAGATCTGAAGAGTGTGCAAGAAAATGAGAAAAAAAATAAAAACAAGGTGAGCTTATTCCGCCATTCCTTTATATAGCTAAAGAGCATCTATTTCCTGTGAAATGAGTAATTTCTTATGAGAGCACAGAGCAATAGGAGCTGATATTGGTAAGTGTAAACGTGTCTATTAGGCATGAAAACCTGGCATCTGATTCAGATCTATTTCTTTTTTCCATTCTTTTTTTTTAAAAAAAGATAAACACTTAGTAATTATTGGCAGAGAAGATCATTTGCCATCTTACCCCCTCCTCCTGCTCTCTCATTGAAACTGTAGCTTCATCTGCTTTTAGAAATTGGGTTTTCCTTTCTCCTCTCTCTCTCTCTCTCTCTCTCTCTCACTCTGCCCCCAACTCCCCACCTTTTCTGCTGAGGAACTCATTTCTTTACTGCTAACTGTTTGCATCTTCCTTTGTAAGAATGCAATCTCATTTGTGCCTGAAATTCCACTTCTGGAAGAAACAAGAACTTGTCAAAATCAAACAAAAGTAAAGTTTTTAGGTGCTCTGTTAAGCTGGCCTTTCGAAGATCCATTTGTGAGTCTGCGTCGGCTCAATTTAGAGGGGAGAGGGAAACGCGTTGAAGAAACCTTACATGCAAAACGATCATGATCATTGCCACGCTGTTTTTGTTGTTGTAGGTTCCCCACCCCCACCTTGCAGCTGCCTTTGGGTGAGAGTTGCTAATCTTAGGCCATTCAGGGAGTTAAGGTAATTATCAAATGATAAGGCTTTTGCATGAAGAAGGAGATCTTTTTTCAATCTTGACTTGCCTGAGTTCTTACAATCAACCTTCCTCTTGCCCATGGCCTCTGCTCCTGGTACCCTATTTTGCCAGCCGCATCAAGTGGTTCAGACCATTTGCCAGAGGCTTGGAGGGGGGAGAGGTAAGGAGGGAGATCTGATCCCAGGGACAGGTTTTTTACACCCTTATTTTGCAGTTTTTTAATGTAAAAACTCGCTTTTTAATGGAAATAATAGCTTTCGTCAGGAGCACAAACTGTCATCGCCTTTATTTTTCTTTTCTCTTTCTTCTTTCTTCCCTTCTGTCTTTCTTTCTTTCCTTCTTTCTTTTATTTAAAAAAAAAAATGTTTCCACGAATATAGATACTGCCTATTGAATTCAGGTCCAATTACATCCTCTAGCAACTGTGATATAATCTTCTCTACCATGTAAGGTGTTTTGTTTTTTGAATAAAATATCTGCATATAGTCAAATCTTCTTGCTGTTCTAACTAATCTGCTGGAGAGGTTTCCTTCGCCCTCTCCTGTCAGTTTTACTTCCCAAGTGTAACAGATGCCGCTCTCAAGCGCTCCTTTCTGCAGCTTCTCTTTATTCAGCTTCACATATTTCTCCCCATGATCTGGGTTTCCATAGAGAGAGGAATAAAAGGGGGGACCATGGTCACAAATCCCCTGCCCCATGCAAAATAAAAGAGCCACATTCAATAGACGACCCGTCTGGACATGGGAGAAAAATAAGTTGATACGCAGCTACTGTTGCAAAGAGCTGGTAACTTATTTTTCATAGACTGCATTTTGCCTTAAACTCTAAGTTACCACTGGCAAGCTTGCTCTCTCATGCAGCTGGGCTACATACACACTTGATGTGCTCCACATCCTGATCTTGAAGTCCAAACCCGGTCCTCAGATCTGCTTCTCCCCACCCCCTCTAGAGCTTTGGTTTGAATAATATAACAATAGCTGTGGAACCTACCGGGTAGGGGCAGTTAAAAGTCGCCCTAGAGAGGAGCCGGGCTTTGAAGTATACAAACTGTAATTGTAGCGAATCCCCACCTACCTTCAGCAAAGCAGCACAGGTTTCAATTCCTGTGCCAGGCAAGAACCTGGCACAATTTTTATTCCTTGTTAAGTTGCCCTCACACTCCAATTACACACCCCACCTTATCCTTTCCCCTTGCTTTGTTTCTAAGAGCGCAATTCAGATCATTTCTAAAAGAAAGTCATACTGGCTTTATTTATATATGTTCATTTATTTGTAACTTCAGAGTTTGCAGTGGATTTCCTTCCTCACAAGATTTAGGGATACCAGCTCCTGAATGTCTTCACAGATACCCACGCCCCTTTCTTTCTAAGCAAGGAAAGACTCACAAAAGAAATTAAGCAGATTAATGTGGTTCAGGTTGTGCTCCTGTGGAAACATCTGAGCATGGCCGCAGCTGGGTAGCCTGCGTCCTGGCTCCTTTGGAAAGTACCCCAGCCATAGGGATTGTGTCTCTTGCAGATTTCATATGTGAGTGTAGATTATGAAGCATTCTCATTATGTGTACAAATTGAGGATGGGGAGAAGAAGGTGGTTTGGGGCTGAAACTGGCAGGGGGTAAGGACGGCGAGTAGCGGCGGGGAAGGGGGGAGGAAGGGTTCAGGAAATAAGTTCAAAAGGCCAGATTTGATTGTGTGCAGTATAGCATGAAGCTCCAAATGGCAGGACATGGAACGCAGGCATTATCTCAAGATGAAAACTTCACCTTCAACCCAAGTTCACTTTGGAAACAGAGCAAGTTAGATTGGGTTTGGTAGGGACAAATGTACATTTTCTTTTTAACACCAGGAGCTCATAAGGGAAGGAAACAATTGAACAGACTTCTCAAAGCAGCAGAGAAAAAAAGCTGTTTTCCTGGTTTCTGCATATTGAGCTCATAAGGCTCTTCTCGGTGTGAGACACAGCTGTCCTTCAGAGCACTAGCCCACTGCAGCTCCTCTTATAGTCGCCTTCTTTCTTCTCCTTTTTTCTTTTTCAAAAGCTGCATGGGCGGGGAGGGGGGGGGGCACGATAAGGGCTCCTAATATTCTGCGGAAATTTTTTAAAAAAAGAATTTAGATGACATTAGGAGACATTGCCAATACTGATGGTAGGACATGGCAAAATAGTTCATAGGCATGAACTAATTGAGCTCAAGCTCAATTAGTTCATTTTTTTTTCAGGTCTCTATTGGCTTTCCTGAACGTAAGAAAAAGAATCTTCAGAGAAAAAGGAAAGAGGAAGAGGGGAGGGGGTGAGTACACACAGTGAATGCTGCAGCAGAAACAGGGAAACTTAAAATACTCCTCATATAAAATCTAATACAAATACCCCAATCTGTGAGAACCACTAGTCCTTTGCTATCAAAATTGAATGCTGGGGAGAAGTGCTGAGGCATTGTGTGGCTGGAGCCTCTGACGGGATGGTTAGAGGACAGGCTGGGACAATAGAGACCCTCACTACCAAGGGAAAGGATGCTTGTTCCTATAACTGCGTTGGCCAGATTGTGTCCATTCAGTCTCAGTTTCTCTTTGGGGATCACATTTTTGCTGTTGCAGTGTCGGTGGGTGAACCCTAATTTTACAGTATCCCAGAGAAAAGAGCTTTGCAGAGACAGAGCTATTGTGTCGTACTCAGCATAGCTATCGTTTTCCTGGCACCAGGATTTGGGGTGGTTAGGAATCATTGTGCAGTTTTGCACTGCAGACCAAGCCTAGAGTCAAGGAACCCAGCGGATGGTTTTACAAAATATATAACACACGAGGAATTACACTTCTATCTAAAAAAAAAAAAAAAAGCGGCAGAATGCTTCCAAATTTAAAATGCAATGATAGTTTTGATTTTTATTTTAATTATTTTTTTAAAGTAAGACTTGGTAGAGGTATTTAAAAACGAGAAAAAAATAGTTATAGCTGCATGAATGATCAGAGGGCGGGTAGAAATCTCTTACTTTAAACCCTGCGCGCATCGGTATTCGAGTCATCAATAAGTCTTCTGGCTGAACATTAGACGCTTTTCTTAAGTCACTATAGTAGTTAATAGAGCCTCCCCAAATTGCAAATCACTTCCTTCTTCATGGATGGATTAAGGTTTTAATGTGCAAAATTGTAAGAATGCTTAGGCTTCATTCCTAACTGAGGTCCTGTGTTCCCTGCCACCCTGTCTCCACGCCCCTTAGTAAATGGTATTTATTTGTCTGAAATGGCGAGCGTTCCACGTCCCTGTGCGGTTATGGGACTACAGGAAGCTTGATTATAGATTGATATATGGGATCCTTCTGGAAATGACTTTTAGTAAGTAATCTGCTCAGTGTCTTGGGCTCACATTACCATTTCAGGTCCCCACAAAGAACAAGAATGTAAGTTTATCACTTTGAAAATGAGAAAGCGACCAGATTTAACCTGCTGTCATTTTTCAGAAATTTCAGTTACTATTATCATTATTTTCCAGGAGGAAAGAGTAGAGAAGGGGCTGCTGATGATTGTGAAAATAATGTGGTGTGCGTGTGTGTGTATGGGGGGATTGTGGCCCCCCACCCAACAAAATGTACACACACACACACACACACACATACACACACGGAGTGGGGAGAGAGAGAGAGTGTGTGTGTTTGGGGAAAAGTCCAATTTGCAAGGGCATTTGGGGAACCCATTTTTAACAAGAACATTAATGTTTCCTCTGTTGTGATTGCTGTTGTGTTAGTTCTTCTGGGGGAGGGGTGTGAGTTTCCTGAGTGTTCTTAAAATTTCCCTTTCCTGTAACTTTTCTTTGGGCCGACATCTCTTGCGCTTTGCCTCACTATGGATTTGAAGAATCGATTTAGCTCCCCTGCCCTGAGAAGAGTTCCATTCGGTTGGGTATTTCGGTTTCCCGCTGCCTGTGAATACATCAGTCAGGCCATCGTGGGTGTTGTGCGTGCACACACACATTTAATATCCAATAACTTTTTGGGGTCTCTTTTCCAAGCACAAGAGCTCAGGTAGGCAGCAGAACCTATCCCCTGACCAGTGCTTTTTGCCCTTGGTAATTCTGCTCCTGGCTCAGGTGGTTGTGACTCCCCCAGCCAGCTCGCTCCCATTCTGGTGTTGCTGTGAACCCACGTCAGCTAGCTCCATTCTACCAAAGTGCAAAGCCATAAAGAATCAAGGAGCTTCCCCAACACATCAGACAAGGCATCGGCAGGAGGGGGCGCGATTTGGGCAGCAACAGGATCCCTCACCTTCTGGAGAGCCTGGCTAAAATGTCCAGATGTTTCGGAACGGTGGACCTGACTTTAGCCTCCTGGACATATACTGAATAGAGGTGGTGTGGTGGGGGTCGGGAACATTCTACGGAGAGATATTGTTTAAAGATAACTCCGCGGGTGGCAATTCTTTAGGCCAAATGGGTTCTATTGCGACACGGGGCAGCTGGCTAGAGGGGCTTATTTTGACACTCTTCAGGACTTCATTGCCCCCTCAAACTCCCCAGCCTCTCTTCTATTTGAAGCAGCATCTGAAGGATGGTGGCAAGGTCATTTTCCCTCTGTTGGAGGTGGAAGGAGGGGGCAGGGATCTAGAAGCAAGACACCAAAGTGTCTGTATTAGCCTAGAGCTCCCGGCCCCCCAACCCGACAATAGTGGCCACCTGCTGTTCTTTTGGGAAAGCCCTGGGCCTTTTAGGCCTGGCCAAGGGAATATCCTAGTCCGTGGACAGCCTCTACTGCTCCGCCAGGCGAGCCCCTCCTAGGTCCAAGGCCCCTTTTGCCTCTTGAACACTACTAAGCCAATTGTCCTGCTCTCTAAACCTGCACCTATGTAAAGGGCTCAAGGTAGTGCTTTCTCAGGAGACAAGGCCCATCTCCTTCCCCAAGAAATGATGTGTGTCACCACAGCTCTGCCGCAGTGACGCCCCCCTTTGGGGGATATGCTCGAGGACCAGCACCCCTATTATTCCCCTGGTGTGTTAAAGTGACAGTTGCCGTAAAATATTTTGTTCCGGCAATAAGATGTTAACTCAGATAACATTAAGGGAAGAATTTAAAGTTGCTTATTCCTCTTCAAAAATAAGAAATTTCATGTGTTTAACAATTGAAGGGGAAAGAAAATCTTAGGCTTCTAAGGAAAGACATGTAGGGCAATCTAAATATCAATACTCAAATGTCTTTGGTACATCCTAAATATTTATTTTAACTTATTCAAATAATAGTGAGAATGAGGCTTTTGCTTTTCCTCACTTATCCTCTTCTTAATATTTCTACTTTTGGGGAGACATTGGAATTCTTATTTGCCAATAAACAATAGTTCAATCACATCTGCTCTCATCTTAACTTTTAAACACAATATTTTCTTCCAGGTGCTTGATGTAAACATTACGTATGTTACCACCTCTCTTAAACAAATGGATCACTCACATCTTTGCGCATGTGGCAAGGGACAGTGGGTGTGAATTTACAGAGTTGGACCTTTGCATATTGGAGAACAAACCTATTTGAATATAAATTGCATTCAATAATGATCTCAACTCTTGAGTATGGATCTCAGCTCAGCTGAAGCAGAATCTTAGAGTTGTGGAGGATTGGTTTTCTTTTAACAGTTAGTTGACAGTTTTGTAAAGAACTGAGATTGTCCTATACAGACACCCACATTAGTGATGGAAAGGTGCCTTTGAGTCCCCCCTACTTTTATTCATCCCTTAGAGTAGAAGAACTGCATTTTCAAACATTTTCTCTATGTTTTCAGTAGCATCAAGGGGTCTTAGAAATTTTTTTTACAGAAGAGGGCATTAAGTTACAACATACAAATAGAAACACTTTGGGAAACATAGAATATGTTTATTTTCCTAAAATTTACTACAAATGGAAAAAAGTCAAGCTTTCTTAAACCAGTTTTTGTGAGATGATAACTTGCATTATAAATATATTTACACTTCTCATTTTATGTCATTAGAATAAGTCTCATCCCACACAATTGAATTTTAAATTATATTTAATATTCCATCCTACCACATTTCAAAAGGAGGACTATCTGTACCATGCTATGAAAAGAAACCAGAATATATTTATTGTTAAGGTATGAAGGATATTGAGGAATAATACAATGAAGTTTGGAATAAAAATATGTTCAGTTAATTTGTAGTAGCCTTTACACATTCATTATTAACTCTTCCAAGTAGTCGTTTGAAAATAAAAATTATCTCTGCTATGTATAGCATATCAAGAGTATTATGTCTTTATGGAATAATGCTTACTTTTGTAGGTGATTATTGAATGTAAATTATGTTCATGAACTAAGCTAACTCAGATGATTCATAGAAGTACGTTAAAAAGATATGTTAAAGTGTTTTAGCTTACATTCGTATAGTTGGACACTCTGTTTTTAGATATGTTGCAGTATTTCTCATTTGGTGGATCCACAAACTGCTTTGAAATGACTAGTAGAGTATAAGTAGATTGCAAGTAAACCTAGTGAATTAAGATGATTCTCTATCAGTTTAATTTATGTTTTATAGTTAGTTTAGTATTC
Organism: Papio anubis; assembly: GCF_008728515.1. Lineage (NCBI taxonomy): Eukaryota > Metazoa > Chordata > Mammalia > Primates > Cercopithecidae > Papio > Papio anubis. The sequence continues at coordinate 69,127,390 of NC_044996.1, forward strand.
TGATTTGATTGCCTTAGTAATGTGAATTGCCTACAGCTGCTGATGATACAGCTTTAATTCTGTTTTAAAGGTCATGTAAACATGTGCCTGTAGCATAAGGAATGCAAATTCAATTCCCTTTTAATGTTTCCTCACATTCACTTCACCGCCTTCACCTAGAAAATTAGTGAGACTTAATATAAAGTATTCTAATGTTATGATTTCATTAAAATCCTTTTTCAATGCTTTACTTTTCCTTCTGCAGGGTAAAGGACTCTTCTCCCGCTTTGCAGTGCATAGCTCATGCAACATACATCACTCATACTGGAGGCAGAAAAACATTTCTGTTATGATCTATTTACTTTTCTGATGCTTTTACTAATAAAGAGCTGAGAACTTCATTTCAGTTTCTCTGTAGCCGCAGGTGAAAAGGACACAAAACAAACTAGATAGTATAGCCACATTTTAGATTGCAGTTGAGAGAGGCAAAATATTGTACAGATATGTAGGAGCCTCTAGTCACAAGCATAGAATGTGAAAAATATAGAAGTGGAAAAATATATATGAATACATTTATTTGTTAGCATATTGTTAATATAACAAAAACAAAAATAAAAGCACATATAAATGAAATTGGAATGTAATCATTCTCCAATGTAGTTTAATTTGGTATTGAGGAACTGTAATTCAAAGGTACAGACCTCAACTTTGAAAGATTACTGCTGTTGCATTGTAAGAAATGTGTTTTGTTCTGTGTTTGTGTGTTAAAATAGTTACCCATAACACGTGAACAACTATGAATGCCCATTGAGGAAAGGGCTATGGCCAGGAACATCTTAGGTGCTGATATAAATGGTTGATGTTCATATTTTACCTCTGACTTACTGCTCACAGTTTTCAAATACTTCTCTTTCCCTCATTTTCTTAGAGGGGACTCAACATACAAAGTTTATATGTAAAGCTTCGAGAAAATGCTACATTTTCATTAGCACTCTGGACTCTAGCAATATAATACTGCAGAGATACCTGACTGATGATAAAATCAGCGTGGAATTAGATTCTGTTTTCTGTGATTTTGCCCTCCTGCTTTATGTCAGTACAAGTTACAAATGAAATTGCTTGGAGAATTTTTTTTTGTTTTAGTTTTGCGCAATCTTATTGTTAATGCGTATGTGTTCTTAGAATGAAAACCACAACTGGAAGAGCTGTGTTACACATAAATTGTACACATTTTCAATGTGTTTTGTCTTTGACAGAAGACTTAGTCATATTGTTGATGTCCTGCCTAAGGAAATTTAAATTGTGCAATGATAGAGTCCTACATTTTTATTTATTTATTTATTTTTTTGGAATTTGACATTTTGAATAATAGATTCAAATGAGCAAGTTTCTAGCTTTTCATTCTGAAAAAAATGTAAGAACTCTGCTCATAAATGTATCCTTTTAAATAGAAATGAACTGTAAATAAATTAGGACCCCCCCCAAACAAAATCACTGCATGGAGGTCTATGTGTTGTGTCTATGCTGAACACAGGAGGTCTATGTGTTGTGTCACTCATTTGCTTGTGTGCATTTGATATCACATTAGTCAGATGATATTGCACCTACAGGTGTCAGTTTCAATATAGGTACACATTTTTTCCTTGATGGCAATATTAGTACTATTATCCTATCAAAAAGATACAGAGATACAATTGAAAGTTAGCTATTTCATGACTGCATGCTCTCCCACTAAAAGAGCGAACAGTGTTCATGTGTGAGTAGCATGTGTCTCAGAGATAATCCCTACCTGAAATAGCTAAAAATAGCATTTTAAAAAAAATAAAGCACAAAGAGACAAAAAAGTCAGCATTTACATTTAATCCTTGTATGCTGTAATCCATTTGCAAGGCAGTTAATAGCCACGCTTCTTTAAATTTTGTGCATACCCACACACACATTCTGAAAAAAATTAGGATGCTTTTTAATGTAGCTACCCCCCACAATTTATTTGCATATTTTTTCCACTGCATTTTATTTCCACAATTTTCTAATATCCTATAGCTTCCCCCATTGTATAATGGTACTTACTATTTGTGTTCTGAGAATGAATTATTTGAACACAAACAAGGTATACAGAACAATTTTGTGACTGATTCTATTAATTTTTATCCTTATCATTGCTAGGGTTTAAATATAAAGAATGTTAAATGACTTTGTTAAGTTAAAAATAGCATTACAAAGCACCTGTGGTAGTCTCTTATCAAATCTCTGTATAGTAATAATGAAGAAAATTTGTTGTTATAACTATTCAGAGAAAGTTTACAATTTACTTAAAATCAATTTAACTAGAATAACTGAGAGAAATAGTGTGCTTGAGACAATGAGCCACAATTCGATATTTCCTAATAATGTATGTTCTTGCATGTTCTACTATGTGTTTTTCTTCGTTATCTTCTTATATCTGAAGTTCTATTCCCACCCCTCTTCCCTCCACCCCATGTATTTGATCATCTCTTCAAGTCCCTTGGCTGAACCAATCTCTTTTCATGCAAGGATAAAAAGAGAAGAACTTCAAAGTAGGTTCAGGTAATTAACAGCTGAGGGGAATATAATCTAAACCATAGGCCCTGCTTTGCACCCAGGCTGGCTCTCTGAGCCAGCCGGCAAGGGAGTGCCTATTCCCTATAGCATCTAAATCTGCTTCCTCTGAACAGCTCTGCCAGGCCTCTAGTTATCACATCTGCATTTCAAACACCGTGGCTCTGGCATTAATTATTAATTAGCCTACAGTCACCCTAGAGGATTCAAGTTCCAGTCTGCACATACTTATTCATTGACCTCTATCTTAGTTTTTGTTGGGGGGGGGGGGGGACTCAGTAGAATGCTTAATAATTTTCTTTCTCTTAGACCTTCTGTTCTAGTTTCCTGAAGAGAAAACAGTATATTTTCCAAGTGGGAATAATCACAGAATGGCTCCCAAATTTGTTTACAGTAAAATATTTTGTGAAAAATTGAAGGACATAGAAGGAATAAAATGATTTTTAGAGAGTATTGAGTGTAGAAAGGCTCTTTTTAATATTCTACCAATTGACTGACTGTAGTTTCCTCAAACTGGGAGATAACAATCATGGGAGAAAGCCAAATAATTCCTTAGTTCTCAGTGCGAGCAACTGCAGAGCTTGTAAAGTGAACTAGATTCCATCCTTGGATAATACGTATGTATAATCAATGAGACTTATAGTGGTAGGTGCTGCTGAAAGCAGGAATGTCCAACAAATCAATAAACACAAAATGATTTTTAAAAAGATAAATCTTCTTATTTTTGGTTTATTTCAAAAAAATTTAAAGAAACTCCTTTCTTACCAGCAAACATTTTGATGTGTACTAAACTATTATGCTATTCGTGACAAACCTTCGGGCCTAAATGTGAAAGCCTTTACAGAGTAGTATAAAGGTTAACTGAGTGAGCTGAGCGCTGCTATTGACTAAATGACCTTAAATCTCATATCGTCTCTGAGACTCTGACTTCCCTTTAGGAAAATGAGGGTAGCATTAGACCCTACCTCATGGAATTGTTATGAGAATTAAATGACAACGCAGAAAATAGTTCATCATAGTGCCTGACATATAGAAATGCTCAATTAGTGTTAATAGTTGTAAAAAATACTTGTTCCATTATTTTATGAGGATTTGAGAGTTTTTCTTTTTCTTATTTAAATATCAGTTCCTCTCCAAAATAAATGAATAAATGTCAGTCCCACGCTTCATGTTCTTCCCAACGTGGGGTTTTTGAACAACCGTGTATGAGCGCAGCCCCTGCTGTCCTACTTCTAAGTTATTTTTACTAGTGCCCCTATTGCCATTCAGTTGCCATCATAATCGCCCTCTCCTTCACCCCAAAATCCTGTTTTCTTGTTTTGTTTTCTGGCAGTTCTTCTGGAATCTAACCATCTCTGGTGCAAATCTTTCTCCCTAATATAGGAGCCCCTGTGGAGTTTTTCCAAACATTTCAACTTTTGTCTTTGACCTGTTGAGTTCCCTCTGGAACCACAGTCTTCTTAAGCTAGTGGGATTGGGGGAGGGGTCTTGTTACCTGTGCCAAGATTGGGAATGTGGTTCCTATACCGATGTAGAAAATAGCAATCCCACCATTCACCTTTATTATTTTGATAATTTTCCCTGTATTAGTTTCTTTGGTTTTAAATATCTGTAAATATGATTGTGATACTGCTTTATATGCAGTTTCATGTGCTTTTCTTTTTCAACATGACATTACACGATTTCCCTATGTCATTGTAAACTCTTACTATTAATATTTTTTAAAGGTATCATGTTATTTCATATTCAAAGTGTAACATACTTTACATAAACATTCCTTTTTTGTTGACTTTTCCAATATTACGAGTACAGTGTAATTTATATTTGAACACAAATTTATTTGTAAAATATTTTATGACCTGTTTTGGTACTTAGTTTCAGTCTATAGACACACACACACACACACCCCTTATTTTCTTTATCTCACACGTTAGCTATCCTTAGGATTGTGTCATGTGCAAATTAAAGATCCTTCTACATCTTGGTCCACATTGAAAATAATGTTGAAAACGATAAGGCAAAAGAGAGAGTCAAAGTTTTACCACTTGAGATTTTGGTCAGGTTTACAAACTTGAATATCAAATTATAAATCCCTTAGCATCCAGCAAAAATGTATCTTTATTTGTACCACATGAAACCCATGGGATTTTTAAAGTCAAAATACACTTTAGATCAGTGATCCCCAACCTTTTCGGCACCAGGGACCGGTTTCAAGGAAGACAATTTTTCCACAGACAGGTGTTGGGGAGAGTTTCAGGATGAAACAGTTCCACCTCAAATCATCAGGCATTAGTTGTATTCTCATAAGGAGTGCACAACCTAGATTCTCTTGCATGCACAGTTCACAATGGAGTTTGCAGTTCCATGAGAATCTAATGCCCCTGCTGATCTGACAGGAGGTGGAGCTCAGGCGGCCATCCTCGCTTGCCCGCTGCTCATCTCCTGCTGTGCCACCTGGTTCCTAACAGGCCACAGACCAGTACTGGTCCTCAACCCAGTGGCTGGGTACCCCTGCTTTAGATGATTATACAGTCCAGGACCTTAACATAAAATTTTGAATGACTGTTAAAAGCCCACCACATCTGTACCAGTTCCACTTGAATTTTATAAGACAAAGAAATGGGGTTGGTTCAACGTGACTTGTTTTTAATGAATCTATAATGGCTCCCAATGAACATCCTTGGATATTTTTAGGTTCTTACAAAGTTTTTAATAATAAATTTGAGAATTTTGAGGGGCATTACTGTTAAGCTTATTTGTCTATATTTTCTAGAATCTATCATTTTCCCCTTGTTGAGATTTAGTTGTTCTCTGCCAATTGGCTAGCTCTTACTTAAAGCAATAATATGCCAAAATTGCAGAACTATAATTTTTTATTGCTAATCAGCAACGATGTTGTGAGGTAAAAATATTATAGAGATAGCAATAAAAATTAAATATACAAGAATCATTATCTCCTCCAGTCAAGGTACTATAGCAGGAGGTATATAAAGCATGTATAGAAATAGAAGTGGGTGAACCATGATTAGAGTAGATGACTTTTAAGATATTCAGTACTCAGATGCTCTAAAAGACATTTACTAAAATTATTCTAAGACTAAGATATGCTAATTAACGTATTATACATTGTTGAAACTGAATTTCAAGATTTTGTCTTTAGAGATGTTTTAAATGACGAATTTAGGTTTCATCAAAAAATAAATTTTTTTATTCACTATTTTAAAGTAGTAGTATTTATTATATGAAGTTCAAACTGTGAGATAATTATTAGTCCAAATATCTCAAATGTATTTTTAAAAGCAATTTAAATTTTACCCCAATAGAATTTTAAATAGTTTTAGCAAAAACTTGTATACTTATATATACAAGTATATATAAGTGCTAATTGAGATACTGATGGAGATGATGAACTGAGATTCTAAATTACCCAGAAAAAAATGCCTTGTGTGGATGAGCTAAAATGACATGACATTATCTACAAGTAGCGAAAGAATCAATAGTTTAAGAAGTGAAGGTTTTAAAATGATTAATAAAAAGCTTATGTGACTAAATTGTTGTATAAAGTAAAAGGAATTGATATGTGACTGACCATATAAATACCTGCTCCACTATGTTATCTATTATTTTTAAGTAGTAAACGAGAGCTTTTGTGATAGAAGAAATCTAAGATTTGGAATGAATCATATTTGGGTTCAAATCTCATCTCTACTCCTCTTTAGATGTATGAGAATATCATTAAAACTCTCTAAACCTCAGGTTTTTTGAAATATTTGTGAAATGGAGATAACAAAATAATATAGTTTGCTGGTTTATCTTAAGAATTACATTTTTAAAATCTGAATAGTTTTTAGATCTGTGCATGACACATGGCAGAGATTTCAGCAAAAGGGAGTTATTTTTATTGCTACAGCATTTTCTGTGTAAATGTGTATTTGTCAGATAAAAATTTTACCTCTAAATGGCCCAAGAAAGCCTTTAAAAATTTATCAATTTGGATTTAAACATTTATATTGCATTCTCTCGTTCTTTCAGTGAGCTATAGTGAACATAACTGACATATTTCTTAGTGGTCCTGGGTAATCACAAGGAATTCTCATGTCTTTGCTCTTCTTTCATGTGGCAATGACCTTGGCCTGCTAATTTATTAAGAGCTGTGTTTGTCCCATTTCTTAAATTGTTCTAAGCTGTGCATTCTCAGATCTTTATCTGATTTTTCCAGTTTTTTTTTCTTTTTAAGTTCAACTTTCATAGATAAAAGATGCTGTGAATATACCTGCTTGTAGTAATCTCCACCTCGTTTTCTTTCCCCTTTTTTTCTAACCTGCTGTAGGCTCAGAAAACAATAACAGCAGCATATCTACATTGTGCTTTACAGTCTACAGTGTGCATTCATATTTAACACTTTGGACTGAGCATTTGACACTTTGGAGTGAATAGATATAATTATCCTCAGTTTACAGGTGGGAAAATAAAGGCACAGAAAAGGTAAGAGATGTGCTCAAGGTTTTACAACTCAGATTCAAACCAATCCTTTTGACTAAAGACTTCATAAAATGTATTTTGACTAATCAGAGAACTTATCTTTACATTTGTATTGCTTATTATAACTCACATACCGTATATAAAAACATAAAAGTACAACTTGGAAATGATTCTAAAGCAACCCCCATGTAATTCCTTAGGGAAAGAAATAAAACACTCTCAACACCTGTGTACATTTTCTTAAATACAGCCCTCTCCCCCATTAAGAGTAACCCTCTTCTGACTTCCATGGTTTGCTTTGTAATTTTTCTACCCGTGTTCTGAAATAACAGTTCAATTTTGCCTATTTTTGAATGTTATTTAAATGAAATCATACAGTATATGCTATTTTATATGTGGCTGCTTTTGATCAATATAATATGAGTGTGTGTCACCCGCATTGTGGCATTAGTTGTAGTTCATTAACACTTCTGCATAGTATTTCATTGTGTGAATACACTATAATTTATTTATCCCTTTGTATTGTTGTTGGATATTTGTGTTACTTCTAGTTTTTGCTCTAAGGAATGCTACTATGAGCATTTTTGCACATGGATCTTTTATATGTAACTTATATTTCTATAAGGCACATATATCTAACATTGGAATGTTGTGTTGTAAGTTATCTCCAATTGCTAGATTACTCCAAATTATTTTCCAAAAGGATTGATCATATCAATTAACAGCCTTACACCCATTCAGATTATGAGATTTCTCATTGTTTCATTTAATCTTTCCTTTTTTGTGACATTCCTGTTGTCATTTGCACATATTGGGTTGTCTTACTTTTTCATATTCTATCTTTGTAATAATGCTTTCAACAAAGGATCCCTTTGTTGGTTGTATTTTTCAACTATCTTCTCCCATCCTGTGACTTACCTTTTAAATTTCTTAATAGCTCTTTTAATGAATATAAATTCTTAATTTAAAAAGTCAAATTTATTCATATTTCCCCTTATAGTTAGTGCTTCTTATGAAATTAAGAAATATTTTCTTGTCCTGGGAGCATAAATGTATTCATTTTTTGAGACAGAGCTTTGCTTTGTCACCCAGGCTGGAATGCAGGGGCATGACTAGGTTCACTGCAGCCTCAACCTCCCAGGCTCAAGCACTTTGGCCTCTTATAGTGCTGGGATTACAGGAATAAACTACCGTGCCTGGATGATAAGATATTATTTTATTATCTGAAAGCTTTGTTGTTTTGTGTTTCAAACACAGGTCTATAGTCTACATGGATTAATTTTTGTGACCATATGATGTGGGGCTCCAGTTTTTATTTTTACCTATATGGGCAACTTGTTTCACCATTATTTATTGAAAAGACTGATTTACATTGTTAATGTTATATAAATCAAGAGATCCTACATACATTTGTCTGTTTCAAGGTTTTCAATTATCTCTCATTTGGTCTATATATAAATCTGTGCAATTGCCATATTCTTTTTATTTTATTTTATTTTCCTGAGAAACAGTCTTGCTGTGTTACCCAGGCTGGAGTGCAGTGGTGCAATCATGGCTCACTGTAACCTCAGCCTCCCGAGCTCAAGAGATGCCCCCCACCTCAGACTCCTGAGTGGCTGGGACTACGGGCGCATACCACTGTGCCTGGCTAATTGTATTTTTTTATAAAGATGAGGTTTTTGCCATATTGCCCAGGCTGATGTTAAACTCTTAAACTCAAGCTGTCCTCCAGCCTCCTCTTCCCAAAGTTCTAAGATTACAGGCATGAGCCACTGTGCCCAGACCATGCTTTTTATTACTACAATTTTATAATTTCCTAAATAAACTTGCTAAAGTTTGCTTTTTTCTCCAAGAATATCTTTTCTACTTTTAGACTTTTGTGTTTCCATATGAATGTTAAAATAATCTTGTCAATTTAGAAAAAAAGCCCCATTGAGATATTAATGGAGATTTCATTGAATTTATACATTTTTTTGACCATATGAGGTCTTCCAATCCATAAACATGACATCTCTCTCTCTCCCTCTCTCTCTCTCTGTTAATAAAGTTTTATATCTTTCCATAGAAATCTTGTTCATTATTTTGTCATGTTTTGTATTGGGCACCTTTTATAAATGTCACTTTATAAACATTTGTTGCTATTGTATAGAGATATGATCGATTTTGCAATTGGTTGTTTAGTTTCCCTAAACCTTGCTAAACTCTTTAATTAATTTTAATATTTTATATATAGATTTTGTTAGATTTTCTAGGAACACAAACATATAACTTAAAATAATAAGTTTTATCTATCTGCTTCATAGCTGTGAAATATGAGATTTTTTCATCTATTCACTACTCCTGTGCAATAGGATCATACAACCCAGAGCATTGTCATGCAACTTGCTTCTGCATCCCTTTCCACCCACCAGTACCTGTGGGAGGGCTATACTTTCTGCATCAATGACTTGATAACTGGAAATGGAACATGGTTTGGGTGATACCATGTGAATGAATATGGTGTGTGCCATGTTTGAACACAAGATTTAAACTGCCATCTTGTAGATTGGCTTAGACTCTCTTGCACCCGTATGTGCTCTGTCTGAGGAAGAACATAACTCTAATGGGGCTGGTGCTTAACCTGGGTCTAAGAATAAGAAGACATGTGAAGCTAAGCACAGCTGTGTAGAACTGCAATCAACCCGCAACCTTCATGTCATGTAAGCAAGAAATAAGTGTTGCTGAAATTACTGGAACTGTTATTATAGTAAAAGTCGAAATAAAATACAATCATTTTAGCTTTTACTTTTGCAGCAGTTATTAAACTATTGTCTTTCTGCTCTAAATTTACCCTTCTATTCTCTGCTCTATGGGACTGGGGTGAAGCTCAGCATAGCATATTTTTTCTTTGCGACTTGGTTCTGCATTATATTTCTTCAACAGTGGACCTTAGGAAGAGATTTACCAGTTGGAGAAGTGGGGGAAGGAACTTGTTCTTTCTTCCTTGCTTCCTGTTTCATTCCAGCAATGACTCTTCACCCCAGTAGTGACATTTGGTTTCAATAGCAGTTGGTTCCAATGTCCAACATTTCCCGACACTCCCAGATCCAACCCCATCATAAATACTTGGAGGTATTAACACAAACTAGAGGTATCACCTGTGGCCTATTTTCAGAGGTCTGAGTCCCTGATCCGTGAGATCCCTTTCCAAACTCCTGAATACCATCGCTAGTCAGGCAGCATCCTCTCATAGAGGATTGGGTCCCAACTTCTCAAGTCTTTTTCTCCAAGTTTCTAGGTTCTGATAACTCTAATCTCTTTCCTTTGTCTCTCTAGGTCTAGGGGTGGTATCTGTTTCTGCAGTTACTCTCTTATTACCAGTGTTTGCAACAGCCTTTCCAGTCTTCTGACACCTATTTACATAACTCACATTATTAACTTATCTCTGTTAAATGGACCATTTTCTTGAGTTACTGCACTGGCTAAGACCTTTAGAACAATGTGTTTTTGTTTTGTTCCCTATCTCAAATTGAAAGTATTTTTCAACATGTCATCATTAAGTATGATTTTGCAGTAAATTTTTCTGCTTTACATTTATAAAAATCAAGGAGGTTCCTTTTTATTCCTTGTTTTCCAGAAAGCTTTATCATTAACGAAAGTTGATTTTACAAAAAATTTCCATATAATTTAAATAATCCTATGAATTTTCTTCTTTAGTCTGATATTGTGAGTTTCTGAGTATTAAATCACCACAGAATTCCTTGGATAAAACCAACTTGGCCCTGATATATTATTACTTTTACATATTGTGAAAATTATTTTGCAAATATTTTGTTTGGGTTTTTTAAATTTAATTTTTTATTGAGGTAAAATATATATATAAAATGTATTATCTTAAAATTTTAAGCATACAGTTCAGTGGTAATAATTACATTTACATTCTTTTTTTTTTCTTCTTCTTCATCTCTCCTCTCCCTACCCTTACCAGTCTTGGGTAACCACCAACCTACTCTCTGTCTTCATGATATCCATTTTTCGCTCCCACAAATGAGTGAGAACATGTGATATTTAGCTTTGTGTTTGGCCTATTTCATTTAACATAATGACTTCCAGTTTAATTCATGCTGTTGCAAATAAAAGAATTTCATTTTTTAATGGATGAATAATATTACATTGTGTATATATTCCAAATTTTATTTATCCATTCATCCATTGATGGGTACTTAGATTGATTTCGTATTTTGGCTAGGTGAATAGTGCTGCAATAAACATGGAATTGCAGATATCTCTTCATTATATCGATTTCCTTTGGGTATATATCCGGTACCAGAATTGCCAGATCATACAGTAGTACTATTTTTCACTTTTTGAGGAACTTCCATACTGTTCTCCATAGTGGGTGTGCTAAATTACATTTCCACAAACAGTATGTAAGAGTTTCCCTTTCTCCACATCCTCACCAGCATCTGTTATTGCCTGTATTTTTGGTATAAGCCATTTTAACAGAAGTGAGATGATAGCTCATTGTGGTTATGGTTTGCATTCCTCTGGTAATTAGTGATGTTGAACATTTTTTCATATACCTGTTTGTCATTTGTGTGTCTTCTTGTGAGAAATGTCTCTTCAGATCTTTTGCTCATTTTATACTAGATTATTTGATTTTTGCTATTGAGTTACTTGAGCTCCTCATATATTCTGGCTATTAATCCCTTGTCAAATAAATAGTTTGCAAATATTTTCTACCACTCTCTGTGTTGTCTCTTTACTTTGTTGATTGTTTTCTTTGCTGCATGGAAGCCTCTTAGGTCAATGTAATCCTGTTTTTTACTTCAGTTGCCTGTGTTTTTGAGGTCTTAACATACACACACACACAAAATTTTTTTCTCTGACTAATGTCCTATAGCAATTCCCCCAAAGGTTTTGTCTATAGCAATTCCCCAAAGGTTTTTTCTAGTAGTTTCATAGTTTCACAGCTTAGATTTAAATCTGTAATCAATTATTATTTCATTTCTGTGTTTGCTGAGAGACAGGGCCCCATTTTCATTCTTCCATATATAGTTATCCAGCTTTCCCAACATTAGTGACATTGGCCTATTGTTTTTGTTGTTGTTGTGTCTTTGTCTGGTTTCAGTATCAGGGTAATGCTGACCTTATAGAATGAGTCTGTAAGTATTCCCTCTGCTCCAGTTTTTCTTAAAAAAAGAATTTAAGTAGAATTGGCATAAGTTCTTTAAACATTTGGTAGGTTTCAACAGTGAAGACATCAAGGCCTGAGCTTTTCTTTGATAGGAGACTTTTTATTATGGCTTCGATTTCATTACTTGTTATTTGTTTGTCAAGGTTTTCTCTTTCTTCCTGGTTCAGTCTTAATAGGTTTTATGTGTCCAGAACTTTATCCATTTTTTTCCTAGGGTTTCCAATTTGTTGTCATATGGCTGTTCAAAATATTCTGTAATGATTCTTTGTATTTCTAAGATTTCAGTTGTTGTGCCTCCCTTTTTCTTGTTTGTGATTTTATTTATTTGGGTAGTCTCTCTTTTTGCTTGGATAGTCTAGCTAGAGGTTTGTTTATTTTGTTGATCTTTTCAAAAACAAACTTTTCATTTTATTGATCTATATTTTTGTTTTAGTCACCATTTTATTGATTTATTCTCTCGTCTTTATCATGCCTTTCCTTCTTCTAATTATGGGGTCATTTTGTTCTTGCTTTTCTCGTTTTTGAGGTACATCATTAGGTTGTTTATTTGAAGTCTTGCTATTTTCCTTTTTACACAGGTGTTTATTGCTGTAAACTTCCTTCTTAGTACTGCTTTTGTTGTATCCCACAAATTTTGGTATTTCCATTTTCATTTGTTTTGAAAAATGTTAATTTTTTTCTTATTTTCTTCATTGATTCATTCATCATTCAGGAGCATGGTGTATCATTCACATGTGTTTGTGTATTTTCTGAGGTTCCCCTTGTTTCTCTTGGAATTTATTTCTAGTTTTATTTCATTGTGGTCAGAAAAGATACCCTATATGACTTCTATTTTTAAAAAAAATTGTTCAGACTTGTTTTGTGGCCTAAGATATGGTGTGTTCTGGAGAACGTTCATGTACTGATGAAAAGAATGTGTTTTCTGCAGCAGCTGGGTGAAAACTCTGTAAATATCATTGAGTCTTGTTAGATCTAGTGTGTGTAGTTTAAATGTTATGTTTCTTTGTTGAATTTCTATCTGGAGGATCTGTTCATTACTGAGATTGGAGTGTTAAAGTTGCCTACTATTATTGTACTGCAACTTATCTCTTCCTTTAGATATATTGATGTTTGCTTTATATACTTGGGGGGGCTCCAGTATTGGGTTCATAGCTATTTATGCTTGTTATATCCTCTTGCTGAATTGACCCCTTTATTACTACATAGTGAACTTCTTCGTCTTTTTCTACAGTCTTGGATTTGTAGCCTGTTTATCTGATATAAATATAGCCACTTCGGCTCTTTATCAGTTTCCACTTGCATGGAATATATTTTTCTACCCTTTCACTTCCAGTCTGTGTTTGCCTTTGTAGGTGAATTATGTTTCTTTAAGGCAGCATATAGTCAGGTCATTCTTTTTCCAGTCAGCTTTTTAATTGGATAATTGAGACTGTTTACATTCAGCATTATTATTGCTAAGGAAGAACTTACTTCTGTCATTTTGTTGCCTGTTTTCCAGTTATTTGGGATTCCTCTCTTTTCTTCCTTTCTTACTATGTTCTTTTTTAGTTAAGTAATTTTCTCTGGTAATACGTTTTAATTTGTTGCTCTTATTTGTAGTGAATCTATCATGGCTTTTAGTGCTGTGGTCTCTATGAGGTTTACGAATACGGTTTATGGATTTAACAAGTTATTTTTAAAGAGATGAAAGCTTATCTTAGATCACAAGTATAGAAATAGAAATGAAGGCAAAACACACACAACAAATTCTACACTTTATTTCCATATCATCCATATTTTGACTTTTAGGTGTCTCAATTTACATATTATATCTTAACAGGTTTTCATAGCTATGATTTTTTTGGTACATTTCTCTTTTGGACTTCATAATAACGTTACAAGTGGACTGCACAATACTCTACAGTAATAGAGTATACTTGATTTGTCCAAGCACTTAATTTTACTAGTGGGTTTTATGCCTTCAAATGTTTTTTCTGTCTTTCTTTATTTTCACATTAGTAGTTTTATTTTTGTTAGATTGAAGAACTCCCTTTAGCATTTCATGTAAGATGAGTCTGGTGGTGGTGAAATATCTCAGGTACTTAGATATTGTTTTCTGTGAAAGACTTTATCTCTTCTTCATATTTGAAGGGTAATTTTGTTTAGTACATTATTCTTGAATAGTGTTTTTTTTTCTTTGAGCACCTTAAAAATGAAAGATCATACAACTCCCTACTGTCCTGTATTATTTTCCTTGAGAAGGCTGTTGCCAGATGAATTGGAACTCCTTAACATGAGTTCCAATTGCTTGTTTTCTTGTTATTTGCTTGTTTTCTCTTGCTGCTTTTAGGATCCTCTACTTGTTCTTGCCCCTTGAAAGTTTGATTATTATATACCTTGGGGTTGTCTTATTTAGGTTGAATCTATTTGGTGCTCTCAGACTTTCCTATATCTGAATGTTTATATTTTTTCAAGTTTTGAATAGTTTTCTGTTATTATTTCTTTTATTAGGCTTTCTATCCCTTCATCTTGCTCAGCTTCCTCTTTAACACCAATTCTTAGATATGGTCTTTTGAATTATTTTCTATTAATATATCTTGTAGGCATCTTCATATTTTTGGTCCTTTTTTCCCTCTCACAGTGCATTGTCAAATAGATGACCTTTGAGGTCCCTGAATTTTTTACTCTGCTTGATATATTCTCCTGTATGTAGCTTCTAACTTGTTTTTCAGTTTAGCAAATATATTTCTCAGCTCCAAGATTTATACATTTGATTTTTTAAATGATTTCAATCCTTTTTGGTACAGTTATCTAATAAGTTTCTGGATTGGTTTTCTGTGTTGAAGACTACTGAATTTCCTTAAAAATCCTATTTTTTTATTTTTTAATTCATTTTTTATTTAAATAGTTTTTGGGAACAAGCAGTTTTGTTTACATGGATAAGTTCTTTATTGGTGGCTTCTGAGATTTTGGTGCACCTATCACCCAAGCAGTGTACACTGTACTCAGTGTGTAGTTTCTTACCTCTCACCATCTTCAGCCCCTCCCCATGAATCCCCAGGGTCCATTATATTATCCTTCACGAAACAGTAAAGGCATCCAAATTGAGAAAAAGAAAGTTAAACTGTTGCTGTTTGCTGAAACCCCAGAAAACCCTCAGACTGCTACAAATATATGGAAATTAAATAATCTCCTCCTGAATGATCTTTGGGTCAACAATGAAATAAAAATGTAAATTTAAAAAATCATTTGAACTGAATGATAATAGTGACACAACCTGTGAAAACTCCTGGGATACAGCAAAAGCTGTGCTAAGAGGAAAGTTCATAGCATTCAACCCCTACATCCAAAAGTCTGAAAGAGCACAAATAGGCAATCTAAGTTCACACCTCAAGGAAATAGAGAAACAAGAACAAACCAAACCCAGCAGAAGAAAAGAAATAACTAAAATAAGAGCAGAACTAAATGCAATTGAGACAAAAAGTACAAAAGATGAATAAAACAATAACTGGTCCTTTGAAGAGATAAACTATTGATAGACCATTAGTGAAATTAACCAAGAAAAGAAGGAGGAAGATCCAAATAAGCTCAATTAGAAATGAAATGGGAGACATTACAACTGATACCACATAAATGAAAAAGATTATTAGATGTACCATATGACCCAGCCATCCCATTACTGGGTATATACCCAAAGGATTATAAATCATGTTGCTATAAAGACACATGCACACGTATGTTTACTGCGGCACTATTCACAATAGCAAAGACTTGGAATCAACCCAAATGTCCATCAGTGACAGACTGGATTAAGAAAATGTGGCACATATACACCATGGAATACTATGCAGCCATAAAACAGGATGAGTTTGTGTCCTTTGTAGGGACATGGATGCAGCTGGAAACCATCATTCTCCGCAAACTATCACAAGAACAGAAAACCAAACACTGCATGTTCTCACTCATAGGTGGGAACTGAACAATGAGATCACTTGGACTCGGGAAGAGGAACATCACACACCGGGGCCTATCATGGGGAGGGGGGAGGGGGGAGGGACTGCATTGGGAGTTATACCTGATGTAAATGACGAGTTGATGGGTGCTGACGAGTTGATGGGTGCAGCACAGCAACATGGCACAAGTATACATATGTAACAAACCTGCACATTATACACATGTACCCTAGAACTTAAAGTATAATAATAATAATAAACAAATTAATTAATTTAAAAAAGACTACTATGAACACCTTTACATACACAAACTAGGAGATAGATAAATTCCTTGAAATACACCTCTCCAGATTAAACCAGGAAAAAATAGAAACTCTGAACAGAACAATAACAAAAAGCGAGATTGAAATGCTATTTTAAAAATTGCCCCAAAAATCCAGGACCAGACGGATTCACAGCTGAATTGTGCCAAACATTCAAAGGAGAATTGGTATCAATCCTGCTTAAACTATTCCAAAAGATAGAGAAAGAAGGAATCCTCCTTAAATCATTCTATGAAGCCAGTATCACCCTAATACCAAAACCAGGAAAGGACATAACAAAAAAAAAGAAAACTACAGACCAATATCTCTGAAGAACATAGATGCAAAAATCCTCAACAAAACATTAATTAACCGAATCCAAAAGCATATCAAAAATATTTATCCACCATGATGAAGTGAGTTTCATACCAGGGATGCAGGGATTGTTTAACACACACAAGTCAATAAATGTGATACACCACATAGACAGAATTAAAAACAAAATCATATGATCATGTTAGTAGACACAGAAAAAACATTTGACAAGTTCCAACATCCCTTTATGATTAAACCTCGCAGCAAAATTGGCATCGAAGGAACATACCTCGAGATAATAAAAGCCATCTACGACAAATCCACAGCCAACATTATACTGAATCAGGGAAAAGTTGTAAGCATTTTCCCTGAGCACTGGAAAAAGACAAGGATGCCAATTTTCAACACTTCTGTCAAAATCCTAGCCAGAGGAATCAGACAAGAGAAAGATGTAACGGACATCCAAATCGGTAAAAAAAAGAAGTCAAACTGTCACTGTTCCCAATGATATTATTGTATACCTAGAAAACCCTAAAGACTTGTCTAAAAAACTCCTCAATCTGATAAATGAATTCAGTAAGGTTTCAGGATACAATATCAATGTACACAAATCAATAGTACTGCTATACATCAACAACGACCAAACTGAGAATCAAGTCAATAACTCAACCCCTTTTACAACAGCTGCAAACAAACAAACAAAAAAACTATTTTGAATTATTGGTCAGAGTGCTCATAAATTGCTGTTTAGTTAGGGTAAGTAACTGGATTTTTGCTTTGTCGCTTTGTGGCAGTCAGGTTTTCTGTTCATGCTTGTTTCTTGTAGGTATATGTCTATATCTTGTCATTAAATGATTAATTGATTATTTATGTCAGTTTTCTCTGTACAGATTTTACCAAAAAAATGGCAATATTTGCTTAGTAAGTATTTACTCTCAGTTGCTTTGTCCTTTTCACCTCTAGGTCACACCTTAAGCCCAGTTTCACTTTGGCTCTAGTAAATGATATAAGTGCTGCCTGTCCAGAATAGGAAAGATCTAATGGGATTATACAAGCAGTGTGGGAAGGCAGGCTAAAGAAGGGTTTGTGCCCAAGAGACTAGTGAAATGCACCTTATACAGCTTGGTGCTGTTGAACAGTCACTCTAATTTGATGTATCCTTTGGCTGAGTTACACAGATGTGTTTCCAGGACTGGGGATGGTAGTCCCACTCCCCATTTTGTTTCTGCCTGTCCTCAGGGATATTTCTTCCTTCAGGCAGTTACAATGCTTCCTGTAGGTTAAGGCAAGAACAGATCTCCTGCCAGGGAACCCAGAATGGTGGCAGAGATTGTTTACCACCTCAATCTCATTTTCTCCAATGTAGAAATTGCGAATTGGGGAAATATTTTTCATACACTTTTTGCCAAACAGAATACAAGAGTAAGAGCATTGCAGATGTGGAAGTCTAATTCTCCTAATGTGGAAGTCTAATTCTCAGGATTTTTCCACTTCTCTGCAGCCCTGGGATCTGTCTCATCCCTATATTTGAGTTCTGGGTTGTTTCTGTTGAAAAACTTGGTGCTGTATTGTTTTTTGTCTTCTGTTGGTGGTGAAGAGTGAAGCCAGCTTGCTTATAAGCTGACATTTTAAAACCGTTTAAGTTCTTGTTTAGGATATTTTCATATACTTTTATATGTGAGATTGGCTGGTGTTTTTTCTTTCTTCCTTGTTTTTGTGGTAAAAAGCATATAACATGATATCTATACTGTTAATACCTTTTTAATATACAGCACAATATTGTTAACTGTAAGGACAATGTTGTACAGATGATCTCCAGCACTTTTACGTGTTGCATGTCTAAAACTCTATATTCTTTAAACGGCCACTCCTCATTTCTTTTTTTCTACAGTCCCTAACAAACAATATATTATTTTTTTTTTACATTGCATGGTTCAACAGGGATAAATTCAAATTCTTGATGGTGAATGATTATTTTGATGTGCTGTTAGATTTAGTTCGCTAGTATTTTATTGATGATTTTTGCATGTATATACATCAGGGATATTGACCTGTTGTGTTCTTCCTTTGTAGTGTCTTCTTCTGACTAACCTCATGTAATGAGCTTGAAAATATTCCTGCTCTTCAATCTTTTGAAAGAGTTTGAGAATAATTGGCATTAATTATTCTTCAAATGGTAAAATTCATGAGTGAAACCACCTGGACTTGGGCTTTTCTTCATTGTGAGATTTTCATTACTGATTCAAGTTCATTATTTATAGGTCTGTTTATGTTTTCTACTCATAGTGCAGTCTACTTTTACAAATAGAGAAATAGAAAATTACTTGCTCATAATAGAGGTCACATATTAAATGCCCACTGATGTGGTTTGGCTGTGTTCCCACCCAAATCTCATCTTGAATTGTAGCTCCCATAATTCCCACGTGTTATGAGAGGGACTCAGTGAGAGATAATTGAATCATGGGGGTGATTTCCCCCATACTGTTCTCTTGGTAGTGAATAAGTCTTGTGATATCTGATGGTTTTATAAGGGGAAACCCTTTTTTGCTTGGTTCTCGTTCTCTCTTGCCTGCTGCCATGTAAGATACGCCTTTCACTTTCTGTCATGATTGTGAGGCCTCCCTAACTCCGTGGAACTGTGAATCCCTTAAACCTCTTTTTCTTTATAAATTACTCAGTTTGGGGCATGTCTTTATCAGCAGCATGAAAACTGACTAATACACCCACAGATAACATCATATTTAATGACAAAAAGCTGAAATATTTTCCTCTAAGGTCAGAAAAAAAAAAAAGTAAAGCAAGTATGTTTATAGGAGTTGATCCATTTTTTTTCTAGCTTATTCATTTTGTTGGTGTGTACTTTGTTTATAGTGGTCTTTGTAATCCTGTTTATTTTTTTGGCATCAGTTGCAATGTATCTTTAATTTCTAATTTTATTTAATTTCACTTTCTCCCCTTTTTCTCTGTTAATCTAACTACATGTTTTTCAACCTTGTTGGTCTTATAAAAAAATCAATCCCTAGTTTCATTGGTTATTTTCTCTTCTCTGTTTCATTTATTTCTGCTGTAATTTCATTTTCTTTCTTTTGCTAACTCTGAGCAGAGTTTGGTTTTCATTTTCTAGTTCCTATAGACGTAAAGTTAGATTGTTAACTGGAGATGTTTCTTCTTTCTAATATAGGCACTTATCAAAATAAACTTTTATGTTATTACTGCTATAGTAATATCATATAAGTTTTGGCAAACATCCCATAAGTTTTGGCAAATGACAGTGTTTTGTTTTCAAGTTGTCTCAATATATTTTCTATTTGTTTATTTTACTTTTTGTTTTTGGTTCTTTGGCTATTCATAAATACATTGTGTAATTTCCACATATTTGTAAATTTTGCTGTTTTTCTTCAGTCACTTTTATTCCAACATGGTTAAAAAATATACTTGGTACGATGTCAATCTTCTTAAATTTGCTTTGTGGCATAAAATGTGTCTTATCTTGGAGAATGTTTCTTACGTACTTGACAAGAATGTTGAGGATGTTGCTTTTGGGTGGAATGTTCTCTATATGTCTTTTTTTATCTATTTGATCCATACTGTTGTTTACATCCCCTTTTTTGTTTGTTTGCTTGTTTGTTTTTGAGACAGGGTGTCCTTCTGTTGCCCAAGCTGGAATGCAGTGGCGTGTTCTCAGCCCTTTCCAACCTCTACCTCCTGAGCTCAAGTGATCCTTCCACCTCAGCCTCCCAAGTGACTGGGAATACAGGCACAAGCCACCACAACTAGATAATTTTTGTATTTTTTGTAGAGACAAGGTTTGCCATGTTGCCCAGGTTGGTCTCAAACTCCTAACCTTAAGCAATCTGCCCACCTCAGCCTCCCAAAGTGCTGGGATTACAGAAGTGAGCCCCTGCACCCGGCCCCATACTCTGTTTTTGTATTCATCTTCTGTCTAGATGTTCAACCTAGGATCGAAAATGTAATATTGAAATCCCCTACTATTATTCCTACTGTTATTCTGTTGTCTATTTCTCCCATCAGTTCTTTCAATATTTGCTTTATATTTTGGGGTCTCCTGACATCTGGGGTGTGTGTGTGTGTGTGTGTGTGTGTGTGTGTTTATTTTAGGTTCAAGGGTACATGTGTAGTTTTATTATATAGGTAGATTACGTATCACAGGGGTTGGGAATATAGATTATTTCATCATTCAGGTAATAAGCATAGGTTATGATAACATGATAGGTAGTTTTTCAGTCCTCATCCTCCTCCCATCGTCCACCCTCAAATAGACTCCAGTGTCTGTTGTTGACTTCTTTGTGTTCATGTATACTCAGTGTTTAGTGCCCACTTGTAAGTGAGAACATGTGGTATTTGGTTTTCTGTTCCTGTGCTAGTTTGCTAAGCATAGTTGTCACCAGCTCCATCCATGTTGCTAAAAAGGGCATTATCTCATCCTTCTTTATGGCTGAAGAGTATTCCATGGTATATGTGTACCACGTTTTCTTTTTTTTTTTTTTCACTGTATTGTGTTTTTATTTGTTTTTTTTTTAATTTTTAATTTTTATTTATTTATTTTTTTAATTTATTTATTATTATTATACTTTAAGTTGTAGGGTACATGTGCATAACGTGCAGGTTTGTTACATATGTATACTTGTGCCATGTTGGTCTGCTGCACCCATCAGCTTCGTCATTTTACATCAAGGTAACGCTCCCAAGGCAATCCCTCCCCTCCCTCCCATGATAGGCCCGATTGTGTGATGTTCCCTTCCCACCGAGTCCAAGTGATCTCATTGTTCCAGTTCCCACCTATGGTGAGAACATGCGGTGTTTGGTTTTCAGTTCTTGTGATAGTTCTTGAGGAGAATGATGGTTTCCAGCTGCATCCGTATTACAAAGGACACAAACTCATCATACTTATGGCTGCATAGTATTCCATGGTGTATATGTGCCACATTTCTTAATCAGTCTGTCACTGATGGACATTTGAGTGGATTCCAAGTCTTTGCTTTATTGTGAATAGTGCTGCAATAAACCTTCTGTGCATGTGTCTTTATAGCAGCATGATTTTTTTTTTTTAATTTATTTATTATTATTATACTTTTGAGTTGTAGAACATGTGCATAGCGTGCGGGTTTGTTACATATGTATGCTTGTGCCATGTTGGTCTGCTGCACCCATCAACTCGTCATTTTACATCAGGTATAACTCCCAATGCAATCCCTCCCCTCACCTCCCGTAGTAAGGCCCGGTGTGTGATGTTCCCTTCCCTAAGTCCAAGTGATCTCATTGTTCAGTTCCCACCTATGAGTGAGACATGCGGTGTTTACTTTTCTGTTCTTGTGATAGTTTGCTAAGAATGATGGTTTCCAGCTGCATCCATGTCCCTACAAAGGGCGCCAAACTCATCCTTTTATGGCTGCATAGTATTCCATGGTGTATGTGCCGCATTTTCTTAATCAATCTGTCACTGATGGACATTTGGGTTGATTCCAAGTCTTTGCTATTGTGAATAGTGCTGCAATAAACATGCGTGTGCATGTGTCTTTATAGCAGCATAATTTATAATCCTTTGGGTATATCCCCAGTAATGGGATGGCTGGGCATATAGGTACGTAGTTCTAGATCCTTGAAATTCATGTACTGTTTTTCCATAATGGTTGAACTAGTTTACAATCCAGCAACAGTGTAAAAGTGTTCCTATTTCTCCACATCCTCTCCAGCACCTGTTTGTTTCCTGACTTTTTAATGATGGCCATTCTAACTGGTGTGAGATGGTATCTCATTGTGGTTTTTCATTTGCATTTCTCTGATGGCCAGTGATGATGAGCATTTTTTCATATGTCTGTTGGCTGTATGAATGTCTTCTTTTGAGAAATGTCTGTTCATATCCTTTGCCCACTTTTTTTGATGGGGTTGTTTGTTTTCTTGACAAATTTGTTTGAGTTCTTTGTAGGTTCTGGATATTAGCCCTTTGTCAGATGGAGTAAGGTGCAAAATTTTCTCCCATTCTGTAGGTTGCCTGTTCCTCTGATGGTAGTTTATTTTGCTTTTATTGCAGAAGCTCTTTAGTTTAATGAGATCCCATTTTATTTGTCAATTTTAGCTTTTGCTGCCATTTGCTTTTGGTGGTGTTTTAGACATGAAGTCTTTGCCCATGCCTATGTCCTGAATGGTACTACCCTAGGTTTTCCTCCTAGGATTTTATGGTATTGGAGTCTAACATTTAGGAAGTCTCTAATCCATCTTGGATTAATTTTCATTATAAGGAGTAAGGAAAGGATCCAGTTCAGCTTTCTACTTATGGCTAGCCCATTTCCCAGCACCATTTATTAAATAGGAATCCTTTCCCCATTTCTTGTTTTCTCAGGTTTGTAAAAGATCAGATGGCTGTAGATGTGTGAGTATTATTTCTGAGGACTCTGTTCTGTTCCATTGGTCTATATCTCTGTTTTGGTACCAGTACCATGCTGTTTTGGTTACTGTAGCCTTGTAGTATCGTTTGAAGTCAGGTAGCGTGATGCTTGCTCCAGCTTTGTTCTTTTGACTTAGGATTGTCTTGGAATCACGGGCTCTTTTTGGTTCCATATGAACTTTAAGTAGTTTCCAATTCTGTGAAGAAACTCATTGAGTAGCGCTTGATGGGATGGCACATTGAATCTATAAATTACCTTGGGCGAATATGGCCATTTCCGATATTGATTCTTCCTATCCATGAGCATGGTATGTTCTTCCATTTGTTTGTGTCCTCTTTTTATTTCACTGAGCAGTGGTTTGTAGTTCTCCTTGAAGGTCCTTTACATCCCTTGTAAGTTGGATTCCTAGGTATTTTATACTCTTTGAAGCAATTGTGAATGGAGTTCATTCATGATTTGGCTCTCATTTTTCTGTTACTGTGGTGTATAAGAATGCTTGTGATTTTGCACATTAATTTTGTATCCTGAGACTTTGCTGATTTGCTTATCAGCTTAAGGAGATTTTAGGCTGAGACAATGGGGTTTTCCTAAATACAATCATGTCATCTGCAAGCAGGGACAATTTGACTTCTTCTTTTCTAACTGAATGCCGATTTTCTTTCTCTTGCCTAATTGCCCTAGCCAGAACTTCCAACACTATGTTGAATAGGAGTGGTGAGAGAGGGGCATCCCTGTCTTGTGCCAGTTTTCAAAGGGAATTTTTCCAGTTTTTCCCATTCAGTATGATGGCCAACATGGGTTTGTCATAAATAGCTCTTATTATTTTTGATGCGTTCCATCAATACCAAATGTATTAGGCGTTTTTAACATGAAGGGCTGTTGAATTTTGTCAAAGCCTTTTCTGCATCTATTGAAATAATCATGTGGTTGTCTTTGGTTCTGTTTATATGCTGGATTATGTTTATTGATTTGCGAATGTTGAACCAGCATCCCAGAGTGAAGCCCGCCTTGATCATGGTGGATAAGCTTTTGATGTGTTGTTGAATCCGGTTTGCCAGTATTTTATTGAGGATTTTTGCATCGATGTTCATCAGGGATATTGGTCTAAAATTCTCTCTTTTTTTGTTGTGTCTCTGCAGGCTTTGGTATCAGGATGATGTTGGCCTCATAAAATGAGTTGGGGAGGATTCCCTCTTTTTTCTATTGATTGGAATAGTTTCAGAAGGAATGGTACCAACTCCTCCTTGTACCTCTGGTAGAATTCAGCTGTGAATCCATCTGGTCCTGGAATTTTTTTTTTTTGAAGTTTGGTAGGCTATTAATTATTGCCTCAATTTCAGAGCCTACTATTGGTCTATTCAGGGATTCAACTTCTTCCTGGTTTAGTCTTGCTTGGAAGAGTGTAAGTGTCAGAAAATTATCCATTTCTTCTAGGTTTTCAGTTTATTTAGTAGAGGTGTTTATAGGTATTCTCTGATGGAAGTTTTGTATTTCTGTGGGAGATTAGGTGGTGATATCCCTTTATCATTTTTTTAATTAGGCGATTTGATTCTTCTCTCTTTTCTTCTTTATTAGTCTTATTGGTCTGTCGAATTTTGTTGATCTTTGCAAAACCAACTCCTGGATTCATTTGAAGTTTTTGGAGGGTTTTTAATCTCTATCTCCTTCAGTTCTGCTCTGATCTTAGTTATTTCTTGCCTTCTGCTAGCTTTGGAATGTGTTTTGCTCTTGCTTCTCTCGTTCTTTATTCGTGTTAGAGTGTCAATTTTGATCTTTCCTGCTTTCTCTTGTGGGCATTTAGTGCTATAAATTTCCCTCTACACTGCTTTAAATGTGTCCCAGAGATTCTGGTATGTTGTATCTTTGTTCTCATTGGTTTCAAGAACATCTTTATTTCTGCCTTCATTTTAGATTTATGTACCCAGTAGTCATTCAGAAGACAGGTTGTTCAGTTTCCATGTAGTTGGCCGGTTTTGATTGAGTTTTAGCAATCCTGAGTTCTAGTTTGATTGCTGTGGTCTGAGGAGACAGTTTGTTATAATTTCTGTTCTTGTACATTTTGCTGAAGTGCTTACTTTGGTATATGGTCAATTTTGGAGTAAGTGCAGTGTGAGGTGCTTTTAAAGGAAAGAATGTATATTCTGTTGATTTGGGGAGTGGGAAGTTCTATAGATGTCTATGGAGTCGCCTTGATGCAGGGTAGGTTTAATTCCTGGATATCCTTGTTCACTTTCTGTCTCGTTGATCTGTCTAATGTTGACAGTGGAGTGTTGAAGTCCTCCCATTATTATTGTATGGGAGTCTAAGTCTCTGTAAGTCTCTAGGACTTGCTTTATGAATCTATAGGTGCTCCTGTATTGGGTGCATATATATTTAGGAGAGTTAGCTCTTCCTGTTGAATTAGTCCCTTGACCATTTATGTAATGGCCTTCTTTGTCTCTTTTGATCTTTGTTGGTTTTAAAGTCTGTTTTATCCAGAGCTAGGATTGCAACCCCTGCTTTTTGTTCTCCATTTTGGCGGTAAATCTTTCCTCCATCCTTTATTTTGAGCCTATGTATGTCTTATTAATTATTGAGATGGGTCTCTGAATACAGCAGACTGATGGGTCTTGACTCTTTATCAGTTTGCCAGTCTGTGTCTTTTCATTAGACATTTAGTCCATTTATTTTAAAGAGTTAAGATTGTTATGTGTAGACTTGATCTGCCATTATGATATTAACTGGTTATTTTGCATCGTTAGTTTGATGCAGTTTCTTCTAGCCTCGATGGTCTTTACATTTTGGCATGTTTTGCAATGGTTGGTGCAGTTTATTTCCTTTCCATGTTGAATTGATTCCTTCAGGGTCTCTTGTAAGGCAGGCCTAGTGGTGACAAATCTCTAAGCATTTGCTATCTGTAAAGTTTTATTTCTCCTTCACTTATGAAACTTAGTTTGGCTTGGATATGAAATTCTGGGTTCACAAAATTCTTTCTTTAAGAATGTTGAATGTGGCCCACACTCTCTTCTGGCTTGTAAGAGTTTCTGCCGAGAGATCTGCTGTGAGTCTGATGGGCTTCCCTTTGTGGAGTAGCCCTACCTTTCTCTCTGGCTGCCCACATAGATTTTCCTTCATTTCGACTTTCTGAATCCTGGCAATTATGTGTCTTGGAGTTGCTCTTCTCTCGAGGAGTATCTTTGTGGGCGTTCTCTGTATTTCCTGGATTTGAATGTTGGCCTGCCCTACTAGGTTGGGAAGTTCTCCTGGATGATATCCTGAAGAGTGTTTTCCAACTTGGTTCCATTTTCTCCCTCACTTTCAGGCACCCCAATCAGGCGTAGATTTGGTACTACGTAATCCTACTTGCAGGCTTTGTTCATTTCTTTTCTTCTTTTCTTTTGGTTTCTCTTCAGCTTCATTTCATTCATTTGATCCTCAATGGCTGATACTCTTTCTTCCAGTTGATAATTCGGTTGCTGAAGCTTGTGCATTTGTCATGTATTTCTCGTGTCATGGTTTTCATCTCTTTTCCATTTCGTTTATGACCTTCTCTGCGTGTTATAGCCCGTCAGATTCTTCCCACTTTTTTCAAGATTTTTAGTGTCTTTGCCCTGGTGCGTAATTCACTCCTTTAGCTCTGAAATTTGATGGACAAGAAGCCTTCTTCTCATCTCGTCAAAGTCATTCTCCGTCCAACTTTGATCCGTTGCTGGCGATGAGCTGCGCTCCTTTGCGGAGATGTATACTATTTTTGAATTTCCAAGCTTTTTCCCCATCTTTGTGGTTTTATCTGCCTCTGGTCTTTGATGATGGTGATGTACTGATAGGGTTTTGGTTTAGAGTGTCCTTCCTGTTTGATAGTTTTCCTTCACAACAGTCAGGACCCTCAGCTGTAAGGTCTGTTGGAGGTGCTTGAGGTCCCTCCAGACCCTGTTTGCCTGGGTATCATCAGCAGCAGAGGCTGCAGAAGATAGAATATTTCTGAACGAGGTGTACCTGTCTGATTCTTGCTTTGGAAGCTTCCTCTCAGGCGTGTACTCCACCCTGCTTGAGGTGTGGGGTGTCAGACTGCCCTAGTGGGGGATGTCTCCCAGTTGAGCTACTCAGGGGTCGAATTGCCCGCCCGGAGCAGGCAGTCTGTCCCCTTCTCAGATCTGCTTCGTGTTCAGGAGATCCACTGCTCTCTTCAAGCTGTGTCAGACAGAGTCGTTTGTGTCTGCAGAGTTTCTGCATTTTTGTTATTTTGTTGTTGTGGCTGTGTGAAATGCCCCAGAGGTGGAGTCTACAGAGACCGGCCAGGTTTTCAGCGAGCTGCTGTGAAGCTCCACCCAGTTCGGGCTTTGCTTAGCTTGTTTACCTACTTAGCCTCAGCGATGGCGCCCCTCCCCAAGCCTGCAGCTGCTGCCCTTGCCGGTAGATCACAGACTGCTGTGTGCTAGCAATGAGGAAGCAAGTGGGCGTGGGACCCTCCCGGCCAGGTGTGGGTATGATCTCTATGGTGTGCTTTCTTTTGCTTAAAAGCGCCATGTTGGGGTGGGAGTTACCCGATTTCCAGGTGTTGTGTGTCTCAGTTTCCCTGGCTAGCAAAGGGATTCCCTTCCCCTTGCATACCCGTTGGCGGTACTTTCGCCCTGCTTCAACTCGCTGGTCGGGCCTGCAGCAACTGACCAACACCGATCGTCCGGCACTCCCCGGTGAGATGAACCCAGTACCTCAGTTGAAAATGCAGAAATCGCAGGTCGCTGCCCGGCTGTAGGAGGTTGGGGAGCTGGAGCTGTTCCTGTCGCTCCGCTCGTGACATGATTTGCAAAATCCTTTGGGTATATCCCCAGTAATGGGATGGCTGGGTCATATGGTACATCTAGTTCTAGATCCTTGAGGAATCTCCAGTCTACCATTGATGGACGTTTTGGTTGATTTCATGTCTTTACTGTTGTGAATAGTGCTGTGATGAACATGTGTGTGCATGTGTATTTATGATAGAATGATTTATATTCCTTTGTGTATATACCCAATAATTAGATTGCTGGGTCAAATGGTAGTTCTGTTTTAAGCTTTGAGAAATCACCAGACTGTGTTCCACAGTGGCTGAAATAATTTATATTCCCACTAACAATCTATAATCATTCCACTTTCTCTGCAACCTTGTCAGCATCTGTTATCTTTTAACATTTAGTAATAGCCATTCTGACTGGTATAGAATGGTATCTCATTGTGGTTTTGGTTTGCATTTCTCTAATGATTAGTGATTTTGAACATTTTTGTTCACATGCTTATTGATTACTGTATGTCTTCTTTTGAAGATTATCTGTTCATGTCCATTGCCCACTGTTCAGTGGCATTGTTTATTATTTTGTCCGCTAATTTAAATTTCTTGTGGATTCTGGATATTAGACCTTTGTCAGATGCATGGTTTCCAAACATTTTCTCACATTCTCTAATTTTTCTGTTTACTCTGTTGATAGTTTCTTTGGCTGTACCGAATCTCTTTAGTTTAAACAGGTCCCATTTGCCAATTTTTGTTTTCACTGTAATTGTTTTTGGCTTTTTCTCCATGAAATCTTTTCCAGAGTTTATGTCCAGAATTGTATTTCATAGGTTTTCTTCAAGGATTTTTATAGTTGTAGGTTTTACATTTAAGTCTTTAATCCATCTGGAGTTGGTTTTTTAATGTGATGTAAGTAAGTGGTCTGCTCCCTTCAATCTTCTGCAAATGGCTAGCCAGTTATTCCAGCACCATTTATGGAACAGGAAGTTCTTTCCTCATTGCTTATTTTATTGACTTTGTCAAAGGTCATATGGTTGTAGGTGTCTAGCTTTATTTCCGGACTCTTTTCCGTTCCATTGGCCTATGTGTCTGTTTTTGTACTAGTACCAGGCAGTTTTGATTACTATACCCTTGTAATATAGTTTGAAGTTAGGTAATGTAATATAGTTTGAAGTTAGGTAATGTGATGTTTGCAGCTTTGCTCTTTTTGCTTAGGACTGATTTGGCTACTCAGGCTCTTTTTTGGTTCCCTGTGTATATAAAAACAGTTTTTTTTTTTTTTCTTTTTAAAAAGTACCATTGATAGTTTGATAGATATAGCTTTGAATTTGTAAATTGCTTTTGGCAGTATATCCATTTTAACAATATTGATACTTTATATTCATAAGCATGGAATGTTTTTCCATTTGTTCGTGAATTCTTTGATTTCTTTCAGCAATGTTTTGTAATTCTCATTGTAGATATCTTTTCCCTCCCTGGTTGGCTATATACATAGGTATTTTAAGCTTTTTGTGTGTATTGTGAATAGGATTGTTTTCTTGATTTGGCTCTCAGTTTTGATGTGGTGTATTTATAGAAATATTACTTTTGTGCATTGGTTTTGTGTACTGAAACTTTGCTGAAGTGGTTTATCAGATCTAGGAGCTTTTGGCAGAGACTATGGGATTTTCTAGGTGAAGAGTCATGTTGTCTGCAAACAAATAGTTTGACATCTTATTTAGATAGGTTTTATTTCTTTCTCTTGTCTGATTGCTCTATTTTGGTCTTCCAATACTACCTTGAAGAGGAGTGGTGAGAGTGGAAATTCTTGTCTTGTTCTGGTTCTCAACAGGAATGCATCAGCTTCTGCTTATTCAGTATAATGTTGGCTGTGGGTTTGTCAGAGATGGCTTTTATTATTTTGAGGAACGTTCCTTCAATGCCTAGATTGTTGCAAGTTTTTAATATGAAGGAATGTTGAATATTACAGAAAGTTGTTTCTGCTTCTATCGAGGTGATCTTTTTTTGTTGTTTTTAGTTCTGCTTATGTGATGAATCTCATTTACTGATTTGTGTATATTGAACCAACCTTATGTCACAGAGATAAAGCCTACTTGATCATGGTGGATTAGCTTTTTGGTCGGCTGTTGGATTCAGTTTGCTTGTATTTTTCTGATGTTTTAAATCTATATTAATCAAGGATTTTGGCCTAAAGTTTTCTTTTGGTTGTTGTTGTGTTTCTGCCAGGTTTATCAGAATGATGCTGCCCTCATATAATAAATTAGGGAGTCCCTCTTTCTCATTTTTTGGGGGAATATTTTCAGTAAAAACGGTACCAACTCTTCCTTATACACTTAGTAGAATTCATCTATGAACCTGTCTGGTGCTTTGGTTGGTAGGCATTTTCTTACTAATTCAACTTTGGAATTCATTATTGGTCTTTTCAAGGATTCGGTTTCTTTCTGATTCAATCTTGGAAAGTTATAGATTTCCAGGCATTTGTCCATTTTTCTAGGTTTTCCAGGTTGTGTTCATAGAGGTGTTTGTAGTAATCTTTGAGGGTTTTTGGTATTTCTGTGGCGTCAGTAGTAAAGTCCCCTTTGCCATTTCTGATTGTGTTAATTTGGATCAGCCCGTGATCCATCAATCTTATTTATTCTTTCTAAGAATCAGCTCCTGGATTCATTTTTTTAATATAGTTTAGTTCTGATTTTGGTTGTTTGTTGTCTTCTGCTAGCTTCAGGGTTGGTTTACTCTTGTTTTTCTATTTCCTCTAAGTGTAATGTTACGTTGTTAACTTGAAATCTTTCTAAATGTGGGTATTTAGTACTATAAACTTTTCTCCTAAAACTGCTTTAACCATGTTCTAGAGATTCTTGTATGATGTATCTTCATTCAAATTTTTTTTTTAATTTTGTTGTTCACCCCAAAGTCATTCTGGAACAGGTTGTTTAATTTCCATGTAGTCGTATGGTTTTCTGTTCTATAGATGTCTGTCAGGCCCATTTGGTCAAGCATAAAGTTCGGTTCCCAAATATTTTTGTTAGTTTTCTGCCTCAATGATCTGTCTTATACTGTCAATGATGTTTATGTTTCCCACTATTTTTGTGTAGTTATCTAAGTCTCTTCATAGGTCTCTAAGGCTTGCTTTATGAATCTGGATGTTCCTGGGTTGAGTGTACACATATTTAAGATACTTAGATTTTTCTGTTGAATTGAACCCTTTACAATTATGAAAAATCCTTATTTGTCTTTTTGATATGTGTTTGTTTAAACTCTATTTTGTCTGAAATTAACACCACAACCCTGTTTTCTTTTTCCGTTTTCTCTTTGCTTGGTTCATTTCTCTCCATCTCTATATTTTGAGACTTTGAATGCAATTGCATGTGAGATGGGTCTCTTGAAAATCACGTACAGTTCAGTCTTGCATCTTTAGCCAGCTTGCTACTCTGTGCCTTTTAATTTGGGCATTTGTCCTGTTTACGTTCAAAGTCATTATCAATATTTGCAGATTTCATCCTGTCAGTGTGTTTTTAGCTGGTTATTATGCAGACTTCATTGTGAAGTTGCTTTATATTATCAACTGTGTATGTAGTTAAGGTCTTAAGTGTAGTTTTGCGGCATCCAGTAATGATCTTTTCTGTTCATATTTAGCATTCACTTAAAGAGAGGGCTAGTGATAATAAATTTCCATAGGATTTGCTTGTCTGGAAAGGATCTTAGTTCTCCTTTGCTTATGAAAACTTGGTTTGGCTGGATATGAAATTCTTGGTTGGAATTTCTTTAAGAATGCTGAACCTAGGCCTCCAATCTATTCTGGCTTGTAGGGCTTGTGCTGAAAGGTGCACTCTTAGTCTGCTGGGGTTACCAGTGTAGGCATCTGAACCCTTCTCTCCAGCGGCCTTTACTTTTTTTTTTCTTTTATTTCAACCTTGGAGAATTTGATTATTATGTGTCTTGGGGATGGTCATCTCTCCCTGGGGTTTTCTGTATTTCCTGAATTTGCATGTTGGTCTTTCTAGTGAGGTTGGGGAAATCTTTATGGGTAATATCTTCATATACGTTTTCCGAGTTGCTTGCTTTCTCTCCTTCTCTTTCAAGGATGTCAACTAGTCATAGATTTGTCATCTTTACATAAATTCATATTGCTCAAAAGTTGTGTTAATTTTTCTTTATTGCTTTTTCTTTATTTTTGTCTGAATGACTTATTTCAGAAAGCCAGTCTTTGAGCTCTGGGATTCTTTCCTCAGCTTGGTTGATTCTGCTGTTAATAATGGCAATTATATTATGAAATTCTTAAAATTAGTTTTTCAGCTCTATCAGATCAGTTGGATTTTATCTTAAAATGGCTATTTCCTCTTTTAGCTCCTCTAAAATTTTATTGTATTCCTTAGATTCCTTGAATTAGGTTTTCATTTTCTCCTGAATCTCAGTGATCTTCATTTCTAACCATATTCTAAATTCTATTTCTGTCATTTCAGCCATTTCAGTCTGATTAAGATCCATTGATGGGAAAGTATTATGGTTGTTCTGAGGTAAGAAGGGAATCTGGCTTTCTGAGTTGCTGGAGTTCTTGTGAAGATTCTTTATCATTTGTATAGGCTAATGTGCCTTCAATATTTGAAATTATTCTCCTTTGGATGGAACTTTTTGCTTTTATCTTCTTTGATGCCTTTTGGGGTTTAATTGTGGTTTTTAATAAGTTTTTTTAATAAGTTGAGTTCAGTAAAATGGTTCAGTAAAATCTGGGAGATTTTAAGGAACCAAGGCTCAATTCTGCACTCCTGAGCTGTGTTCCCTAACTTTGGGGGACTTAAAGGAGGCCCTTGAATTTTTCCTCTGGCCCCTCAAGGTTAGGAACCTGTTGTGCTGGAGCAGCTGAGGTGTTTCTCATCTGCTGACAACACTTTAATAGGTGGTGACAGCCAAAGCACTGTGTCATGGCAGTAGCAGTGGGAACCATGCTCACCTGCACATGCCAGCAGATATGATAGTGTCGTGGGGTGCTAGAACATCTGCTGGGGCAGGACATCTGATACCTATGATTTTAAAATTGTTGTATATTCCTGGTTAACTGACACTTTCATCAATGTATAATGGCATCTTTATCTCTTTTGACAATTTTTGACTTAAAATCTATTTTTTTCTGATATAATTATGCCCAACCTGTTCTCTTTTGTTAGTACTTGCATGGAATATATTTTCTCATCTTTTCACTTTCAGCCTATGTGTGTTATTAAATCTAACACAAATCTCTTATAAACAGAATGTAGAGGTCGTGTATCTTTTATTAAAAATGTTTGGGACAGGAAGTGTTTTTAGATTTTGGATGTTTTGGGATATTGAAATATTTGCATTGCTGCTACTGGTTAGACATCCAAAATTCAAAAATTCAGAATCCAGAATGACGCAAGGAGCATTTTCTTTGAGCATCATATTGGCATTCAAAAAGTGTTGGTATCTGTAGCACTTAAAATATTGAGTTTTTGCATTAGAGATGCTTGGTTTATAGTTATAACTTTGGAAAAAAATCCATTCAGCGACTTTATTATTTAATTGGGGATTTTAATCCATTTTGTTACAGTAATTCTTGATAATGAGGCACTTGCTATTAACATTTTTATTAATTTTTCCTTGTCTCTGTTGTAACTGTTTTTCGCTCTTTTCCTCTCCTGTTGTATTCTTTTGTACAATGTTGTTTTTTTGTGATTACGTGTTTTGGTTCCTTCCTCATTTTCTCTTGTGTATATTCTATTGATCTGTCCTTAGTGCTTACCGTGGGACATACATAAAATACCTTATAGTTATAACAATGTATCTTAAACAGATAGTTACTTAACTTCAATTGCATGCAGATAGTCTACACTTTTACTTCTTCCCCACACTTTATACTATTGATGTCACAAATTGCATTTTTATATTTTGTTTCCAGTGACATATTTTTACAGTAACATTTATTTTTGAACTTTTGTCTTTTATCTTCTAAAGCAGAATTAAAACAGGATTTCTTTATCACCATGATAGTATCAGAGCATTCTTCATTTTTCTATATATTTACTTTTACCAATGAGTTTTATACTTTTATATGTTTTTGAGTTGCTGTTTAGAATATTTTTATTTCACCTTGAATGATTCCTCTTGGCATTTCTTGTAAGGCAAGTGTAGTGTTGGTGAACTCCTTCAATTTTTCTTTGTTCTAGTAAGTATTTCTCCATCATTGTTAAAGGATAATTTGCCTAATACAGTATTTTTTTGTGGGCAGTTTGTTTTTAACTTTCAGTACTTTGAATATATTATCCCACTGTCTTCTGTTCTGAAATGTCCCTGCTGAGAAATCCACTTACAGTCTTATTGTAGTAATTTTGTATGTGACAAGATATTTTTCTCTTCCTTATTAAATAAAAACTGTCTTACTTTTGACAGTTTGATTGTCTTGGTGTGGATTTCTTTGGATTCACACTAGTTAGAGTTTATTGGACTTCTTTAATATGTATGTTCATTTTCTTTCCCAGATTTGGGAAGTTTAGGACAACTATTTCTTGGAATAAGCTTTTTCCTTCTTTTCTCTCGTTTTTCTTTCTAGAACTTTCTTAATTCTTAATTTGCTCCTCTTGATTGCCTTCCATAAGTTCCTCAGGATTTTTCCCCTATATTTCATTTTATTTTCATTCCTATGACTGCATAATTTCATATAACTGATTTCTGATTTTGCTAATTCTTACTTCTGTTTGATCTTGCCTGCTGTTGGGTTCTTCTTGTGAATGGTCCAGTTCAGTTTTTTGAATTCTTTAACTCTAAAATTTGTTTGCTTTAAAAAAAATATGTTCTATCTTTTGTTTATGTTCTTACTTTCTTCATGAATAGCTTTCTCGAGCTCACTGAGCATCTTTATTATTATTTTTTTGAACTTGTTTCAGGTAAGTTGTATGTCTCCATTTTTTAAAGATCAATTTCTAGAGATTTATTTTCTTCCATTTTTTTCAAAGTTTAAAAATGTTAGTTGTATTTCATTGCATGTTCCATTAACCAATTTACTGCCTACGTATTTCTCATGGCTAATTCTAAATATGATTTCATGATTATTTATGCTCTTCTACTTTTGTACTTTTTGTATAGTACATTCATTTAATATTTGTGATTCCTAAAGAATTTTGGACTGGCGACACAGATTCTTAGGCAAGAATTAATAATTATTTATATTTGTTGTTAATTCTACGTACCATGCTCATGGATAGGAAAGAATCAATAGTGAAATGGACACTTTACTTAAAGGTTATTTATAGATTCAATGCCATCCCATCAGAAGCTGCCAATGACTTTCTTCACAGGGTGGAAAAACTGCTTTACAAAGTTCATATGGAACCAAAAAACCCGCATCTCCAAAGACTAATCCTAAAGTCAAAAAGAACAAGCTGGAGACATCACTATACTGAAAAACTGAAAACTGATACTACAAGGCTACAGTAAGCAAAACAGCATAGTACTGGTGCCGACAGGAGATATAGACCAATGGAGACAGAACCCAGTCCTCAGAAATAATGCCACACACACACATCTACGACCATCTGATCTTTGAAGCAAACCTAGGAAAGGGAAACAAGAAATGGGGAAGAGATTCCCTATTTAACAAATGGTGCTAGGAAAATTGGCTAGCCATAAGTAGAAATGAGAAACTGGATCACTTTCCCTTACTCTCCTTATCATCTGAAAATTAATTCAAGATGGGATTAGAGACTTAAATGTAGACCTAATACCATGAAAACCCTAGAGAGAGAGAAACCTAGGTATTACCATTTCAGGACATAGGCATGGGCAAAGAGACTTCATGTCTAAAACCTTGCAAGAAATTAGCA
Source organism: Papio anubis (assembly GCF_008728515.1). Lineage (NCBI taxonomy): Eukaryota > Metazoa > Chordata > Mammalia > Primates > Cercopithecidae > Papio > Papio anubis. Next base: position 69,163,142 of record NC_044996.1, read on the forward strand.
GCAGCAAAGCCAAAATTGACAAATGGGATCTCCATTAAACTAAAGAGCTTCTGCACAGCAAAGAAACTGCCATCAGGTAGACAGGCAGCCTACAGAGAATGAGGAAAATTTTTGCAATCTACTCATCTGACAAAGGGCTAATATCAGATCCTATGAAAGGGCATCAAAGAATTTACAAGAAAAAACAAGAAACTAGCCACCATCAAAAGAGTGGGCCAAAGTATATAGACAGACATTTTTTCTCAAAGAGACATTCAGCCACAGCCAACAGACACATGAAAAAATGCTCATCATCACTGGCCATCAGAGAAATGCAAATAGAAACCACAGTTGAGATACCATCTCACCAGTTAGAATGGCGATCATTAAAAGTCAGAAATGGCGGTGCTGGAGAGGATGTGGAAATAAGACACTTTTACTGTTGCTGGGATTGTAAAGCTAGTTCAACCATTATAGAAACAGTATGGCGATTCTTCCGAGGATCTAGAACTAGATATACCACTATATTGCTCATCCCATTACAAATTATATACCCAAAAGTTATAAATCAATAACTGCTATAAGACACATGCACCATTATGTTTATTGGCATGGCACTATTCACAATAGCAAAGACTTGGAATCAACCCAGTTGTCCATCAGTGACAGACTGGATTAAGAAAATGTGGCACATATACACCATGGAATACTATGCAGCCATAAAAAAGGATGAGTTTGTGTCCTTTGTAGGGACATGGATGCAGCTGGAAACCATCATTCTTAGCAAACTATCACAAGAACAGAAAACCAAACACCGCATGTTCTCACTCATAGGTGGGAACTGAACAATGAGATCACTTGGACTCGGGAAGGGGAACATCACACACCGGGGCCTATCATGGGGAGGGGGGAGGGGGTAGGGATTGCATTGGGAGTTATACCTGATGTAAATGACGAGTTGATGGGTGCTGACGAGTTGATGGGTGCAGCACAGCAACATGGCACAAGTATACATATGTAACAAACCTGCACGTTATGCACATGTACCCTAGAACTTAAAGTATAATAACAATAAAAAATAAATAAATAAATAAATAAATACAATTTTAACATAATTTCAGAGATGGCTATAATTTTCATTCAGTGTTGATTTTTTAAGCCACTTAAAAAATTTTTTTCAACTTTTATTTTATTTTCAGAGAGTACATATGCAGGTTTGCTATGTCGGTAAATTGTGTGCCATTGAGGTTTAGTTTACACATAATCCTCTCACCCATATAGTGACATGAATAGACACTTCTCAAAAGAAGAGATGCAAGTGGCCAAGAAATAGATGACAAAATACTCAATATCATTAATCATTAGAGAAATGCAAATCAAAACTGCAATAAGATACCATCTCATACCAGTTAGAATGGTCATTATTAAAAACACAAAAAATAACAGACGTTGGCGAGGTTGCAGAGAAAAGGGAATTCTTTCTCCCTGTTCGTGGGAATGTAAATTAGTTCAGCCACTGTTGAAAGCAGTTTGGTGATGTGTGAAAGAATGTAAAACAGAACTACCATTTTACCTTACAATCTCATTATTGGGTATGTGCTCAAAGGAATATAAATCATTCTACCAAGAAGACATATGGACTAGTATGTTCGTCACAGCACTATTGACAATAGCAACAACATGGAATCAACCTCTATGATTACCATCAAGGGCGGACTGGTTAAAGAAAATGTGGTACGTATATAGCATGGAATACTATGCAGCCATAAAAAGATAAAATTATGTCCTTTGCAGCAATATGGATGCAGCTGGAGGCCATTATCTGAAGCAAATAGCACAGAAACAGAAAACCATGTTCTCACCTGTAAGTGCAAGCTAAACCTTGTGTCTAAATTGACATAAAAATGGAAACCATAAACACTGGCAACTACTGGAGGCAGAAGGGTGGGAGGTGGGTGAGGGTAGAAAAACTACCTATCAAGTATTGTGCATCATTTTTGTAAAGCCATGTTTCCCTACTTTTTTGTGTGTCTCGTAACTTTGTACTGGGATCTGCACATTTGAAAAAAAAAGTCACCTTTCCCAGTACTTATGGACTGGCTTCATACCAGGAGAGACCCTCACTGATTAGCCTATCTTTAGATTCTGTGGGCCTCTGAAACCGGTTTTGGGGAGATGTCACTTATCTGGGTCTGGGCATGCAATTTCTGAATTTCTTGGGCTCATAGCTGGTAATTTCTTGCTCCCTCTGGTGTCTGTTTGTGGCACTCCAAGTTGTATGCTTCTGTAATGTCATTACATACCACTCTTTTGTTCTTATCATCCACTAGGCATCCAAATTATGTCAGCTCTTTATCAGTGTCTGAAGTAAAATGAGACAATGCTAATCCCTTAGGCAGCCCTTTAAAACTATGAAACAGTGGATAAAAATTCCAGTCTTCTCCTTTCCTTCATGGGAGGAGCCCCAGATTGTACACCTTCTCCTGATTTTGCTAATCTGTGCTGGCCTCAGTAAGCTGCCCCTCCTGCTCTTCTTTGCTTTTAGTGGCCCCCAGACATCCAAACTATGCCAAGCCCACCAGCACTCTGAGTGAAATGAAAAGTCATTCTTTCAGGAAGGCTGAAGAAAAGCCAAAAATTGGACACATTTTCCACTTTTTTCTCCCTCTCCCTTCCTCTAGGGAGAAATAATGAGTTGAGACATTTTTTCTCTGGAACAACCTGTGCTGTCTTGGGAAGTGGCTAATGTTGGTAAATTTTAATTGTTCTTCTTTCCCATTTCAATGTGACTGTTCTCAGCTCTATGCTTCCCAGGAGTACAGCAAATTCCTATCTGGAGTTTGGAAATATCATAAAAGTATTTTGGTCTATTATAATTGTTCAATTGTTGTTTCTGTGGGACTTCCTATTCTGCTGTCTTTCTGATGTCACCATCTGCTTTTGTGTGGTTTTGATATTAAGAATACGCGAGTCTCATAAAACGAATTGTGAAACATTTCTGCTTTCTCTATTCTTTGGGAGAACTTATGTACGATTAAAGTTTCTTCTTTGAATGTTCAGTAGAATTCATCAGTGAAGTACCTGCTTGTGAATTTCCATTTCCGTAGTGGATAGGTTTTGCTTATGAATTCAATTTTCGATTAGTTATAGAAAAATTCGGTCTTTCTATTCCTCTTTTGGGTAGTTTTGGTAATGTATGTTTCTAGAAATATGTTCAACTAGATTTTCAATTTGGTGTGTCATACATGTATCATTTATGATCTCTTATCTTTATAATTATTGCAGAAATTGTGATTTTTGCCACTGTTTTATTCCAGATGCTGGTTAATTGTTCTTGTTTTCTTTTATCCTTGCTCATTTGTCAGAAGTGTGCTTATTATTAACCTTAGAGCAAACTGATTTTTACCTTCATTGATTTTTCCTATTGTAACATTGTTTTTTCACTAATTTCTGCATTTATCTTATTTTCCTTTCTATATATTTGGGTTTATTTTAATATCAATAACTAATTTTCTTAGAAATATTATTAGCTAATTAATTTCCATAGTTTTTATAACATAAACTTTTAAGTCTCTTTATTTTTATCATGTTCTACATCAGCTGCATTTCACAAGTTCTGATATTTGTTAATTTTATTACCATTCAGTTAAAACTTTTTTTCATTATCTATCTTCTGCTATTTGAGTATTTAAAGGTATACTCTTAATTTCCACACATATGGAGATTTTTTTTTTATTCATTTCAAGCACACTTGCATTGTGACATGAGAATGTATTTTGTATTATTTTAGTTCTTTTATATGTGTTAATGTTAGCTTTTGGGCCACAAATGTGGTCCTTCTATTCCCAAGTATTTAATATGTTCTTGAAAAAAATGAGCACTCTGCAGTTTTGTATGCATAGATAGAAATATATCTGCATTAAGTTTGCTAATTGTGTTATTTAAATCTATATTCTTAATGATCTTTTTGTTTCTCTGTCTCTGTAACAGAGAAGTTTGTTAAAATCTATTATGATTGTGAATTTGCACTATCAAGTTTTGCTTTATGCTATTAGGTGTATACTCATAGATAACTTTTATTTCATCCTGATGAAATAAATATTTTATCATAATATTTTGATCTCTGCTTCTAGTCATCTTTTTGTCCTACCATTTATATTTGGCTGATTTTTTTTAAAGACACGGGGTTTTATTGGGGGCTTACACACAGGGGAGAGAGTCCGGTGGCACGTACTGGACAGGAGAACCGCAACTGCTTGCCAATAGCATGCAGGTTATACAGCATTTTCACTTAACATACTCCCTCTAACGACCTCCAACCAGCAATCTTCATTTAACCCAAAACGCAGGGCCTCGGTCCCCTGCATAGCGTGTAGGGGGTGTTTGGGGTACGTGTGTGTACTTTAGAGATCCGAGTGTTGGAATTCATTGCCCACATTACTTGCTTTGTTTGGCCGATATTTTTACAGCCAAACCTGCTTTATTTTATTTCCTGCTTTAATGGTCTTTTTATTTTAACATTTTTGTATCTTTATATTTTAAATCTGTTATTTGTAGTTAACATTAAATTGAGTTTTTTTTCCTGTTTGACAATTTTTTTAAATGATAGCATGTTGTCCATTTACACTTAATGTAATTAATGATACGTTTGTGATTTAAATCTACAATCTTATGTTGTGCTTTTAATGTCTTATCTTTTCTACTTTCTCTTTCTCTCTTTAAATGCTTCATTTTTAATGTAGTAAGTAATTTTTATTATTATTTACCTTCCCCATTCTTTTAGTTTGGAGTCATAAACACTTCATTTAGTTACTTTAAAATGTATTAAATTTGTTTTTACAAGAAAAAAACAAACTACCCCATAAAAAGGTGAGCGAAAGATATGAACAGACACTTCTCAAAAGAAGACATTTATATGGCCAACAAACATATTAAAAAGGTCAACATCACTATTCATCAGAAAAATGCAAATCAAAACCACATTGAGATATCATCTCATGCCAGTCAGAATGGTGATTATTAAAAAGTCAGGAAACAATAGATGCTGGAGAGGGTGGGAAGAAATAAGAATGCTTTTACACTGTCCGTGGGAATGTAAATTAGTTCAACCATTGTGGAAGACAGTATAGCGATTCCTCAAGGATCTAGAACCAGAAATACCATTTGACCCAGCAATTCCATTACTGGATATATACCCAAAGGAATATACATCATTCTATTATAATGATACATGCACGTGTATGTTCATTGCAGTACTATTAACAATAGCAAAGACATGGAATCTACCTAAATGCCCATCAATGAGAAACTGGATAAAGAAAATGTGGTATATGTACACCATAGAATACTATGCAGTCATTAAAAAATGAGATAATTTCCTTTGCAGGGATATGGATGAAGCTGGAAGCCATCATCCTCAACAAACTAACACAGGAACAGAAAACCAAACACCTCATCTTCTCACTCATAGGTGGGAGTTGAACACTGAAAACACATGAGCACGGAGAGGGAAACGACACACACCAGGGCCTGTTTGGGTGTGGGGGTGAGGGGGTTGAGGCAGGATGAGGGGCAGGTACTTAGAAGATGGGTCAATAGGTGCAGCAAACCACCATGGCACACGTATACCTATGTAACAAACCTGCATGTTCTGTGCATGTATCCCGTTTTTTTAAAAAAAGAAATAAAGGAAACAATATATATGTCTTTAAATTATGAAAACTGAATGATAATATGTACTTTACCCTTATCCACGACTCTATTTTTTTCTCTGTTCCTGACTCTTATGCTGTGTACTATATTTTAATCCTTCTTCTCCTTTTCATCTTTCTCTTCTCTCTCTCTCTCCACATATACTTGTATTAGCACAAGATATCATATTCTTATATATTGAATATTAACATAGATCTTCCTGCATATTTAAGACTTTCATTTTTTCCCATAACTGTGACTTTTTTTTTTTTTTTTTTTTACTTCTAACTGATGAATACTTTAGTATTCCCTTTAGTGTATGGTTTCTTGTGGTGAACATTCTCAGTTGTTTGCCTGAAATTGTCATTATCTTGTCTTTATTCTCTTGTTTATTTATTTATTTATTTATTTATTTATTTATTTATTTAGAGACAGTGTTGCTCTGTCACCCAGGCTGGAGTGCAGTGGTGCGATCTTGGCTCACTGCAAGCTCCACCTTCCAGGTTCGCACCATTCTCCTGCCCCAGCCTTCCCAGTAGCTGGGACTACAGGCGCCCTGCCACCATGCCTGGATATATATACACACACACACACACACACACACACACACACACACATATATATATATATATATATATATATATTTTGTATTTTCAGTAGAGATGAGGTTTCACTGTGCTAGCCAGGATGGTCTCGATCTCCTAACCTCGTGATCCGACCCCCTCAGCCTTCCAAAGTGCTAGGATTACATGCGTGAGCCACCGTGCCTGGCTTGTCTTGTCTTTATTCTTGAAGGATATTTTCATTGAGTAGGGTGGCAGTTATTTCCTAATAGTGCATTGAAGATAATGCTCCCTTGTCTTTTGTCTTCCGCTGAAGCTATCGAGAAATCAGATGTCTTCTTAATTTCTGTTTCTTTGAAGGTAAACTGTTTTATATTCTGACAAATATTAAAATATATTTATTTTTGGTTTTTCATAGATTCTCTATGGTGTGTGGATTTCTTTTAATTTTTCTGCTTTGAATTTTTTGGAGATATTGAAATTATGAACTACCAGAAATAGTTTTTTCTAGCATTGACTATGTATATTTTTTCCCTTCCCTCCTTCTGGGACTCCAATTAACTGTATCAGATTGTATTTTTTATGTATCATCATCTCTTTCATTTTCTTTTTGTAGTAATGTCTCATAAGAATTCATTTTGCATAATTTCTTCTGACTTTTTCTCCAGTTCACTAAACTTATATTCAGCTGTGTATAATTTATTGTGCACCCCAATCATTCAGTCCTTAATTTGTCATAGTATTTTTCAAGTCCAGAATTTTAGTTTGTATTTGTTTATATTTCTTCTGTTTCACTTTCCTGCTAAAAGTTTCAAGCTTGTTGGTTGTCTCCTTGTATAAAATATGCATAGTTGTTTTACAGTCTGTGTTCATAATACGATTATCTGAAATCCTTATGTGTCTTTTTTTTTCTGTTTTGTTTTCTTCTGTTTCTAGCACATGAGGTCTTTTTGTGTGTCTAGCTGTCTCTATATGTGTTCTGCACATTAATTGCATTTTGTACAAATAATTTGAAGCCTGGGATGATTCTATCTTTCTGCAAAGATGATGTCAGTTTGTTTTGTTAGGTTCCTGGGGACACTAGCAAATCAGCAAGTTCACGGTTTATTGTTTTCTGGGCCTCAAATTCAGGCTGCAATTTTATGAAGGTTAGTTTCCTTCTGTCTTGCCCTTGCACCTAGTGTTTAACTCCTTACATTTTTAGTCCAAATTAAAGGAAAATATGTTGGGCCTCCATCTTTTGCAGACTCTGCACTTTGAATTTTTTTCTGACTGATGTTTAGAGACAAATAATACTCAGTTCAGTTTTTCAGCTGCTTATTCTAGATCTGAAAATACCTGAAGGGTAAAAGTAGCTTTGATTCTTTTCCCTTGCCATATCTCAAACCAGAAATTTCTCATTATCATCTGATATTTTTTATGATTTTAAGAACACTGACAACATTTTTTGCTAGCTTTTCCCATTGTGAAAATCAAAAGCCAGAGAGAATTAAGTTAAATCAACTTGTCTGCCCGTATAAAAAGCACACATCTTCAGAGGATTTTATTTTTATCTTTTTCCTGCTTCTTGACTGTGCTACAGAATGTGAGTCTTAGTAATAAATTGACTTTCAGAAAGATGTTTTTAAAAAATAACAAGTTTTTCCTTGCTAATGTGAACACTTTAATATTAGGCACCATACTTCTTATTCTTAGCATGTGGCACTGACATTCAATGAATATTTGATAAATGAATGAATCAATTAACTAAAAACAATATAGCAAGTATATTCCAAATAATGAACATCTTGCTACTATTATCCCATCATATTTTAGTTTGCGTTTGTTCTGATACAACTCTAGATAGTCATGACTAATAATGATATAAAAAATATTAGAGTGATTCTGTAGTGGAAACTAGCATCCCCTAGAATCTTCTGAAACTGTAATAATAATATCTTTTGGACATAAATAAAATTCTACTTCAAGTTTCTAGATTAGTAATAGAAGTTTTGTTTAGAAACACACTTCTTTCATACTATATCATATATCTGGACATTAAATGAAAGGAATTATCATTTTTTCATTCATGGCAGCTCTCTTTCCAAGGTGATTTTTGTTGTTGCAGAATTTTAAGAATTATATTTAACTGTGTTTAATACAAAAACTGGAATAATCGTTTCAGAAAATACAGCAGGTGCTATGTACAGTAATTGTGGTAATGTTTTGCATAACATATTTGGGTGAAAGTAAGAGTGGTAAGGGCTCCTAAAATGTCTAAATATATTTATTTACTGTTATAACATTTTGAAATAAGTTATTCAAAAGGACAGATGAATAAAACAGCACCTACTGATTAATAATTGAAGAGCATCTGTGTTATGTGATATGCATTTGTAAACCATGTTAATAGTATAGTTTACAATTAACTCTACATACTCAATTGCATCTTTTCTTCTTAAAATACAATAAATTTTATGCTTCTTTTTGTGTGCTTGTGGGTAAAGGGAGTAGTGTTCGCATGTAGGGATAGAGGAAGAATAAGATCCAATTATAGGTCCAAGTATGTTAGGCCCAAGTAAAGACCCTGTGACAACTTAAAAGGACAATATGAGGTCATTGAGGACCTCTTGAAGCTATAAAGTAGTTAATATCAGAGAGGAGAGGAGTAATTAAAATAAAAATTAACTAAATAATTAACACCTGGAACAGTAGAAGGCTTATCTTCAAAAATACAAGGGCAAATATCCCGATTTCTGCTCTCAGGCCATTTATCTTCTACTAGGGAGATGAACAAGAACTATATTCAAGCACAGGAACTCATGAATTGAAATGAACACAAGCCTTAGCTATGGCAGAGTACTGGAGGCCCCTTGCTGTTTGAGATATTAATCATTTAGTTGCTTGGTCATTGGAAGCTTTTTTGGAGGGGTTTCCTAAAAGTGCTAGGAGGCATATGACATGAGATTTAGGACACTGGATATTTACCAACCTGTACAGCATTATTTTATTTTTATTTTTATTTTATTTATTTAGAGACAGGGTCTTGCTGTGTTGCCCAGGCTGGGTCAAACTCTTGGGCTCAAGAAATTCTCTTGCCTCCACCTCCCAAGTAACTGGGACAATAGACATGCACCACCTCACCCAGCTAGAAGTATTTTATTATATTTACTTATTTTTTTGAGACAGGGCCTCACTCTGTCCCCTAGGCTGAAGTTCAGTGACATGATCACAACTCACTGCAGCTTCAACTTCCTAGGCTCAGGAGATTCTCTTACCTTAGCCTCCCAAGTAGCTGGGGCTACAGGCATGCACAACCGTACCTGGCCAATTTTTTGTAATTTTTTTTTTTTTTTTTTTTAAATAAATGGGGTTTTGCCATGTCGCCCAGGCTGGTCTCAAACTCCTGGGATGAAGCAATTTGCCTGCCTCTGCCTCCCAATGTACTGAGATTACAGGCATGAGTCACCACACTCAGCCATATCTTAATATTATAACAACTACTAGGATTATATTAGGGCTTAAAAAGCTCTGGGTTCAAGACATGCAAATAATGACAAAACATAATAGAGGCTTGTATAAAGTATTGAGCTCCATCTAGTGTTAGACTTCACAGTGGAAGCAACACTCACTGAGTCTGAGTCTTGAAGTATCAGTAAGAGTTAGACATGAAGGTAGCGGAGTAAGATCATCCTCTAATTACTCTGCTCAATTGACATGTCAGTTGAAAGAAAGTAGGTGACAGATAACGGTGCTAGGGAAGTAGGTAGGATAATTGATTTGCTCAAAGTCACACATTCAGTAAAATAGAAGAGTGATTATTTAAAACCTGTCTCTGTCCAGCTCCAAATATAATACTTTTTCCACTATACTTGCACTTTTTTTTCTTTTTTTTCTTTTTTTTTTTTTTTTTTTTTTTAGATGGATTCTAGCTCTGTCACCCAGGCTGGAGCGCAGTGGCGCGATCTCGGTTCACTGTGAGCTCCGCCTCCCGGGTTCATGCCATTCTTCTGCCTCAGCCTCCCGAGTAGCTGGGACTACAGGGTCCAGCCACCACGACCGGTTACTTTTTTGTATTTACTAGAGACGGTGTTTCACCTTGTTAGCCAGGACGGTCTCGATCTCTTGACCTTGTGATACGCCCGCTTCAGCCTCCCAAAGTGCTGGAATTACAGGCGTGAGCCACTGCGCTCGGCCCTATACTTCTATTTTATTATGGTTCTTTTGTTGAGGGAGAACACTTTTTAAAATAAAATCTTATTCAGAATGTATACAAACTTTTAAGATTTAATATGCTTTGTTTGAAGTAGGGCCTATATTTGGCAGCCCCCTAATTACATCTCTGGTGAAATCCATTGCTCTATCTGCACTCTTCTTCTCTCCATCTCTCTCCCCATCCTGCACATTGCATGGGTAAAGATTTATGGGAACCCAGGAGAGAGTGGCTAATTCATTTGGTAGAAGTCAGAAGAAGATTCATAATGGAGGTATCATTCGACCTGGGCCTTGAATGTGAGAGAAACAGACATTCATCAACCAAAGAAGAGAGGAGTGAGACCACAAAAGGGATGGAGGAAGGAAATTATGACTCTAGAAGAGTAGTTTTGGCCTGCTTTTCCCTAACTAACTTGGGCATTAACCTATAAGCAATAGGGAGTTGTTGAAAGATTTTCATCAGGAGAGTGCTGCAAAAAAAATTGCCTTTTGAAAAAATATTTCTGACAGCAGTGTGCAGAATGTCATGAAGGATCAGGAAGGCCAGATGAATGTAAGTCATCTAGGGGGAAACTCCTTCACCAAGAGATGAGGTGAGTCTGAACTTAATGCCCCTTAGGAGAAGATGACTCTCCCTTCTGAATTGTGGGGAGGTAATGGAAATGATTCATTGTTATCTGATTATTCAGTGTTCATGTATGGATATTTTAATTATAAGCAAAATAAATCACCTGATGGGGTTTATTGCAAGGTAAAATTAACCTTTCTTTCATATGTTGTTTGATAATTTGGCCTTCCATTCCTCATTGCCTTTGTAAATGCTATTCATAAACTTTAAAAGACTCCTAACAGTTTTATGATATTTTCCTTAGCTTTGAAATTGGCTTCTCAGAAACAAAAATTCAGCAAAATTATACAGGAGTCTATGACCCACACCCTTTGTATACTTTAAGTGAATGTTCCAAGTTGTGACTGGATACAACATGCTTAGCTTTTGGTGTGCCAAAGCACTCTTTAGACTCGTTTGTTTCCCTTAGAGCAGGGGATGTAATCTGAAGGATCGTGAGAAAATGCATTAAAACATATTATTTAATTACATAAATAAAATAGTCTATTTTGTATATTACACATTATTTCTTGGCTTTTTGGCTAAGATCAAGTGTAATTTATATATTATATATGCTATATATTATATATATTATTTTCTTTTAACTCCATTTTAACTACTGCTATTTCACTTTATTACATATCCCATGTGTGAACATTTTCTTCTTTTTTTTTTTTTTAAATTTATTTATTATTATTATACTTTAAGTTGTAGGGTACATGTGCATAACATGCAGGTTTGTTACATATGAATGTGGTTTAAAAATATTCAGTCACAGAGAAGTCTGTACCAGACAAACTTCTGGTGCAAACTCATGGGCTGTTCCTTTCCTTCAAGTTGAGTTGTAAAGAACACAGAAGAAATTTAAGTATTTTCCAGTAGGACTGATTTGGTGAGGATCATTCCACTTATAAGTTCATCTGTCCAAGGTAGTGTTATGTGACTGAAACATACAACAGTACTATATGTGGAAGCAAAAGAAGGTTCTAACAAAGAACTCTTAAGTTTACGAATGTGCTCTTTCCATCTTGTGGTGTAAAGTCTGACTTACCTGCAGCCTTTGATCTGAAGATAATGGTGCTATTTCTTTCCTCTTCACCTTTCCACAGCTCATTATGATCTACTTGGGTGTGCACCAACCTATTTAGTTATCATTTCTTACTTCTTCAATTTTCCCATTTAATGCAAAATACCTCCATTTTGAAGACCATTTTTGGGGGAGGGATAGTGTTTTTCATGCCTCACTTATATACTTATGGTATCAGTTAATTATGTTATTTATTTATTTATTTAGAAACAGGGCCTGACTCTGTCACCCAGGCTGGAGTGCAGTGGTGTGATCACAACTCACTGCAACCTTGAACTCCTGGGCTCAAGTAATTTCCCTGTCTCACTTTCCCAAGTAGCTAGGGACTATACCCACCTAACATTTTCTAAAATTTATTTCAATAGTTTGGGGGGAGCAGGTAGTTTTTGGTTACATGGATAAGTTCTTTAGTGGTGATTTCTGACATTTTGTTGCATTCATCACCTGAACAGTGTGCACTGTACCCACTGTGTAGTCTTCTATCTCTCAACCCTCTCCCAACCTTCCTTCCAAGTCCCCAAAGTTCATTATATCATTCTTAGTCCTTTGCGTCCTCATAGCTTAGCTCCCACTTATAAATGAGATCATACAATATTTGGTTTTCTATTCCTGGGAATAGAAATAATAGAATAGAATGGTTTCCAACACCATCCATGTTGCTGCAAATGTCAGTATTTCCTTTCTTTATATGGTTGAGTAGTATTCCATAGTGTGTGTGTGTGTGTTTGTGTGTGTGTGTTTGTGTGTGTGTGTGTACACTATATTTTCTTTATCCACTCCTTGGTTGATGGGCAATTAGGTTGGTTCCATAATTTTGCACTTGTGAGTTGTACTGCTGTGAACATGAATGCGTGACTTTTTCATATAATGATTTATTTTCCTTTGGGTCGATACCCAGTAGTGGGATTGCTGAATCAAATGGTATTTCTACATTTAGTTCTTTAAGGAAACTCCATACCATTTTCCATAGTGGTAGTACTAGCTTACATTCCCGCCAGCAGTGTGAAAGTGTTCCCTTTTCACCACATCCACAGCAAAATCTATTATTTATTTATTTTTTATTGCAGCCATTCTTTTTTTGTTTGTTTTTTTTTTTGTTTTTTGTTTTTTTTTTTTTAATTAATTTATTATTATTATACTTTAAGTTGTAGGGTACATGTGCATAACATGCAGGTTTGTTACATATGTATACTTGTGCCATGTTAGTCTGCTGCACCCATCAACTCGTCATTTACATCAGGTATAACTCCCAATGCAATCCCTCCCCCCTCCCCCCTCCCCATGATAGGCCCCGGTGTGTGATGTTCCCCTTCCTGAGTCCAAGTGATCTCGTTGTTCAGTTCCCACCTATGAGTGAGAACATGCGGTGTTTGGTTTTCTGTTCTTGTGATAGTTTGCTAAGAATGATGGTTTCCAGCTGCATCCATGTCCCTACAAAGGACGCAAACTCATCCTTTTTTATGGCTGCATAGTATTCCATGGTGTATATGTGCCACATTTTCTTAATCCAATCTGTCACTGATGGACATTTGGGTTGATTCCAAGTCTTTGCTATTGTGGATAGTGCTTATTGCAGCCATTCTTGCAGGAGCAATGTGGTATCTCATTGTAGTTTAAATTTGAATTTTCCTGATAGTGATATTGAGCATTGTTTCCTATGTTTGTTGGCCATTTGTATATTTTCTTTTGAGAATTGTCTATTCATGTCCTTTGCCCACTTTTTGATGAGGTTGTATGTTTTCTCTTACTGATTTGTTTGAATTCCTTGTAGATTCTGGATGTTAGTCTTTTTCACATGCAAGGCTTGTACTATGGGTTTTCTATTTACTCTGCTGATTATTATTATTATTTTGTTTTTGCAAAAGCTTTTTAGTTTAATTAGGTCCCATTTATTTTGTTTTTATTGGATTTGCTTTTGCATTCTTGATCATTAATTCTTTGCTAAACCAATGCCTAGAAGAGTTTTTTTTTTTTTTTTGATGTTACCTTCTAGCATTTTTATGGTTTCAGGTCTTAGATTTAAGTCTTTGATTCATCTTGAGTTGAGTTTTGTATAAGGTGAGAGATGAGGATTCAGTTTCATTCTTCTACATGTGGCTTGTCAATTATCCCAGCACCATTTGTTGAGTAAGGTGTCCTTCTATGGAGTCTCATTATGTTGCCCACTCTAGTCTCAAACTCCTGGCCTCAAGTAATTCTCCTGCTTCAGCCTCCCAAAGTGCTGGGATGACAGGTGTGAGCCACCATACTAAGTCCATTATTTTATTTTGATGCTAGTGATAGAATAGAAAATGTGGTGTGTAAGCTTTTCAATACTTGTGCCAGCTTTCACTACTTTCCCCGTCGTCTATGCTTCTTTCTTTTTCTCCATTTCCCCTTCTTCAATATTTATTTTCTCTTTTTAGTTCAATGAAGCAGGAAGTTGGTGATGAGGTGAGGAGAGTGGTGTAGAAGTAGGAAAACCCAATTTCTTTTCTCCACTTCAAGCCCTTATCCATATGGTATCAACTCAAGTGCTTGAGAGGTGAAGATGTGCAATTAAATCAATTTCTGTTAATTAATGGCATCCTGGAGTTGGCTGTTATTGGCTAACAAGAGCTGAGTTAAATTTTCAAGAAATTTTTGAGCCAGATGTTAAACAGAGCCATCATTAAAGGTAAATTATGTAAATTTACAATTAAATAAATTATGATAAAAACAAAGATAACAAGTACTTATCACTTCTTAACTATTTTACTACATTTTACCATTATGTATGCTCTTGAAGTTATTTACACCTATAATAGTCACATAATGGTAATTGTATTTACATAACAGGAATATTTTACAATGAGAGAACTTTATAATGGGAATGCTTTATAATGATATGCCACTGTACAACTCTTTCCAAGTATTTGCACTAAGGAAATAGTCAAGAGCTATAAATCAGGGTTTGATTTATCGTTTTCTTGATTCTTTAACCTAAGGGTCAGCAAACCTCAGTTAACAGGCCAAATCTAGCCTGACATCTGATTTAGTAAATAAAATTTGACTGGAGCATAACCAGTTCCAGTTGCAGTGCTGCGACAGTAGAGTTGAGTAGTTGAAGCAGAGACTATATGGATTGTAAAGCCCCAAATATTTCCCACCTATCCCTCTACATAAAAAGATTGCCAACTCTTGGTTTAAATTAGAGAAAATGTTGGAGAAAATGTTAATAATTCAGATTAAATTCACAAGTAAAGCATGTTTGTAGCTGCAATATTGTTGAGTAGCCCCCAAAATTGAAAGTATTATTGTTTTAATGTTTGAAAGCTATCATCTAACTCAGAAAGTAAGTCATTCAAGTAATGATAAATGAGTGAAGTTCTTTCACATGACTTTGTTGTTTAACTTTCATCTTTCTCATTAACATAAATAAAAATATCATCCAAGATTCATGCTTGAATTACACTTGTTCATCACTTACAAACATAATTTCTCTATGGTTAAAAAAAGTTGCGAAAAATCCACCAAAGTGTTTTCTGAGACGCAACCAATTATGTGGAATTTACATAAAGCATATTGTATATTTTATTATTGTTTGCAAATTATGTGCCTCAAGTCCTTTATGTCAGAAAAAATCTATAATTCACATATATATCATTAATACATTCATACATTTTAAAGAGAACTGGTTGATAAATATTTACCAACATGACATAGTATAATAGAATAGTTACTACATATTGGATGTAGTGAGAAAAAAAATGTAAATGAAGTACAAATTACTACTGAACTTATTTGGACTAGTTTTAAATATAGTTGGATGATAAACTCTTAGGATAGAAATCATTTATTTCTTTGGTCTTAAAGCATCTAGCACAGTGCTGAACACATAGTGGCCACTCAGCTAATACCTTTCAATAATAAATAATGGTTCTTGCTTAAAAGGAGACCTTTGCTTTATATTAGTATAAAACAAATTCCCAAATATTTATTTTGATCTTCCCAAGAAACTTTTAAGGACATAGGGCAGAAGTTGTTAGCTCAATTGGACCAATTAGAAAACTGAGACCCATGATGGTTAAATATGTAAATATGCATGCGTGTGTGTGTGTGTGTAGTTACATATATATGTTTAGTTGACCTTTGAACAACACATGTTTGAACTGCTCATGCCCACTTACACATGGTGCAACTTCTATGTGGACTTTTTTCAACCAAGCAAGTATCAACCGTTACAGAATTATGCGTGAGGCATAACTCCTATATAGAGAAGGGCCACCTTACAGGTCCAACTGCAGTACTTGAGTATGCATGGATTTGGGTACACACAGGGTTCCTGGAACCAATCCTTTCGTATACCAAGGGATGAGTATATATGTCCTTGCTCTTTGAAGTGTGTTTCTTGGATGAGAAGTCATCCATCACTTGTTATAAATGCAGTATTCCAAGCGCATCAAAGGCCGACTGCTCAGAAACTTAATATTAACAAATTTCCCCAGTGATTCCTATGCATGTAAATCTAGTCCAAGAAGTTCTGGGAAGAGTGTTGTTGCATATTGCCTCTTAATATACTATGCTTTTATATTTCAAAATATGAGAAACTAAGAAAATATTGCAGTTTCCTGGATCCAAGAAATAAGATAAAAATGACCTTTATTTACTCCAACGCTTTTTTCCCCTTTTAGCTATGTTACTTGATTTGATTCTCTCGAATTTTTTCTGAGGCAGAAAGGGTGAGCATTGTCACGCCTTTATTAACGGTGAGTTAATAAAGGTACAAATAACTGATTACTGATTTAATCAAGCTTAAACTGTGTTTATGACAGACTGATCAGGTGAGCCTTCTATATCAATTTGCTTTTCTATCAAAGTCAGTGAACGGAGATGGGAATTCATAAATTCACTTCAGATAAATCTGATAAATTCAATTTGCTCATAACATCCATCTGGGTATTTCAGGATCCCAAACAACCTACCAGCCCTGATTCCACAAATTTATGAAAACATTAAAAAAATTTAAGGATTAACCTAGAAGTGTTCAGGTAATTTTGCATAAGTCTAGCCTCTACTTATTTAAGTATATCTGTAGGAGGGATTTTAATGCCTAAAATTTCTAATTGTAAACAATGCCCAATTGCCCACAATAAATAACTAAAATAAGGGCAGATGTTGTCTTAATTTGACTTAAAAATGAATTAATTAAATGAATTTTTCATAGCAAAGTAAAAAATCCAATTCTTTTAAAAATAACATACGTTTTAGTCCACTGAAGAAATGGCATCAGCGGATAATTAAACAAGTGTCTTATATTCATGTTCAGAGCAATGTAACTAAGTAGATAGAAGTATTTCCATCTATTGCTCCATACTAATTTACTGTATATAATATTTTATCAATTTGAATGTAATGTATGAAATCTAAAACATATTGGCTTTCTTATATGGTAAATTTTCTACTTCTTCCAGGTATCCCTCCCTGTTCCTCCAACCCCAAGAAGCTAAACAGAGATATTTGTATACACACTCCATTAATCCTGCATTTCCTAGATAGTATCTGAGCCATAGTGGGTTTCCACAGAAATTAATTTGTCTTGACAATAGGCCTAAAGATTGGAGTCCAGGGATCACTTGGTAAATTTCCTTTAAACCAAGCACAATAATAAACAGAAAACTGATAATGACATTTCTAAAAGACCATACAGGAAGAACCAAGAATAGATCTTCTGTCTGTATATCTGTGAATACTTTTGTTAAACTAGCTTTCAGAAGCTTCATGCTTACTAGGATTCTTACATAATGATTTATAAATGTTTTCGTATTACATAATTTAGCAGATACCACAAATTCACATTTTAAACCAATTATTTAAGTATAAATAATAAACTTCATCAATAATGAGAACCCATTATCACTATTGAAAAGTTATTAATTTATTTTTAATATTTGAACATTCAAGAACAATTTTTACTAATCTATTGATTTACAATTCATCACAATCTGTTTATTCTTATCAGAAAGTTGTAAGGTAAAATTTAATGTATGCAAATAATGGTTCACAAATCTTTTAGTTGTAGTTTAGTATTATGGTAGTATCAGTAATGTTTTACATGTTTATTACACAGTTTTCATTCAAATTTAAATTTTCTTTGAATAATTTTTAAATAACAATTTATTTAATACTGGCTAAGAATAGAGAGCTTAAGTGGTAGTAATATTATAGTTTTATTCTTACACTGCTTGTCTCATGCTAAGCTATTAAATGAGTGTTGTTTATTTTAAGATTCGTGTTGTGCTGTATTTATACTACATGTATTGTATGGCACTTGCATTAATTCCCGTTTCTATTCTTTTAATGGCTAACCCTCCGTGTGAAGGAAATGAAAAGAACATAGTCAAATTGGTAACTGAAAATGTTGGAAATGTGTAACTTGCCAATACATGTATAAAAACACCATTCTTTTCTTTTATTGGTGACTTCTATGGTCTTTTTTAGTCACATGACTCTCTTTATATGTGTGATAAAATCTACCAAGAAATTTCTGCTTCTTTGCCCTGAAGACATATGTTAGAGTATGTAATGAAATGTGAGAGATATGGATGGTATTGTTTAAAACACAAGAAGATGATTTGAAAGTAAAGTCTAGTTTTTATTTCAGTGACCAGGGATGTGTTCTGAATGAGCCTTTCAATGTACAGAAAGGGATATGTGAATGTATTATTAGAAGCAAAAGAGAGTGTTTGACAAGCATAACAACGTACCTAATTGCTCAAGTCATATATTATTATCTCTACAAATCTCAGGGGTTTTTTTAGACGAATTTTGGTTCTGTTCTTTAATATAATCGTTTTAACCCCCTCAAAAATGCATTATCCTTCCTCACACAAATTTTTCAGGTAAAACATGTATGTGCTTGCAACAAATGGAAATATTAAAGTTGTAAATCTGCAAACCCTAGGGAAAAGACAGACTAAATTAACATACTCAATGTTCCAATGCACAGCAACAACTCAAGGGGAAGAGTCATGTTGTGGGAGTTGTTATATTATTATGCAGGGGTGGGTGGCAGTTTGTCAGCATCTCCCTAGTTAAAGACTTGGAAAGGCTGTCTCTGGCATTTGAGAAGAATATGTATGTTTAAATAAAAATTTCTGTCTACACATTTCCATCATAAACATTTTTTATGTAGTGGGAAATAATCAGTTATCTACCAAATTTTCAATTTCAGCCTGATGTATCTTCTTGTAGAAAAACAATACTATATAATAATGTCCATTGATAAAGTATATGGAAAAATTAATATATCTCAATTGATTTACCTTCAGCAAACCTTTGAACTAGTGTCATTCATATTCATGATTTGATATTTCTTTTGTATAGGGAAAAATTCATGCTAGTTTCTGTGCTATTTTTTCTATCTTTTTATACCAAATCAAATTGGACTGCCATTTCTTTTAATACACAGTTTTGTAACATAACAAGACCGCATAACATAAATTTTGTTATATATAATCAACTTGTGCCTTTAACCACATAGTATATTAGCTGATGGTCTTACTAGAGCAATAATAAATTTTTGAATATATATATATATATAAAATTTGAATAAAAGCCCATGTAGTTCTAACCTTGTGTCCTAAAGGCTGATTTCCCTGAAGAGTCGTTATCATGCTGCTCACATTGTCATTCACCTACATTGTTGAACTTGCTATCAAATAATCTGAAAAAAAGTACAAGTTATTATATGTCATAAGGCAGATTTACGATAAACTAAGTTTGAAACAAAATAATGAATTCTGTACATTTATCTTGTCTTTAATAACATGGCTACTAATTTCATCAGATTTAATATTAAGTCAGGAAGTTACATTTCCTCTTTTTATATCATAGAGGAATTCCTCACACATTTCCTAGTTGAATATGGCTTATGACTATACGTATTTCCAGGTCAAAAGTAACAATTAAAAAAGATTTTTAAGCAGCTAAACTGGTTACGAGAGATTATTGTGACTTTCTATGCAGATTAAACTACAGGAGACCTTTCCGTCTATATTAATTTAAATAACTAATGATCTTCTAACAGCTTCCAGAGACAGTAAATCTCTGAAAAAGGTGAGAGATATTTTACATTATTGCACGAAGTTAATGGTGCACATTATGCAAACATACACTACAATAATATAATACTCAACAAATCACTAGGTAAACAGAGACAGTGATTTTGTAACATTTTTGGTGGTTGAGATCCTTCTGGCTGGTATGGGAGTAGGGTGCAAAAATCAGGTGGGCCCTCATAGTACCTGATTTTAATCTCATATCGCTGAAAGAGGCACAGAAGAGATATAATAATCAGTCTTGAATTGCTGGTGCCACCCCTCCCCCATCCCCTGGCAGTGGCTGCATGATGCCAAGAGCATCTCTGGGCACTGGGAGAGGGAGAGCATAGCAATTGTGAGGCAGCAAATTTAGTACTGTCCTGTTAGAGCAGAAAAGAAAATCCGACAAAACTCAATTGACACCTGTCCTCAGAGGGAGCATTTAAACCAACCCTAGCCATAAGGGAATTACTGTTCCTGGTGTTCTAAACTTGAGTTCCTGCAAACCTTGTCACTGAGGTATAAACTGCTCTGAATCTCTAAGTGAACTTGAAAGGCAGTCTGGGCTATAAGGACTTAAACTATTAGATGAGTCTTAGGACTGAACTGGGCCCAGAGACAGTGGATGGGGGGCAGCATCCTACCTACTAAGACACCAGCTGGGGCAGATAAGGGAGTGTTGGCATTAGTCTTCCTCTAACCCTAGGGTGCACAGCTTGCACCTCCAAAAGAGACTCCTTCCTTCCACTTGAGGAGAGGAGAGGAAAGAATTGAGAGTACTTTGTCTTGAATCTTGGACTACCAGCTCACTCACAGCAGGATAGGGCACTGGTCAGAGTCATGAGGCCCTCATTCCAGGTCCTAGCTCCTGGATGACATTTCTAGACACACCCTTGGACAGAAGGAAACTTGCTGCCTTGAAGGGAAGGACACAGTCCTGGAAGAATTTGTCGCCTGCTAACTGAAGAGCCCTTGGGCCCTGAATAACCAGCAAGAATACCCAGGTACTATGTCAAGGGCTTTGAGTGAGTTTCTGAGACTTGCTGGCTTCAGGTACCAGCATGGATACAGGGAGATAGAGCACCAAGTGGGCTCTTGGGGTCCCTGACTCTAAGACTTGACTCTTGGATGGCATTTTGAGACCTGCTCTGGGCCAAAATGGAGCCCACTGCCCTGAAGCATGAATCCCAGGTGAGGTAACACTCACCACAAGGTGGCTTAAGAGCCCTTGGGCCTTAAGGAAACAATGATGATAGTCCGGTAGTACCCTGTGGCCTGTGGTGGCAGTGACTATGTGGTAAAGTACTTTTGGAGAGGGGAGGGGAGAGTGGGAAGGTCTGTATCTTGTCGCTTGAGTGCCAACTCAGCTGCAGTACAATAGAACACAAGGTAGAATTTTAAGGTTGTTGATTCTAGTGCCTGACCTCCGTATGGTAACTCTGGACACACCTGGGGCCTGAGAGAACTCATCGACCTGAAGGGAAGGACACAAGCCTGGTTGGATTTGCTACCTGCTGATTGTAGGGCCCTAGAACCTTAACAAAAAAGGCAGTAGACAGGGAGTGTTTACAGCAGGCCTTGAGTGAGACCCACAGTTGTGCTAGCTTCAGGTCTGACTCAGTGCAGTCAGTGTTGGTGGCCCCAGGGGTGTTTGTGTCACTTGACCTTCAAGTTGAGGTGGCTCAGAATAGAGAGAGCAAGACTTCCTTTGTGTGGAAGAAAGTAAAGGAAGAGAAAAAGAATCTCAGACTGGTAATGCAGAGAATTCTCCACGATCATGTCCATGACCATAAAGGCAGTGCCTCTACATGACTAAAATAACTACAATGATACTGGGCTTTGGGTGCCCTCAAAGCTGATGCAGCTTAAATTATAACACCCATGTCCTTTTAAATGTCTGGAGAGCCTTTCCAAGAAGGACAGGTACAGATAAGCCCAGAGAGTGAAGATTACAATAAATACCTATCTCTTCAATGACCAGGCACTGAAAGACATCCACTAACATCAACACCATCCAGGAAAACATGACCTTACGAAATGAATTAAGTAAAACAGCAGGGATCAATCCTGGAGATAAAGAGTTATATGACCTTTCAGAGAGAGAATTCAAAATAGTTGTGTTGAAGAAACTCAAAGAAATTCAAAATAATGCAAAAAAGACATTCAGAATTCTATCAGGTAAGTTTAACAAAGAGATTTAAAAAGAATCAAGAAAAAATTCTGGAGCTGACAGATGCAATTGGCATACTAAAGAATGCATCATAGCCTTTCAATAGCAGAATTGATCAAGCAGAAAAAAAAACTATTTGAAAATACACAGAGGAGAAAAAAGTAAAAGAAATAAAAAACAATGAAACATTCCTACTGGAACTAGCAAATAGCCTCAAAAGGACAATTCTAATGGTTATTGGACTTAATGAGGAGGTAGAGAGAGAGATGGGGGTAGAAAGTGTATTCAATAAGATAACAACAGAAAACTTCCCAAACCTAAGAAATGATATCAATTTTAAAGTACAAGAAGGTTCCAGAATACCAAGCAGATTCAACCCAAAGAAGACTACCTCAAGGTATTCAATAATCGAACTCTCAAAAATTAAGAATAAAGAAAGGATCCTGAAAGCAGCAAAAGTAAAGAAACAAGTACGATACAATGGAACTCCAATGCATCTGGCAATAGATTTTTCAGTGGAAACCTTACAGACCAGGAGAAAGTGGCATGACATGTTTATATGGTTGGAAAAAAAATTATCCTAGAATGATGTATGTGGTGAAAATATCCTTCAAACATGAAGGATAAATAAAGACTTTCCAAGACAAACAAAAGCTGAGGGATTTCATCAACACAAGCCTTTTCCTGCAATAAATGCTAAAGGGAGTTCCTCTGTCAGAAAGAAAATGATGTTAATAAGAAATAAGTAATCACCTGAACATACAAAGCTCATTAGTAATAGTAAGAACACAAAAACAGATTACTGTAACACTATGACTGTGCTGTGTAAGCTACTCTTATCCTAAGTAGAAAGACTAAACAATTAGCAAATCAAAAATAATAACCACAAACAACTTTGCAAGATGTAGGCCATACCATAAGATATAAATAGGAACAACAAAATGTTAATAAGTAGGGGGATGCAGTTAAGGCTTAGAGTTTTTATTAGTTTTTTTTTCTTTTTCTTTTTTTTCTTTTTTTTTTGCTTGATGGTGGTTTGTTTATAAAAACAGTGTTAATTTGTTATCGGGATAAAATAATGGGTTATGAAATAGTATTTGAAAGCCTAACGGTGACCTCAAAGCAGAAAACATATAATGGATACACATAAAACAAAAGGCAAGAAACTAAATCATATCAACAGAGAAAATCACTATCACTAAATGAACACAGGAAGGAAAGAAAGAGGGAAGAGAAGACCACAAAACAACCAGAAAACAAATAACAAAATGGCAACAGTAATTCTTTACTTATCAATAATAACATTGGAAGTAAATGGACCAAACTCTCCAATCAAAACTCACACAATGGTTGAATGGATGAAAAACCAGGACCCATTTATCTGTTCTTTACAAGAAATACACTTTGGCTATAAAAACACACATAGACTAAAAATACAGGGGTATAAAAATATGTTCCACCTGAATAGAAACCAAAAAAGAGCAGGAATCACTATACTTATATCAGAAAAAATAGATTTCAAGATGAAAGCTATAAGAAGAGACTAAAAGGTCACTATATGAGATAAAGTGGTCAATTCAGCAAGAGGATATGACAATTTAAAATATTAATATATATACACCCAACACTGGAGCACCCAGATATATAAAGCAAATATTACTAAAGCTAAAGAGAGAGAGGCCCCAAAACAATAATAGCTGAAGAATTCAACACCTCCCTTTTGACATTTGACATATATTCCAGAAGAGAAATAAAAATATCAGACTTAATCTGCACTACAGACAAAATGGATCTAATAAATATTTACATAACATTTTATCCAATGGCTGTAGAATACACACGAATGACCATAGCACATAAATGATTCTCAAGGATATGCCGTATGTTAGGTTACAAAATAAGTCTTAAAACATTAAAAAAAAAAAACTTGAAAAAAAAATCAGATTTCTTTCCTGACCACAATGAAATAAAACTAGAAATTAATAACAAGAGAATTTTGGAAACGATGCAAATACATAGAAATTAAACAGTACGCTCCTGAATGACAAGTGGATCATGAGAAAGAAATTGATTTTTTAAAACAAATGATAATGGAAACACAACATACTAAAACCTATGGGGTATATAAAAAGCAGTACTAACACGGAAGTTTATGGCTATAAGTGCCTATATCAAAAATAGAAAACAAAAAACAAAAAACAAAAAACTTCAGTGCATCTTAAAGAACTAGAAAACCAAGAGCAAACCAAACTCAAAATTAGTAGAAGAAAAGAAATAAAGATCAAAGCAGAAGTAAATAAAATTAAAATGAAAAAAACAATACATAAGATCAAAGAAACAAAAAGTTGGATGTTTGAAAAGTTAAACAAAACCGACAAACCTCTAGCCTGACTAAAAAAGAAAAAAAAAAAAAAAAGAGAAAATCCAAATAAATAAAATGAGAAATGAAAAAGAAGACCTTACAACTGATACTGCAGAAATTCAAGGACCGTTACTGGCTACTGTCAGCAACTCTATGCCAATAAATTCACAAATCTAGAAGAAATTGAGAAATGCCTAGACACATAACAACATACCAAAACTGAACAAAGAAGAAATTCAAAACCTAAACAAATAAATAACAAGTAAAGAGATCAAAGTCCTAATAAAAAGTTTCTCAGTAAAATAAAAATCCCAAGACCCAATAACTTCACTGCTGAATTCAACCAAACACTTAAAAAATAACTAATACCAACCCTATTCTAACTATTCTAAAAATTAGAGGAGGAGAAAATACTTCCAAACTCATTCTATGAGACCAGTATTGCCTTGAAACCAAAGCCACCCAAAGATACATCAGAAAAAGAAAAATACAGGCCAACAGTGTTGATGAATATAGATAAAAAATTCTCAAAAAATACTGACAAAAGGAATCCAACAATAAAAATTAGAAAGATCATTCATCATTACCAAGCAGAATTTATTCCAGGTATGCAAGGATGGTTCATCATACACCAATCCATCCATGTGATAAACCGTATCAACAGAATGAATGATAAAAACCATATGATCATGTCAATTAATGCTGAAAAAGCAGTTGATAATATTCAGCATCCCTTCATTTGAAAATTTTTATAGCATTTGCATAAATATAGTAAAACTTTTTCTTCCTGTTTTTTTTGCTTTTCTTTAAGTGTAATATGTACTCTCCAAACATAACTTTCTTAAAAGTAGTATGTGCAAAAAATCCCCAAAACAAAAAAGCACGTCTTTTGTATCATTTAAAAAAGATAAAGAAATAGAAAACAAAACAAACAGAAAAAGAAACAAACAAACTCAAAGGTATAGGGTACTTTGTCTAAGAGTTTAAAGTTGTAGAAGACAGAAGATGACATAAGCAAAAGTGGAAAGACTCTTTTCTATTTCTTATTCACTGAAACATTTGTTGAAAAGTTAAAAAAAAAAAAAACAGGAAAACCTAGGCAATGTAACAATAGTTTTTCCCACAGTAATGGGTTTATAGCGATTAAAAAAATCAGCAGCAAGCCCAGAGGTAAGTTAAACAAATACTATGTTGAATAAAAATTAAAGTCATGGAAACCTGTTTTGTCTTATTACCTGAGTTACTTTTTATGGTTCCTTCTCATTTGGTTAGACTATTTCTTTAAATTTTTCTCGAATTTATTTTTAATTGGACTGTGTTTTTAAAGTTTTTTTGTTCTCTCTAAAGAGTTGACTTAATATTTATTTGAGCCTAATTTGATTCCTGGTGCCTTTAGGGGTTAAAACTTTGTATGAATTCTTTAGTTATAGAGAGTCTTTGTGCACTGGCTTTCCCAGAAGCTGGTTGTAGTAGTTACGTTCTTGGTGTGGGGTGAGTTCACTGTTTCTTATGGGGTTGAAATGACACGGTCTTCTTGAAGTGTACCTTGTTCTCTAGTGGTATACACTTTATTTATTTAACCTTTACCTACCCAGTACTTTATTTACTGAGTTGACAATTCAGGCTTCAGACCAATAGCGGGGATATTCTTGGGTAGACATCAGTTGTAGCTAAGGCAGGTTGGTAGATGTAATACCCAATGGTGTGCTGAGGTCTTGGCCTTAATGAGGTTGGTTGGGGTGAGGTCTTTATTACATGCACTGAGGTTTAATCAGGGTAAAGAGTGAAAGGTACCTCAGCTTCCCTGTCAGGCCGGAAAGGAACGTTATTCACCTTACAGCCTTGCTCCTGACCCAGCATTTCAGCTATTTAAATCTGACAGGCATCTTTTATTCATAATTTAAAAATAAAAAAAAATAGATGTGGGTGTGGATGTGGTGAAAAGGGAACACTTTTACAATGCTGGTGGGAATGTAAACTAGTTCAACCACTATGAAAACAGTATGGCTATTCCTTGAAGGACTAAAAATAGAACTACCATTTGATCCAGCAATCCTATTACTGGGCATCTACCCAAAGAAAAATGCTATATGATAAAGACACATGCACACACACGTTTATAGCAGCACAACCACAACTGCAAAAGTATGGAACCAAACTAAACGCACACCAACCAACAAGCAGATTAAGAATATGTGATACACACACACACACACACACACACACACACACACCCAAGGAATACTACTCAGCCATAAAAAAGGAACAAAATAATGGCATTTACAACAACATGGATGGAGCTGGAGCCCATAAATCTAAGAAAAGTAGCTCAGGAGTGGAAAACCAAATATCGTATGTTCTCACTTGTAACTGAGAGCTAAGCTTTGAGGATGTAAAGGCATAGGAATTATATAATGGACTTTGGAGACTTGGGGCAAAGGTTGAGAGGGGGGTGAGGGATAAAAAACTGCATACTGGGTACAGCATACACTTCTCAGACAACGAGCACACCAAATATCTGAAATCACCATGAACACACTTGTCCATGTAACCAAAAACCACCTGTACCCCCAAAACTATTAAAATGAAAAAGTTAAAATCAAAAAGAATATGTTACTTTTTTATTGCTAACTTTATGAAGTGATTGAAGATGCATTGTTCTGCATGTTCAAAAAATAAAACCTTGGAGAATAATCCTATTGAGTCTTCATATGTTACAACTGGCAGAGCCTACTGATTCAAACAACTCTTCTAGTCAGTAAAAATTTACTCAATTATTTGGCAGAGTTGACTACTCTGTTGACATACTGGTTAAGGCAACACGTTTTAGCTGTTTCTTGTAGTCAAAGCGTTGTTTGTAATGGAGATAATGAGAGCTTTATTTTGCTTCATGTACATCAATGTACATCTCGAGTTCTGTTCTTAAAATTAGTTGCCTCCATTATCAGCATTCCTGTAATATTGTGTCATTCAGAAAAAGTAATATATTTAATCTGGTCTTCACATGGAGGTGCAAAGGAAAGGCATTATAATCTTTTTGATATGTAAGACCTCTAAAGGTCTTAATCCAGATATTAGTGCCACATTTGAAAAGAATTATTGAAAAACTGAAGTCTATTCAGGGGGGCATAATTGTATTCATTCAATAAGTCAAGTCAGCCATTATAAAAAATACTTGAAATAGTAGGAGAGTGACTAAGATGATAAAAATGAAGAAATCCCACATCACATGAGAAACAATTGGAGGATATTTAGTTTTAGAAAAGACAATTCTGTTTGTTTAATGCAGGCTGGGGGTTGGGAGATTAAAGCAGAATAGAGGTCTTCAAACATTCAAAGAACTATTATATAGAAGAAGGACTCATGTTGATTTTTATGACTCTGACAGGCAGAGTTACATCAATAAATGGAAGTTAAAGGGAGTCAAATGTTGTCTAATTTAAACCAGGAAATTTCTAACAGCAACTGCTGATCCTAAATTAAATGGCCTGTCTATGTCTCTTGCGATGTTCAAACATCTCAAGATAACTGTAGGTAGGGATGTTGGAGGGAAAAATCAGATATTGGCATAATTAGAAAAACAAGCAAAATGCATAAAATTTAATGGAGATAAATGTATTTACTTTTTTGATTATGAAATGTCTTAAAAATGGTGTTAGATGAAAAACTTTAAAAATGTTTTTATTTAGCTAAAAATATGGCAACTTAATGTTAGTCTTCTTATAAACATTTGAAGACTAAAGTATAAATTGCTGGTCAGTGGAATCAAAGTTTTTTGAAACACTGAATAAAATGATTCTCAAGATTCTTTTCTATGTTGTGTATCTAATTGAGATATTGGGGATGGTAAATGGTAAAGTGTTGAAGTCTTCTTGCAGTTATTAATTATTTGCTGTGAATGGCTTCATCAGATTGCCTTTCCCCTTAAAGGTAGGCCTGGTCATTATTCACAATAACAAAGACTTGGAACCAACGCAAATGTCCATCAATGATAGATTGGATTAAGAAATGTGGCACATATACAGCATGGAATACTATGCAGCTATAAAAAGGATGAGTTCATGTCCTTTGTAGGGACCTGGATGAAGCTGGAAACTATCACTCTGAGCAAACTACTGCAAGGACAGAAAACCAAACACCGCATGTTCTCACTCATAGGTGGGAATTGAACAATGAGAACACTTGGACACAGGGTGAGGAACATCACACACTGGGGCCTGTCGTGGGATGGGGGGAGTGGGGAGGGATAGCATTAGGAGATATACCTAATGTAATGTAAATGTTAACGGCTGCAGCACACCAACATGGCACATGTATACATAAGTAACAAACCTGCACGTTGTGCACATGTACCTTAGAACTTAAAGTATAATAATAATTTTTTTAAAAAAGGTAGGCCTGGCCAACGTAAGAGCTCTATAACTCTGGCATGGAAAGAAGGTACTGGAAAGAAAGGCAAAAGATGCAGAGGATGTCTAATCCAAACACGCACTGCTTTAACATTTTGCTCTTGGTAACTTTATTTTGCGTTCTTCTCTATTGTCTTGTTATTTCCCTTTGAACTTCTCTGTAGAGCTCTGCCTTAAAATCTCTATTGATTTAAATAATTATTCAATTAGAATATATCATTAAAAAATAGGTCAATGTTGCTGCTAAGTAAAATATTCCACGCACTTAAAGGAGTCATTTTGGAAAGTGTCATTTCCAATATTAGAGTCTCACAGGTGTTGTTTTATTCACTTCTTAAAATCTTATGTTCTTGTTTGACAGTGCACTGTACTGAACATATTTCAGTACTGATCATTTAATAGGAATTTCTCAGATTAGCACCTTCCTGCATTTGTCTGCATGTAAAAGGGTTGAAAACTTCACAACTGGAAATATACTTTCATTAAATGGTTAGTTTTTCACATAGAACAGATTGAGGTTTAAAAAATCTCATAAATGTATGTACTCCTTATGTGTAAACATTTGATTAAAGATATGAAGACATTACAAGTTTTTACTGCCTGTGGTGCTTAAATTTTAAGTAAATACTACTTCTTAGCCAAACTTCTTAATCATAATGTGTACAATTTTGAATCTAATATTATATATTTACGATAGAAAAATCTATTTATAAGTTCAGTTCATTTTTCCTCACTAATAGATGAAGCAAAATTGCTTGACATTTATGTGTATTAAAATATTATTCTAAAAACAATTTATAAGGAATAATTATGTAATATATCTCAAGTGCTTCAAGTATGAAAATTCTCTTCACTCACAGTAAAACTGGGTTTCATGGCTACCTTTAGAAAATATTGTTTTGTTTTTCATATTTATTTTTATGTATTTTTAATTGCCAATAATTGTGTATATTTATGGAGTACAATGTGATGTTTTGATCTACATATACATTACAGAAAGATTCATTCAAACTAATTAAGATGCACATCATCTCACCATACTTATCATTGTTTTAAATAGTAGACATAAAGCAACTTCTGTTTAATGTAATACAATTTATTTAATGCCATTATTTTTACAGATATAAATGTGACCACATCACTAAAAGTCTTATGTGTTGAGCTTCCCAGAAATAAAAGAGAAGAAACTTGGTAAGCAAAGCTGGAGAGTCTAGATATGTAAAAATTTCAGAATTAAAACTCTCTCTTTGTATGTTTTTCGAAAACAATACCATTCCAAATACTTCAAAGCTGCTCATTTCCTTTCTCTTTGCAAAAAGGCTAATGAATGTGTTTAAAAGTTAATGCAGAGTATTTGTTTCACTTACTAAAATACCCCAATTATCCTATGTGTCAAAATCTGATCCATTCAAGGTTTTCAATTGAAATGATGTTCCAGCGGCTGATGTTATTACAAAGTAGTAGAAAAGCTGAGCAACGTGGGATAACTGGCTAGTCATATGCAAAAGACTAAAACTAGACCCCTTCCTTACACCATACACAAAGATGAATTAAAAACTTAAATGTACAACTTAAACCTATAAAAATCCTGAAAGATAACCTAGGAAATACCATTCTCATCATAGGCCATGGCAAATATTTTATAGAGAAGAGGCCAAAAGCAAATTGCAGCATCTCTCTCTCTCTCTCTCTCTCTCTCTCTCCATATATATATATATATATATATATATATATATATATATATATGTTCTCTCTCTCTCTCCATATATATATATATGCTCTCTCTCTCTTTCTCCATATATATATATATATGTTCTTTCTCTCTCTCTCCCCCCTCTCTCTCTATATATATACACACACACGCACATATATATATATACACACACACACACACACACATGCACACACACACACATACACACACACATATCGCCAGACTGTGGCAGTGGCGCCATCTTGGCTCACTGCAACCTCTGCTGCCCAGGTTCAAGCGATTCCCCTGGCTCAGCCTCCCGAGTAAGTAGCTGGGACTACAGGTGCACACCACCATGCCCGGCTAATTTTTTTTGTATTTTAGTAGAGATGGGGTTTTACCATGTTTGCCAAATGGTCTTGATCTCCTGACCTTGTGATCTGCCCACCTCAGCCTCCCAAAGTGCTGGGATTATAGGCATAAGGCACCACACCCGGCCAAAAATAAATATTGACAAATGGGATGTAATTAAACTGAAGAGCTTCTGTACAACAAAATAAACTATCATCAGAGTAAACAGACAACATAGAAAATGGGAGAATCCATTTGCAAACTATGCATCCAACAAATATCTAATATCCAGAATCTGCAAGGAATGCAAACAACTAACAAGCAAGAAACAAACAACTCCATTAAAAAGTGTGCAAATAACATGAACAGACATTTTCCCAAATAAGACGTGCATGCTGCCAACAAGCATATAAAAAGCTGCTCAACTGCTCAATATCAGTAATCATTAGAGAAATACAAATCAAAATCAGAAGGAGATATCATCTCACACCAGTCACAGTGACTATTACTAAAAAGTTAGATATTCTGGCCAAGATGGTTGACTAGAAACAGCTGTGGTCAGAGGCTCCCATCAAAAAAGGATTATAAATCATGCTGCTATAAAGACACATGCACACGTATGTTTATTGTGGCACTATTCACAATAGCAAAGACTTGGAATCAACCCAAATGTCCATCAGTGACAGACTGGATTAAGAAAATGTGGCACATATACACCATGGAATACTATGCAGTCATAAAAACGGATGAGTTTGTGTCCTTTTTAAGGACATGGATGCAGCTGGAAACCATCATTCTCAGCAAACTATCGCAAGAACAGAAAAACAAACACCTCATGTTCTCACTCATAGGTGGGAATTGAACAATGAGATCACTTGGACTCGGGAAGGGGAACATCACACACCAGGGCCTATTATGGGGAGGGGGGAGAGGGGAGGGATGGCACCGGGAGTTATACCTGAAGTAAATGACGAGTTGATGGGTGCTGATGAGTTGATGGGTGCAGCACACCAACATGGCACAAGTATACATATGTAACAAACCTGCACATTGTGCACATGTACCCTAGAACTTAAAGTATTAAAAAAAAAAAAAAAAAACTTAGTTTACAAAAAAAAAAAAGCGCAAAACCAAAAGGGCGAATGAATCCTGCACTAGCAACTGAGGTATCCAGCTTCTCTCACTGGAACTAACTAGGTAGTTGGTGTGACCCACAGAGAGCTAGGGAAAGCAGGGTAGTGTGACAGCCCACCTGAGAGCCACATGGGGCAAGGGAAGCTCCCACCTCCAGCCAAGGGAAGCAGTGAGTGATTGTGCTACCTTGCATGGGAAATGGTGCTTTTTTCATAGATCTGTGCAACCCACAGATAAGGAGATTCCACTCGTGGGCCCATGTCAACAGGGCCTTGGGTCTCAAGCACAGAGCTGGGCAGATTCTCTGTGGCCATTTGGCTGGAGACTGCCTAAGATTACCATGTTCCCAAGGGGAGGGACAGCCATTATCACTGTGTCTGCTTGCTGCCTAAGACAACGGAGCTCCCTGGAGGAGGGGCAGCAGCCATCACTGAAGCTCTAGTCTGCAATTTTTCCCCTGCTAGTGGTAGGGAGACAGGATGGTTTGAATCCAGCAGGAATTCCCCAGAGCTGCAGCACACCAACAGTGGCAGATCATGTCCAGACTGCCTCTTTACACTGGGCCTTGACGAATTCTTTCTCACCGATGGGGCCTTCCTGCAGGAATTTCAGCAACCCCAGCCATGGGGTATAGGAATTCTGATCCCCCTGGACCTGAGCCCCCGTGTAGCTATGGTCTCTGTGTATCAGCAGATTTAGTCTTTCCCCCTGCTGGCTCTACAAAATCTAGACAGCCCAGATGAGTGGGACTCCCCAGAGTGTGGCATACCCTCTCCACCAAGGGGCAATCAGAGTGCTAGTTAACTGGGTCGCAGATCCTGTGCCCCTTGACTAGGTGAGACTCCCCCAACAGAGTTTGCCAGACACCTTATACAGGAACATTCCTGCTGGCAACAGGTCCGTGTCCCTCAGGGACAGAGATCCCAGAGGAAGGAGAAGGCAGCCATCTTTGCTGTTCACAGCCTCCTCAGGTGACATGTCTCGGTGCAGGAGGGACCCAGGTGAATATTGTCTGAAGTGGACCCCCAGAAAACTGCAATAGCCTTACAGAAGAGGAAGTTGGTTGTTAAAAGAAAAACAAACAGAAAGCAACAACAACATTCACCAAAAGTCCCCACAAAAAACACATCCAAAGTTAACAGCCTCAAAGATCAAAATTAGACAAACTCATGAAGATGAGAAAGAATCAAAGTAAAATCACTGAAAATTCCAAAAGTCCAAGTGTCTCTTCTCCTCCAAATGATTGCAACACCTCTCCAACAACGGCACAGAACTGGGCAGAAGGTGAAATGGATGAATTGACAGAAGTAAGCCTCAAAAGGTAGGTAATAATGAAATTAACTGAGCTAAAGGAGAATGTTTTTACCCAATGGAAAGAAGCTAAGAACCATGATAAAACATTACAGGAGCTGTTAACCAGAATTACAGGAGCTGTTAACCAGAATACCCAGTGTAGAGAAGAACATAAATGACTTGATGGAGCTGCAAAACACAACATGAGAACTTCACAATAAAATCACAAGTATCAATAGGAGAATAGACCAAGCAGAGAAAATAATTTCAGAGCTTGGAGACTATCTTGCTTAAATAAGACAGGCAGGCAAGATTGGAGGAAAAAAAGAAAGAAAAAAGAAAAGGAATGAACAAAACCTTCAAGAACTATGGGATTATGTAAAAAAACTGAACCTGTGACAGATTGGGGTACCTGAAAGAGATGGGGAGAATGGAACCAAGTTGGAAAATATACTTCAGGATATCATCCAAAAGAACCTCCTTAACCTAACAAGATAGGCCAACATTCAAATTCAGAAAATCTGGAGAACCCAAGTAAGAAATTCTATGAAAAGGTCGACCCCAAGACACAATCATTAGATTATCCAAGGTCGAAATGAAGGAAATAATATTAGGGGCAGCCAGAAAGAAAGACTACGTTACTCACAGAGAAAAGCCCTTTAGACTAACAGCAGACCTCTTAGCAGAAACCCTACAAGCCAGAAGAGATTGAAGTCCAATATTCAAAATTCTTAAAGAGAATAATTTACAACCTAGAATTTCATATCCAGCCTTATTAAGCTTCATAACCAAAGTGGAGATAAAATATTCTTCAGACAAGCAAATGCTGGGGGAATTCATCACCACCAGGCCTGCCTTACAAAGAGTTCCTGAAAGAAGCACTAAATCTAGAAAGGAAACACCATTACCAGCCACTGCAAAAACACACTGAAATACAAGGACAAATGACACTATGAAGCAACTGCATCAACAAGTCTACAAAATAACCAGCTAACATCATGATGACAGGACCAAATTCACACATAGCAATATTAAACTTGAATGTAAATGCGCAAAATGCCCCAATTAAAAGACACGGAATGGCAAGCTGGATAAAGAGTCAAGACCCATTGTTGTGCCATGTTCAAGAGACCCATCTCATATGCAAAGGCACACATAGGCTAAAAATAAAGGGAAGGAGGAAAATTTACCAAATAATTCGAAAGCAGAAAAAAAGCAGTGGTTGCAATCCTAGTTTATGACAAAACAGATTTTAAACCAAAAGAGATAAGAAAAAGCACAAAGAAGGGTATGACATAATGGTAAAGGTATCAATTCCACAAGAAGAGCTAACTATCTCAAATATATATGCAACCAATACAGGAGCATCCAAATTCACAAAACAAGTGCTCAGAGATCTCCAAAGAGACTTAGACTTTCACACAATTATAGTGGGAGACTGTAACACCTCACTGTCAAAATGAGACATATCATTGAGACAGAAAGTAACAAAGATATTCAGGACTTGATCTCAGCTCTGGATCAAGTAGACCTGGTAAACATCTATAGAACTCTCCACCCAAAACCAATAGAACATACATTTTTCTTAGCACCATATGGCACTTACTTTAAAATCTATCACAGAATTGGAAGTAAAACACTCTTCAGCAAATGCAAAAGGACTGAAATAATAACAAACAGTCTCTCAGACCACAGTGCAATCAAATTAGTACTAAAGATTAAAAAAACTCACACAAAGCCACACAAATACCTGGAAATTGAACAACCTGCTCCTGAATGACTCCAGGGGTAAATAATAAAATTAAGTCAGAAATGAAGAAGTTATTTGAAATCAATGAGATCAAAGAGGCAATGTACCAGAATCTCTGAGACACAGCTAAAGTAGTGTTAAGAGGTAAATTTATAGGATTAATATCCACATTGAAAAGCCAAAAAGATATCAAATCAACACCCTAACATCACAAAAAAAGAACTAGAGGACCGATAGCAAAGAAATCCAAAAGCTAGCAGAAGACAAGAAATTATTAAGATCAGAGAAGAACTGAAGGAGATAGAGACACAAAAAACTTTCAAAAAACCAATAAATCCAGGAGCTGGTTATTTTTTAAAAAATTGATAAAATAGACCACGGGATAGACTAATAAAAAAGAAAAAATATAATAATCAAACTGACACAGTAAAAAAAGATAAAAAGGATATCACCACTGATCCCACAAAAATACAAGCAACCATCAGCAAATACTATAAAACCCCCTATGCAAATAAACTAGAAAATACAGAAGAAATGAATAAATTTCTGGACACATACACTCTCCCAAGACTCATCCAGGAAGAAATTGAATCCCTAAACAGACCAACAAAAAGTTTTGAAATTGAGAAAGTAATAAATAGTCTACCAACCAAAAAAAGCCCAGAACCAGATGGATTTGCAGCTAAATTCTACCACAGGTACAAAGAAGAGCTGGCACCATTTCTTCAGAAACTATTCCAAACAATTGAAAAAGAGGAACTCCTCCCTAACTCTTTCTATGAGGCCAACTTCATCCTGATACCAAAACCTGGCAGAGATACAACACAAAAAGAAAACTTCAGGCCAATATCTTTGATGAACATCGATGCAAAAATTTTCAAAAAAATACTGGCAAATGGAATTCAACAGTACCTCAAAAAGCTTTTCCACCATGATAAATTTGGCTTTAGTCCTGGCATGTAAACCTGATTCAACATACACAAATCAATAAACATAATTCATTACATAAATAGAACTAAAGGCACAAACTACATGATTATCTCAATAGATGCAGAAAAGGCCTTCAATAAAATTCAACATATCTTCATGTTAAAAATTCTCGTCTGTAGCCAGACTGCCTCTCTAGATTCCTCCTCTCTGGGAAGGGCATCCTTGAAAAAAAGCCCCAGTCAGGGGCTTATAGATAAAACCCCCATCTCCCTGGGACAGAGCACATGGGGGAAAGAGCGGCTGTGGGCACAGCTGCAGCAGATTTAAATGTACCTGCCTGATGGCTTTGAAGAGAGCAGTGGATCACCCAGCACAGCATTCGAGCTCTGCTAATGGTCAGACTGCCTCCTCAGGCAGGTCCCTGACCTCTGTGTCTCCTGACTGGGAGACCCTTCCTTTAGCAGGGGCCGACAGACACCTCATACAGGAGATCTCTGGCTGGCATCTGGCAGGTCCCCTTATGGGACAAAGCTTCCAGAGGAAGGAACAGGCAGCAATCTTTGCTGTTCTGCAACCTCCACTGTTGATACCCAGGCAAACAGGGTCTGGAGTGGAACTCCAGCAAACTCCAGCAGACCTGCAGCAGAAGGGCCTGACTGTTAGAAAAACAACTAAAAACAGAAAAGAATGGCATCAACATCAACAAAAAAGACGTCCACTCAGAAACCCTATCTGAAGGCCACCAACATCAAAGACCAAAGGCAGATAAATCCACAAAGATGGGGAGAAACCAGCACAAAAAGGTTGAACATTCCAAAAAACAGAACACCTCTTCTCCTCCAAGGGATCGCAACTCCTCGCCAGCAAGGAAACAAAACTGGACGGAGAATGAGTATGACAAATTGACTGAAGTAGGCTTCAGAAGGTGGGTAATAACAAACTCCTCTGAGCTAAAGGAGCATGTTCCAACCCAATGCAAAGAAACTAAGAACTTTGAAAAAAGGTTAGAGGAATTGCTAACTAGAATAACCACTTTAGAGAAGAACATAAATGGCCTGATGGAGCCAAAAAACACAGCACAAGAACTTCGTGAAGCATGCACGAGTATCAGTAGCCAAATCGATAAAGCAGAAGAAAGGATATCAGATATTGAAGATCAACTTGGTGAAATAAAGTTCAAAGATAAAATTACAGGAAAAAGAATGAAAAGAAATGAACAAAGCCTCCAAGAAATATGGGACTATGTGAAAAGGCCAAAGAATGAAAAGAAATGAACAAAGCCTCCAAGAAATATGGGACTATGTGAAAAGGCCAAACCTAAGTTCGATTGGTGTACCTGAAAGTTACAGGGAGAACAGAACCAAGTTGGAAAACACTCTTCAGGATATTATTCAGGAGAACATCCCCAACATAGCAAGGCAGGCCAATATTCAAATTCAGGAAATACAGAGAACACCACGAAGATACTCCTTGAAAAGAGCAATTCCCAAGACATGTAATCATCAGATTCACCAAGGTTGAAATGAAGGAAAAAATGTTAAGGGCAGCCAGACAGAAAGGTTGGGTTATCCACAAAGGAAAGCCCATCAGACTAACAGTGGATCTCTCTGCAGAAACCCTACAAGCCAGAAGAGAGTGGGGGCCAAAATTCAACATTCTTAAAGAAAAGAATTTTCAATCCAGAATTTAATATCCAGTCTAAGCTTCATAAGCGAAGGAGAAATAAAATCCTTTACAGACAGCCCCTGAAGGAAGAATTAAATATAGAAAGGAACAACTGGTACTAGCCAAGAAGTACAAATTGTAAAGACCATCGACACTATGAAGAAACCATGTCAACTAATGGGCAAAATGACCAGCCAGCATCATAATGACAAGATCAAATTCACACATAACAATATTAACCTTAAATGTAAATGGGCTAAATGCCCCAATTAAAAGACACAGACTGGCAAATTGGATAGAGTCAAGACCCGTCGATGTGCTATATTCAGGAGACCTATCTCACATGCAAAGGCACACATGGGCTCAAAATAAACTGATTGAGGAATATTTATATTTCCTAAGCAAATGGAAACAAACAAACAAAAAACGGAGTTGCAATCCTAGTCTCTGATAAAACAGGCTTTAAACCAACAAAAACCAAAGGAGACCAAGAAGGACATTACATAATGTTAAAGGGATCAATGCAACAAGAAGAGGTAACTATCCTAAATATATATGCACCCAATATAGGAGCACCCAGATTCATAAAGCAAGTTCTTAGAGACCTACAAATAGACTTAGACTCCCACACAATAACAGTGGGGGACTTTAACACCTCACTGTCAATATTAGACATATCAATGAGACAGACAATTAACAAGGATATTCAGGACTTAAATTCAACTCTGGACCAAGTAGACCTAATAGACATCTACAGAACTCTCCACCCCAAATCAACAAAATATACATGCTTCTCAGCACCATATTGCACTTATTCTAAATGTGAACACATAATTGGAATTAAAATACTCCTCAGCAAATGCAAAAGAATGGAAATCATAACAAACCATCTCTCAGACCACAATGCAAATGAAATTAGAACTGAGGATTAAGAAACTCACTCAAAACCGCACAACTACATGGAAACTAATCAACCTACCCCCGAATGACTACTGGGTAAATAATGAAATCAAGGCAGAAATAAATAAGTTATTTCAAACCAATGAGAACAAAGACACAATGTACCAGAGTCTTTGGGAGACAGCTAAAGCAACGTTTATAGGGAAATTTACAGCACTAACTGCCCACAAGAGAAAGCAGGAAAGATCTAAAATTGACACCCTAACATCACAATTAAAAGCAAGAGCAAACAAATTCAAAATCACAAATTAAAAGCAAGAGCAAACAAATTCAAAACCTAGCAGAAGACAAGAAATAACTAGGATCGGAGCAGAACTGAAGGAGATAGAAACACGAAAAACCCTGAAAAAATCAATGAATCCAGTAGCTGGTTTTTTGAAAAGATCAACAAAATAGCTAGACCGCTAGTCAGACTAATAAAGAAGAAAAGAGAGAAGAATCAGATAGATACTATAAAAAATGATAAAGGGGATATCACC
The DNA here is from genome assembly GCF_008728515.1 of Papio anubis. Taxonomy (NCBI): domain Eukaryota; kingdom Metazoa; phylum Chordata; class Mammalia; order Primates; family Cercopithecidae; genus Papio; species Papio anubis. The sequence goes on from NC_044996.1 coordinate 69,202,519, forward strand.
ACCAATCCCACAGAAATACAACCTACCGTCAGAGAACACTGTAAACAACTCTACACAAAGAAATTAGAAAATCTAGAAGGAACGGATAAATTCCTGGATACACACACCCTCCCAAGTCAAAACCAGGAAGTCGAATCCCCGAATAGACAACTAACAAGTTCTGAAATTAGGGCAGTAATTAATAGCCTATGAACAACAACAACAACAAATTGCCAGGACCAGACGGATTCACAGCCGAATTATACCTGAGTTACAAGGAAGAGCTGGTACCTTTCTTCTGAAACTATTTCAAACAACAGAAAAAGAAGGAATCTTCCCTAACTCATTTTATGAGGTCAGCATCATCCTGATACCAAAACCTGACAGAGACACAACAAAAAAAGAAAATTTCAGGCCAATATCCCTGATGAACATAGATATTATTGTCAAAAAGCTTATCCTCCACTATCAAGTCAGCTTCATCCCTGGGATGCAAGACTGGTTCAACATACACAAATCAACAAATGAAATGCATCACATAAACAGAACCAATGACAAAAACCACAAGATTATCTCAATAGATGCAGAAAAGGCCTTTGACAAAATTCAGCAGTCTTTCATGCTAAAAACTCTCAATAAACTAGGCATTGATGGAACATGTCTCAAAATAATAAGAGCTGTTTATGACAAACCCACAGCCAATATCATACTGAACGGGCAAAAACTGGAAGCATCCCCTTTGAAAACTGGCACAAGACAAGGATGCCCTCTCTCACCACTCCTATTCAACATAGTATTTGAAGTTCTGGGCAGAGCAATCAGGCAAGAGAAAGAAATAAAGGGTATTCAAATAGGAAGAGAAGTCAAATTGTCTCTGAAGATGACATGATTGTATATTTAGAAAACCCTATCATCTCAGCCCAGAATCTCCTTAAGCTGATATGCACCTTCTGCAGTCTCAGGATACAAAATCGATGTGCAAAAATCACAATCATTCCTATACAACAATAATAGAAGACAGAGAGCCAAATCATGAGTGAACTCCCATTCACAATTACTACAAAGAGAGTAAAATACCCAGGAATCCAACTTACAAGGGATGTGAAGGACCTTTTCAAGGAAAACTACGAACCACTGCTCAAGGAAATAAGAGAGGACACAAACAAATGGAAAAACATTCCATGCTCATGGATAGGAAGAATGAATATCATGAAAATGGCCATATTGTCCAAAGTAATATATAGATTCAATGTTATCCCCATCAAGCTACCATTGACTTCTTCACTGAATTAGAAAAAACTACTGTAAATTTCATAAGGAACCAAAATGAGCCCTCATTGCCAAGACAATCCTAAGCAAAAAGAAAAAGCTGGAGGCATCACGCTACCCAACTTCAAACTATACAACAGGTCTACAGTAACAAAATCAGAATGGTACTGTTACCAAAACAGACATATAGACCAATTGAACTGAGTAGAGATCTCAGAAATAAGATCACACATCTACAACCATCTGATCTTTGACAAACCTGACCAAAACAAACAATAGGAAAAGAATTCCCTATTTAATAAATGGTGCTGAGAAAACTGGCTAACCACACGCAGAAAATTGAAACTGGACTCCTTCATTACACCTTATACAATCATTAACTCAAGATGAATTAAAGATGTAAATGTAAACCCCAAAACTATAAAAACCATAGAAGAAAATCTAGGCAATACCACTCAGGACATAGGCAAGGGCAAAGATTTCATGACAAAAACATCAAAAACAATTGTAACAAAAGAAAAAATTGACATATATCATCTAATTAAACTAAAGAGCTTCTGCATAGCAAAAGAAACTATCATCAGAGTGAACTGACAACCTACAGAATGAGAGAAAATTTTTACAATCCATCCACCGGACAAAAGTCTAATAACCAGAATTTACAAGGAACTTAAACAAATTTATAAGGAAAGAAAAACCTCATTAAAATGTGAGTGAAGGACATGAAGAGACATTTCTCAAAAGAAGACATTTATGTGGTCAACAAATACAAGAGAAAACGCTCAACATCACTGATCGTTACAGAAATGCAAATAAAAACCACAATGAAGTATCTCATGCCTGTCACAATGGCGATTATTAAAATGTCAAGAAACGACAGATGCTGGCAAGGCTATGAAGAAATTGGAATGATTTTACACTGTTGGTGGGAAGGTGAATTAGTTCAACCATTGTGGAAGACAGTGTGGTGGTTGCTCAGACCTGGAACCAGAAATATTTTACCCAGTAGTCCCAATACAATCCCATTATACCCAAAGGAATATAAATTTTTCTATCATAAAGATACATGCATGTGTATGTTCTCTGTAGCATTATTCACAATAGAAAAGGCATGGAATCAACAGAAATGCACATCATTGACAAACTGGATTAAAAAAATGTGGTACATATACACCATGGATTACTATGCAGCCATAAAAAGGAAGGAGATCATGTCCTTTGCAGAGACATGGATGGAGTTAGAAGCCATTATCCTCAGCAAACTAAGACAGGAACAGGAAACCAAACACCACATGTTCTCACTTATAAGTGGGAGCTGAACAATGAGAAAACATGGACACAGGGAGGGGAACAACACCCACCCTGTGATGGGGGCGGGAGGAGGTAGAGCATCAGGATAGATAACTAACGCATGCTAGGCTTAATATGTAGGTGATGGGTTGACAGGTGCAGCAAACCACGATGACACATGTTTACCCATATAACAAACCTGCACGTCCTCCACATGTGTCCTGGGATTTAAAATAATTTTATTTTAAAGTCAAAAAATAACAGATGAAGGTGAGATTGCAGAGAAAAGACCATGCTTTTACATCGCTGGCTGGGATGTAAGTTAACTTAGGCACTATGGAAAGCAGTTTGGTCATTTCTCAACGTACTTAAAACAGAATTACAATTTGACCCAGCAATCCCATTTCTGGATATATACTCAAAAGAATATAAATAATTCTAACATAAAGACACAGGCAGCTGTACATTCTTTACATCACTACTCACAATAGCGAAGACATGGAATCAACCTAAATGCTCATCAATGGTTGATGGCCTAAAGAAAATATGGTACATATACACCATAGAATACTAAACAGTTATAAATAAGAATGAAATCATGTCTTTTGCAGCAACATGGATTGAGCTTAGGTCATTATCTTAAGTAAACTAACACAGAAATGGAAAATCAAACACCACATATTTTCACTTATAAGTGGGAGTTAAACATTGAGCACATATAGACCCGAAGAAGGAAACAACAGACACTGGGGCCTACTTAAGGGTTAAAGGTGGAAAGAGGGTGAGAATTGAAAAACCCCTATTAGGTACTATGTTCATTAACTGCGTGACAAAATATGTACACCAAACCGCTGTGACACACAATTTACCTATATAACAAATTTGCATATGTAGCCTTGAAAGACCTGTTGGGGGGTGTGGGACTGGGAGAGGGATAGCATTACAGGAAGTACCTAATGTAGATGACGGGCTGATGGGTGCAGCAAACCACCATGGCACGTGTATACCTATGTAACAAACCTGCACGTTCTGCACATGTACCCCAGAACTTCAAGTATAATAAAAAAGCCAAACGTAGTCTAAAAAAAAGATAAAGAAGAAAAGCTGATCAACTGAGAATTAAGAATCAATCCAGTTACACTGCTGCTTTTCTAAGCACATAATTCATTTTTTAATTAATAAGTTAAGTCTAATGAAATGTCTTTCTTACACAACTATGCATTCAGCTCTTGCTATGACCAGATGTAGTAGAAACTGTATCTATTTTATTGTGGAGAATTCAATATTCTTTCAATAATTATTTAACATACAGCTGTGTCAGGCACTGTTCTATGTACTAGGAAAAAAAGAGATGAGTAGAAAATGACCCCTTTCCTCAGGGAGCTTGTAGTTTGATGGTAGGATTGGAGACACATTGAGAAATAAATAGTTACTGTATGTGTAATCCCTTCTTTATTCAGCAACTCTTCGTTAGCGTTCTTAAAATTGTAATCAACCAGAATCAACCATTGGAAATATAGTTCAATTAAAGGGCAATCATTTTTTCTAGGTTTCCACAACTACTGTTTTTCAGTAACCGATGGCCAATACTGGGGAAACAAGAGTAGACTGTTACAATAGCCCTGTCTACTATGGGCTCCTTTGGGCTAATGAAGAGAGAAGTTTTTGCCATGTGCTTGAGCTCCATGAGAGAAGGAGATATATTTGTTTTGCCTCTGATTATATCAATATTGCTCAGCCCTGTGCTTAGCTCATAAAAGGCATTTAGCAAATGATAGATGAATATATAATTGATCACTAAGATATAATAATTGATTTGATTAGGGTATGTTTTCATTTAAAAGAACTTTTTAACATTTCTGTGGATATACTGTAGGTGTATATATTTATGGATATATGAGATATTTTGATACAGGCATGCAATATATCGTAATCATATCAGGGTAAATGAGATATTCATCACTTCAAGTATTTATCTTTTGTGTTACAGACAATCCATTTACACAATTTTAATTATCTTTAAATTTACAATTAAATAATTATTGCCTATAATCACCCTGTTGTGCTATCAAATACTAATTTTTTAATTCTTTCTACTTTTTATACCCATTAACTATCCCCACTTCCCCCTCACCCTCCCAATAATATTTGAGGCTTCTAGTAACAATCATCCTACTCTCTATCTCAATGAGTACAATTGTATTAATTTTTAGTTTCAACATATAAGTGAGAACATGAGAAGTTTGTCTTTCTGTGCCTGGCTTATTTCACTTAACATGATGACCTCCAGTTGCAATCATGTTGTTGTAAAAGTCAGAATCTCATTCTTTTTCATGCTCAAATAGTATTCCATTGTGTATATGTACCGTAATTTCTTTATCTATTTTTCGGCTGATGGACACTTAGGGTGTTCCCAAATCTTGGCTGTTGTGAATAGTGTAACAATAAACAAGGGAGTGCAGATATAACTTTGATATACTGATTTCCTTTTGGAGGGTATATACTTAGCAGTAGCATTGCTATATCAAATGGTAGCTCTAATTTTAGTTTTTTGAGGAGTCCCCAAACTCTCCATAGTGCTTGTGCTAAGTTACATTCCCACCAACACTGTGCAAGTCTTTTCTTTGCTCCAAATCTTCGCCAGCATTTGTTATTACCTGTCTTTCGAATTTTTAAAAATTTTTAAAATTTTAATTTATTAAAATTTTTGTTGGTATTTAGTAGTTGTATATATTTATGGAGTACATGAGATGTCTTGATACATTCATGCAATATAAAATAAACACATGTGGAGAATGGGGTACATATCCCCTCAAGCATTTATCATTTGAGTTGCAAACAATCCAATTACACTTCTTAAGTTAATTTAAAATATACAATTCAGTTATTATTGACTATAGTCACCCTACTGTGCTATCAAACAGTAGGTCTTATTCATTCTTTCTACTTTTATTGCACCGGTTAATCATCCCCACCTCCCTCCAGGTCCCACTGCCATTCCCAGACTTTGGTAACTATCCTTCCACTCTTTATGTTCATGAGTTGAATTAATTGCATTTTTAGATCCCACAAACATGTGAGAACATGTGATGTTTGTATTTCTGTGCCTGGCTTATTTTATTAAGCACAATAATATCCAATTCCATCCATGTTATTGCAAATGACTGGATCTCATTATTTTTATGGCCAAAGAGTACTCCATTGTGTATATATACCAAATTTTCTCTATCCATTCATCTTTTGATGAACACTTAGGCTGCTTCCAAATGTTACCTATTATAAACAATGTTGCAACAAATATAGGAGTGCAGAAATATGTTTGACGTGCTGATTTTCCTTCTTTTAGGTACATACCTAACAGTGAAATTCCTGAATTATATGTTAGCTCTCAGGTTTTTTTTTGTTTTTTTTTTTTTTGATATTTCTTTATTTTTAAATTATACTTTAAGTTCTAGGGTACATGTGCACAATGTACAGTTTTGTTACGTATGTATACATGTGCCATGTTGGTGTGCTGCACCCATTAACTCGTCATTTACATTAGGTATATCTCCGAATGCTATCCCTCCCCCAGCAATCGGATCCAGTGTGTGATGTTCCCCTTCCTGGAGTGAGAACATGCGGTATTTGGTTTTCTGTTCTTGCGATAGTTTGCTGAGAATGATGGTTTCCAGCTGCATCCATTCAGTTTTTTAAGAAACCTCCAAACTGTTCTCCATAGTGGTTGTACTAATTTACCTTCCCACCAACAGTGCACAAAAGTTCCATTTTCTTCACATCCTCCCCTGCATTTGTTATTGCCTGTCATTTTGATATAAGTCGTTTTAACTGGGGTAAGATAATAGCTTCTTGTAGTTTTGTTTTGCATTTTTCTGATGGCTAATGATGTTGAGCACCTTTTCATATGCCTGTTTGCCATCCGTATGTCTTCTTTTGAGAAACGTCTATGCAGATCATTTGTTGGCTCACTTTTTGATCAGATTATTAGATTTTTTCTATAGTTTAGTTTGTGATCTTTATATATTCTGGTTATTTCTCCCTTATAAGATGAGTGGTTTCCATTTTTTTTCACCATTCTGCGGGTTGTCTCTTCACTTTGTTGGCTCTTTTTTTTTTCCTGAGCAAAAGCTTTTTGACTTGATCCCATTTGTCCATTTCTTTTTTGGTTGCTTTCGTTTGTGGGGTATTGCTCAAGAAATATTTGCCCAGTCCAGTGCCCTGGAGAGTTCCCCAAAAGTTTTATTTTAGTAGTTTCATAGCTTGAGGACCTATATTTAAAATTTTAATTCATTTTGATCTGATTTTTGTATATGATGAGAAATAAGCATCTAGTTTCATTCATCTGCATATGAATACCCAGTTGTTCCAGCACCATTTATTGAAGGAAATATCCTTTCCCAAATGTATGTTCTTGGCATATTTGTTGCAAATGAAATCACTGTAAATGTATGAATTTTGGGGGGTTCCTATTTTGTTCCACTGTTCTACATGCTTGTTTCCATGCTAGTACCCTGCTGTTTTGATTACTATAGCTCTGTAGTATAATATGAAAACAGGTAATGTGATCCCTCCAGTTTTGTTCTTTTTCCTGAGGATTGCTTTGGCTATTCTTGGTCTTTTGTGGTTCTATATAAATTTTAAGATTTTTTTTGTCTATATCTGTAGAGAATGTCATTGATATTTTGAAAGGTATTGCATTGAATTTGTAAATTGCTTTGTGTAGTGTAAACATTTTAGCAATATTGATTCTTCCAATCCACAAACTTGGAATATCTTTCCAAATTTTGGTGTCCTCTTCAATTACTTTCATCAAAGTTTTATAGTTTGTGTTGTAGAGATCTTTCACTTCTTTGACAAAATTAATCCTTAGGTATTTAATTTTATTTGTAGCTATTACAAATGGAATTTGTTTATGTTTCAGAGTTTTTGCTTTTCGCATATAAAAATGCTACTGATTTTTGTATGTTGATTTTGTATCCTGCAACTTTACTGAATTTGTTTATCATTTCTAATAGTTATTTTGTAAAGTGTTCTGTTTTTTCTGCAAACAAGGGCAATTTGATATTTGGAAAAATTATTTGATTTCTTTCTTTCCAATTTGAATGCACTTTTTTTTCTTTATCTTATCTGATTGTTTGAGTTGGAACTTCCAGTACTATGTTGAATAACCATGGTCAAAGTGGGCATCCTGTTTGTGTTCCATACACAACCAGGGCATCCTCACTTTCTGTTTTTTCCCATTGAGTATTATACTAGCTGTGATTCTGATTTATATGGCTTTCAATATGTTGAAGTATGCTCCTTCTATACCCTGTGTTTTGAAGACATTTATTGTAAAGCATTTTCTGTTTACTCTGTAGATAGTTTCTTGTTTTGTTCAGAAGTTCTTTCTTTTAATTAGATATCATTTGCCAATTTTTGTTTTTGTTGTAGTTGATTTTGGCATCTTCATCCTAAAATCTTTGCTCATTCCTATGTCTAGAATGGTATTGCCTAAGTTGTTTTCCAGGCTTTTTATAGTATTGGATTTTACATTTAAGTCTTTCATTTATATTTATTTGACTATTGTATATGGTGTAAGAAAGAGGTCCAGTTTTAATCTTCTGTATGTGGCTAGCCAGTTTTCCCAGCATCCTTTTCCCATTGCTTGTTTTTGTCACTTTTGTCAAAGACCAGTTAGTTGTAAGTGTGTGGCTTTACCTGTGGGCTCTCTATCCTGTTCCATTGGTCTACATGTCTGTTTTTGTAGCGGTACCATGCTGTTTTAATTACTGTAGACGTGTAGTATAGTTTGAAAAGTGGTAGTGTGATGCCTCAAACTTTGTTCTTTTTGATTAGGATTGCCCTGGCAATTCAGGCTGTTTTTAGGTTCCTTACGAATTTGTAAATTTTGTTTTCTAGTTTTGTGAAAAAATATCAATGGCAGCTTAATAGGAATACCATTGAATCTGTAAATTACTTTGGGCCATATGACCATTTCAGTGATACAGATTCTTATTATCTATGAGTATGGATTTTTTTATTTGTTTATGTCATCTCTGTTATTTTTGAGTAATTTTTTATAGTTCTCCTTGTAGAGATCTTTTACCTTCCTAGTTAGCTGTATTTATAGATATTTTAGTTTTTTGATGCAATTATGAATGGCATTGCATTTTTGATTTGATTCTCAGTTTGACTGTTATTGGTGTATAGGAAGTCTACTGGTTATTGTATGTTCGTTAAATATTTTGAGATTTGCTGGAGTTGTTTATCAGCTTAAGAAGTTTTTGAGCCAAAACAATGAGTTTTTTTTCTAGATATGGGACCATGACATCTGCCAAATGATATACTTTCACTTCCTCTCTTACTATTTGGATACCCTCCCTCCCTTCCTTCCTTCCTTCCGTCCTTCCTTCCTTCCTTCCTTCCCTCCCTCCCTCCCTCCTTTCTTCTTTCTTTCTTTCTTTCTTTCTTTCTTTCTTTCTTTCTTTTTTTTCTGGCCAGGACTTCCAATACTATGGTGAATAGGAGTGGTGACAGAGGACATCCTTGTCTTGTGCTGGCTTTCCAGACGAGTGCCTCCAGCTTTTGCCCATAATGTTAGCTGTGCATTTGTCATAGATGGTTTTTATTATTTTGAAGTGCATTCCATCAATACCTAGTTCATTGAGAGTTTTTAACATGAAGGGGTGTTGAATTTCATCAAGTCTTGTCTGCATCAATTTACATAATCAAGTGGTTTTTGTCTTTAGTTCTGATTATGTGATGAATCCCATTTATTGATTTGTGTATGTTTAACCAACCTTGCATCTCGGGGAAAAAAAGCCCACTTGATTGTGATGGATTAGCTTTTTTATGTGTTGCTGAATTTGATTAGCCAATATTTTTTTTTTATTTTGAGAATTTTTGCATCATGTTAAACAAGGATATTAGACTAAAGTTTGCTTTTTTTTTTTTTTTTCCTTTGGGGCATGGGGGTGGAATCAGTCTCTGCCTGGTTTACTATGAGAATGATGCTGGACTCATAGAATAAGTTAGGGAAGAGTCCCTCCTTCTTAATATTTTTGAAACAGTTTTAGTAGGAATGTTAACATCTCTTCTTTGTACATGTGTAGAATGCAGCTAAAAATTCATCTGGTCCTGGCCTTTTTTTGGTCGCTAGTCTATTTATTACTGATTCAATTTTGAAGCTTGTTATTGATATGTTCAGGGAATTAATTTCTTCCTGGCTTAGTCTCAGAAAAGTATATGTGAATAGGAATTTATTCATGTCTTCGAGATTTTCTAGTTTGTGTTCATAGAAGTGTTCATAATATTCTCTGATGATTATTTGTATTTCTGTGGGTTCAGTGGTAATATTCTCTTTGTCATTTCTAATTGTGGTTATTTGGATCTTCTATCTTTTATTCTTTATTAGTCTAGCTATCAGTATATTTTATTAATTATTTTATAAATACCAACTCTTAGATTCATTGATCTATTAAATATTTTTTTTTTATGTCTCAATCTCTTTCAGTTCAGTACAGATTTGGGTTATTTCTTGTCTTCTGGCCTTGGCACTGAGTTTCTCTTGGTTCTCTAATTCTTTTAGTTATGAGGTTAGGTTGTTAAATTGAGATCTCTTTAACATTTTGCTGTGGGAATTTAGTGTTATGTATTTCTCTCTTAACATTGCCTTACCTATTTCTCAGAGATTCTGGTATGTTTTATCTTTTATTACTTTCAAATAACTTCCTCATTTCTGCCTTAATTTTATTATTTAACCAGAAGTCATTCAGGAGCAGGTTATTCAATTTACATGTAATTGTATTGTTTTGAGCAAATTTCTTTTGCTTGATTTCTAATTTGATTGTGCTGTGGTCTGAGAGAGTTGCTGTTATGTCAGTTATTTTGCATTTACTGAGCAGTGTTTTATGGTCAATTATGTGATCGATTTTAAAGTTGTGGCATGTGGCAATGAGAAGAATGTATATGCTGCTGTTTTGAGGTGGAGAGTTCTGTAGGTGTCTATCAAATCCATCTGATCCAGTGCTGAGTTAAGGTTCTGAATATCTTTATCAATTTTCTGTCTTTATAATCTGTCTAATACTGCCAGTGTGACATTGAAGTCCTCCATTATTGCTGTTTGGGAGTCTAAGTCTCTTTGAAGGTCTCTAAGAACTTGCATTATGAATCTGGGGGCTCCTGTGTTGAGTGCATATATATTTAGAATAGTTTAGCCTTCTTGTTGACTTGGACCCTTTACCATTGTATTAGTTCATTCTCTCATTGCTATAAAGAAATATTTGAGACTGGGTAATTTATTTAAAGAAAGGTTTAATTGGCTTGTGCTTCCACAGACTGTACAGAAAACATGGCAGCATCAGCTTCTGGGAAGGCCTCTGGAACATTTTACCCATGGCAGAAGGCAAAGCAGGAACAGATATTTTAACATGGCCAGAGCAGCAAAAAAGCCAAGAAGGTGGGATGTGCTATACACTTTAAAACAACCAGATATCATGAGAACTCACTCACTATATGGTACCAAGGGGTAATGGCGCTAAACCATTTAGGAGAACTCTACCCCCATGATCCAATCACCTCCTGCCAGGCCTCTCCTCTAACACTGGAGATTACAATTCCACATGAGATTTGGGCAGGGACACAAACACAAACCATAGCAACTATTATGTAATGCCTTCCTTTGTTGTTTTTGATCCATGTTGGTTTAAAGTCTGTTTTGTCTGAAATTAGTATTGCAATCCCTGCTTTTTTTCTGATTTCCATTTGCTTGTTAGATTTTCTTCATTCTGCTCCTGGCCTTTCCTGTCTTTCTAATGTTTCAAAATACAATCATGCCGTCCCAAAAGTTACCCAAAGTCTTAACTCATTCCAGCATTAACTCAAAAGCCCACAGTCCAAACTCTTATGCGAGACTAGCAGTGTTGCTTTGGATTATGAGTCTGCAAAATCAAAATGAGTTAGTTCTGTCCAAGATCCAATGAAGGTACAGACACTGGGTAAATTTCCCCACTTTAAAAGGGAGTAATCAGTCAAAACAAAGGGCCTACAGGCCCAATGTAAGTCTGAAATCCAGCAAGAGAGTCAAGATTTAAGCTTTAAATCTTAAAGCTCCAAAATAATCTCATTTCACTCTATGTCTCACATCTAGGTCATACTGATGCAATGGGTGGATTCCCAATCTTTGGTCTGCTTTGCCCCTGTGACTTTTCAGGGTTTAGTCCCTTTGGCTGCTCTCATGAGCTGGCATTGAGTGTCTGCAGCTCTTCTAAAATGAAATTGCAAGATGCTAGTCGATCTACCATTCTGGGGTCTGGAGGATGGTGGCCCTCTTCTCACAGATCAACTAGGCAATGCCCCAGTGGGGACTCTGTTTGGGGGCTCCAACCTCATTTTTTCTTCCTCACTTCCTTAGTAGAGGTTCTCCATGAGGGCTATGCTCCTGCAGCAGGCTTCTGCATGGAGATCCAGGCCTTTTCATACATCCTCTGAAATCTAGGCAGAGGCTCCTAAGACTTAATTCTTGCATTTTGTATACTTGCAGGCTTAACACCACACGGAAGCTGCCAAGACTTATAGTTTGCGCTTTCTGAAGCAGTGACCCAAATTGTATCTGGGACCCTTTCAGGAATAGCTGGAACTGGAGCAGCTGAGATGCAGGCACCAGTGTCCTGAGGTTGTGCAGGGCAGTGGGTCCCTTGGCTTGATTCATGAAACCATTCTTCCCTCCTAGGCCTCCAGGCCTGTGATCAAAGGGGATGCCACAAAGGTCTTTGAAATGCCTTTCAAGCCTTCCCCCCATTGTCTTGAATGGTAACAGTTGACTCCTTTTTACTTGTGCAAATTTCTGCAGCCTGCTTGAATTCTTCCCCCTAAAAATAGGCTCTTCATTTTTACCACATGGCCCAACTGCAAATTTTTCAAATTTTTATGCTCTGATTCCCTTTTAAATATAACTTTCAGTTTTGCATCATTTCTTTGCTTATGCATATGAACATAGGTGATTAGAAGAAGCCAGGCCACATCTTGAATGCTTTGCTGCTTAGAAATGTTTTTACACCAGATACCCTAAATCATCATTCTCAAGTTCAAAGTTCCACAGCTCCCTGGGGCTGGGGCACAATGCAGCCAATCTCTTTGCTAACTCATAACAAATGTGACTTTTGCTTTAGTTCCCAATAAGTTCCTCGTCTCCACCTAAGACTTCCTTAACCTAGACTTCATTGTCCATATCACCATCAGCATTTTGGTCACAACCATTCAGTCAGTCTCTAGGAAGTTCTGAATTTTCCCTCATCTTCCTCTCTTCTTCTGAACCCTCCACACTCTTCCAAACATAGCCAGTATAATGATCCATCCTCACATTGCTATAAAAAAAAATCCGAGACTGTGTAATTTACAAAGAAAAGAGGTTTACTTATCTCACACTTCCATGGGCTGTATAGGTATCATGTCTAGGAAAGCCTTAGGAAATTTTTAATCATGGCAGAAGGCAAAGGGGAAGCAGGTATGTCTTCACATGGTTGGAGAAGGAGAGAGAGAAGGGGCAGGTGCTACACACTTTTAAGCAACCAGATCTTGTGAGAACTCACTCACTATTATAAGAACAGCAGGAAAGAAATGCACTTCCATGATCCAATCACCTCCCACCAGGCCCCTCTTCCAACATTGGGAATTACAATTTGACATGAGATTTGGGCAGGGACACAAATCCAAACCATATCAACTGATTGCCTAATTTCAAAGCTGCTTCTACATTTTGAGGCATCTTTATAGCAATGCTCCACTCCTCAGTACCAATTTTCTGTATTAGTTCATTCTCACATTGCTATAAAGAAATACCTGAGCCTGGGTAATTTACTAGAAAAAGAGGTTTAAGTGGCTCACAGCTCCACAGGCTGTACAGGAAGTATTGCAGCAACTGCTTTTGGGGAGACCTCAGGTAGACATTACTCATGGCAGCATTAAAAACAGGAGAAGGCATCTTCACATGGCCAGAGCAGGAGGAGGAGAGAGAAAGGGGAGTTGCTATACACTTTTAAAGAAGCGTATCCTTCCCAGCACTTTGGGAGGCCGAGGCGGGCGGATCACAAGGTCAGGAGATCGAGACCACAGTGAAACCCCGTCTCTACTAAAAATACAAAAAATTAGCCGGGCGCGGTGGTGGGCGCCTGTAGTCCCAGCTACTCAGGAGGCTGAGGCAGGAGAATGGCGTGAACCCGGGAGGCGGAGCTTGCAGTGAGCCGAGATCGCGCCACTGCACTCCAGCCTGGGCGACAGCGCGAGACTCCGTCTCAAAAAAAAAAAAAAAAAAAAAAAAAAAAAAGAAGCGTATCTTGTGACAATTCACTCACTATACAGTACCAAATGGGGATGGTGCTAAACCATTTATGAGAACTCCACCCCCATGATCCAATAACCTCCTGCCAGGCTCCTTTTTCAACATTAGGGATTACAATTCCACATGAGATTTAGGTGGGGATACAGATCCAAACCATATCAACCATTACGGAATGCCCTTCTTTGTCATTTTTTATCTTTTTAGTTGAAAGTCTGTTTTGTCTGAAACAAGAGCTGTAACCCCTGCTTGTTCCTAATTTCCATTTGCTTGGTAGATTTTCCTCCATCCCTTTATTTTCAGACTATGAGTGTCATTGCATGTGAAATGAGTCTTTTGAAGAAAGAATTCCATTGGTTCTTGCTGTTTTATCCACCTTGCTACTCTGTGCCTTTTAACTGGGGCGGTTAACCTATTTACATTTAAGGTTAGCATTGGTATGTGTGAATCTGATCCTGTCATCATGATGTTTGTTAATTATTATGCAGACTTGTTTGTGTGGTTATTTTTTAGTGTCATTGATCTGTATACTTAAATGTCTTTTTGTAATGGCTGGTAATGGTCTTTTTCCATATTTAATGTTTCCTTTATGAGATTTTGTAAGGTAGTTCTGTTGGTAACAAATTCCCACTGCATTTGCTTGTGCAAAAATCATATTTCTCCTCTGCTTATGAAGCTTAGTTTGGTTGAATATGAAATCCTGGGCTCGAGTTTCTTTTTTTTTTTTCTTTTTTTTTTTTTTAAGAATGTTGAATATTGGCCGCCAATCTCTTCTGGCTTATAGAGTTTCTGCTGAGAGGTCCACTGTTAGTCTGATGAGCTTTCCTTTGTAGGTGACCTGAATTTTCTCTTTAACTGCTTCTAACAGTTTTCTTTCATTTTGACCTTGGAGGATCTGATGATTGTGTGTCTTGGGAATGATCTTTTGGTGAGGTATCATACTGGAATTCTCCGCATTTCCTGAATATGAATGTTGGCCTCTCTAGCTAGGTTGTATAAGTTCTCATGGATAATATCCTGAAATATGTATTCCAAGTTGCTTACACTCTCCCCATCTCTTTCAAGGAAACCAATGCATCATAGATTTGGTCTCTTTACATAATCTCATATTTTTCAGAGTTTTTGCTTGTTTCTTTGAATTATTTTTTCTCCATTATTGTCTCAGTGTCTTATCTCAGAGCCAGTCATCAGGCTCTGAGATTCTTTCTTCTGCTGTGTCTGTTCTGCTATTAATACTTATGTTTGCATTATGAAATTATTACAGTGTGTTTTTTAGGTTTTTCAGGTCAGTTATGTCATTTTTTACACTGGATATTTTGTCTGTCAGCTCCTGCATCATTTTATGATTTTTAGTTTCCTTGGATTAGCTTTAAACATACTCCTGCATCTCAACGATGCTATCCATATTCTGAATTTTATTTCTGTCATTTTAGCCCTCTCAGTCTGGTTCGGAAGACTTGGTGGAGAGGTAGTGCTGTTGCTTGAAGGAAAGAAAGCACTCTGGCTCTGGCTTTTTACATTTTCAGAGTTCTTGCATTAGCTGTTTTCTCATGTTTGTGGGCTTATGTTTCTTCAGTGCTTGATGTTTCTGACCTTTGGATGGATTTTATTTCTTTTATCTTATTTGATGACCTTAAGGATTTGATCTTGGTAAAAGGTGGATTCAGACAACTGGCTTTATTAATGGTAGATTTTAGGGGGTCAGCATTCAGCTCCCAACTCCTGGACTCAGTACTGTAACTATGGGGGACTTTTATGAGGCTCTGACTTTTTGATTTGGCTCCTCCAGGTTAGGAATCCACTGTGCTGGGGGTGGGAATGGGGCGGGGGCAGAGGTTGCTCCCAGACCACTCTGCACTACCCTTTAACATGTTGTGTCAGCCAAAGCATTTCATAGTGCTGTGACAGCAGGATTTCTCCTCATTTGCGCATGCCAGCAGCCCCCAGCAGTGGCAGTGCAACTGGTTGCGTACTCATTGGCTGCTGGAGGGTGGTAGCGCCTGCTGGGCTGCCTGTCTTAGTGTGGGAGTTCACCACAATGTTGGGGAAAATGTAGCTGGGGGGCGGTTACGCGGGGCCTCTGCTGGTGACTGTGTGTGCAGTCACAGTGGTAGTGGTGTTTGCACGGGGCGGGGCACTGGTGGGCCCCGGTTTGTGTGCACTCTCTGTGTGTTGCAGTCAGGGGTGGTTACTGAGGGCAGGGGAGGGTCCGCTCTTCCTACCTAGTTTCACTTTTGCGGCACTGTTGATGCAAGGGTGAAGCACTGGTGGGTGTGGGGCTGGCTGGGGCTGTGCCCATCAAGGCTCTGCCTGCAATGATGGTTGGCAAGGAGAGGAAGGGGTGAGCTGCGCTCTCGCTGCAGCAGTGGCAGGGCAGGGTGCATGCACACACGTGCACTGGCAGGGCAAGAAAGGCATGCACATGCCAGCAAAGCAATATGGGCATTACTAGGGGCTGGCTGCAGTTGCAGTATGGGTGACGAGTAGGTAGGCTGGCGTGCGGCAGTGGGGGCCACCGCACTTGAGCTCTCTGCCGGTAAGTCATGGTCCGCCAGCACAGGAGGCATTACTTGAGTTCCCACGGCACTTGAGGCTGTCCTGCAAGCCTAGCAGCCAGGCTGGGGCCCCAGGAGAAGCCAACAGACCAAGGGGTGCTGAGATTGGACCAGCTCCGTCTGATGGGCAAGACCACCCTGCAGAATTCAGCCCCAACAATTCCCCTGGGGCTAAAGTCCTCTATGCGAGCAAGTGGAGCCTAGGAGGATAGCTGACCGTGTCCCTGTTCAGCTACACATGCTCCCGCATCAGATTCTCTAGGCTCCACATCTGCTGGTTTGCTGCCCCCTACCACTTCTCTAAGCACCTCTGCCCGCCACCTCTAGTGTCAGGTGGCCGAGGGATTTCCTTCTGCTGGGATTCCAGAGGCCCATGGCGAGAGCAGGTTGCTTTTTGCCAGTAAAACTCATCCGTTCCCCCAAGTCATTGGGGGCCAGGAATGAGTCCTGGTGTGCGATCATGCCCTGGAGAGTTCCCAGCATTCTCCCCCTTCAGCCTAGCTTCTGTGTCTTCCCTCCATGTACTCTAGGTGCTTTCCTTCTGAAGATCTGTTAGGAATGCACCAGTCATCATCTCGGTCCCTCGATGGCAGCTGTTCCATCTGGCTGCGTGTAGTAAGCCATCTTACCCTCCCTCCCCAGCCGTGTCTGAAATATATTTTTTCTTATTGTTGACTTTGTCCTTTAATTTTACAGGACTGGGAATAACTGGTTTCTCAAACCAACTGAACTCTCTCTTAATAAATTGTTAATTTAGTCCTTCTCATTTTGCTTTCAGTAACAACATAAGAACACTAAATTCAGTTATTTTTTGCCCAGAGCTAAGTTGTAGTTTCACTCCATCAGCCATAAGATAAAGGCATGCTGTTGACTTAATTACTCATTTTACTCCTGCAGACTCATAATTCTTCTTATTCCACCAAAAAGCTCAATTTTCAGAGAGCTTCATGGCTTCTTTGTTCTTTCTATTGCTTCTCTCAAGCTTTCAGATGTAAAAATGATGTTTGTTTTTAAGTCTGGATTATGGCAAAGTCTTTGGGGGAAGCTGGCTTAGCAAATATTGTAAGAACCACATAAGTATACTTTGGGAGTCAAACATTCATATAAAAAAGAATAAATTTCAGGTTCAGAGTAAATGAACAGCTAATGCATGTCATAATATTCTAACTACTAATGATTCCTCTGTGTAGACATCCATAAAATGAAGTTCTTGAATTTTACTTAGTCATAAATTGTTAATGAAGGCCATGGAATCTATTTCCGCTTTCTACATGCAAGTTAGATATTGGCAAATTGTTTCTCACTTTTTCATTTCATTTGTACATTTTAATTTGCTTTAAAATAGAGACTGAAATTTTATATCACTTTAGATAAAATTCTAGATGGTTTCTTAGCAGTCTAGCTGTAGTCTTTTGGGGATTCAGGTTTTCTATTTACTAATATATCACATTAATCCACATACCTGAATTAATTAAACAATCATTTTTGTTTACTAATAAGGCTTGGACACCCAGAGCAAACTGAACGCAAACTGTTTTAAGTTACAAGCACTAGAGCTCAAATAATTTTTAACAGATATCATCTTTGTCCATCTTCAGTTATGTTTCTTTTATTAGTTGATTTATTTCATCAGAGAGATAGAATTCACAGGTGAAAAGTGCACTTTGTTTTTAATGCAGTAATTTTTATTTTATTTATGGGTAAGCTTTTTATTTATTCATTAGTATTCCTCATTTCCATAGTCATCATAATAAAGAAAAAATAATCATTAACAAAGCAGTCGTTTCAACTCACACAAGGGACAAAGAACAGCATCAAAGAACGGAAGCCTAGGAATAGCCCTTGGTTAAAGCAGAGTGTCATTCCTTGAGAGATCTGAGAATTTGTGAGCAGGCAAGGTGCACACCTTTTTGCCACAATCAGTTGCCCTATTATAGTAGCAATTTTTTTTTTCTTTTTTTTTGAGACGGAGTCTTGCTCTGTAGCCCGGGCTGGAGTGCAGTGGCCGGATCTCAGCTCACTGCAAGCTCCGCCTCCCGGGTTCACGCCATTCTCCTGCCTCAGCCTCCGGAGTAGCTGGGACTACAGGCGCCCGCCACCTTGCCCAGCTAGTTTTTTGTATTTTTAGTAGAGACGGGGTTTCACCTAGTACAGGTGTTAGCCAGGATGGTCTCGATCTCCTGACCTCGTGATCCGCCCATCTCGGCCTCCCAAAGTGCTGGGATTACAGGCTTGAGCCACCGCGCCCGGCCCTATAGTAGCATTTCTTAACAGTGAAAAATTGCTTCTGCCTATTATCATACTCACCAAATCCCTTAGCTTATCTACCATTTTGTTCACTGATTAATTTTCTTCTAAGAGAAGAGACATGACTCTAAGTAGGTTAGGTAATATTCACTACTTCATATTTTTTCTAAGAAGCAAACATATGAAGCTTTTAGTCAGGTATGTAGTCGTCACAGGCTGGGTATTAGTAAGACGTTCAAGACCATCATTTCTCATCCAAATAAGATTTTTTTTCAGAAAAAAGTGTTATTACTTCTATTAATACTATTACAAAAGCAATAATTATAAACTGTAACTGTCCAGGAAAACCAGGGCTATAGCTGCTTAGAAATAGAAGAGTGTGAAAACCAATGTCCAAGTGTGAAGTAAATTTCAAAATATGTTTGAATTACAGGTAAAAATGAAAGTAAGATATCAGCCTCAAAGAAAGATGGTGGTAAATAGATCTATAATGAAAATACCAAACTTACACGTTCAGTTTAAAAGGCACCCTGGATTACTAAACACACATGTCATGATCCTTGAGTTAACAGTAGATAGGCCAAGCCAAAAAATGACTTCGAAAAATTTGTGACATTTACTTATATTCATTCAGATTTTAAAATTTGGTAGTACAATGTTCTCTTGTTGTATGGTGAACAATCCAGCAGAGGGAGCACACAATAGTAAATGATGAAATACTAGAAGAGCTAGACCTCTACAGATGTCCATAATAATATGGATATATAAATCATAGAGTTAACCTGTGACTTAAATGTTTTCTTTCACTTCATGAAAAAATTACTATGGAGGCATGTTCCTTTCTAAAACAAATTATGTCTCTTTTTGTTTTCAGTAAGATTTTTTTCTGTGTGTATGCCATTGAATGGTGTCTCCAATTTCTCCACAAAGAAAATTCTCTGTGATGTCTCAGAAAGAAGAAAGGAAGGAATGTTTGTATGTGCACTTCTGCATCTAGAATGCCAGTATTTTTCTTGTTATTGTTTCCATTTAAAATTTTGAGGACACATTATGTTTACGAAATATTTTGTCTTCTCAGTCTTTACAATGCATAACTAATATGCTAAGTACTAAAGACTCTATATATTAGTCTTGAAGAATAATGACAATACAATATTCCATTTATTTTGGAAAGATTACATTTGGTTTTATGGATTTTGGTATATAATTATACTGCAAAGATAATTCCAACTAGGACTACACCCAAAGATAATATTATACCCAAAGATATATTATGCCCAAAGATAGTACTAAAATAGTGTTTATACCCAAAGATAGTACCAACTGGTGAAGATCAGACTAAAGCAACAGAACAAACAGTTCATGATTGATTTCAGGTTTGACTGAACCAAATGAATATGGCACAATATGTTTTTGGTAAATATAAAATGTCTTTGCTCTTTAGTTCACTAAGGTAAACATATATTATTTAAAACAGAAAGTGAGTCGCCAATGTCCAGTATATGTTTACTTACTAGTTTTTGTTTTCCAAATTAAAAATAGTTGTATTGCTTTTTATAACTTGTATAAAATTTACAAATGCAAAAAAAAGAAGAAAATATAATTATACTTATTCAAAAATAAATGCTACTATTATTTTCTTAATGTTTTATTTTTAATTTTGGGGAGTACATAGTAGGTGTATGTATTTATTGGGTACATGAGATATTTGAATACATACAATGCATAATAATCATATTGGTGTAGATAGAAAATCCACAGCCAAAAACATTTATTCTTTGTGTTACAAATAGTCCAATTGTACTCTTTTAGTTATTTTAAAATGTACAAGGTATTATTGACTATAGTCACCCTGTTGTGCTATAAAATGCAGGAGCTCATTCTTTTTTTCTAACTAACTAACTAACTAACTAACTAACTATATGTATTTTGCTCCAGTAACTATCTACACTTTCACCACCCCTCCCAGCCTCTGGTAACCATCCTTCTACTCTCTATGTCCATGAGTTCAATTGTTTTAATTTTTAGCTCTAACAAATAAGTGAGAACATGAAAAGTTTATCCTTCTGTGCCTGTCATATTTCACTAAACAAAATGACCTTCAGTTCCATTTATGCTATTGTAAATGTCAGAATTTAATTTTTTTTATGGCTGATTATCACTCCGTTGTGTATATGTACCACATTTTCTTCATTCATTCATCTGTTGATAAACAGGTTGCTTTCAAATGTTGGCTATTGTAAATAGTGTTGTAAAAAACATAGGAGTGCAGATATACCTTTGATATATCGACTTCCCTTTTTGGGGGAATATATTTAGCAGTGGGATTGCTGCATCATATAGCATGTGTATTTTTAGGTTTTTTGAGGAATCTCCAAGCTGTTCTTCATAGTGGTTGTATTAATGTACATTCTCATCAATAGCATACAGTTTTCTCTTTTATCCACATCCTCACAAGCATTTGTTATTTCCAGTATTTTGGATAAAAGCCATTTTAGGCCAGGCGCGGTGGCTCACGCCTGTAATCCCAGCACTTTGGGAGGCCAAAGTGGGTGGATCACCCGAGGTCAGGAGTTCGAGACCACCTGACCAACATGGAGAAACCCTGTAGCTACTAAAAGTACAAAATTAGCCGGGCATGGTGGTACATGCCTTTAATCCCAGCTACTAGGGAGTCTGAGGCAGGAGATTTGCTTGAACCTGGGAGGTGGAGGTTGCAGTGAACCAAGATCGTGCCCTTGCACTCCAGCCTGGGCAACAAGAGTGAAACTCTATCTCAAAAAAGAAAAGAAAAGGAAAAAGCCATTTTAACTGGAAGAAATGATATCTCATTGTAGTTTTGATTTGCATTACTCCGATGATCAATGATGTTTAACACCTTTCCATTTACCTGTTTGTCATTTGTATATCTTCTTTTGAGAAATGCCTATGCAGACTTTTGGCCCATTTGTTAATTGGATTATTAGATGCTTTCCTAGCTTTCCTATTGAATTGTTTAAGCATTTTATATTTTCTGGTTATTAATCCCTTGTCAGATGGATAGTTTACAGACAATTTTGCCTATTCTGTGAGTTGTGTCTTCCTTTTTCGTTTCCTTTGTTGTGGAGAAGCTTCTTAACTTAATGCGATCCCCTTTGTCCATTTTTGCTTTGGATGTCTGTGCTTGTGGGGGTACTAGCCAAGAAATCCTGGCCCAGTCTAATGTCCTGGAGAGTTTTCTAAAGTTTTATTCCAGTTGTTTCATAGTTTTCATTAAGTCTTTAACGCAGTTTGATTTGATCTCCTTATAAGGAAAGAGATATTGGTCTAGTTTTATTCTTCTGCATATGGATATTTTGTTGTCCCAGCACTATTTATTGAATAAATTGTTGTTTTCCCGATGTATGTTCTTGGAATGTTTATTGAAAATGAGTTCACTGTGGATGTATGAGTTTGTTTTGGGGTTCTCCATTCAGTTACATTGCTCTGTGTGTCTGTTCTTATGCCAGTACCCTGCTGTTTTGGTTATTATAGCTGTGTCATATAATTTGAAGTCAGGCAATGTGATTCTTCAGTTCTGTTGTTATTGTCAAAAATAGCTTTGGCTATTCTGGGTCTTTTGTGGTTCTGTATAAATTTTAGGATTTTTTTTTTCTGTTTCTGTGAAGAATAACAGTATTTTGAGAGGCATTATATTGAATCTGTAGATTGCTTTTTGTAGTGTGAACATTTTAATAATATTGATTTTTCTAATACATGAATGTGAAATGCCTTTTCATTTTTAGGTGTCCTCTTTAATTTCTTTCAGCAAAGTTTTACAGTTTTTATTCTAAAGATCTTTCACTTAAGCAAATTTTTTTTAAATTTATGTATTATTATTATTATACTTTAAGTTCTAGGGTACATGTGGATAACGTGCAGGTTTATTACATATGTATACTTGTGCCATGTTGCTGTACTGCACCCATCAACTCATCAGCACCCATCAACTCGTCATTTACATCAGGTATAACTCCCAATGCATTCCCTCCCCCCTACCCCCTTCCCATGATAGGCCCCGGTGTGTGATGTTCCCCTTCCCGAGTCCAAATGATTTCATTGTTCAGTTCCCACCTATGAGTGAGAACATGCGGTGTTTGGTTTTCTGTTCTTGTGATAGTTTGCTAAGTATGATGGCTTCCAGCTGCATCCATGTCCCTACAAAGGACACAAACTCATCCTTTTTTATGGCTGCATAGTATTCCATGGTGTATATGTGCCACATTTTCTTAATCCAGTCTGTCACTGATGGACATTTGGGTTGATTCCAAGTCCTTGCTATTGTGAATAGTGCCGCAATAAACATACGTGTGCATGTGTCTTCATAGCAGCATGATTTATAATCCTTTGGGTATATACCCAGTAATGGGATGGCTGGGTCATATGGTACATCTAGTTCTAGATCCTTGAGGAATCGCCATACTGTTTTCCATAATGGTTGAACTAGTTTACAATCCCACCAACAGTGTAAAAGTGTTCCTATTTCTCCACATCCTCTCCAGCACCTGTTGTTTCCTGACTTTTTAATGATCGCCATTCTAACTGGTGTGAGATGGTATCTCATTGTGGTTTTGATTTGCATTTCTCTGATGGCCAGTGATGATGAGCATTTTTTCATGTGTCTGTTGGCTGTATGAATGTCTTCTTTTGAGAAATGTCTGTTCATATCCTTTGCCCACTTTTTGATGGGGTTGTTTGTTTTTTTCTTGTAAATTTGTTTGAGTTCTTTGTAGGTTCTGGATATTAGCCCTTTGTCAGATGAGTAGATTGCAAAAATTTTCTCCCATTCTGTAGGTTGCCTGTTCACTCTGATGGTAGTTTATTTTGCTGTGCAGAAGCTCTTTAGTTTAATGAGATCCCATTTGTCAATTTTGGCTTTTGCTGCCATTGCTTTTGGTGTTTTAGACATGAAGTCTTTGCCCATGCCTATGTCCTGAATGGTACTACCTAGGTTTTCCTCTAGGATTTTTATGGTATTAGGTCTAACATTTAAGTCTCTAATCCATCTTGAATTAATTTTCGTATAAGGAGTAAGGAAAGGATCCAGTTTCAGCTTTCTACTTATAGCTAGCCAATTTTCCCAGCACCATTTATTAAATAGGGAATCCTTTCCCCATTTCTTGTTTCTCTCAGGTTTGTGAAAGATCAGATGGCTGTAAATGTGTGGTATTATTTCTGAGGACTCTGTTCTGTTCCATTGGTCTATATCTCTGTTTTGGTACCAGTACCATGCTGTTTTGGTTACTGTAGCCTTGTAGTATAGTTTGAAGTCAGGTAGCGTGATGCCTCCAGCTTTGTTCTTTTGACTTAGGATTGTCTTGGAGATGCGGGCTCTTTTTTGGTTCCATATGAACTTTAAAGCAGTTTTTTCCAATTCTGTGAAGAATCTCGTTGGTAGCTTGATGGGGATGGCATTGAATCTATAAATAACCTTGGGCAGTATGGCCATTTTCACGATATTGATTCTTCCTATGCATGAGCATGGTATGTTCTTCCATTTTTGTGTGTCCTCTTTTATTTCACTGAGCAGTGGTTTGTAGTTCTCCTTGAAGAGGTCCCTTACATCCCTTGTCAGTTGGATTCCTAGGTATTTTATTCTCTTTGAAGCGATTGTGAATGGAAGTTCATTCATGATTTGGCTCTCTTTTTGTCTGTTACTGATGTATACAAATGCTTGTGATTTTTGCACATTAATTTTGTATCCTGAGACTTTGCTGAAGTTGCTTATCAGCTGAAGGAGATTTTGGGCTGAGACAATGGGGTTTTCTAAATATACAATCATGTCATCTGCAAACAGGGACAATTTGACTTCTTCTTTTCCTAACTGAATACCCCTGATTTCTTTCTCTTGCCTAATTGCCCTAGCCAGAACTTCCAACACTATGTTGAATAGGAGTGGTGAGAGAGGGCATCCCTGTCTTGTGCCAGTTTTCAAAGGGAATTTTTCCAGTTTTTGCCCATTCAGTATGATATTGGCTGTGGGTTTGTCATAAATAGCTCTTATTATTTTGAGGTACGTTCCTTCAATACCGAATTTATTGAGCGTTTTTAGCATGAAGGGCTGTTGAATTTTGTCAAAAGCCTTTTCTGCATCTATTGAGATAATCATGTGGTTCTTGTCTTTGGTTCTGTTTATATGCTGGATTATGTTTATTGATTTGCGAATGTTGAACCAGCCTTGCATCCCAGGGATGAAGCCCACTTGATCATGGTGGATAAGCTTTTTGATGTGCTGCTGAATCCGGTTTACCAGTATTTTATTGAGGATTTTTGCATCGATGTTCATCAGGGATATTGGTCTAAAATTCTCTTTTTTTGTTGTGTCTCTGCCAGGCTTTGGTATGAGGATGATGTTGGCCTCATAAAATGAGTTAGGGAGGATTCCCTCTTTTTCTATTGATTGGAATAGTTTCAGAAGGAATGGTAGCAGCTCCTCCTTCTACCTCTGGTAGAATTCAGCTGTGAATCCATCTGGTCCCGATGAGTTTGTTTCCTTTGTAGGGACATGGATGCAGCTGGAAACCATCATTGTTAGCAAACTATCACAGAACTGAAAACCAAACACCACATGTTCTCACTCATAGGTGGGAACTGAACAATGAGATCACTTGGATTCGGGAAGGGGAACATCACACACCGGGGCCTATCATGGGGAGGGGGGAGGGGGGAGGGAGGAGGGATTGCATTGGGAGTTATACTTGATGTAAATGACGAGTTGATGGGTGCTGACAAGTTGAATGGTGCAACACAGCAACATGGCACAAGTATACATATGTAACAAACCTGCACATTATGCACATGTACCCTAGAACTTAAAGTATAATAATAAAAAAAAAGAAAAAAAAAAGATCAAGTTTACAAAAGGCTGACATTCCAATTTGTCATAGCTTTTCTGATTCACAGATTCTATTTCGCATGATCTAAGGAAACCAGGAGAAATTTCGTCTAAATTCTTAGACTTATATCTTCATTTTCATTTTCTTCTTTGTGCCTCCCCTGCACTTTAAAAATATACATTATGGTCGGCAACTAGTTTTAAATGAAAGAATGGGTAAAAATTTCAGATAATTTTCTTTTCTATGAGTAAGTATAGAATTCTCATATTTAAGAATAACAAAATGGAAAGAGGCATTGAAACTTCCTATTTCTTTTTCTCTTAGAAAGGATAAAGAGTTCTCTTTTGTTTGTTTTGCAGAACCAGAAAGTGAGGCTTCTGTAAGAAAATTTTTAAAATATATAATTTTGGGGGGGCGGAGCAATATGGCCGAATAGGAACAGCTCCAGTCTCCAACTCCCAGCGCGAGCGACGCAGAAGACAGGTGATTTCTGCATTTTCAACTGAGGTACTGGGTTTATCTCACTAGGGAGTGCCAGACAATCAGTGCTGGTCAGTTGCTGCAACCCGACCAGTGAGAGCTGAAGCAGCGTGAGGCATCGCCTCACCTGGGAAGTGCAAGGGGGAAGAGAATCCCTTTTCCTAGCCAGAGGAACTGAGACACACAACACCTGGAAAATTGGGTAACTCCCACCCCAATACTGCGCTTTAGGCAAACAGGCACACCAGGAGATTATATCCCACACCTAGCCGGGAGGGTCCCACGCCCAGGGAGCCTCCCTTATTGCTAGCACAGCAGTCTGCGATCTCCCGGCAAGGCAGCAGCGAGGCTGGGGGAAGGGCGCCCACCATTGTTGAGGCTTAAGTAGGTAAACAAAGCGGCTGGGAAGCTCAACCTGGGTGGAGCTCACAGCAGCTCAAGGAAACCTGCCTGTCTCTGTAGACTCCACCTCTGGGGACAGGGCACAGTAAACAACAAGAAAAGCCAAAAGCAGCAGAAACCTCTGCAGACTCTGTCTGACAGCTTTGAAGAGAGCAGTGGATCTCCCAACACGGAGGTTGAGATCTGAGAAGGGACAGACTGCCTGCTCAAGTGGATCCCTGACCCCTAAGTAGCCTAACTGGGAGACATCCCCCACTAGGGGCAGTCTGACACCCCACACCTCACAGGGTGGAGTACACCCCTGAGAGGAAGCCTCCAAAGCAAGAATCAGACAGGCACACTCGCTGTTCAGAAATATTCTATCTTCTGCAGCCTCTGCTGCTGACACCCAGGCAAACAGGGTCTGGAGTGGACCTCAAGCAATCTCCAACAGACCTACAGCTGAGGGTCCTGACTGTTAGAAGGAAAACTATCAAACAGGAAGGACACCTACACCAAAACCCCATCAGTACATCACCATCATCATCAAAGACCAGAGGCAGATAAAACCACAAAGATGGGTAAAAAGCAGGGCAGAAAAGCTGGAAATTCAAAAAATAAGAGCGCATCTCCCCCGGCAAAGGAGCGCAGCTCATCGCCAGCAACGGATCAAAGCTTGATGGAGAATGACTTTGACGAGATGAGAGAAGAAGGCTTCAGTCCATCAAACTTCTCAGAGCTAAAGAAGGAATTACATACCCAGCGAGAAGAAACTAAAAATCTCGAAAAAAAAGTGGAAGAATTGATGGCTAGAGTAATTATTGCAGAGAAGGTCATAAACGAAATGAAAGAGATGAAAACCATGACACGAGAAATACATGACAAATGCACAAGCTTCAGTAACCGACTCGATCAACTGGAAGAAAGACTATCAGCGATTGAGGATCAAATGAACGAAATGAAGCGAGAAGAGAAACCAAAAGAAAAAAGAAGAAAAAGAAATGAACAAAGCCTGCAAGAAGTATGGGATTATGTAAAAAGACCAAATCTACGTCTGATTGGGGTGCCTGAAAGTGAGGGGGAAAATGGAACTAAGTTGGAAAACACTCTTCAGGATATCATCCAGGAGAACTTCCCCAACCTAGTAGGGCAGGCCAACATTCAAATCCAGGAAATACAGAGAACGCCACAAAGATACTCCTCGAGAAGAGCAACTCCAAGACACATAATTGCCAGATTCACCAAAGTTGAAATGAAGGAAAAAATCTTAAGGGCAGCCAGAGAGAAAGGTCGGGTTACCCACAAAGGGAAGCCCATCAGACTCACAGCAGATCTCTCGGCAGAAACTCTACAAGCCAGAAGAGAGTGAGGGCCAATATTCAACATTCTTAAAGAAAAGAATTTTAAACCCAGAATTTCATATCCAGCCAAACTAAGTTTCATAAGTGAAGGAGAAATAAAATCCTTTACAGATAATCAAATGCTTAGAGATTTTGTCACCACCAGGCCTGCCTTACAAGAGACCCTGAAGGAAGCACTAAACATGGAAAGGAACAACAGGTACCAGCCATTGCAAAAACATACCAAAATGTAAAGACCATTTAGGCTAGGAAGAAACTGCATCAACTAACGAGCAAAATAACCAGTTAATATCATAATGGCAGGATGAAGTTCACACATAACAATATTAACCTTAAATGTAAATGGACTAAATGCTCCAATTAAAAGGCAAATTCTTAAAAATTTAATTTTATTAGTAGCTATTGTAAGTAGGATTTTTAAAATTTCATTTTCAGATTTCTTGCTGTTGGCAAATACAATGGTATTAATTTGTGTGTTGATTTTGTATCCTGCAACTAAATTGAATTTGTTTATCAGTTATAATAGTTTTTGGGTGGAGTCTTTAGGTTTTTCCAAATATAATATTATACCATCTGCAAACAAAGATAACTTGATTTCTTCCTCTCCAATTTGAATGCCATTTTCCTCTTCCTTCCTTCCTTCCTTCCTTCTTTTCTTTCTCCTATTTGATTGTTCTAGCTAGAACTTCCAAAATGTTTAATAACAGTGATGAAAGTGGGCTTTTTCATCATATGATTTATCCTTCATTCTGTTGATAAGATGTATAGCATTGATTGATCTGCATATGTTTTTTATTTTGGTCATATTACATATCTTACAGAATAGGCTTTCAGTTTTTCCTCACTGAGTATGATACTAGTTGTGGGTTTGTTGTATGTGGCTTTTGTTGTGTTGAGGTTTGTTTCTTCCGTCCATGTGTTTTGAGGGTTTTTGTCATAAAAGGATTTTGAATTTTATCAAATGCTTTCGCAGCATCAGTTGAAATGACCGTATAATTTCTTCCTTCATTCTGTTGATATGATGCATCACATTGATTCATCTGCATATGTTAAACTATACTTGCATCCCTGGGACAAATCCCATGTAGTCATGATGAATGATATTTTTAATGTGTTGTTGAAATTGGTTTGCTAGGGTTTTGTTGAGGATATTTGCATTAATATTTTTCAGTGATATTGACCTACAGTTTTCTTTTTAAAATGGATCTTTGGTTTTTATATCAGGGTAATTCTAGATTTACAAAATTAGTTTGAAAATATTTCCTCTTCCTCCAGTTTTTGGGGTAGTTTAAGTAAGATTGGTATTACTTCCTTTTAAATATTTGGTAAAATTCTTCAGTGAAGCCATTGGGTCCTGGGGTTTTTCTTTACTGGGATACTTTCTATTATGACTTTGATCTAGGTACTTGTTTTTGGTCTGACCAGGTCTTGGATTTCTTCATGGATCAATCTTGGTAGGTTTTATGTGTCTAGCAGCTTATCCATTGCTCCTAGGTTTTTCAATTTATTGCTGTATATTCGTTCAGATTACCCTCTAATGATTTTTTTGAATTCCCGCAGTATTGGTTGCAATGTCTCCTTTTTCATCTCAGATTTTATTTATTTTAGTCCTTTTTAAAATTTATTTTCCTGGTTAGCCTCATTAAGATTTGTCATTGTACATTTTTTCAAACAATATTTACTTAACTATATGAGTGCCTAATATCCTATCAACATATTTAACTTAATAAATCATATGACTTTCTTTGTATTTTCAACTATCAAAATGACATATAATGATACTTTAGGCAATATACCTAAGAAGTGTTTCACATACTAAGGTATCTATTTTGTGGTATGTACTATACAAGTTAAGGCATTACTAGCTTTCCTAACAAACTCTGAACAAAACACAATAGAAATTTATTTCTCACTTGCAGAAATACCAAATCGGGAGGTAAACTACAAACATGGTGATTTAGGGACATGGGCTCTTTCCATTTTGTGGCTTAGCCACTTTCAAAACATGTTTTTAAGTCTTCTCCATTCAGCAAGCAAGTGGGAAAAGGGAGGGAGACTGTGCAGGAGAGTCTACCTTTTTGTATAAACATAAATTTTCATTCCCCTGGAAAAAAGTGTGTAGAATTGCAATTGCTGGGTCAAATGGTAGTTATTTGTTTAGTTGTATAAGAAAATGTGAATGAAGTTTTTATGAGTCAGGTCTCAAAATGGTGTGCTTCAAATTCTGCCTACATTCTATGGATGAGAAAGAGAGTTAATAGTCTCTCCTAACTGAAACGGGGTTTGGGAAATATATTCTACTTGCCTAGGAGAAAGAGAAACAGATTTTAAGGAACACATAGCAATATTGCTATCCATAGTATGAGCTTCTTTCATTTAGCTTGCTAAAATCTGTGTTTATCTTCATTTGGCCAAAACTCATAATTGCAATCAGAATAAAAACTTAGTTGGAAGAGTCAGAGGAAAAAGAAATTAATTTTTTTCTAGGTAATTTTGTCTACCCCTGATGTTATTTTTTCTCATGTATATATGGCACTGGCAGCTATTACTCTAGAAACAAAAAATCTTGAGGCAGGATATCAAAATATAATTGCATTCTTTATTTCTTTGGGTAAAGAATGCAAAACTGATTTAGCAAAATTTTAAAAAATTCAGTGTATTATGTTAAAATAAAATAGCTCTATGAAACGTCTTATTCTGTTTTGGGTTGCTATAAAGAAATACTTGACACTGGGTAATTTATCAAGAAAAGAGGTTTAATTAGTTCATGGTTCTGCAGGCTGAGAAGTTGAAGGGGCTAGCTCTGGTTTCTGCTGAGGGCTTTTGTGCTGCATCACAATATGGCAGAGAAGGTAGAAAAAGATGCAGACACATGTGAAGAGTGGAAACACTGAGGGGCATCCTGACTTTATAGCAACCCACTCTCCTGGGAACTAATCCATTTCCGTAAGAATGAATCTAGTCTCTTGAGTGTAACAGCTCACTCACTGATACTAGAACAGCACCAAGTCATTCACAGGGGATCCACTTCCATTACCCAAATACCTCCCAACAGGCTTCACCTCTCAACACTGCTACACTGGGGGGCAAATTTCCACATAAATTTTGGTGGGCACAAATAAACCTGTATCCAAAACATAGTAGAGGATATGATATAAAATAAATTGCTTTACCCTGCCCATGCCCTTCCACATTGAAGTAATTATTTTGTACTATGTAATGCAACCCAAAATTGACTTTGCTCAAGTGTTATTCTTTGAAAGAAGACAATCAATTTTTTATTTTTACAAGTAACTCAAATAATAGGAATATAAAAGTAACCCTTGAGGGGACTTGCTGAACTGCCTGCCCATGCCCACATTCTTTAAGACAATTTTACCTTATCTCTGGGAGGGTAATTTCTGGATTAATGATTTTTAGTAGTTTTAATCACTTGATCAAAATTTGATGATTTTGGTTTTCATAAATGGGTAACATCACTTTCTCTCCCACTTTCCTGTTTCCTTAGCTTATGCTATGAAGTCACGTCTGATATTGAAAAAAGGACTGTGTTTCAAATAAAAACCATTACAAATATTACAGTATGTATTTTTTGAACAAATACTTTGTTCCAGCTACTGCCCTAAATATTTTATGTGCATTATCTCATAAAATTCCCACTATAATCTATAAAGTAGATAATATTATTTTTTACGTATTAAAGAATAAATACCTGGGACTTAGATAAGTTGCACTAGGCAAGATAGCACATACATCAAAGTTTGCAACTTGGACATAGGTCTTTGTAACTCCCTATCTCAGGTTATTAACCATAATGAAATTTTGTATCTCTCCTACTGTGGGTTTACCCCTTGGGCAAATGATGTGAACCTCTGTACAATCTTAGTTATTGTTCAATAAATGAAAAGGGGTGTGCAAGCATCTACTTGAGATTCTGCATTCAATTCTATTGTATATATATGCTCTGAAGTTGATTGCAGAGTAATAAGGAAATTGTATATTAAATTTTTTGAGGAACATCCACACTGGTTCCCATACTGACTGCACAATTTTGTATTCCAACAAACAGTGCAAAACAAATAAACAAACAAACAAAAAACAAATAAACAAAAAAACCCCACAAATTTTCCACATCTTCACCATGAGTTGTTATTATATTATTTGCTCTTACAATTGCCATCATGACTGTAAGTTGATATCTTATTGTGCTCTTGATTTGCATTTCCCTCAAGGATTAGTGATTTTGAGCATCTCCTCATGTGATCATTGAACACATATATATATTCTTTGGAGAAACATCTACTCATTCATTTGATCATTTTTAAATTTGGTTGTTTGCATTTTTCTTGTTGAATTGGAGGAGTTCTTTATATATTCTGTAAAATCCATTAAAAAAGTATTATTTACAAATATTTTCTGACATTCTATAGGTTGCCTTTTTACTCTGTTGGTTGTGTCTTTTGATGCACAGAAGTTTTTAAATTTTGAAGTGTTCCTATTAACCTCTTTTTACTTTTAAACTTTTAAAAATTTTATGTGTACATAGAAGGTGTAAATATTCATGAGGTACATGAGATACTTTGATACTGGCATAAAATGCACAATAAACACATCAATGTAAATGAGGTGTCCATTATCTCAAGTATTTATCATTTTGCAATGTTGCAAACATTCTAACATACACTTTTGGTTATTTTTAAATGTATAATAAATTATTATTCACTGTAATTACTCTGTTGTGCTATAAAATACTAGTTCTCATTTGTTTTATCTAACTATATTTTTTGTACCTACTAACCATCCCCACTCCCCACCGTACCCTTACCAACCTAGGGTAACCCAGTTTGTTTACTTTTGTTGTTTGTGCTTTAGGTGTCATGTCCAAGAAATCATTGAAAATTCAATGTGATAAAGTTTTTCCTCTACATTTCTTTCTAAAAGGTGTATAATTTTAGCTTTTACATTAGATCTTTTACCATTTGAGTTCATTTTTTGTAAGTCGTGTAAGGTAAGGGTCCAACTTCATTCTTTTCCATGTGGATATTCAGTACTCTTAACACAATTTACTGAAAAGATTTTCCTTCCCTCATTTGAATGGCCTTGGCACCTTTGTCAAAAATGATTTGACCATATATGTGCGTATATATTTCTGGGTTCTCAATTCAATTCTATTACAGTGGATTGTAGGTCTGTCATTATGTCATTAACATGCTAGTTTGATTACCATAGTTATACAGTAAGTTTTGAAATCAGGAAATGTGAGAACTCCAATTTTGCTCTCTTTTCTCAAGACCATTTTGGTAATTTTGAGTCCTTTGAAATACCATACAAATTTTAGGATAGATTTTACTATTTTTGCAAAATAATAATAATAATAATAATAGGATCTTATAGGAATCACACTGAATTTGTAAATTGTTTTGGGAAATATTGACATATTTTTATTTTTATTTTATTTTAGATTCAGGGAGGTATAAGTGCTTGCTTTTGCATACTAGTGAAGACTGGGCTTCTAGTGTACCCAATACCTAAATAGCAAACATTGTGCCTGATTTTTCAACTGTCTCTTCATTCCCATCTTCTACTCTTTTGGAGTTAGCAGTGTCTATTATTTCCATCTTTATAATCATATGAACCTGTTGCTTAGCTATGACTTTTAAGTGAGAACATCGTGATATTTGATTGTCTTTTTCTGAGTCAGTTCACTTAAGATAATCGTCCCCAGCTCCATCCACGTTGCTGTCAAGGGAATACATTCATTATTTTTATGGCTGTATGGTAGACCATGGTGTATTTTCTTTATCCAGTCAACCACTGATGGACAGTTAAGTTGGTTTCATGACTTTGCTATTATGAATAGTGCTGCAATGAACATATGAATACAGGTGCCTGTTTTATATAACCTTTTGTTTTCCTTTGGGTATATATCCAGTAAAGGGATTGCTGGGTTAAAAAATAGTTCTATTTTTAGTTCTTTGAGAAATCTCCATACCGTTTTACATGGAGGTTGAATAAACTTACATTCCCAACAAAAATGTGTAAGCATTCCACTTTCTCCACAAATATGCCAACATCTGATGTTTTCTTTTCCTTGTTTTACTTTTTAACAATAGCAATTCTGACCAGTGTGAGATGATATCACATTGTGTTTTTTTTAAATTACTATTATATTATTATTAGGGTTTTAATTTGCATTTCTCTGATGATTAATAATGTTGAGCATTTTCTCAACATGATTAATGTGTTAAAATACAAGTGTTTATTGACCACTTGTATTTTTTCCTTTAAGAAATGTCTGTTCATGTTCTTTGCCCAGCTTTTAATGGAGATGTTTGTTTGTTTTTTCTCTTTGAGTTGTTGATTTTCTTGTAGATTCTGGATATTAGTCCTTTGTCACATAAATAATTTGCAAATATTTTCTCCCATTCTGTAGGTTATCTGTTTACTCTGTTGATTGTTTATTTTGCTGTGCAAAGGCATTTTGGTTTAATTAAGTCCCATTTGTCTAACTTTGTTTTGGTTGCACTTGCCTTTGAGTTCTTCATCATAAATGGTTTGCCTCAGCCAATGACCAGGAAAGTTTTCTCTAGATTTTCTTCCAGGATTTTTGTAGTTCCATGTTTTTCATTTAAGTCTTTAATCCATCTTGAGATCTTGAGTTGATGTCTGTATATGGTGAGAGATTGGGGTCCAGTTTCATTCTTTCGCACATAGCTAGCCAATTTTCCCGGCAGCATTTATTGAATAAGGTGTCCTTTTTCCATTTTTTATTTCTGGCAACTTTGTTGAAGATCAATTGGTTGTAGTATGTGGCTTTATTTCTGGGTTCCCTATTTTGTTCTCTTTACCTATGTGTCTATTTATGCTCCAGTACCATGCTGTTTTAATTACTATAGCCTTGTAGTTTAACTTGAAGTCACACAGTGTGATACCTTCAGATTTGTTCTTTTCACCCAGAATTGCCTTGACTAATTTTTTTTTTTTTTTTTTTTTTTTTTTGGTTGCTGCTCCATATGAATTTCAGGATTGCATTTTTCTAATTCTGTTAAAAATGATGTTGGTAATTTGATAGGGATTACTTTGAATCTGTAGATTGCTTTGGGCGGTATGCTCATTTTAACAATATTGATTCTTTCAATCCATGAGCATGGGATATTTTCTATGTTTGAATCATCTACAATTTATTTCATCAGTGTTTTAAAGTTCTCTTTGCAGATATCTTTTACCTCATGGCTAAATGTATTCCTAGGCATTTTATTTATTTTTGGTTATTATAAATGGAATTGAGTTATTTATTTGGTTTTCAGTATGTACTTTATTGGTGTACAGAAATGCTACTGTTTTGCACATTGACTTTGTATTTTAAAACTTTAGTGAATTTGCTTATCAAGTCTAGGAGTCTTTTGGGGGAATATTTAGGGTTTTCTAGGAATATAATCATCACCAGCAAAGAGATAATTTGATTTACTCTTTCCCAATTTGAGTACTTTTAATTTATTTCTCTTGCCCAATTACTGTGATTAGGACTTCCAGTATTAGGTCGAGTAGGAGTGGTGAGATTGGACATCCTTGTCTTCTTGCAGTTCTTAGTTAGAATGCTTTTAACTTTTCCCCATTCAGTATAATGTTGGCTGTGGTTTAGTAAGAGATGGCTCTTATTATTTTGAGGTACGTTCTTTTGATGTCTAGTGTGTTCAGGGTTTTTATGATGAAGGGATATATTTTCTCGATTGCTTGTTCTGCATCTGTTGAGATGGTGAATCACACTTATTGATTTGCAGATGTTGAATCATCCTTACATCCCTGTAATAAAACCCACTTGATTGTGATGAATTAACTTTTTTGATGTGCTGTTGGAATCTGTTTGCTAGTACTTTGTTGAGGACTTTCGCATCTATGTCATCAGAGATAATGGCTTGTAGTTTTCTTTTTTGTTTTGTCCTAGCCTGATTTTGGTATCAGAATGACACTGGTAATACAGTTTCATAGAATGAGTTAGAAAGAAATCCCTTCTCCTCAATTTCTGGAAATAGTTTCAATAAGATTGTTACCAGCTCTTCTTTTTGTGTCTGGTAAAATATGGCTGTGAATCTGTCTAATACCAGGCTTTTTTTGTTTTGTTGAAAAAAATTTTGTCGCGATTCAGCTTCTTTTTTTTTTTTTGTTTTTGTTTTGTTTTCTTTTTTTTTGTTATTATTATTATGCTTTAAGTTGCTTAGGGTACATGTGCATATGATGCAGGTTTGTTACATATGTATGCTTGTGCCATATTACCACTGCACCCATCAGCTCGTCATTTACATCGGGTGCCGCTCCCCAATGCAATCCCTCCCCTCCCCTCCCTATTGTGCTTGCTTTTAGTAGGCCCGGTTATTGTGATGTTTCCCCTTCCTGAGTCAGTGATCTCATTGTTCAGTTCCCACCTATGGTGAGAACATCGCGGTGTTTGGTTTTCTGTTCTTGTGATAGTTTGCTAAGAATGATGGTTCCAGCTGCATCCATGTCCCTACAAGGGCCATAAAACTCATCCTTTTATGGCTGCATAGTATTCCATGGTGTATATGTGCCACATTTTCTTAGTAATCTATCACTGATGGACATTTGGGCTGATTCAAGTCTTTGCTATTGTGAATAGTGCTTTTAGTAAACATCGTGTGCATGTGTCTTTAGGCAACGATTTATAATCCTTTGGGTATATACTGGCCGTAAATGCAAATCAAAACCACAATGAGATACCATCTCACACCAGTTAGAATGGCGATCATTAAAAAGTCAGGAAACAACAGGTGCTGGAGAGGATGTGGAGAAATAGGAACACTTTTACACTGTTGGTGGGATTGTAAACTAGTTCAGCCATTATGGAAAACAGTATGGCGATTCCTCAAGGATCTAGAACTAGATGTACCATATGACCCAGCCATCCCATTACTGGGTATATACCCAAATGATTCAGCTTCTTTACTCGTTATTGGTGTGTGTACGATTTTTATTTCCTCCTGGTTCTATCTTGGGAATTGGTATGTTTCCAGGAAATTATCAACTTTTTACAGGTTTTCTAGTTTTAGCACATAGTAGCATTCATAGTAATCCCTGATAATCTTTTGTATTTGTGTCGTATCAGTCGTAATGTCCTCTTTCTTATTTCTGATTGTATTTGTTTGCATCTTGCCTCATTATATCTTGGTTAATCTAGTTAGCTGTCAATTTTGCTTATCCTTAAAAAGAAACGACAACTTTTTCTTTTGTTACTTTCTTGTTTCATTTTTTTTGTCTCCCTCTCATTTAGTTCTGCTCTGACCTTTGTGATTTCTTTTCTTCTGTTAGCTTTGAGTTTGCATTGTTCTTGTTCTTCCGTTTCCTTGAAGTTTGATGTTTGGTTGTTAATTTGGGATAGTTGTAATGTGGACATTTAACGGTATAAATTTTTCTCTTAACTCTATTTTTGCTCTATCACATAGTTTTTGATATGTTTTATCTCTATTTTCATCGTTTTGATTTCTCTTTATTTACACCTTAATTTTGTCGTTTACTCAAAGGTCATTCAGAAACAAGTTGTTTAGCTTCCATGTACCTGTGTAGCTTTTAGAGTTCCTTTTGGTGTTGCTTTTAAATTTTGTTTCACTGTGTTTGAAGAAGATATTTATTATGATTTTTACTTCAAAATATTTAATAAATATTTTATGGCCACCATATGGTCGATTTTGGAGAATATTCTATGTGAAGGTGAGAAGAGAATATATTCTATTCTCATTGTATAGAATGCTCTGTAAATGTCTATTATGTTCCTTTGGTCTACAGTTCAGTGTAAGTTTGAGTTTCTTTGTTGCTTTACCACTTTAGTGATCTGTCTACTGGTTTCAGTGGTTCCCTCATTATTACTCTATTGCCATCCATATTTTTTTTAGGTCAAGTAGTATTTGTTTTATGAATCTGGGTGCTCCAGTGTTGGGTGTATATATATTTAAGATGGTTAAATCTTCTTGATGTACTGAAGCTTTTATCATTATATAAGGCCCTTCATTTTTTTCTTTAAACTGCTGTTGGTTTAAGGTCTGTTTTATCAGATATGGGGATGGCTGCTCCTGCTCACTTTTGTTTTCCATTTGCATGACGAATCTTTATTCACCCATTTAATTTAAGTCTGTAGATGTATTTAGCCAGTAGATGTGTCTCTTTTAGGCAACAGATTGTTTTGTGTGTGTGTGTTTGTGTGTGTGTGTGTGTGTGTTTTAATCAAGTTTGTCTATCAGTATCTTTTAAGTGGAGTATTAAGGCCATTTATATTCAAGGTGAATAATATTAATATGTGAGGTTTTGATCTTGTCATATTGTCGTTACCTAGTTGCCTTACGGTTTCAATTGTGCGATTGTTTCATAGGATATACAAACTTTGTACTTATATGCCCTTTTATAATTGTGATTGTTGTTGGTTCATCTCCATGTTTAGAACTCCTTTGAGCTTTTCTTGGAGGAGCAGTCTAGTGGTAATAAATTCCCTTAGTGATTGTTTTTCTGGGAAATACTATTTCCCCTTCATTTTTGAAGCTTAGTTTGACAGGATATGTTATTTTCATCTTGTATTCCTTTTCTTTAAGGAGGCAAAAAATAGCCCAAATCTTTTCTAGACTGTAGGATTTCTGCTGAAAAGTTTGCTATTTGTCTGATGAGATTTCCTTTATAGATGATTACACACTTCTCCCTTGCCACTCTTAGGATTGTATTTTTTCAAGCTGACTTTGCATAACTTGATGACTATACACACACACACACACACACACACACATATATATATATATACACACACACACACACACACACACATATATTTGAAACAGTTTCACTCTTGTTGCCCAGGCTGGAGTGCAATGATGTGATCTCGGCTCATTGCAACCTCTGCCTTCCAATTTCAAGCGATTGGATGACTATATTTTTTGGTGAAGTTCTTGCAATGTATCTTCCAGGATTTCTCTGACTTCTTGTCTGAATGTCTAAATCTCAAAGTTTTCTTGAATTATTTTCTGAAATAAGTTTTCCATACTTTTTGTTTTTCCTTTCTCTCTCTCTGGAATACTTACAACTTGTAGATTTGTAGATTGTAGATTTGGAAGTTTTACATAATTCCATATTTCTCAAAGGCTTTGTTCATCTTTTTAAATTCATTGTTCTTTATTTCTGTCTGACTGAGCTAATTCAGATGACCTGTCTTTCAGTTCTGTAATACTTTTTTCTATTTGGTTTAGCCTATTGTTAAAATTTTTAACTGTCTTTTGTAACTCCTAAATTTTTTTTTTATTTCCAGATATTCTGTTTTGTTTTGTTTTGTTTTGTTTTTCCATAATACTTTTCTCTTCTTTCATGTCCTGAATTGTTTTCCTGATTTCTTTTGTTGGTTTTAGCTTTTTCTTGCATCACGTTGAGCTTCTTTAAAATCAATACACAGAATACCTAGTATTTCAAAGATTTCATTTTGGTTAGAATTTGTTGATAAAGAGTTAATTTTCTCCCTTGATGGTGTAGTAACACTCTTATTTTGTACTTTCAGAATTGTTTCCCTGGTTATTTCTCATTTTGATAGGCTATTTCTCCTACTTATATTTTGATTTTTCTTTTCTTTAGGTGGAAATACTTTTACTCTTAAGGAGGTGTCTGAAGTATATGATGTTGTGTAGAGTCCTTTGACTTTGGCTCTGAATGTTTTAAGTGGCAAAGAGTCTGTGTAAGTTCCTTGGTTATAGGTAACCTATATATAGTGGCTTTCTCAAATATTTGCTGTAGTAGTGTTGTGCTGGGCATGTCAGCAAGCCCACTGACTCCTGTGTAGCTTGGATGTCAGAACTCTTAGGGTATCTGACATTATTCCCCAGTGCTGTGCAGTTCAGTCAGCAGATTTCTTATTTTATTTTACCATTTAGCCTCCAGGCAACTAGTTTGTGCTTATGGGTAAGAGCTGATTTCAGCCAATGTGGATGGCTGTGTATTTGATACTGGTTTACTGTGGGAAGTTCTCTGTTGTCTCAGGCCTTGTGCTGGTTTATATCAGTAAGTCACCATCAAAGGAGGTGCTTCCCGGTCTTCTCTCCAGGTTCTGGGATGTTCTTTGCTAATCTGGTGAATTCCCATTTTTCTTCTTGCATTAAAGCTCACGGAGTTTATCTTTACACACTGTTTCTCTATTTCTAAGTGACTGAAGCACACTAAAAGCCCGTAACCCACTATGTCAGAATAAAATAAGTATTAACATCTTAAAAATATTAAATCTTCCACTGAATGAACATGGGACATTATTTAATTTACTCATGTCTTTATTAAATTTTTGTAACAAATTTTTGTAGTTTTAAATATACACATCTTTTACCTGCTTGATTAAGTTTATTCCTAAATATTTTATTCTTTTGGTGCTATTGTTTATGAAATTGCTTTATCATTTTTTAAATGTTTATTGTTAGTGTATAGAAATGAAACTTATATTTGTGTGTTGATTTTGTACTGTGCAAATTTGCTTAATTTATTAGTTACAACAGTTTTTTTTGTGGAAAATTAATGGTTTTCTATATAAAATATCATATCTCCTTAAAACAAATTTCACTTAGTAATTTTCAACTTGGATGACTTTTATTTCTTTATCTTATATAATTGTGGCTAGGACGTTTAGTACTATATTAAATATAAATGGCAAAAGTAGGTATCCTGTTCTTATTTCTGATTTTAGAGAAAATGTTTCCAGTCTTTCACCATGTTCCAAGAAGCCAAACAGAACACTGGGACCAATAACCCCAGTTAATATTGATGAACAAACAATCCTAAACAAAATACGAGCAAACAATATTCAACAGCACATAAAAAGGATCATACACCATGTGCAAGTGAGATTTATCCCTGGGATGCAAGAATGATTTGATTTATGCAATTCAATAAATGTCATATGTCACACTAACAGAAAGAAAAATAAAAAAATTATATATCATATCAATAGACACAGCAAAAGAATTAGATAAAATGCAACATCATTTTGTGATAAAATCTCTCAGTAAATAAGGTATTAAAGTAATGTATCACAAGATAATAAAGGCCATATATGGCAAGCACACAGGTAACATCATACTCAGTGATGAAAAGCTGAAAGCTTTTTCTTTAAGATTAGGAACAAGACAAAGATGCCCCTTCCCACAACTTATAGTTAGTATAGTACTGGTAGTCCTAGCTAGTGCAATTAGGAGAGTGATTGTTGGTTAACACGGTTAGTATGTGCCTAACTTTACAAGTCACTGCTCAACAGATTTTCTGATATGGTTTTGGAAGTTTCAGTTATTATAAGAACATACTTTATATACTCCAATTTTATGCCACTGTAAAACAGTAATAAATGCCGGACTTTAAGATCTTCTTAAATAAAATTTTTTAATAAACTACAATCCCAGTTTTAGCTGATTTTCTATTTTTTTAACATTTTTTTAAACTATATTTTAAGTTCTAGAGTACATGTGCAAAATGTGCAGGTTTGTTACATATGTATACATATGCCATGTTGGTGTGCTGCATCCATCAAATCGTCAGCACCCATTAACTCGTCATTTACATCAGTTATAACTCCCAATGCCATCCCTCCCCCGTCCCCCCTCCCCATAATAGACCCCGGGGTGTGATGTTCCCCTTCCTGTGTCCAAGTGATCTCATTGTTCAATTCCCACCTATGAGTGAGAACATGCGTGTTTGGTTTTCTGTTCTTGCGAAAGTTTGCTGAGAATGATGGTTTCCAGCTGCATCCATGTCCCTACAAAGGATACAAACTCATCATTTTTTATGGCTGCATAGTATTCCATGGTGTATATGTGCCACATTTTCTTAATCCAGTCTGTCACTGATGGACATTTGGGTTGATTCCAAGTCTTTGCTATTGTGAATAGTGCCACAATGAACATAAGTGTGCGTGTGTCTTTATAGCAGCATGATTTATAATCCTTTGGGTATATACCCAGCAATGCAATGGCTGGGTCATATGGTATTTCTAGTTCTAGATCCTTAAGTAATCGCCATACTGTTTTCCACAATGGTTGAACTAGTTTACAGTCCCACCAACAGTGTAAAAGTATTCCTATTTCTCCACATCCTCTCCAGCACCTGTTGTTTCCTGTCTTTTTAATGATTACCATTCTAACTGGTGTGAGATGGTATCTCATTGTGGTTTTGATTTGCATTTCTCTGATGGTCAGTGATGACGAGCATTTTTTCATGTGTCTGTTGGCTGTATGAATGTCTTCTTTTGAGAAATGTCTGTTCATATCCTTTGCCCACTTTTCGATGGGGTTGTTTGTTTTTTTTCCTGTAAATTTGTTTGGGTTCTTTGTAGGTTCTCAAACCTTTCTAGGTTCTGGATATTAGCCCTTTGCCAGATGAGTAGATTGCAAAAATTTTCTCCCATTTTGTAGGTTGCCTTTTCACTCTGATGGTAGTTTCTTTTGCCGTGCAGAAGCTCTTTAGTTTAATTAGATCCCATTTGTCAGTTTTGGCTTTTGTTGCCATTGCTTTTGGTGTTTTAGACAGGAAGTACCTGCCCATGCCTATGTCCTGAATGGTATTACCTAGGCTTTCTTCTAGAGTTTTTATGGTATTAGGTCTAACATTTAAGTCTCTAATCAGTCTTGAATTAATTTTC
Source organism: Papio anubis (assembly GCF_008728515.1). Classification (NCBI taxonomy): domain Eukaryota; kingdom Metazoa; phylum Chordata; class Mammalia; order Primates; family Cercopithecidae; genus Papio; species Papio anubis. The sequence goes on from NC_044996.1 coordinate 69,244,905, forward strand.
ATATAAGGAGTAAGGAAATGATCCAGTTTCAGCTTTCTACTTATGGCTAGCCAATTTTCCCAGCATCATTTATTAAATAGGGAATCCTTTCCCCATTTCTTGTTTTTCTCACGTTTGTCAAAGATCAGATGGTTGCAGATGTGTGGTATTATTTCTGAGGGCTCTGTTCTGTTCCATTGGTCTATATCTCTGTTTTGGTACCAGTACCATGCTGTTTTGGTTACTGTAGCCTTGTAATATAGTTTGAAGTCAGGTAGCGTGATGCCTCCAGCTTTGTTCTTTTGACTTAGGATTGTCTTGGCAATGCTGGCTCTTTTTTGGTTCCATATGAACTTTAAAGCAGTTTTTTCCAATTCTGTGAAGAAACTCATTGGTAGCTTGATGGGAATGGCATTGAGAAGTCTATTTGATTCTCCTCTCTTTTCTTCTTCATTAGTCTTGCTAGCAGTCTATCAATTTTGTTGATCTTTTCAAAAAACCAACTCCTGGATTCATTGATTTTTTTGGAGGGCTCTTTGTGTCTCTATCTCCTTCAGTTCTGCTCTGATCTTAGTTATTTCTTGCCTTCTGCTAGCTTTTGAATGTGTTTGCTCTTGCTTTTCTAGTTCTTTTAATTGTGATGTTAGGGTGTCAAATTTAGATCTTTCCAGCTTTCTCTTGTGGGCATTTAGTGCTATAAATTTCCCTCTACACACTGCTTTAAATGTGTCCCAGAGATTCTGGTATGTTGTATCTTTGTTCTCATTGGTTTCCAAGAACATCTTTATTTCTGCCTTCATTTCATTATGTACCTAGTAGTCATTCAGGAGCCGGTTGTTCATTTCCATGTAGTTGAGTGGTTTTGATTGGGTTTCTTAGTCCTGAGTTCTAGTTTGATTGCACTGTGGTCTGAGAGACAGTTTGCTATAATTTCTGTTCTTGTACATTTGCTGAGGAGAGCTTTACTTCCAATTATGTGGCCAATTTTGGAATAAGTGTGATGTGGTGCTGAGAAGAATGTATATTCTGTTGATTTGGGGTGGAGAGTTCTGTAGATGTCTATTAGGTCTGTTTGGTGCAGAGTTGAGTTCAATTCCTTGATATCCTTGTTAACTTTCTGTCTCATTGATCTGTCTAATGTTGACAGTGGGGTGTTGAAGTCTCCCACTATTATTGTATGGGACTCTAAGTCTCTTTATAAGTCTCTAAGGACTTGCTTTATGAATCTGGGTGCTCCTGTATTGGGTGCATATATATTTAGGATAGTTAGCTCTTCCTGTTGAATTGATCCCTTTACCATTATGTAATGGCCTTCTTTGTCTGTTTTGATCTTTGATGGTTTAAAGTCTGTTTTATCAGAGACTAGGATTGCAACCCCTGCTTTTTTCTGCTCTCCATTTGTTTGTTAGATCTTCCTCTATCCCTTTATTTTGAGCGTATGTGTTTTTCTGCATGTGAGATGGATTTCGTGAATACAACAAACTGATGGGTCTTGACTCTTTATCCAATTTGCCAGTCTGTGTCTTTTAATTGGACCATTTAGTCCATTTACATTTAAGGTTAATATTGTTATATGTGAACTTGATCCTGTCATTATGATATTAACTGGTTATTTTGCTCATTAGTTGATGCATTTTTTTCCTAGTATTGATGGTCTTTACATTTTGGCATGTTTTTGCAATGACTGGTACTGGTTGTTCCTTTCCATGTTTAGTGCTTCCTTAGGGGTCTCTTGTAGGCAGGCCTGTTGGTGACAAAATCTTTAAGCATTTTCTTGTCTGTAAAGATTTTATTTTTCCTTCGCTTATGAAACTTAATTTGGCTGGATATGAAATTCTGGGTTGAAAATTCCTTTCTTTAAGAATGTTGAGTATTGGCTCCCACTCTATTCTGGCTTGTAGAGTTTCTGCTGAGAGATCAGCTGTTAGTCTGATGGACTTCCCTTTGTGGGTTATCCGATCTTTCTCTCTGGCTGCCCTAAACATTTTTTCCTTCATTTCAACTTTAGTGAATTTGACAATTATGTGTCTTGGAGTTGCTCTTCTCGAGGAGTATCTTTGTGGCATTCTCTGTATTTTCTGAATCTGAATGTTGGCCTGCCCTACTAGGTTGGGGAAGTTCTCCTGGATGATATCCTGAAGAGTGTTTTCCAACTTGTCTCTGTTTTCCCCCTCACTTTCAGGCACCCCAATCAGATGTAGATTTGGTCTTTTCACATAATCCCGTATTTCTTGGAGGCTTTGTTCATTTCTTTTTCGTTTTTTTTCTCTAGACTTTTCTTCTCGCTTCTTTTCATTCATTTGATCTTCAATCATTGATACTCTTTCTTCCAGTTGATCGAGTCGGTTACTGAAGCTTGTGCATTTGTCACATATTTCTTGTGTCATGGTTTTTATCTCTGTTTAGCTATGCCGTGTCCCCAGAGGTGGAGTCTACAGAGAAGGCAGGCCCCTTTGAGCTGCGGTGTGCTCCACCCAGTTTCAGCTTCCCGGTGGCTTTGTTTACCTACTTAAGCCTCAGCAATGGCAGATGCCCCTCCTCCAGGCTTGCTGCTGCCTTGCAGTTAGATCTCAGACTGCTGTGCTCGCAATGAGGGAGGCTCCGTTGGCGTGTGACCCTCCAGGCCAGGTGTGGGATATAATCTCCTGGTGTGCCATTTGCTAAGACCCTTGGTAAAGCACAGTATTAGGGTGGGAGTTACCCGATTTTCCAGATGTTGTGTGTCTCAGTTTCCCTTGGCTAGTAAAAGGGATTCCCTTCCCCCTTGCACTTCCAAGGTGAGGTGATGGCTCACCCTGCTTCAGCTCTCACTGGTGGGGTTGCACCTGCTGACCAGCACCAATTATCTGGCACTCCCCAGTGAGATGAACCTGGTGCCTCAGTTGAAAATGCAGAAATCACACATCCTCTGTGTCACTCACACTGGGAGCTGGAGGCTGGAGCTGCTCCTATTCGGCCATCTTGTCCCAGGATCTGATTTTCTATTTTCTACTAAGCCTCTGCAAAAGCTTCTGGGCCACTGTGTGTCCACTAAACACAAAGGTATTTTTGAATGATTCTGTTGCCTTGACCTTTGATGCATACCATGTCTACTTTAAAAACACTGGTTTGACAAAATTTCTTTTGTATTGCTAAATTTAAAACACATTCTTTGGAAAATTTGCACCCTTTATATGATTGCCTACTAGGTAATCAATATTAACAAATGTAAAATCTTTTAAATCATTTTCTAAAAAGCATAGCCTACATGCATTATGCTACAAGATAACTTGCTTCTTTACTCAAAAAAAAATATTGCTTATATCAAAACATCTCATGTACCCCATAAGTGTATGCTGCTATGATGTACCAACACAAATTAAAAATGAAAAATTAAAAAATCTTACCTACCTTTTAAAATATTTGAGATGCTTAGAAAGTTAACTGTAGTATAATATAAAAATAATTATAATGCTGATGGTTGTTATGAAAACTTGATTCTTGTATTTTCAGTTTAAAAGAATTTAAACATGAGACACACCACAAAGGAAACACAGTATGGAGCCATGCATTTCAAAGGAGAAAGAATACTCTGAAAGTTAGGTGCAGAATAGACAGTACACCCTGAGGGACAATTCACAGCGAGCTACCCATGAGGATGAGAAAGCAAAGACTGGCATTAGGGGGACTCCTTTTATGGAAGTCTTACACGATTATTCATAAGGGTGTGGGAAATAATGTTGCTAGTAAGCATATTATGGGTGGTCCTTTGGCTGCACATGCACAGTAGCTGTACATGCTTGTCCGTACATCACGTGTCCCATTAGCATCTTAAATCTCCACCCAGTGGTCTGTTTTTTACTATTGTTAGAGCAAATCATCAGTCTGAGGACAGGTAAAATCAAAATATGCCTGCTTTCTACAGGGCAACTTCCCTTTTGGAGATAGCTTTTCTTGAATGAGCTTAACTGCAATACGAATGCAGGGATTCATTTTGTTGATGGTGTGGTCACCATGGTTGCCACATCCTGAGGACATGGTTACCACCTTGACTATCTATCTTCTGTCAATTTTCCCTTAAGTGATTTCAGGCTCACAGTCATACGGAAGGTGGAGGGGCTGGGTTACTTAATCCAGAGTTGCTTCCTGCTGAGTGGGTCATGATCCCTGCTTAGCCTGGGCCCTAAAGTCTCTTCCTGTCTGGTCTAAGGAGTTTTAAGTCATGTTGTTTGTGGGAATGGTGGGTGAGATGTGAGATAGCTTATTAGCAGCCAAATGTTGGAGGCCTTGCGAAACCATCACGTGAGCCTGGAATTGCTGTAGGAGAAAGAGCAAGAAACTGGTTAGCACTTTAAACAAAGTTGGACTGAAAGTTACAGCTAAAAGTATGGTAATAATTGGCACTATTAAAGGAAGCAAGGCTGATAATATCCATTGTTTCCTAGTTCCTGTTATAGTTCCCAGAGACTCAGTTTTCTTTGCCTGGGTATTAATATTCTTAATGTTTTCTTGGAACAAAGTAGACTAATTAATGTAAAAACAGCATTTTTCTTTTAGGTACAAACATGTTCCTCCTTGTCCAGTTCTGACATCTACGGCTCTTCAGTCTTGTAGGACTACAGCAGCCAGGGAGTCCAGCTGTCCTTGAAGTCTAGTGAGGCCCTCTGCTCTTTTTGGAGGGTCACTGTGGTCTCCTGAGAGTTTATGCTTGATTCCCAAGGCTCCACCTTCTGTGGCTGACCCTGCTAATCCCAACAGAGAGGATAGCATCAAACCTAAGGGAATAAGGGGTCTTACATGTAGGTGGATCTTGTGATGTTGGTACATGGGAAAAGGAAGAGATGCATGAGCCCATTTGAAAGTTAAATAAGGAGAAATGAAAGCAATGGAGGATCATCTCCTCCATAGTGGAGGGAGTTGTAGATATGATAAAGATTCAAAACGCCCCACCTCTGCCAAATTTCTTGTGATGGTGAAATTTGTGCTGCAGAAATATTTTGCATGAAGGTGGTAAAAGTAATGAAAGTTCAGTGGTCACTGTGATTATCAGAGAATGGTAGAGTTAGGTGGTATTAATAAGCTTTAAAAATAAGCTTCCTTTTTTAGAGTCCCATCAAAAAATGTGTAGATGACCCAGTAATAAAACCTTGGTTATATTGACTCTCTTGGGGTTCTTCTATGAAAATAGTATAGTTGGTACAATTGTTTTAAAGGCAGAAGGGAAATTGTTTTGGGTAAAAGATAAGGTAAGAAAGCATTTTTCCCTTTGTCAAAGAGGAACTATTATTGATATAATTAGAAAGGAAGTTTGAACTGACCATAGCCAGGTTCAAGGAAGTTTCTTTGTATTGCTTGTTTAGCCAGATATTCCCATTTTATGGGCCAATAGGTTTGTTCCAGGAGGTGTTCCAGTCTTCTTAAGGCAAAATATGACATATTTTCTACTTTTGGAAGTCATGCAAAGCCAACAAGGCTAAGTTAATTTTAATAAGCTGGGAGTATGATTTATTATTTCTTTAGCAGATAAAGTCATTTTACTAAGAGTAAAAAAATACTTATCTTTTAAGGTGATCTCATTTTGAGCTGTTTTCTTGAATAGAAACTTATGCTGAGAAAATATTCATTGTTTGATGTTTTGGGTTTTCATTATTTATTGGACAGGAGCTTTAGACCCTCCAGTGCTTCACAAGAATAACTTGGAGTCTGCATTGTGTGTTTTTGTGATGACTTAAAAGAAATAATTTTTATTTGTGATAAGTGCACCCAAGTCCCCATACCCCTAAGTTTTACTGCAATTGAAGTTGGTCAGCTGTAGGATAGAGTGAAAATCCTAGTTTGGTGTTTGCTATTAACACCAATGACAGTATGGTATTTGGCAGACAGAGGTCCAGGGCAGAAAGTGAGGGTTGACAGGTTGGCCCCTACATTTAAAAGGAAATTGGTATTTCTACCTTTCACACCCAGAGTCACCCAAGACTCCATTGCTGTGATTGGGACTGATTGCTACACGGGAGAGTCATTGTTAGCTTTGGGTCTTTTTAGTCTTTGGCCTGGGTCAATAAGGAATTAGGAGTCCCCTCCGCCCTTCAGAGTTGGGACACTTCTTCTTCCAATGCCATTCTTTACCACGTTGATGATAGGATCCAGGGGGTCTATAAGCCTGAAGGCCCTTAGCCCTTGTTACTGATTTGGCTCCAGTGCCAAGACTTCTTTGAAATGCTGCAATAGCCCTTTGGGTTTCATCCAGAATGATCAGGAGGTGGAAGTTTTCCCATAGCGAGGGCCAACAATTGGTCCTGTCTTTTGTCTCTCCTTTCTTTGATTTCTATGTGCCTTTTTCACTCTGCTTTGGGTTTTGCAGAACGAAAAAGCTGTATGTAGTCACTTATTTATTGGAGATTTGGAGACCCATAGCTAGTTTTTGTTAGGTTTTCTAATATCTGGGGTAGACTGGTTAAGGGGGTAGGTCTCTAAGAGGATTTGGTATGTTTCTCTATTTGTTACCTTCCTGAGAGAAAGAGAGTGAGTAGTCTGTTTTTCATTTTATGCTGGCGATAGGATACCCTGTTACAAGTTGTTCCAATGGGACTGGGCTCTTCAGGGAGTGTCTGGTAAATACGTTGATATGGAAGGGATGCAGAAGACTGTGTTTCTGGTAAGGAAGGACTAGTAGAAGGAGTAGAAGCTCAAGAGGTTTGAGGAGTAAATATGAACTAGATTATAAGGAAAGGAAGCTGTTAATGGGAAGCACATTTCCTAATATAGAGTCATTAATTACATTGGGTTTCTTCGAACTCTTTTGAAAACCATGGAAATATATTTGGTATTGGTGTTTAAGAAGCTTTTCTTAGTATAGACAAGTTTAGTTAGGTGGAAGAATAATGCTAGGGTCCCCTTAGCCCCTGGAAAATTTCTTATCAACCTCCTTTATTTTTATAAAAAGGTGTAATTATACAACAGTATTGTTTGGGGCCATGCTGTGTTGAATAAGCCTAATCATTGAGCATTTATTCATACATTTTTCACTTTATTAATGGCAAATCTTATATATGTGCCCTTAATGCTTTAATTTTGCTCTTAAAATCATGGTTTAGCAGGTGTAAGTGGTCATACCTCTTAGGATTCCTAGGTTCCATAAAGGGAATTTGGGAGAAAATGTGTCTTACCCAGCAATTTAAGTATTCTTCTGTGTAAAGACAAAACTCCATTCACCCTGGCCAAAGGTGGAGGAGCCTTGACACACACAGAAGAAAGGGGCTTTAGGACGCATCATATTAGCCTTACGGGAGAGAGATAAAAATAAAGGAGATGAAAGTCTTTAAGTACAGATGGATCAAAAAGCAAAATAAGTTTTCATGAAAACAGAGAACCCAAAAATGATGAAATGCAACAAAGTGCAAACATAACAGGATATTTGTTACTAGTAAGATAAAATGAAACTCTTTAGACATTTTGAGGCCTGTGCTTAAGCCCCGCAACCTTCACAATCCTCCTGTCCAGGAGGACCAGACTGACCTAGATCTACCCAGTGTGGACTTTGAAATCCTCCCACTTCCACCATCACCCATCAGCATGAACTGAGAAATCAGACAGAGGGAACAAAGTCACAGTGGTTGAGGGGAAATGTTCTGGAGATTTACAAGTGGAAGAATGAGAGGAAAGGGAGAGACTCAGCGATGAAAAAGAAAACCCTAAACCTTAAAGTGGTGAGGATGTGACCAAGAGTTTTAGCTTTGGTCACTTTAAAATCTCTTAATTCATACAGCTTAAAAATATTCCAATTTTATTTAGTATAAAACCTAGAGATGTTTCAGTGAGAGTAGAGAAGTAGCTCTCCAGGTGCCAAGATAATCAAATGATAGATACATAGATCAAAGTTGAGGAGGTCATGGGCATCCACATAAGCAAAGTTAGACCATGATGGGGTCCAAGGTGTCCCCTTGAATTTCCATAAAACTGAAGCCCTAGGAGGTCATGGACGTTTGCCATGCACCACCCTAGGTCTCACCAGCCCTGGTAATCACCAGACCAGACTGAATTCGCCCCCAATGCCAGCTGGGGGGCCCAGATGTCTTGCTGACAAATCTTTTTCTGCCTGATTTGCCATTAAAAAAATGTCAATAGGTTTTTGGGGAACAGGCAGTTTTGGGATACATGGATAAGTTATTTAGTGATGATTTCTGAGATTTTGGTGCACCCATTACTTGAGCAATGTACACTGTACCCAATGTGTTGTCTTTTATCCCTCACCACCCTCCCACAGTTCCCAAGTTCCCAAAGCCCATTATATTATTCTTATGCCTTTGTATCATCATAACTTAGATCCCACTTATGGGTGAGAACATACAATGTTTGGTATTCAATTCCTGATTTATGCTACTTAGAATAATGGTCTCCAATTCCATCCAGGTTGCTGTGAATGACATTATTTCGTTTACATTTATGGCTGAGTAGTATTCCACGATGTATATATACCACATTTTCTTTATCCACTCATTGATTGATGGGCATTTGGGCTGGTTCCATATTTTTGCAATTGCAAGTTGTACTGGCTATAAACATCCATGTGAGAGGATCTTTTTCATATAATGACTTCCTTTCCTCTGGGTATATACTCAGTAGTGGGATTGGTGAATCAAATGGTAGTTCTGTTTTTAGCTCTTTACAGAATCTCCACACTGTTTTTCATAGTGGTTGTAGTAGTTTACATTACCACCAATAGTATAGAAGTGTTCCTATTTCACAACATCCATGCCAATATCTATTTTTTTTTAATATGGTCATTTTTGCAGGAGTCAGGTGGTATCGTATTATCGTTTTGATTTTCATTTCCCTGATCTTTAGTGATGTTGAGCATTTTTAATATGTTTGTTGGGCATTTTGATATCTTCTGTTGAGAATTGTCTATTCATTTTCTTAGCCCACTTTTTGATGGGATCTTTTTTTCTTGCTAATTTCTTTGAGTTCCTTGTAGATTCTGGATATTAGTCATTTGTCAGATGTATAGATTTTGAAAATTTTCTCCCACTCTGTAGGTTGTCTGTTTTCCCTGCTCACTGTTCCTTTTACTGTGCAGAAGGTCTTCAGTTTAATTAAGCCCCACCTTTTTATCTTTGTTTTTATTGCATTTGCTTTTGGTTTCTTGGTCATGAAATCTTTCCCTAAGCCAATATCTAGAAGGTTTTTTTGATATTATCTCCTAGAATTTATATATTTTCAGATTGTAGATTTAAGTCCTTAATCCACCTTGAGTTGATTTTTGTATAAGGTGAGAGATGAGGATCCAGATTTATTCTCCTACAGGTGGCTTGCTGATTATCTCTGCACCATGTGTTAAATAGGGTGTACTCTTCCTACTTTATGTTTTTATTTGCTTTGTCAAAGATCCATTGGCTGTAAGTTTTAGGGTTTATTTCTAGATTCTCTATTCTGTTGTATTGGTCTATATGCCTATTTGTTTGCCAGTACCATGCTGTTTTGGTGACTATGGCCTTATAGTATAGTTTTAAGTCAAGTAATGTGATGCCTCCAGATTCGTTCTTTCTGCTTAGTCTTGCTTTGGCTATGCAGGCTCTTCTTTGGTTCCATATGAATCTTAGGATTGTCTTTCCTAGTTCTGTGAAGAATGATGATGGTATTTTGATGGAAATTTCTGTAAATATCTGTTAAGTCCACTTGTTCTAGGGTATAGTTTAAGTCCATTGTTTCTTTGTTGACTTTATGTCTTGATGACCTGTCTAGTGCTGTCAGTGGAGTATTGAAGTTCCCAGCTATTATTGTGTTGCTCTCTATCTAATTTCTTAGTTTTAGTAGTAATTGTTTTCTAAATGTTGGAGCTCCAGGATTATGTGTTTTATTTTGCTGTTGGACAAGGCCTTTTATCATTGTATAATGTTCCTCTTTGCCTTTTTAAACTACTGTTGCTTTAAAGTTTGTCTTGTCTGATATAAGAATAGCTACCCCTGCTGACTTTTGGTGCCCATTTGCATGGAATTTCTTTTCCCACCCCTTTTACCTTAAGTTTCGGTGAGTTCCTATGTGTTAGGTGAGTCTCTTCAAGGCAGCAGATACTTGGGTGGTGAATTCTTATGAATTCTTTATCTTTAGAATGGAGCATTTAGGATATTTACATTCAATATTCACATTGAGATATGAGTTACTATTCCATTCATTGTGTTATATGCTGCCTAAATACCTTTATTTATTTATTGTATTTTTGTTTTATAGGTCCTGTGAGATTCATGATTTAAAGAGGTTCTGTTTTGATGTTTCTTTTCAGGATTTGTTTCAAGATTTAAAGCTCCTTTTAGCAGTTCTTACAGTGCCAGCTTGGTATTGGTGAATTCTCCCAGCATATGTTTGTCTGAAAAAAAAAATGTATCTTTCCTTCATTTATGACGCTTAGTTTCACTGAATACAAAATTCTTGGATGATAATTGTTTTGTTTAAGAAGTTTGAAAATAGGGCTGTGAGGCAAAAGCACAAGGTAACTCATCAAGGAAAAACTATCAGATTAACAGCAGATTTCTCAGGAGCAGAAATCCTCCAAGCTAGAAGGGATTGGGGCCCCATCTTCAGCCTCCCTAAACAAAACAATTCAGAGATTTTGTCTTGGTTTGCATCCATTGCTGGTGAGCTAATGTAATCATTTGAGGGTGTTAAAGAACCTTGTTTTGTCATATAATGAAAGCTGTTTTTCTGATTCTTTCTCATCTGGGTAGACTATGTCAGAGAGAAGATCTGGGACTCAAGGGCTGCTGTTCAGATCTTTTTTTTCTCACAAGGTGATTGCTTGATGTGATGTTCTCTTCTTTTCCCTATGGATGGAGTTTCCTGAGAGCCAAACTGAAGTGATTATTATTTCTCTTCTGTATCTAGCCACCCAACAGAGCTACCAGACTCTGAGCTGGTACTGTAGGGTGTCTGCACATTGTCCTGTGCTGTGAACTGTTGAGGTATTTCAGCTGTGTATACCAACACAGTATTTGGGCTGTCTCTCAGGTCCTGCAGGAAAAATCTGCTTCCTTAAAAGGGTCTGTGAATTATCTCGGCCTTTGTGGTATTTTCTTGCAGTAGTTCTTTGAGTGGAAGTTTACAATGCAAGTCTCCACATGCTGCTCTGTCCATCCGAATGGGAGCTACAATTTATTCCTGCCTCCCGTTCACAATTTTTTTCATGATCCAGTTGTCTATTCTGTTCCATTGGTTCATATGCCTGTTTTTATACCAGTACCAGTTCTTGTAGTGCTGACTTTGTAGTGGTGAATTCTTTCAACACTTGTTTGTCTGAAAAGGACTGTATCTTTCATTTAACATAACCCCAATCTTCTTGGAGAAGTTGAGAAGTTGGTTTACTTTTTATTCTTTTTTTTTTTTTTTTTTTTTTTTTTTGTCTTTGTCAGATTGGATTCATTTGAAAGGGTTGTCTTCAAGGTCTGAAGTTCTTTGTTCTACCCGTGTGATTCTACTGTGGAGACTTTTCAGTGTATTTTGCATTTTTCAAAGTGTGTCCTTCATTTCTAGAAGTTGTGATTGTTTTTTATTTATGCCATTTATTTCATGGAAGAATACTGTTTTCATATCCTGTATCATGTTTTTGATTTCTTTAAATTGGTATTCACCTTTCTCTGGTGCCTCATTGAGTAGCTTAATAATCGAATTTCTGAATTCTTTTCTGGAAATTCAGAGATTTCTTGGTGCATATCTATTGTTGGTGAGCTAGTGTGATCTTCTGGGGATATGAAAGAAACTTGTTTTGTCATATTACCAAAATTGTTTTTCTGATTTCTTCTCATTTGGGTAGACTATGTCAGCGGAAAGATCTGCTGCTCAAGCACTGCCATTTAGAATCTTTTTGTCCCATGGGGTGCTCCCTTGATGTGTTGCTTTTCCCCTTCCCCTAGAGATGTAGCTTCCTAAGAGCTGAACTGCAGTGATTCTTATTTCTTTTCTCGGTCTAGCTGCCCAGCAGAGCTACTGGGCACCAGACTGGTATGGGTGAGTGTCTGCAGAGTCCTGTGATGTCATCTATCTTCAGGTCTCTAAACCATAGATTCCAGCACCTGGTCCAGTGGAGGTAGCAAGGGAGTGAGGTGGACTCTGTTTGGGACCTAGGTTGTAGTGTTGTTTAGTGCACTGGTTTTCTCAAATGTTGGTTGTGTGCTGGCAGTGAAATTGTCATTTGGATGGACTTAGGACCTCTGGTTGCAGGATGTTACAGGTAGTGAAGTTTGCTGTTATTTTCTCATTTCTTAGGGCAGGGTTATTCTTTTATGGGTTTCCGTAATGGTTTATGTTGGTTGGGCTCCATCCAGGGTGTGTCACTTTCAAGAGAGCATCAGCTGTGGTAGCATAGGGAAGATACAAGCTTGCCGTAGGGTCACCTGGATAAGTACTCAGGTTTCTCAGGTAGTAGGTGGGGCCATAGAGCTTTCCAGAGATTATGCCAGCTACTAGCATAGGTAGAGAAAGACAGTCAGGTTGGGGGCAGGCTTAGGTGTTTCTGAGCTCAGACTCTTCTTGGGTGGGGCTTGCAGCATCCACTGTGGGAGATGGGGGTGTGTTTCTCAGACCAATGGAGTTATGTTCCCAGGGGGATTATGGCAGCCTCTGCTGCAACATACAGGTTACCAGGAAAGTAGGAAAAAGCCAGCAGTGACAGGCCTCACATAGCTCTCATGCAGCCAGAAAAGCCAGTCTCATTTCCATCATACTCCTCCAACGACACCAAGCCTGTGTCCGGGCAGCTGGTGAACAGAGGTGGGAACTTGCCCCAGGTTACAAGCCTCCCCTCTGAGAAAGCAAGTAGGGCTTTCAGGCTTTGCCCCTCCCCACCACAGTTTCTGTGCTCATACCTGCACTTCCTGTTCTCCTCCCACCCCTAGACTCTACCCTAGAAAATTCATGCTCAGTCAAAATTACTACAAAGTTTAGCTGGAAATTTTCTACTCCTTGTAGTCTTTCCCCAATTCCACTGGCAGCCCTCCCCAAGGAACCCTGTGAGATAAAGTAAAAAATGGGTTCCCTGGGCTTTTTTGGGGGACGGGAGTGCCTACAGGGCTCTTCCCATTTCTACGTTTATATTTCATTTGGCTCTTTAAATTTGTTTCAGCTCTAGGTAAGGTTAAATCCTTCTTCCACGATCTGAATTTTCAGGCTCCCTAGTGAGAATGTGTGTTTGGAGGTGGACTTATCCTGTCTCACACTTTGGGCGCTCACAGATTTTTGGCTGTCTCTCAATGTTTGCAGCAGCAAGTTGCTTCTTTCAAAGGGTCTGGGAAATATTTTTGTTATTTAGGTATGTTCCTGTGGTAGTTCTTGGAGCAAAAGTTCATAATGTGAGTATCCGCACACTGTCCTGTCCATATGAGTGAAAGCTGCAAGTTAGCCCTGCCTTCTATCCACCATTTTCCACCTGATGTGCCATTTTTGATGCCCAGTTGTAATGATTGGGTGTAGTCTCCATGATGGGTATCAATGTGGCCATGCATCTTGTACTCAACATGAATGGCCACTTGAAAAGTCTCCTGAAAAAGTCTAAAAGCACATAGATTCTGCAAGGATGAGACATTTTTGGCAAATTAGGTTTAATGTGTCCCTCAAGGTAAACAAAAATCTTTGAAGAGATTGCTTAAATAACAAACAACTTATAATACCTAATAAGTACTAGTCAGTTGAGAACCTTGGAAGGACCGCAAAACAAAAAGTGAGACAAAAACAGCTTAAGAGTCCAAAGGCTGAGTAATCAGGGCATTCCATCCAAAAAAGGGTAATTATTAACGTAGCAAAAGTATCAGCCAAATGGAAAACAATCACAATTCCTTGCTCACAGAATGTGAGTGATTTAAAAATGTCTCACCCCTCCCAGAGCCATAATAAAACAGCACTTGGCAAAGCAATTATAGTTAACTAGGTAGGCTGGGACTGCCATATTTCTCAACGTGGCTGAAAGGAAACTGAGCTAAATGAAGCAGACAAACCTCTCTCCAATTCGCAGCACTAGAAAATTTTTAAAAATTATTATTATACTTTAAGTTCTAGGGTACATGTGCACAATATGCAGGTTTGATACATAGGTATACGTGTGCCATGTTGGTTTGCTGCAACTATCAACTTGTCATTTACATTAGGTATTTCTCCTAATGCTCTCCCTCCCCCAGCCCCCCTCCCCACGAGAGGCCCCAGTGTGTGATGTTCCCCGCCTTGTGTCTAAGTGTCCTCATTGTTCAATTCGCACCTAGGAGTGAGAACATGCAGTGTTTGGTTTTCTGTCCTTGTGATAGTTTGCTGAGAATTATGGTTTTCAGCTTCATCTATGACCATGCAAAGGACATGAACTCATCCTTTTTTTTTTATGACTGCATAGTATCCCATAGTGTATATGTGCCACATTGTCTTAATCCAGTCTATCATTGACGGACATCTGGGTTGGTTCCAAGTCTTTCCTATTGTGTATAGTGCTGCAATAAACATATGTGTGTATGTGTCTTTACAGTAGCATGATTCATAATCCTTTAGGTTATATATCCACTAATGGAGTTGCTGGGTTAAGTGCTATTTCTAGTTTTAGATCCTTGAGGAATCGCCACACTGTCTTCCACAATGGTTGAACTAATTTACACTCCCACCAACAATGTAAAAGCGTTCCTATTTCTCCACATCCTCCCCAGCGGCTGTTGTTTTCTGGCTTTTTTAATGATCACCATTCTAACTGGTGTGAGATGGTATCTCATTGTGGTTTTGATTTGCATTTCTCTGATGGCCAGTGATGATGAGAATTTTTTTTATGTGTCTGGTGGCTACAGAAATGTCTTCTTTTGAGAAGTGTCTGTTCATATCTTCTGCCCACTTTGTGATGGGATCGTTTGTTTTTTTCTTGTAAATTTGTTTGAGTTCTTTGTAGATTCTGGATATTAGCCCTTTGTCAGATGGGTAGATTGTAAAAATTTTATCCCATTCTGTAGGTTGCCTGTTCACTCTGATGGTCGTTTCTTTTGCCATGCCAAGGCTCTTTCATTTAATTAGATCCCATTTGTCAATTTTGGCTTTTGTTGCCATTGTTTTTGGTGTTTTAGTCATGAAGTCCTTGTCCATGCCTATGTCCTGAATGGTATTGCCTAGGTTTTCTTCTGGGGTTTTTATGATTTTAGGTCTAGCATTTAAGTCTTTAATCCATCTTGAATTAACTTTTGTATAAGGTGTAAGGAAGGGGTCCACTTTCAGCTTTCTACATATGGCTGGCCAGTTTTCCCAGCACCATTTATTAAATAGGGAATCCTTTCCCCATTTCTTGTTTTTATCAGATTTGTCAAAGATCAGATGGTTGTAGATGTGTGGTATTATTTCTGAGGGCTCTATTCTGTTCCACTGGTCTATATATCTGTTTTGGTACTAGTACCATGCTGTTTTGGTTACTGTAGTCTTGTAGTATAGTTTGAAGTCAGGTAGCGTGATGTCTCCAGCTTTGTTCTTTTGGCTTAGGATTGTCTTGGCAATGCTGGCTGGCTCTTTTTTTGGTTCCATATGAACTTTAAAGTAGCTGTTTCCAATTCTGTGAAGAAAGTCATTGGTAGCTTGATGGAGATAGCATTGAATCTATACATTATCTTGGGCAGTATGACCATTTTCACTATACTGATTCTTCCTATTCATGAGCATAGAATGTTTTTCCATTTGTTTGTGTCCTCTTTTATTGTGTTGAGCAGTGGTTTATAGTTCTCCTTCAAGAGGTCCTTCACATCCCTTGTAAGTTGGATTCCTAGGTGTTTTATTCTCTTTGTAGCTATTGTGAATGGGAGTTCACTCATGATTTGGCTCTCTATTTGTCTGTTATTGGTGTATAGGAATGCTTATGATTTTTGCACACTGATTTTGTATCCTGAGACTTTGCTGACATTACTTATCAGCTTAAGGAGATTTTGGGCTGAGATTATGGGGTTTTCTAAATATGTAATCACGTTATCTGCAAACAGGGACCATTTGACTTCCTCTTTTCCTAATAGAATACCCTTTATTTCTTTCTCTTGCCTGATTGCCCTGGCCAGAACTTCCAACACTACGTTGAATAGGAGTGGTGAGAAAGGGCATCCTTGTCTTGTGCCGGTTGTTAAAGGGAATGCTTCCAGTTTTTGCCCATTCAATATGATATTGACTGTGGGTTTGTCATAAATAGATCTTATTATTTTGGGATGCATTCCATCAATACCTAGTTTATTGAGAGTTTTTAATCATGAAGGAGTGTTGAATTTTGTCAAAGGCCTTTTCTTCATCTATTGAGATAATCATGTGGTTTTTGTCATTGGTTCTTTTTATGTGATGGATTATGTTTATTGATTTGCGTATGTTGAACCAGTCTTGCATCCCAGGGATGAAGCTGACTAGATCATGGCGGATGAGCTTTTTCATGGCAGCACCAGAAATGTTGATGGTTATTGTGAAACCTTTGTTCTGGTCGTCTTAGTTTAAAAGAACTTAAGCAAGATACATACAGCAAAGGAGACGCAGTATAGAAAAATGTATTGCAAAAGAAAAATAATATTCTGAAATTTAGTCACAGAATAGTCAGAAAAACTGAGAGATGATTCAGAGTGGGCTGCTCTGAGGATGAGGTAACAAAGACTGGCACTGTGGACATTCCCTTTATGGAAGTCTAACATGATTGTTCAAAAGGGGTAGAAAAGGGCATTTCTAGTAAGCATGTTATGGACAACCTTTGGTTTCACGTACACAGTAGCTGTCATGCTTGTTTATACATCACATGTCTCATTAGCATCTTAGATCTCCATCCAGGGCTGTAACTTTTACTATTGTAA
Source organism: Papio anubis (assembly GCF_008728515.1). Taxonomy (NCBI): domain Eukaryota; kingdom Metazoa; phylum Chordata; class Mammalia; order Primates; family Cercopithecidae; genus Papio; species Papio anubis. Next base: position 69,261,674 of record NC_044996.1, read on the forward strand.
GAGACAAAGCATCAGTCTGAGGGCAAGTAAAATCAAAATGTGCCTGCTCTCCATAGGAGAACTTCCCTACTAGAGAGTGCTTTTCTTGAATGAGCTTGACTACAATGCCAAAGCTGAGGCTTGTTGTGTTGACAGTGGATCACGCAGGTTGCTGCATCCTGAGGACATGGTTACTTCCTTGCTTACTAATCTTGCCTTAATACAAACAAAACAACATGTTTTGTGAGGACTTAAAAAATAAAAATCTTAGAGATGTTTAAAAATATGTCTTATCAGCTCCTTTATTGCAAGAATAGCCATGAGCTTAAATAGCTTTTGTTGGTTAATTCACTAGAGTGGCTTTGACAAAGTATCACAGATGGGGTGGCCTAAAAAACATAAATTTATTTTAATTAGTTGGCTCACAGGGTTGTGGAGTTTGGCAATCTAATATCTGGGTATCAGCAGGGTTGGTTTATTTTGAGGCCTATCTCCTTTGTTTGTAGAAGGCTGTCTTCTTTCTGTGTGATTACATGGTCTTTCTTCTGTAACTGTCAGTGCCCTAATTTTCTCCTCTACGGGGACTCAGTTACTTTGGATTAGGGTCCACCCTAATAACCTATGTAACTTAATCACATTTTTAAAGACTGTATCTTCTACAGAACTGCAGAATGAATAAGAACTGACCAACCCACTATCTGCTACTTTGAGGAGACTCACATAAAACATAAAGACTCACATAAACTTAAAGTAAAGGGGTGGTAAAGGCATTTCATGCAAATGGACACCAAAACTGAGTATGGGTAGCTATTCTTATATCAAACTTTAAAACAACAGCAGTTAAAAGAGATAAAGAGAAACATTATATAATGGTAAAAAGCCTTGTCCAACAGGAAACTATCATAATCCTAAACATATATGCACCTAACACTGGAGCTCCCAGATTTATAAAACTTCTACTACCAGAACTAAGAAATGAGATAGACAGCAACACAATAATGGTGCAGGACTACAATACTCCACTGACAGCAATGGACGGGTCTTCAAGACAGAAAGTCATCAAACAACTAATAGTTTTAAACTATACTTTGGAACAAATGGACTTAACGGATATATAAGGAACATTCCATCCAACAACTGCAGAATACACATTCTATTCGACAGTGCATGGAACTTTCTCCAAGATAGACCATATGATATGCCATAAAATGAGCCTCAATAAATTTAAGAGAACTGAAATAATATTAATCACTGTCTCAGACCACAGTGGAATAAAACTGGAAATCAACTCCAAAAGGAGCCTTCAAAACCATGCAAATGCATGGAAATTAAATAAACTGCTACCGAATGAGCATGGGTCGAAAATGATATCAAGATGAAAATTTAAAAATTCTTCGAACTGAATGGCAATAAAGACAAAACCTATCAAAATCTCTGGGCTACAACAAAGGCGATGTTAAGAGGAAAGTTCATAGCCCTAGACCCTCACATCAAAAAAACTGAAAGAGCATAAACTGATAATCTAAGATCACTCCTAAAGGAACTAGGGAAACAAGAACAAATTAAACCCAAGACCAGCAGAAGAAATGAAATAACCAAGATCAGAGCAGAACTAAATAAAATTTAAACAACAACCAAAAAAGCAAGAGATAAATGAAACAAAAAGCTGGTTCTTGAAAAAGATAAATAAAATTGATAGATCATTAGCAAGATTAACCAAAAAAAGAAGAGAGAAAATCCAAATAACCTCATTAAGAAACAAAATGGGAGATATCACAAATGACACCACTGAAATACAAAAGATAATTCAAGGCTACTATAAACACCTTTCTATGCATAAACTGAAAAACCTAGAAGAGATGAATAAATTCCTGGAAAAATACCACCCTCCTAGCTTAAATCAGGAAAAAAAGAGATACCCTGAACAGACCAATAACAAGCAGTGAGATTGAAATGGAAATTTAAGAATTACCACCAAAGAAAGTCCAAGACCAGAAGGATTCACAATAGAATTCTAACAGACATTCAAGGAAGAATTGGTACCAATCCTTGTGACACTGTTCCACAAGATAGAGAAAGAGAGAACACTCCCTAATTCATTCTATGAAACTAGCATCACCCTAATATCAAAACCAGGAAAAGACATAGACAAAAAAGAAAACTATAGACCAATATCCTTGATGAATATAGATGCTAAAATCCTTAACAAAATACTAGCTCACCAAAATCAACAACATATCAAAAAGCTAATCCACCATGATCAAATGGGTTTCATACCAGGGATGCAGGGATGGTTTAACATACACAAGTCAATAAATGTGACACACCACAGAAACAGAATTAAAAACAAAAATCACATGACCATCTCAATAAATGCAGAAAAAGTATTCAACAAAATCCATCATTCACTTATGATTAAAACTCTCAGCAAAATCAACATATAAGGGACATACCTCAATGTAATAAAAGCCATCTATGACAAACACAAAGCCAACATAATAATAATAGGGAAAAGTTGAAAGCATTGCCTTTGAGAACTGGAACAAGACAAGGATGCCCACTCTCACTGTTCCTCTTCAATGTAGTATGGGAAGTCCTGGCCAGAACAATCAGAAAAGAGAAAGAAATAAAAGTCATCCAAACCGATAAAGAGAAAGTCAAACTGTCACCGCTGACGGTGTGACTATTTACCTCAAAAACCCTAAAGACTCCTCCAGAAAGCTCCTAGAACTGATAAAAGAATTCAGCAAAGTTTCCAGATACAAGATTAATGTACACGAATCAACAGCTCTTCTATACACCAGCAGTGACCAACCAGAGAATCAAATCAAGAATTCAACTCCTTTTTTTCAGTAGCTGCAAAAAGTAAAATAAAATAAAATACTTAGAAATATGCTTAACCAAGGAGGTGAAAGACCTTTACAAGGAAAACTACAAAACACTGCTGAAAGAAATTGTAGATGACACAAACAAATGGAAATACATCCCATACTCATTGATGGGTAAAATCAATATTGTGAAAATGACCATACTGCCAAAAGCAATCTACAAATTCAATGCAATCTCCATCAAAATATTACCTCCATTCTTCACAGAATTAGAAAAATCAATTCTAAAATTCATATAAAACTAAAAAAGAGCCCTCATAGCCAAGGCAAGACTAAGCAAAAATAACCAATCTGGAGGCATCACACTACCTGATTTCAAAGTATACTATAAGCCGTAGTCACAAAAACAGCATGGTACTCGTATATAACATTAGAAAAACCCTTGTAGACATTGGCTTAGGCAAGGATTTTATGACCAAGAAGCCAAAAGCAAATGCAGTAGGAACAAATATAAATAATTGGGATGTAGTTAAACGAAAGAGCTTTTTCATGGCAAAAGAAGCAGTCAACAGAATAAACAGTATATATATATATATACACACACACACACATATACACACACACACACACATATATATACACACACATATATATGTATCTCACAATGATTTATATATAATTCATTCCTTCTTATGGCTGATTAGTATTCTATTATATATGCTACACAGCCATAAGAAGGAATGAATTAACGGCCTTTGCATTGACCTGGATGAGATTGAAGACTATTATTCTAAGTGAAAGACTATTATTCTAAGTAAAGTAAGTCAGGAATGGAAAACCAAACATTGCATGTTCTCACTAATATGTGGGAGCTAAGCTATGAGGATGCAAAGGCATAAGAATGATACAATGGAGTTTGGGGACTTCGGGGGAAGGGTGGGACAGGAATGAGGGATAAAAGACTACAAATAGGGTGCAGCGTATACTGCTCGGGTGACGGGCGCACCTAATCTCACAAATAACCACTAAAGAACTTACTCATGTAACCAAGCACCACCTGTACCCCAATAACTTACAAAAAAAATTTAAAAAGCAACCGAAATACTAACCAAGCAACCAAGCAATCAACCAATCAAACAAAGAATAAGAACTGGCCCCAGACCAATAAACTAGGATCTTAATGAATGGGTTCTTCCTAGGGCATTCTACTGTGCAGCCAACATTGAGAAACACTGTCCCTCGGAATATTCTCCTAACTTCTCTGCTGATGTGAATCACCTGGGATGCTTGCTAAACATGCAGCTTTCCAAGGCTCTCTGGATATTCTGATAACCGTGCATCTGGTTTTAAGCCCAGAAATTTGTGTTTTTAACCGGTGCAAGGCTTTATCTTGCCTGCAATAGTGAGATAAAAATAATCATCTTCTACCAATGAAAAAAAGAAAAGACTGTATATTCAAATACAATCACATTCTGAGGTACTGGGGGTTAGAGCTATATAAATAAATTTTAGGGGGCATAATCCAGTGCATAAAATACAAATTTAGAACTTGTGGACCATCAAGCAGTTAATGATTTTGGACAAATTATAATGGATTTTTTACGTTTCTGAGAGGATGTTGTTATTCACCCCCTTATCTATTTCTTTCAATCATACATTTTTCATCTGTAGGAATTAGAGAGGTAGCTCAGAAAACAAGTAAAAACATCGATTTTGAAATTGTGAAAAATATGTTTTCATGGTAATATTTATCTCGTAGGATTTTCTTAGGGTTAAATGAGATAATACATGTAAATCACTCCACACATTGTCTGGCACATGGAAGTTGCCTAACAAATTCTTTGTTTCTTCTCATTGTGGATAGAGCTCCTTTCCCTTAATTAGGTGTCACAGCTTGGTCTTGGCTCTAGGGGCATAGTTAACTCAATTCCTGAGTAAAATTTAAGATCTGATCTTCACTATCCAGGTTGTCTTTTAGTCTCCTCTTCTATCCTGACCATAGGCTATTTCTTGAACGTCGTTTTTGTTTTTGTTTTTTTGTTTTTTGTTTGTTTGTTTGTTTTGGTTTTTTTAAATAGACTTTTAGTTCCTTGCCCTTCACCTCATTTGATTCTCTCCCCATTTACTGCACCCACTATTGGTCCTATTTAAAGCCCAGCCTGCATTCCTGTCTTAATGTGTTCCATGCCCAACTTGTCCATTGCTGTTTTTTTCGAGAGTGACCTCAGCATATTTCATGACCAGACACTCCCAAATAAATTAAATGTGCAATCATACTTTTAGCTGCTTCTCTACAGTTTTACATCCCCAATCCATAAGCATATTTCCTGTTCTATCCATAAGCCTTCAGTTTGTATTTTCATCATTCTCTCATGATGTTGTGTATCTCCAGCATTTCTCACACCTCCAGAATTCAAGAGATATGTGTTAGTATGCAAACAAACTGACAAAAACCATCAAATAACAACAAAACTTGGATTCAAAGTCAGAAGCTTATACATAAATGCCAGACTTTTATTGAATTTTCTGGAACTCACTTAAGCTAGGTGGTATGAATTTGGGATACACTCTTATTGGGGGATTTGGACAGGTTGTAAGAGGCATTATTAATAATACTTAATACAAATTAATATGACCACTGCTTGTTTTTCTTGCACAAAAATTTTTGCTTTAAACAAATGGGTGTTGATATGTTTGTACATCTCCATTTTGTTAAATTAGATTCCTCACATCCCCACACTAGAGTAGGCTGGTCAAAGTGTGCAATTTCTCATGTTCTGGAGAAACACACAGACTATATAATTCCTTTTTTATGAGCTACCTAAAGTAGTCAGATTCTCAGAGACAGGAGGTAGAGTGGTGATGCCAGGGGCTGGAGAGGGAGGTTTGAAGCATTGTTGTTTAAAAGGTAAAAAGTTTCAGTTTTGCAACATTAAAAGAGTTCTGGAGATTGGTTGTACAATACTGTTAATATACTTAATATTACTGAAATATACACTTAAAATGATTAAGATGATAAATTTTATGTTGCATGCATTTTACCATAATGTTTTCTCTTTCAGACTGTGATTTAAATTATTTTTAATATATATCAAGAAATTGAATTGCTGAATCATACGGTCATTCTACATTTCTGCTTTAATTATTTTAGGTACCACCATACTGTTCTTTTTTTAATTATTATACTTTAAGTTCTGGGATACATGTGCAGAACATGCAAATTTATTACATAGGTATACATGTGCCATGGTGGTTTACTGCACCCATCAAGTGACTGCACCATTCTACATTTCCACTAACAAAAGTAAAATTGTACCAATTTCTCTACATCCTCCTCAGCAATTGTTATTTTATTTAATTACTGTATACATTTAAGATGTACACCGTAATGTTTTGATATATATAGATATAGGTATATACACACAGTGAACTGCTTACTACAGTCCAGAAAATTAACATATCCATCATCTCACATAATTTTCTTTCTTTCTTTGTGGTAAGAGTACCTACAATCTACTCTTTATAATAGTATATAATACAATAATTATATTATATTATTAGTATATAATACAGTAATTATATCATATAATTAGTATATAATACAATATAATATAATAATATATAACACAATGATATTAACTATAATTCTAATGCTATATATTAGATCTCTAGACTTATTCATTCTATAAGAAAACTTTTTACCCTTTGTCCTACATTTCCCTATTACCTACCCCACCCTGCCCCTGTTAACCACATTCTACTCTGTTTCTATATATTAAATATATATAGTTATAGATATAAATACAGATATATAGATTTAGATTCTACATATAGGTGAGATCATGCAATATTTTTATTTATCTGGTTTATTTCACTTAACACAATCTTCTCTAGGTTCATCCATGTTGTCACAAAAGCAGAATATTGTTCCTCCTTAGGGCTGAATAATATTCCATTTTATATATATACCATGACTTTTAAAATCTATTCACCCATCAGTGGACATATATTGTCTCCATAATTTGGCTGTTGTGAATAATAATGCAATGAACATGAGAGTGCAGATATATTTCTAAGGTGGTGATTTCATTTCCTTTGGGCATATAAGCAAAAGAGGGAATGAAATATATCTCATTAATGTAATAAAAAATATAGATCATAATATCTCAATAGGTACAGAAAAAGGAATTAACAAAAAATCAACAACCTTTTATGATAAAAATACTCAACAAAAAGGAAGTTTCTCAACATAATAAAAGTCATTTGTGAGAAACCCAGAGCTAACATCGCAATCAATGGGAATAAACTAATATCTGGAACAAGGCAAGGATGCCCATTCTTGCCACTTCTATTCAAAATAGTACTAGAAGTTCTAGCAAGAACAATCAAGAAAGGAAAAAAAAATAAGGCCTTGAAATCAAAAAGGAAGAGTAAAAAGTATTTATATTTGCAGATGATATGATTCTATATTTAGAAAACCCTAAGCTTCCAAAAGTGAGTACAATTAGAATAAATGAATTCAGTAAAGTGTCAGGATAGAAAATCAGCATACAAAAATCAGTTGCATTTATTTACATCAATAATGACCTATCCAAAAAAGAAATCAAGAAAATAATATCATTTACAATAGCATTGAAAAGAATAAAATACTGAGGAATAAATTTAGCCAAGGAAGTAGAAAATCTGTACATTGAAAATTATAAAACATTGATGAATGACATTGAAACAATCATGAATAAATATAAATATGTCCTATATTCATGTACTGTAAGAATCAATATTGTTAAAATGTCCATACTGCCTGCTATGGTCTGAACATGTCTCCCTAAAATCATGAGTTGAAACTTAATGGCCCTTATGATAGTATTAAGAGATATAATCTTTAAAATTTAATTAAGTTAGGAAAGCAAAGCCCTCATGGATGGAATTTGGGCCCTTACAAAAAGATTTGAATAAGTAAGTTCGCTGTTTTGTTTTTCTGCCATGTAAGGACACACATTTCATTCCTTTTTGCTCTTCCATCCTTTCTGTCATGTGAGGACACTTAGATGGTGTCATATATAAAAAGTAGGTCTTGAACAGAGTCAAAAACTGCTGGCAACTTGATTTTAGACCTTTCATCCTCCAGAATTGTGAGAAATAAATTTCTGATACTCATAAATTACTCAGTCTCACATATTTTGTTACAACAGCACAATTGAACAAAGGCAAAGATAAAGAAAATAAACAAAGATCCAGACTATACATTTCTCCAAAGAATACATAAAAACGGCTGACAGGTAAATAAAAATATACTTAACATCATTAATAATAAGGGGAATGCAAACCAAAACCACAATGATATAATACCTCACTGCTGTTAAGATGGCTATTATCAAAAAGATAAGATAACAAGTGTTGACAGGGGTCTGGTGAAAAAAGAACCCTCGTACAGTGGGAATGTTGGTGGAAATGTAGATTCGTGTAGCCATTGTGGAAAGCAGTATAAAGATTCCTGAAGAAAGTAAAAATAGACCTACCACAGGACTCAGTAATCCCTCCGTTATTATTATTATTACTATTAATTTTTATTATTTTTGCCATCTTAAATGAGTAATGTTGAGCATTTTTTCATTGTGGTTATTTGTATATAGTCTTCAGATATATATTGATTAAAATATATTGCCCAGTTTTAAAATAGATTGTTATGGTGTTGTGCTTGAGTTGTAGGAGCATTCTATATGTTTTGAGTATTATCCCTTAGCAGATATACGACTTGCAAACAATGTCTCTCATTTTGTGGGTGGCCTTTTCACTGTATTGATTGTGTCCTTTGATGTAAACGAATTTTCAATTTCGTTGTATTTCAGTTAGGCTATTTTTTTCTCTTGTTGCTTGTGCTTTTGGTGTCATATCTGAGAAATCATTGCCAAATTCAATTATGTAAATTTTCCCCCCTTGTTTAAATTTGAGTTTTATAGTTTTAGCTCTTACATTTAAGGTTTTTGTTTTTTTGGGGTTTTTTTTTTTTTTTTTTTTTTTTACTTAATTTTTGTGTATTGTAAGATAAGGATGGAACTTTATTCTTTTGCATTTATACATCCAGTTTTCTCAACAGTCTCCTTTCCCTATTGAATGATCTCAGCACCCTTGTCAGAAATCATTTGAGCATGTATGCAAAGATGCATTTCTGGGATATCTGTTACTTTCCATTGGTCTATATGTCTGTCTTTACGCTAGTACCACAATGTATTGTATACTGTAGTTTTGTAACAAGTTTTGATATCAGGAAGTGTGAGACCTTCAATTTTGTTCTCCAATATTTCTTTGTTTATTTAGAGCCCATTGAGATTCCATGTGAATTTTAGGATGGGGATTTTTCTATTTCTGAAAAAACAATGTTGGTATTTTGATAGCAATTACCTTAAATCTGTAGATTGTTTTGGGTAGTATTGACATCTTTATGGTATTAAGTCTTTTATTCCACGAACATAGAATAATCTTCATTTCAACCTCATGTTGAAATGTAATCCTTAATGTTGAAGGTGGAGTTCAGACAGAGTTGCTTGGGTCACTGGGCTGGATCCCTCATGAATGTTTTGGTGTCCTCCCCATGGTAATCAGTTTTGGTATCAGGATGATACCAGCTCCTATACGTATTTATGGTAGAATTCAGCTGTGAATCTGTCTGGTCTTGGTCTTTTTTTGCTTGGTAGGTATTAATTACTGCCACAATTTCAGAGCTTGTTATTGGTCTATTCAGGGATTGAACTTCTTCCTGTTTAAGTCTTGGTAGGTTGTATGGGTCCAGGAATTCATTCATTTCTTCTAGATTTTCTAGTTTATATGCATAGAGGTGTTTGTAGTATTCTCTGATAGTAGTTTGTATTTCTGCTGGGTCGGTGGTGATATTCCCTTTATCATTTTTTATTGTGTATACTTGATACTTCTTTCTCTTCTTCTTTATTAGTCTAACTAGCAGTCTATCTATTTTGTTAATTTTTTAAAAAACCAGCTCCTGGATTTGCTGACTTTTTCGAGGGTTTTTCATGTCTCTATCTGCTTCAATTTTTCTTTAATCTTAGTTATTTCTTGCCTTCTGCTAACTTTTGGATCAGTTAGCCCTTGCCTCTCTAGCTCTTGCAATTGTGATGTTTGGCTGTCGATTTTAGATCTTTCTAACTTCCTGATGTGGGCATTTAGTACTGTAAATTTCCCTCTTAACAGTGCTTTAGCTGTATCCCAGAGATTCTGGTACATTGTGTCTTTCTTCTCATTGATTTCAAAGAACTTCTTGATTTCTGCCTTAATTTCATTATTTAGCCAGGAGTCATTCAGGAGCAGGTTGTTCAATTTCCATGAAATCGTATGCTTTTGAGTGAGGTTCTTAATCCTGAGTTCTAATTTGATTGCACTGTGGTCTGAGAGACTGTTTGTTATGATATAAGTTCTTCTGCCTTTGCTGAGGAGTGTTTTACTTCCAATTATGTGGTCAATTTTAGAATAAGTGCCATGTGGCACTGAGAAAGATGAATATTAGTTGACTTGAGGTAGAGAGCTCTGTAGAGGTCTACTAGGTCCACTTGATCCAGAGCTGAGTTCAAGTCCTGAATATCCTTGTTAATTTTATGTCTCATTGATCCATCTAACACTGACAGTGGGGTGTTAACATCTTCCACTATTATTGCCTGGAAGTTTAAGTCTCTTTGTAGGTCTCTAAGAACATGTTTTATGAATCTGAGTTCTCCTGTATTTGGTGCATATATATTTAGAATAGTTAGCTCTTCTTCTTGAATTGTTCCCTTTACCATTATGTAATGAAAGTTGTCTCTGTTTGCACATAACATGATTTTACATTTAGAAAACGGCATCATCTCAGCCCAAATCTTCTGGAACTGATATGCAACTTCAGCATAGTCTCAGGATACAAAATCAATGTTCAAAAACCACAGGCATTCCTATACACCAAAAACAGGGAAGCAGAAAGCCAAATCACAAATGAAATCCCATTCACAGTTGCTAAAAGAAGAATAAAATACCTAGGAATACAGCAAACAAGGAATGTGAAAGACCTCTTCAAGGAGAACTACAAACCACTGATCAAGGAAATAAGAGAGGACACAAACAAATGGAAAAACATGTCTTCCTCATGGATATGAAGAATTAATATTGTGAAAATGGTCATAATGCCCAAAGTAATTTAAAGATTCAGTGCTATTCCCATTCAACTACCATTGACATTCTTCATAGAATGAGAAAAACTACTTTAAATTTCATCTGGAACCAAAATAAGAGCCCATAAAGCCAAGACAATCCTAAGCAAAAAGAACAAAGCTGGAAACATCACACTACCTGACTTCAAACTATACTACAAGGCTACAGTAACCAAAACAGCATAATATTGGTACTCAAACAGACATATAGAGCAATAGAGAAGAACAGAGACCTGAGAAAAAACATCACTTATCTACAACCATCTGATCTTCTACAAACCTGATAAAAACAAGCAATGGGGACAGGATTTCCTACTCAGTAAATGGTCCTGAGAAAACTGGCTAGAGATATGCAGAAAAATGAACTGGCCCCTTCCTTACACCTTATACAAAAATTAATTCAAGATGGATTAAATACTTAAATATAAAATGCAAAACCATAAAAGCCCTAGAAGAAAACCATATCTCCTGACAGGTCCCAGTGTGTGATGTTCCCTTCCCTGTGCCCATATATTCTCATTATTCCACTCCCACTTATGAGTGAAAATATGTGATGTTTGTTTTTCTGTTCCTGTGTTAGTTTTCTGAGAATTATGGTTTCCAGTTTCATCCATGTCCCTACAAAGGACATGAACTCATCCCTTTTTAAGGCAGCATAGTATTCTATGGTGTATCTATGTCACCTTTTCTTTACCCAGTCTATCATTGATGGGCATTTGAGTTGGTTCCAAGTCTTTGCTATTGTGAATAATGCCACAATAAACATACATGCATGTGACTTTATAGTAGAATAATGTATAATCCTTTGGGTATATACACAGTAATGGGATAGCTGGGTCAAATGGTATTTCTAGTTCTAGATCCTTGAGGAATCACCACACTGTCTTCCACAATGGTTGAACTAATTTACACTGTCACCAACAGTGTAAAAGCGTTCCTATTTCTCCACATCCTCTCCAGAACCTGTTGTTTCCTGACTTTTTAATGATCACTATTCTTACTGGCATGAGATAGTATCTCATTGTGGTTTTGATTTGCATTTTACTAATGACCAGTGATGATGACCTTGTTTTCATATGTTTGTTGACCGCATAAACGTCTTCTTTGAAAAGTGTCTTTTCATATCCTTCACCCACTTTTTGATGGGGTTGTTTGTTTTTCTCTTGTAAATTTGTTTAAGTTCCTTATAGATTCTAGATATTAGCCATTTGTCAGATGGACAGATTGCAAAAATTTTATCCCATTCTGTAGGTTACCTGTTCACTCTGATGATAGTTTTTCTTGCTGTGCAGAATCTCTTTAGTTTAATTAGATCCCATTTGTCAATTTTGGCTTTTGTTGCAATTGTTTTTGGTGTTTTAGCCATGAATTCTTTCCCCATGCCTATGTCCTGAATAGTATTGCCTAAGTTTTCTTCTAAAGTTTTTATGGTTTTAGTCCTTACGTTTAAATTTTTAGTTCATCTTGAATTAATTTTTGTATAAGGTGTAAGGAAGGGATCCAGTTTCAGTTTTCTGCATATGGCTAGCCAGTTTTTCCAACACCATTTATTAAAATTACATTTTTAGTCTGCAAATGGTGGCTCAGACCTCTAAGCTCTGCATTTTGGGATGCCAAGGCAGGCAGATCACTTGAGCCCAGGAGTTTAAGACAAGCCTGGGCAACATGGTGAAACCCTATCTCTACTATTTTTTAAAAAAAATAGCTAGGCGTGGTGACTGGCATCCATGGTCCCAGCTACTCAGGAGACTGAGGTGGGGGAATTATTTGAGCCCAAGAGGCAGATGCTGCAGTGAGCTGAGTTTGCACCATTGCTCTCCAGTCTCCTCTGTCACTCAGGCTAGAGTGCAGTGGCGTGATCATGATTCACTGTGCCTCAACCTCTAGAACTCAAGAGATCTTCACCCTTCAGCCACCCGAGTAGCTGGGACTGCAGGCATGTACCACCACAACAAGCTAATATGTATGTATGTATGTATGTATGTATTTACTTATTCATTTGTGTATTTATTGTCCCATGTTTCCCAGGCTCGTCTCAAACTCTTGGGATCAAGCGATCCTCCCACTTTGGTCTCTCAAAGTACTGGTATTATAGGTGCAAGTCACGGGTATAGGCACAAAAACTCTATATGGAGGTTTGTGGAATGGATGATTCCATCATCCAGATAGTGAACATAGTATAGATAGTTTTTCAACCCATATCCTTCTCCTTTTACTACCTCTTAAATTTAATTTTTTAAAAAAAGACTCTTTATATGTTTTGGATATTTGCCCTTTATCACACATAGTTCAGATTTTTAAAAGCAGTTTTTCACTGGTCTTTTAACTTTGATTACAGGTTAATTCTTCTCATGTAAGTTTTTAATATGTAAAGAAAGAATTATATTGTACAAATTCTTCTAGAATGTTATTTGCCCACTTAATATAATGTATAAAATGTCTATATATCTGTCTTATTGGTTAAGTTCTACATAGCTTCCCACCATATAGATCTGCCATATTTTATTTAACCAATCCTTTTTTAACTATACGTTTAGGATATTTTTTCTGGCTTTTGTGACTGAAATTGTTGTGTCAATGAACTTTCCTGTACCTTCATCTTTCTTTGTAAATGGTTAGATATATTCACAGGACACAGTGAAATAGCAGTGGAATTGTTGCGTTCTAAGTGTAGGTAAACTAAATATTATAAGAGACTGCCAAATTGTAGGAAGGAATGGGTTCTCACTGTTGGAGACTGATTGAGATTTGAGCAGTTAGGAATAAAGATATTACAAGAAGAAGGGAAGGAATATATTAAGACATGGAGTTCCCCACTCATCTCCAAATGTCCACAAGAGAAAGCAGGAAAGATCTAAAATTGACACTCTAACATCACAATTAAAAGAACTAGAGAAGCAAGAGCAAACACATTCAAAAGCTAGCAGAAGGCAAGAAATAACTAAGATCAGAGCAGAACTGAAGGAGACAGAGACAAAAAAAAAAAAAAACCCTTCGATAAATCAATGAATCCAGGAGCTGATTTTTTTTTGAAAAGATCAACAAAATTGATAGACTGCTGGCAAGACTAATAAAGAAGAAAAGAGAGAAGAATCAAATAGATGCAATAAAATATGATAAAGGGGATATCACCACCGACCCCACAGAAATACAAACTACCATCAGAGAATACTATAAGCACCTCTACACAAATAAACCAGAAAACCTAGAAGAAATGGATAAATTCCTGGACACATACACTTTCCCAAGACTAAACCAGGAAGAAGTTGAATCCCCGAATAGACCAAAAACAGGCTCTGAAATTGAAGCAATAATTAATAGCCTACCAACTAAAAAACGTCCAGGACTAGATGGATTGACAGCTGACTTCTACCTGAGTTACAAAGAGGAGCTGGAACCATTCCTTCTGAAACCATGTCAATCAATAGAAAAAGAGGGAATCCTCCCTAACTCATTTTATGAGGCCAACATCATCCTACTACCAAAGCCTGGCAGAGATACAACAATAAAAGAGAATTTTAGATCAATACCCCTGAAGAACATCGATGCAAAAATCCTCAATAAAATACTGGCAAACCAAATTCAGCAACACATCAAAAAGCTTATCCAACACCATCAAGTTGACTTCATCCCTGGGATGCAAGGCTGATTTGACATATGCAAATCAATAAATGTAATCCATCATATAAACAGAACCAAAGACAAAGACCACATGATTATCTCAATAGATGCAGAAAAGGCCTTTGACAAAATTCAACAGCACTTCATGCTAAAAACTCTCAATAAGCTAGGTATTGATGGGATGTATCTCAAAATAATAAGAGCTATTTATGACAAATCCACAGCCAATGTCATACTGAATGGGCAAAAACTGGAAAAATTCTCTTTGAAAACTGGCACAAGACAGGGATGCTCTCTCTCACCACTCCTATTCAACATAATGTTGGAAGTTCCGGCCAGAGCAATCAGGCAGGAGAAAGAAATAAAGAGTATTCAATTAGGAAAAGAGGAAGTCAAATTGTCCCTGTTTGCAGATGACATGATTGTATATTTAGAAAACCCCACTGTCTCAGACCAAAATCTCCTTCAGCTGATAAGCAATTTCAGCAAAGTCTCAGGATACAAAATCAATGTGCAAAAATCACAAACATTTTTATACACCAATATCAGACAAACAGAGAGCCAAATCATGAGTGAACTCCCATTCACAATTGCTTCAAAGAGAATAAAATACCTAGGAATCCAACTTACAAGGGATGTGAAGGACCTCTTCAAGGAGAACTACAAACCACTGCTTAATGAAATAAAAGAGGACACAAACAAATGGAAGAACATTCCATGCTCAAGGATAGGAAGAATCAATATCATGAAAATGGCCATACAGCCCAAGGTAATTTATATGTTGAATTTATTGTAATATTATTAATATTATATTGAATTTATTATCCAATGCCATCCCCATCAAGCTACCGATGGCTTTCCTCACAGAATTGGAAAAAACTACTTTAAAGTTCATTTGAAACCAAAAATGAGCCTGCATTGCCAAGACAATCCTAAACCAAAAGAACAAAGCTGGAGACATCACGCTATCTGACTTCAAACTATACTACAAGGCTATAGTAACCAAAACAGCATGGTACTAGTACCAAAACAGAGATATAGACCAATGGAACAGAACAGAGTCCTCAGAAATAATACCACACATCTACAACCATCTGATCTTTGACAAACCTGACAAAAACAAGAAATGGGGAAAGGATTCCCTATTTAATAAATGGTGCTGAGAAAACAGGCTAGCCATATGTAGAAAGCTGAAACTGGATCCCTTCCTTACACTTATACAAAAATTAATTCAAGATGGATTAAAGACTTAAATGTTAGACCTAAAACCATAAAAACCCTAGAAGAAAACCTAGGCAATACCATTCAGGACATAAGCATGGGCAAGGATTTCATGACTAAAACACCAAAAGCAATGGCAATAAAAGCCAAAATTGACATATGGGATCTAATTAAACTAAAGAGCTTCTGCACAGCAAAAGAAATTACCATCAGAGTGAACAGGCAACCTACAGAATGGGAGAAAATTTTTACAATCTACCCATCTGACAAAGAGCTAATATTCAGAATCTACAAAGCACTTAAACAAATTTACAAGAAAAAAAAAATCAAACAACCCCATCAAAAACTGGGCAAAGGATATGAACAGATACTTCTCAAAAGAAGACATTTATGCAGCCAACACACACATGAAAAAATGCTCATCATCACTGGTCATCAGAGAAATGCAAATCAAAACCACAATGAGATACCATCCCACACCAGTTAGAATGGCGATCATTAAAAAGTCAGGAAACAACAGGTGCTAGAGAGGATGTGGAGATATAGGAACACTTTACACTCTTGATGGGAGTATAAACTAGTTCAACCATTGTGGAAGACAGTGTGGCGATTCCTCAAGGATCTAGAACTAGAAATACCATTTGACCCAGCTATTCTATTACTGGGTATGTACCCAGAGGATTTTAAATAGTGCTGCTATAAAGACACATGCACACGCATGTTTGTTGCGGCACTATTCACACTAGCAAAGACTTGGAATCAACCCAAATGTCCATCAATCAGAGACTGGATTGAGAAAATGTGGCACATATACACCATGGAGTACTATGCAGCCATAAAAAAGGATGAGTTCATGTCCTTTGTGGGGACCTGGGTGAAGCTGGAAACCATCATTCTCAGTAAACTGTCACAAGGACAGAAAACCAAACACCGCATACTCTCACTCATAGGTAGGAATTGAACAATGAGAGCAGTTGGACACAGGGTGGGGAGCAATGCATACCGGGGCCTGTTGTGGGATGGGGTTCTGAGGGAGGGCTAGCATTAGGAGATATACCTAATGTAAATGATGAGTTAACGGGTGCAGCACACCAAAATGGCACATGTATATATATGTAACAAACCTACCCGTTGTGCACATGTACCCTAGAACTTAAAGTATAATAAAAAAATGAATAAAATAGAAAAAAGAGTGAATGATGATGAATTTAACTTAATCCAAATATATGAAGGTTTTCAGTCAAAAATAAAGTCAAATGACAAGATAGTTTGTCAAAAAGCAATCAAGCTCATATAACACTCTTATTTTCTGAAACCCTAAAACAGTTGTTTTTAAATAGTGTTTCATAAAACCATAAGATTACCAAAAGGGGAGAGGGAGGACAGTCCCCAGCTCAGCTTCCATCAAAACATTTCATATTAGATTTATTTTATATATTGGGGTTCAACATGAGATTTCATTTCACAGATAGGTATATATCGCTGATAAGCAAAGAAAAAGATACATAATTCTATAGGAAGTATATTATACTAAATATATCTAGGATTATATTCAAATGCTTTGATCTCAAGAATTTTTTTCAATCTAAAAAATGAGTTTATAAAAATCTTTCACTTTGTAAGTCCTATTTATTAATATTTCCCATATTAAAATTAAAATTCTGAGTTGAAAAATGTTTTATCTGTTTTAACAAATATGTTTCATTTGACAGATAAAATTGTATATATTAATCATGTACAAAATAATGTTTTGATATGTATGTATATACACACTCATTGTGTATCAAGCTAGTTAACATATACATTACTTCACATAGTTGTCATTATTATGGGGAGAACACTTAAAATTTACTCTCAGCATTTTTCATGAATTCAATATTTTGTTTTTAACTTTAATCACTATGTTGTACAACAGATTTCTTAAACTAATTCCTCTTATATGACTGAAATTTTGTAAACTTTGGCCAACCACCTGATCTCCCCAACCACCTTTCCCACCACTGCCCAACCTCTTGGTAACCACCATTTTACTCTCTATTTCTGTAAGATCAACATTTTTAGATTCCCCACGTTAATGAGATCACACAGTGTTTGCCTTTCTGTCTCTGACTTATATCACTTAATATTTCCCAGGTCCATCCATGTAACAAATGACAGGATTTTCTTCTTTATGGCTGAATAATATTTTATTTTCTATGTATTATAAATATAAAACTTGTATTTTTATATATTTTATCTATCCATTCATCCATTGATGAATACTTAAGTTGATTTCACATCCTGGCTATTGCTAAAACACTTTAAAAAGTATAGGACTATTGACATACTGATTTCATTTCCTTTGGATATAAACTCAGTAGTGGGATTGCTGTATCATATAGTAGTTCTGCTTTTAAATTTTTTGAGGAAACTTCATACTGTTTTCCATAATGTCCATACTAATTTACATTTCCACCAACAGAGTGTAAGTTTCCTTTTTTTCTGCATCTTCATCAACCTTTGTTATTTTTCGTCTTTTTGATAATATTCATTCTAACAGGTGTGAGGTGATATTTCATTGTGGTTTTAATTTGCATTTCCCTGGTGATTAGTGATGTTTAGCACCTTTTCATATTATCTATTGACCATTTGTTTGCCTTCTTTGGATAAATGTTTCCTCAGGACTTTTGACCATTTTTAAAAAATGGGTTATTTGTTTTCTTGCTGTTGGGTTGTTTGAGTTCTTTACATCTTTTGGATATTAACCTCTTATAAATGTATGATTTACAAACATTTTTCTCATTCTCTAGATTTTATCTTCATTTCTTTGATGTCTTCCCTTGCAGTGCAGAAGCTTTTTAGTTTTATGTAATCTCATTTATCTAATTTTACTTTTGTTTCTTGTGCTTTTAGGGTCATATAAAAAAATTTTTGCCCAGACCAATGTAATGGAGCATACCCGCTATGATTTTGTCTAATAATTTCATTATTTTTGGTTTTTGTATAAGGTGCGAGATAAGGGTTTATTTTCATTCTTCTGCCTGTGAATATACAGTTTTCCTAACACCACTTATTGAAGAAACTGTCCTTTCCCCCATTGTGTGTTTTTGACACCTTCGTCAAAATTCGCTTGGCCACAAATGTGTGGATTTATACCTTGTCTCTCTATTCTGTTCCATTGGTATTTATTTCTGTTTTTATGCTAGTACCGTGTTATTTTGGTTACTATAGTTTTGCAAGACATTTTAAAGTCACGTAGTGTGATTTTTCCAGTTTTATTCATTTTGGTCAAGTTTCCTTGGCTATTCGGGGTATTTTGTGGTTCTATATTACTATTAAATTTTTTTCTATTTCTGTAAAAGGCGCCATTGGTGTTTTGATAGGAATTGTGTTTAATCTGTAGATCACTTTAGCTATAATGAAGATGTTATCAATGTTTATTCTTCCAATCCATGAACATGGACATCTTTCCATTTACTTGTGTCTTCTGAAATTTCTTTCATCATGTTGTATAGTTTTCAGTTTAGAAATCTTTCATCTCCTTGGTTAAATTTATTCCTAAGTATTTTATTTTTGTAGTTATTGTCAACAGTATTTTCTTGATTCCTTTATCACATAATTCATTGTTTGTATATAAAAAGTTACTTATATTTGTATGCTGATTTTATATCCTGCAACGTTACTGAATTTAATTATTTCTACCAGTGTTTTGGTGAAATCTTTAGGTTTTCTAGGTATAAGATTATGTTGCCTGGGCTGGGTGCAGTGGTTCATGCCTGCAATCCCAGCACTTTGGGAGGCCGAGGCAGGCAGATCACCTGAGGTCATGAGTTCAAGACCAGCCTGTCTAACATGGCGAAACCCCGTATCTACTAAAAATAGAAAAATTAGCTGGGCATTGTGGTTTGTGCCTGTGGTACCAGCTACATGGCAGGCTGAGGCAGGAGAACTGTTTGAACCTGGTAGACAGAGATTGCAGTGAGCTGAGACCACGCTACTGCGTTCCAGCCTGAGAGATAAAGTGAGACTCAGTTTCACACACAAAAAAAAGATGTTGTCTGTAAACCAGTACAGTTTGACTTCTTCCTTGCAAATTTGGATGCCTTTTATTTCTTTCTGTTGCCTAATTGCTCTAGCCAGGACTTCATTTTTATGTTGAATAAAAGTGCTGAAAGTGAACATCTTTGTCTTGTTTATGATCTTAGAAAGAAAGCTTTTAGTACTCCTTATTGAGTATGATAATGGCTGTTTGTTTGTAACATACAGCCTTTATTGTGTTTAGGTGCATTCCTTCTATACCTAATTTGGTGAGAGTTTTTATCATGAAAATATGTTGTATTTTGTCAGATGATTTTTCTGCATCTATTGAAATGATCATATACTTGTTATTCTTTATTCTACTACTGTGGTTTATCTCATTTTTAGTTTTCTGTATTTTGAACTATCCTTGTATCACAGGGGTAAATCCTACTTGATCATGGGAATGATAATTTTAATGAAATGTTAAAATTAGTTTGCTAATTTTTGCTGAGGATTTTTGTATCTGCGTTTATCAGGGATATTGGGCTGTAGTTTTCTGCTTTGTGGTGTCTTTGTCTAGTTTTTTTTTTTTTGAATTTTTTTTATATTTATTTATTATTAGTCTAGTTTTTATATCAGGATAATATTTATTTTAATAATTTAATTTTATATCAATTTAATTAAAATTTATTTTTAAAATTATTGTTTAAAAGTGATTATAATAAATCCATTACATGTTAACATAAATAACTGACATTTTATAAAATCTATATTTTTCTAACCAAAAAAAATTGTGATAAGAGTGGCATTGTTTTACTCTTTTTGCAAATCTTTGGAATATCTGGTACAATGGAAAACAGCTTTAAAGGAACAATCTCATTCTATTTTTAATGTTTGACTATTCACAGCTTTCAAGCTTCATCTTTCTCTTTCCTTCTCTTGTCTCACATCTGGGAAAGCTGATAAGAAAGCATGTGCACTCACCCTTTGGCACCAGTGGGAAGTTCAAAGCACATAATCGCTGGTACAGCCCCAATTTCCTAAATAAAATAATAGCCATGGCCGTTCACTCCTCCTTTGTTTCTCAGTTCATTTTTGGACCTGCTTGGGAGCCACTCTTGCTCTCTCCAGAGAGCCTCATTATACATGTCATAAATTTTTGCAAACCTTTTTGGTGCATGTGTGGTGTGGTTAGTCTCAACATTCAAACCACATTTGGGTGGAGTGTCCATCCCAACTCTTTGGTGTGACCACAACACAGCTGGATTCTTTTATATGCTTCTTCATTCAATCTTTTCCATATGTTGTTTTACTTTAAATATATAAAGAAACTTCAGCGTCACACAGATATATAGATGGAAAAAGCATTGTTCTACTAACTTTTTTAGAGAATTGTGGATATTCCCCTTTAATACTTTACCAAAACTTGGTAAGTGTTAGTTGCAATAGATAAGGTAGTTCCAGTGTGAAATTTTATACCATGTTAATGAATTTGACATTTAGAAAATGTTTGCTGCTAGGCGTGGTGTCTCATGGCTGTAATCCTAGCACTTTGGGAGACCCGAGAGGGTGGATCTCTTGAGTCCAGGAGTCTGAGACTAGCCTAGGCAACATGAAGAAATGTTGTCTCTCAAAATAAAATAAAATAAAGTAAAAAATAAAATAAAATAAAATAAGCCAGACATGGTAGCACTTGCCTGTGGTCCCAGCTACTTGGGAGGCTGAGTAGAAGGATTACTTGAGCCTAGCAAGTTGAGGTTGAAGTGAGGAGTGATCATGCCACTGCACTCCAGCCTGGGCTACAGAGTGACACCAAATAACAAATATTTTTGACAAATATTGTCATTTTTTTTTCACTGATGTTTTGCTTCCTTTATTTTTGAGAAAAAAAATCTACCAAATACCAGTCTAAATAACCATGATTTTTCTCTCATTGTTTCAAATAAAACAACGTGTTGTTTAAGTTTTAAAATGGCTAACATCTTTTACCTCAAACAATCATACAATTGCTTTTTCTGGAGACAACCATCATACTTTAGTATACAACAAAAGTGCTTTATGTCCACGTCCCATTTTATCATAAAAATTATTAAAAAGTTGTATATTCAAGGATTTAGATTTAATAGCCTTGATAGTCTTTACCGCTTCATCAAGAATGTTTTTAGGTATAACTGGCTTGTTTCTACTTGCATATGTGTGACAGTAAATAACGTAATGACTATTAGCAGTTTGGTACCACTACCCTGATTTTTTCTAGGGTGCCAGCATTTTTAATCCCTATTGATTTTCTGCCATATGCCAATATCTACACAATAAAAAAGGCAGATCATATTTTGGCATTTATATGGAAATAAATTTGATGTCACAGACTTTAGGGAAGAATATCAGTAATCACAAGGGCACTTGCACCACTATTTGAGAACCATATTTAGGGGCTTAGAAAAAAAGGAAATATGTGAGAAATATGTGTAATTAAATAACGATTTTACAGAGAAAGTGTAACTTGAGTTGGAATCATAAAGATTGACATTTGGACAGGCAACCATGGGAAGGAAAAGCATTCCCAGTGGTTCCCTCTGCATGAATGTAACTGTTGTGATATATAGGAGAAACAACCAGCATTCCCAGTGGTTCCCTCTGCATGAATGTAACTGTTGTGATATATAGGAGAAACAACCATGGGTCTGGTGAAAGATTACAGAGTAAAAGAAAGATGGAAATAAACTACCTGGTTAGGATGAGATATGAGTATAAAATCAGGCACTCTGATAATGAGTGGCATGAAGATAAACAGGTGAGAACTTTTGAATGTGAAGTGAAATATTAGCAATAAGAGGAAATAAAATGCTCAGCAAAATGTGGGCCCTTCATTGTTTATCAGAATTATTAATTAGCAATTTTCAAGTATCTTATTATATAAATTAGGTGGAAACACAAACATGATTTTGCTAAATGGGAAGCATAGTTTCAGAGAGGTGACAAACCAGTAAACACCTTCACAAGCAAACATTGCTTTAGTAGTTTTAATTAGTGGATTTGCTCTTATTTAATTTAATTCATTCATTCCTCAATCTTCTGAGAGTCATGTTTGTAAAGAAAATTTTCTGAGACAATTGCTGATATATTTTTTCTTCTTCCTGTGGGAGGGTTTCTTTTGTGTTGATGGTTTACACACTCTGTATAGTCCAATGAAAGGATCAGTGCTTTCTCTCAGCATGGCTCGCAGATGGAATGCTATGAAGACAACAATACACGTCAGCATTGCTCAAAATGAATACTGATTTGGGAAAAAACAGAATGCTAGAAGGCACTAGAAAGCACTGGAATATACTAATCATGTTTGGATGCAAACAAGAATTTTGGTGATTTATCTGGCCTGAGTGAAGAATGCTGCATGCATTTTTCTTAATAGACTTTGTTTTACTTATAGTTTTAAAAGCAACCAACATTTGCAAACAAACTGCATGTGAGGTATAGTTGCTTTATTTTATTAAGTCAATCAAACAACAAATTAGACTAACCCCACTCCCACTCCCAACTAAATTAACAGGTTGATGGAATTTAATAAATTGGTTGTTTTGGTTCATTGGTGATTATTATTTCTCTTCTTCCTTTTTTCCTTTTCATTATACAAGAAACCCACCTAAACATTTTACAGCAGAAAAATAACCCCAAATAACTTAAGGCCTTGTTTAATATTTTGAGTTTTCCTTATTGATTTGGTTTAAATTACCAATAGGTTCAGTGTTTGGCGAAATCTCTACTTTTATTTAATAGAAGATAAAGGGACGGGGTGGTGATTGATTCATGCTTGTAATCCCAGCACTGTGGGAGGCCATGGAGGGGGGATCACTTGAGGGTGGGTGGATCACTTGAGCCCAGGAGTTAGAGATCAGCCTGAGCAACATAGTAAGACCTTGTTTCTACAAAACATTTTTTTAAAAAGCCAGGTGTGGTGGTGTACGAAGCTGCAGTTAGCTGTGATTGTACCACTGCACTCCAGCTTGGGCAACAGGGTGAGACACTGTCAAAAAAAAAAAAAGAAGAAGAAGAAGAAGAAGAAGAAGAAGAAGAAAGTTCTTTGTAAGTATCTCTGTGACCCCTCAACACTGAGGAAAATATATGTCACTCTCAAAACAAATAAAACAATAAGACAAATCTTTGCATTTATTCAGAGGTATTCAGCCAGCTCTTTTAAAGTGGAAATCTATTTATTTTAAAATTTAAAAATGACTTTTTTAAATCACAAAAGCAGTACCTATTCATTACGTAAATCTTAAATAATAACATACTCAGTATTTTCAACCTAATATTGGAAGAAAGTCATGCTTTTCTGCAATACTGCAGATTTGCAAGTGTCTCTCCATTGCAATGAAGACAACGTTTACATATACATGTTTGTGCCTACTGAAACCTCAATTCACTATAAGTCAACTAAGCAAAACGTTTTACTAATGTAGGGTTGCCAGATTTATAAAATAAAAATACAGGATGCCCAGCTAAATTCTTTAATTTTCAGTATATGTATGCCTCAAATATCATCTTGTATTTTAATTTGCAACTTCATAGCCTGAACTTTAATATTATTATTTGCCTTAGAATAAAAGGTGAAAAATTAAAAATAACAAAAAAGAGCAAAACAAATTCTTATTATAGAATAAGTAAAACACAAAACAAGCAAACAATTATATTCCAGACCTTAACACACAACTAGCCTACTCTACCATACTTACAGTCCTCCAGTCCTAAACGTTGAGAGGCAGATCCTTATTTAAGTGGAGACATTCAGAGCACAGTTGATCTTATTGTCAGACTGATCTGTCTGCCGCTAATTCTCAACTTTCAATTTCTTGTCTTTAAAATTAAGATAATACCTACCTAAGTTGATTGATATAAAAATTAAATGAGATAATATGTGGAAAGTGTTTTACATGTAGTTATCTGTCATTTTCTTCAATCAAGTAAAAGAAGATTAGATTATATTTACTAAATTCTATAGGGACAAAATCTTGAAGCTATTACATTTTAGACTGCTTTTAATTTTTATTATAAAAATTTCAAATATGCACAAAGGTAGAGAAAATAACAACAATAAAATGCCATGTGTTTAGTACCTAGACTCAAAAATTATCAACATTTAACCATTCTCATTCTCCTCCTTTTTTTTTTTCCTGTAGTATTTTAAGTATATTCTTGAAAAAAAAATATACTTTTACCCATTCATATTTCAATATGTATTAGAAAGATATTTAACAGTAAGGATTAATCCCCTTTTCCAAAAATTAGCTGGAAATTGGAATCTCCTTTCGAATTATTTGCACCTTCCAGTTAATTGGTGTACATTCTAAATTAGATGTCAAAAGGAAGTCAGTAAGGAGATGCTTAGATTTTAGCACTGCAGACTGGAAATGCAAATACCGTTACAAGATTATATCTTGCATAATAAAAGCACAAAGAAACAAACTTTCACCATCAAAAATTAAAAGCAATTTTATAAAAACAGAAAACAAAATTCTCAGGAAATGAGAAATTTTTACTTGCCATTGCAGTCGTATTTGTGCACCAGTAGGATGAAATTATGTACTTGGAGCTAACGGAAAACTGCTAGTGGATATATTTTACATTTGAAAGTCTTCAGTTTTTGACCGGGCACGGTGGCTCATGCCTGTAATCCCAGCACTGTGGGAAGCCAAGGTGGGCGCATCACCTGAGGTCAGGAGTTTGAGACCAGCCTGACTAACGTGGTGAAACCCAGTTTCTACTAAAAATACAAAAAATTAGCTAGGCATGGTGGCGCGCCTGTAATTCCAGCTACTCGGGAGGCTGAGACAGGAGAATCGCTTGAACTGGGAGGCAGAGCTTTCAGTGAGCTGAGATTGCGCCATTGCACTCCAGCTTGGTCAACAAGGGCGAAACTCAGTCTCAAAAAAGGAAAAAAAAAAAAAAAAAAAAAAGGCTTCACTTTTTAAGGTTACCTGAAACCTATACATAGTAATAAATGCACTAAACTGGATTACTCTTCTAATAACCTGTTTTTTTCTTTCTCCCTCCTGTGTAAACTTTAATGCTGAATGCACCGTTGTTCACTCATATGTAATATTTAAAGGAAGCAGCTCCATAATGGTAAAGTAAAAGTGAAAAGCCCAAGTGAAAAATAGAATGCACGTGTATAAGCCTTCTACTCGAACGTATACTGAGAATCAGAAAAATTTTAACCAATATTAATTCACTGAAAATCTTTTAAACTCAGTGGAATAGAGTGGAAAAAAAAGAAGAAATTCAGATTTGGAACACCTAATAAACGTTCTCAAGTTCCACTACTAGCTAGCTGGATGGATGGAACAAGGACGATGTGAAGATGAATGCCCTCCACTTTAAAAACATTACGTACAAGGCATTGTTTTTATTGTTATATACAACTATTTTTTTAAGTGTTAGAAAGAATCTTATAGCTTTATTGAAACAGCTAAGCTGCTAGGTGATTTAGAGGTTGCTGTGGTAACTGTTTCCCACCTAATAGCAGAATATGCGAATATAAATAAGCATGCAAGTTGAATGTATCAATGCCTGAGGGCAGCACATAAACCCACCATCTATTTCAGCATCTATTTTCAGAAATTGTGCAGTTTTACCCAAATATGCTTGCATTCAGATGCCTTCTTTTTCCTCCCTTTTGTTACCTCTAACCCGGTTTGTGTTTGTACACCCTTCTGACCCCGGAGATGAGGTGATAATGGAGAGATCCTTGTGGGGAGCAGGGAGAATGATTGATGAATTTCCGAATAGGCTTAATTGAAAAACAAAGCTAGTTACATTTTATCATTTGCTGTAAACATTCTTTGAACAGAGTGGAATTACAGATTTTTCCTTGTAAAATCAATGAGCACTTTGTACTTTAACTGGGAATTTATTAGCCTCTACATTCAATAAGTTTGCATCACTAATGTGAATCAAACCACTACAGTCTGCTCAAATACTTTTGATTTTGGCATCTGAGAAGAACTTTGTTGGGATGTGTGTTCCCTACGTGCAGGTAATATTGAACTGGAAACGGGAAGCAAGTCCAAATGGGAACAGATGTCTTCTCCACTACCAGTTTCCAGTTTCAAGTTCAATATCTGCACATACCAAGTACAATCAGTGTTTTATTTAAATATGTAAATGTATTAAATTTACACCAGTGAATTTTAGGAATGGAGCCTTTATGGGACCTCTTTTCCGACTTGCTTCTCCACTCCATTTTAAAATTCTCTACTGGAGTTTTCCTTCCTCCACCACAGTGCCTGCATTTTGCAAAGTAATTCATGAATGCAGCTAAAAAGAGAAGCGTTTAACAGCTAATCTGCATTTTTTTGCTTCAGCATAATATCGATCTGACAGTAACAGTTTTGATAAGGTGCACTTTTTGCAGGGTGGAACAAAGAGCAATAAATTAGTTTTGAACTTCTATGATCTTGTATTATAGAGTCTACAACAGACGTTGTATTCAAATCAATTGTCAAAGTGAAGAAGGATTAATAACTGTTGTACCATATAACCTTTTACATAACTGCAGGCTGAGGAAGGGAAAACTTTAAGATCTACTGCCGTATTTCATTATTGTAATTCCTAATAGAAGACCCTTTTCATTATAGAAAAAGGGGGGAAAATAACATCTTAGTTTGTAGATTTGTTTGTAGAACTTGTTTTAATTTCCCTTGACATTATTGGGAGATAAAGTTGAAAGTAGACCCAGGGAAGAAAATTCCCAAGAGAAATTTTGGATTATGAGGTCAAAGAAAAGAATAAATAGCAGAGATGTTGCTTTTCAGAGACATCGCATTAGATTACATGGCCTTTCTATTGTTTTATCACTGATAAAGTGCCTTTGTCTGAAAATCTTGAAAATTTCTATAGATCGAGTAATTGTAGTGGGTCTTAGGGTCATAAGTAGATGATTCTGGAATCAATACTGCTTTTTCCAGAGAAAGCAACTGAGTCACAAAGTGTTTCAATAACTGCTTCAAGATAATTACCCAGCTCAGTGATTCTGTCCTATAATTTAGTGTCTGAATGAAGAAGAAACCTAGACCTTCCGACTCCTATGTTAAATCATCATACTCTACTTACCTCCCCTCGGTGATTATGGCCCTTTCACAGAAATTCTAAAATAAAGTTAACCTCACTGTTGCTAAGAATTTTTGTACAATGTAGAAAAGGACAACATCTTTGTTGTCAAAGACCAGTAGAATATGATTCACTACGGCAAAGGCAAGGAGGCTTTTCATTTTAGACTGCAGCTTGGCTGGAAGACATTGAAAGTATTCGAAACCATGTGGAGTCAGACAGCTCCTCAAGATGCCAAGACCTAAAATAATACAGTGTCAGGACAATACTCTAAAATGGGCTTTAGAATCAACTTCAGAAATAGAACAGAGAATTAGGAGTCAGGAGACTTAAACTCTAGTCCCTGACCAGCTGTGAGGCTTTGGACAATTCCTCTCTCATTGCTCCTATTTTTCTATCTTTAAAAGGATTAAAAGGAGGAAGTTAGGTTAGAATTAGTGACTCTCCTTGCTTATTCAAATCAGGATTCAATCAAATATCATGAATTTTTTTTTCTAATGTAATAGACCCACACCATTTTGTTCTTCATAAACGAGTTTTTGAAGAGATGAGAACCATGATTCTACAGAATGTTTGATCTTCTAGATTTAATGACTTCCTTTCTTGTAGTATGTAATTCATTGCTCACATCCCTGAATTTCCTGTGAAGTGAAAGTTAGGTTTAAAAGCTGTATGAGATTTTTGGCAAGTACGTTGCATAGGTGCTGCTTCACACATTATACTGCATTTTATCAAGAGGCTCATACTGACTGCTTATCCACTATTAGTGATCATAAGTAATTGTTGTTTAGGGTGGTAAGAACTTTGTACCTACAACGTAAACTTTTAATTTCCCCTTAAAACTAGCAAGTGCTTGTGGCCATGACATTTTTGAAGTCTGAAATAGTAAGGATAAAAACTTTATTAAAAATATCCCAAAATGTGGTTTATTACGTTTTCTAATTCTTTCCACAAATCCTTTTAAATTAACTTTTTGTGTTTGAGATTGTCTTTTCTCTTCTATTATACTTTTACTTTCTCTATGAAACATTGGCAAGTAACTGGTGATATATTATTTTAAGAAATGTCCTTGTAAAAAAAATCCAAATATTTGATTTTAATGATGATAATAAATAACAAGAAATTACCTAGAAATTAATTTTTAAAGGAACAATTTTAATAGTAAACAATGGTTTTCAAGACCATATATAGGAACAGAATTTATTTTGCAAAATTCTCTTAAAACAAGTTTTTTTTTTTTTAAAGTTAACCTTTTTTTTCTTTCACAGTGTAGTATTGAGATTTATGTATGCTTACATATATTTTTTTCAGCTCATTTGCCGCAGAGTACCTCACCTGATTACATAAATGTCCCTTTTCTCTGTGTATTTATATATTGTATATGTTAATTTTACTGGCCTAGAAAGGACTGCTAAAATTGCAGAACGGCCTAGTTCAGGTTTGTCTTCAATGAATTGAGTTGCCCTATCAATTGGAGGGTCATAAGCAGGTATGCTTAATGGGAAATAATTATTGTAACAAGCCTCTGTGAAAAAAATTACACAAAAATTGCTTCTGAGGAATTTTTTTAATTACTGATTTTTAATAAACTCATCTACTTGACTGAAGATTTGAATGTAGAAACAAAAGAATCTAAAATTGCCTTAGGGAGTGAGGTCAGGTGAAGGTTAGTCAAAGGAAGGGGGAATTAAATGGCATTCATGGCTTTGGAAAATGTTTAATCATTGCACACACATACACACTTAGCATCAGAGCATTGATAGGTAGGCTCTGTAAATATGATTTTATAAAATTAGATGAATGTTTCATTTTATTCTTATGATTTGGCTTTCTGAGTGTATTTCACTTCATAATAGAATTTTGAAATTTGAAAGATAGGGAATGTTAAAACAACTATGGGGTATTAAGATATTCAAGTTATTATTTTGGCTTAGAATGAGGATTAATTTTAGTAGAACATTGAAAGAAGGCTTTATGTATTTAGAATTTGTAGGGGACATTAATGAGGAGGAATATGCAGAATTTCTATAATCAAATGTTCTAGTCCATAAAAAAAGTAGAAATAGTGACTATTTTCTATACACACTTAGCTGGAAATTGAGGATGTAAGCAGAAATTCCTTTTATTATGAAGCAGTTGATTATAAACAAGAATGTTTTATTCTCAACATAGGACAGTTTCTTATGAAGAAATACTTCAAATGGGTTGTATGTTCTCAGACAATATTTTAGTAGTAAAAACGCCTGATTAAATATTAATTCATCCCATTTTTTGCTGATTTTTACTCTACTTTTTCTAGATTAAAAGCAAAATTAAATTAATAAATCTTAAAAAGATGTTGCTTTAAGATTGATGAGCTTTCTTTAAAAAATTTTCTGTTACGTATACTTAATTTTTGCAACAATCTCTTGGATACTTTAATAAGATGGGGTCAACCTTTAGTAACTTTATTACTCCCTGAGACAATTGCCTCATGGTAAGACAATCTTTATTTCTTTTCATTTGACTATATACAATTAATGTTGTTTAGAGATTTTGTGGATGTAAGACAGGGATTTCTTCCTTTTTCTACTTCCACCAACTATGTTGCTGAAGAAGAAGGCAGTGAGGATGAAGAGACTAAAGTTTCACTTCATTATTATTAACATGAAAATCTGGAAAAAGTATTTTAAACTCTCTAAAATTATTAGATCACCAGCAGTTATTATATTAATTTTCTAATAAAATCTTCTGAAGAATTCCTTCTTACACCAACAGTGATAACTGCAATGCAATTTATCTGAGGATACACTGGCAAACCTTTGCAGACTTAATAAAAATGGATTTAAAGAAATTGTACTGAGCAAAAAGCCTTTTATGTGAAACAAAACTGACGAATTTTGCACCATGTTGGTTTGCAAAATTATGGAAAGGAAAAAAAAGTGGTGTGCTGTTATAACTTTGCCGAGTTTCTTCCTCCTCAAAAAATCTGTTTTTCTCTTTTTCAAATTTCCCCTTTGTGGCACAAAATAAAGCTAGTGAGATAGATTTGCAGAATAGAAACAACTAATATGTCCAGAATCTAGAATACTTTAATATTTCTAGGATCTGCATTTTTACCATATAAAAGCCTTTAGTGTCTTATCTGGAAGATGCTGTCAAAAGTAGTATTATGAGAAAATGATGTACTTTTTTTGTTTTAAATTTTGGAACACCAAAATAACTCAGTATTTGTTAACTTGGTTAAAAAACCTATCTATTTTGTAAAAAAAAAAAAAAAAGAAAGAAAAAAGAAAAGAAAACAAAAGAAAAAAGAAATCAAACCAACAACCTAGGAAAAACTGTCCAGCCCTTAGTATTGCTCCCAGAATAACTGTTACTCATTTCTCTTTTATTTGGAGATGACGAAGAAAATGTTCTCCTACTTTTAGACAATGGGAAAATATGTTAGTATAGCTGTGTACTTAGAACTAAGTTTTACAGAAGGGAAGGCTAATCAAAAGAGAGTTAAGAAAAAAATCTGAGCATGGTTTTTACTTATTTTATGGTATTTATCATTTAGGCCAGGTTTATGAAGTTATGAGTGACTCAAAGTGGAGCTAACAATCAGACAGAAAGGACTTATTTAATGACCGATAAGTTAATGTGGTTTGAGGGGGAGTTTTTATTATTCTTGAATTTTTAATTAACTCATAAATGCAGATGAATATTGTGCCTAAAGAAAATGAACAAGTCACACAATCTCACTATTTGTTCCTTTACCTATACAGATAGAGAAAATAATATCTACTAATACAGTTATTGTGAATGTTCGAATGGGAAGAAAGAATTTTAAGTTGTATCTGATTGGAAGCGTTTGTATAGATCTAAAACAAAGGGGTAAAATGAAGTAATTGTCCAGAGAATCTGGGTAGAAAACTCTCTTTAGTCTTCTTTATTTGATATTTTTAAAGGAAATATTTGTGATTTGAGCCAATTTTATATTTGAGCCTTTGTTTTTATGCAAATTCTATAAAAATACATTTTTTACTCTCATAAAAAATTTCAAAAGCTGCAAAATGCTTCTTTATTCCTTTTAGCATTTAAACCTCTTATTCCTTGTAGAACTTAATAGGGCTCATCACAACCTGAAAAAAAGTATAGCAACTGTTTCTGTCTGTATAAAATGAAGGTAACAGGATTGTAGTAGGGATCAGCTCCTATAATATGCGTAAATATGCTTTACAGAAAAAAAAGATTTTATACAAATTTTAATTATGTTTTTCTCTTATTTATGCTGGCTCTTGTACATTGAGAGATATTACCAGGAGAATTTCTTCCAAGGAAGTTTTCTTGTCATGAGCCTGGGTTTGCAATGAGCCAGTCACACTTACCTGGTTTCCCTTGTGACAAAATTAGGCGTTTGCCATTTGGCTCACTAGGGTGATGGCTGCAATTTGTGTTATTGAATATAAGTGATGCTAATTGGCCCATGTGGAGATAAGTCTTGTCGCCTTGGTCTCATTAATGCCATGATTTAGCCAACAGAGCTAAGCAGCAACGAACTCAATGATGGAGCTACTAACTTCCCATTGCATTATTTTCCCACACTCTCAGCTTTCTCACATTTACATTTTTTACTATATTCACAAAAAAAGTATATTTATGCCCCTAAAGATTTTTCGGATTCTAAAAAGTCTGACAGTGAAACTTTATCATACAGAAAGTTGTTTGCAAATGTGCTTGAAACTTAATAAAAATGTATAGCTTGAGAGACTTGGCAGTGTTTTAATATATGCACCTCCCAAGTTTTACCCAGCTGGAAGGAGGAAACCCTGATGAATTTTTATGCCTCTTGGAGAGCTAATAACAATATTTGTTGAAGGGAGGATTCTTTCGGGAGCCCTTGAGGAAAAATACTATTCTCTTCTTTGAGTCGGTGAAATTTGAAGAACAACTTCAAGCAGCAACACTGTTGTCAAAAGAAACAGATGGGGCAGTTTCTGAGGTCATTTCTTACAGTATCTAAAATTAATTTACAGTAAAATATCTACCTAACTAGAGGCTAATTCCTTTTAAGAATTTCTGAACTGGAAAATGAGCTCACCAGCTTCCTGCTTCAAATTTCTCTTTGTAGAACCGATCAAGCGGAAGGATGGGTATTATCTGAAATGTAGATCTGAAAAAAGAACATTAACAATAATGACATTTCTTCACGGTGCTCATTTAGAAATATGAGTGTAACAAGAGTGTGTACATAGAAGATGCCTTCACTTAAAACCCATCTGTCCTCAATGGGGTCATCAAAAGGTCAGATATTGTGTCACCTTGGGCCATTTAGCAGAAACTAAAGCTTTCTTTCCAACCTTTAGGCCTTCTTTTATTTCCTGGAGACTGGTTTTCCCTTGGCAACAATTCAGAGTGCTAATTCCATAGGTTGAAGGCCTTTAAAATGGAAAATGAAAATCCCTCTTGACTCCCTGTAGTTGATTAATTTGCACTAAATGTGGGTGAGAGACAAGAAAAGCTGTCATTTTTTTTTTCCAAAAGAAGAAAAGAACAGTGGGGCAGAACTGATTGCAATTAAATATATGTTTTAACAAACATGAGAGAGAATTAAGGAAAACAAATATGTATAGAATATCCAATCGACTGTGTCTTCAAGTTTATGGGGTTTTTTTAAGTATAAAATAATAAGATTTCTTATGTTTATCATCATGTTGTTTGTTGATTCATATTACAAATACTGGAAGCATTTATGTTTTTCATATTTGCTTTTTGAACTCCCTCAGAGATGTGTTGTGACTGAGAAGTTACTCCCGACTCATTCCCTCCCTCTCCCCACCCCCCCACACATACATAATGGTACGTGATATATCATTAACGCAAACCAAAGTTTTGGCAAATATGTGTGACTGTGAATATTTGGAATCATCACTCATGATGAAAAACTCTTTGTCTCTTTGTCACAATGTTGGTTTGAAACAAATGGTTTCAGCACTAATGAAGAGTATAGCCCAGACAAAATATTTAATCAGCCGGTAATATTGTATGACTGTGTTGGTATGAAAGGAGAGTGACCAATTTTTATCATTTTTTATACTTTTGGTTTCTGTTAATGATATATAGGTAAATGACACTCAAAGAAGTAAATAGTAGTACGCTATAAAACACAAAAAAGCTTTTAGAGACCATCTAGTCCAACCGCTTGTTCAACGGAAATAAAATGGAAACTCAATAAAAGTAGTCATCTGATTAAACACAGAAAGGTTATTAGTATGTAGTTTCCCAGACCTATGATTCCTTCCACTACATTATGCAAATTCTATAGGTTTACCCTGTCTTATCTTCAGCCACTCCTCTTCTTGATCTGTTATTTGTTAGTTTGCTTGCTTGCTTTGTTTATAGACAACATGCAACTTGAAAAATTTGTAGGTCGAAATAATAGTTTATTCGTATCATATGAAGACAATCTCTGTTCTATAAGAATCAGAGAATGTTAGAGTTAAAAAAGACTGTGCTGAGTATAGAAATCCGTTTCTCAGTATCCTTGTTGAGAAGTTATTTTGTTTTTGCTTGGACGCTTCAGAATGGGAGCTCATTTTTTCTTTTTTTTTACAAGGAAGGCTATTTTATTATCTAATAACATTGTTAGAAAGTTTTAAAGTATTATACTAACCTTTGTCTTTTTGTGATTTGCATCTATAGTTCTTTACTTTTCTTCTACATAGGACCATATAGAGCCACTTTTATTTTTGTTTCATGTGACAGCATTTCTACACTTGAGCAAATTTAATCATGCCCTTCTTGCCTTCTAACGTCTCCCAATTCCTTATGTGAGAGCATTTCCAGATCTTTCAAGATCCCATGGACTTTTTTCTGCATGGTGTCCAGTGGGTCAATATTCCTCTTCGAAATGGATGACAATTTACAGATTTATTTTGAGGAGTGCAGAATGCAGAAGGACAACTTTGATCCAGATATATATATATATATATATATTTTCTATCATGGGCAATTAGTATTTTGAGTGTTTACTATGAGTCAGAAATTGCTATGTACTTTACATGAATTATTGAATTTAATCTTCAACATTACCCCATGAGCTAGGTACTTTAATTATTTCTATATCATACATGACAACACCGAGGACCAGAGACATTGAGTTAGTTATTCAACGGCTCATAGTTAATAAATGGTAGGCATGAACCCAAGATTTCTTAACTTTCAAAATTGGAGTGTGGACTGCTACCTTATGCTGCCTCCTATACCAACTGAGTGACTTATTTGCCTACCCTCCTACTGTTGGTTCATTTTAATATTGTACATAATCTGGCCAGGCAGGGTGGGTCACACCTGTAATCCCAGCACTTTGGGAGGCCGAGGCGGGTGGATCATCTGAGGTCAGGAGTTCAAGACCAGGCTGGCCAACATGGTGAAATGCCATCTCTACTCAAAATGCAAAAGTTAGCTGGGCGTGGTTGTGCACCTGTAATCCCAGCTACTCCGGAGACTGAGGCAGGAGAATCGCTTGAACCAGGGAAGCAGAGTTGCAGTGAGCCAAGATTGTGCTACTGCACTCTAGCCTGTGTGACAGAGCGAGACTCTGTCTCTCTCTCTCTCCCCCTCTCTCTAAATATATATATATAGAGTACATAATCTTAAATTATTCTATTTCACACAAATAACAATTAAATTTAGTTTGTACTTGTACACCGAGCTTATAATCAATTGCTAGTAGACAAATATATTTTTTCTTTTCCGTTTTTCATCCTGAAAGTATTGCTCTAACCATCTAAAT
The DNA here is from genome assembly GCF_008728515.1 of Papio anubis. Taxonomy (NCBI): domain Eukaryota; kingdom Metazoa; phylum Chordata; class Mammalia; order Primates; family Cercopithecidae; genus Papio; species Papio anubis. Next base: position 69,297,379 of record NC_044996.1, read on the forward strand.
TTTTGAATACTACTTCATCTCTTAGATGTGTCATTTATCGTGTCGACTAACAAACCATTAACATCTTTAATTAAATTATCTATAAATATTGGACAGAACAGGGAAAGCCTTTCAGGTTGATATAAATTTATTACCTCATATTGTGTATGAATATCCAACCAGGTGCAACATCACCTTATAGTACTGTCATATAGCTTATGTTTTCCATGTCATTCACAAGGATATTACAGGAAACTGTCAAGTACCTTGCTAAAATAAAGCTACCTTGTGGTTATAGCATCCTCCAATTAATTCAATAATTATTTATTTAACATCTACTACACAAGAATGGGATGAAAAGATAACTACTGACCTTAAAGCACTCATTGTCTTGTAAAGAAAAGAAGACTGTAAAATAGGCTGGATGCTGTGGTTTATGACTGTAATCCCAGCACTTTGAGAGGTTAAGACAGGCAGATCACTTGAGTCCAGGAGTTCGAGGCCAGCATTAGCAACTTGGTGAAACCCTTTGTCTACATAAAAATACAAAAATTAGCTGGGTGTGTTGGTGCTTGCCTATATTCTCAGCTATTCAGGAGGCTGAGGTGGGAGGATTATTTGAACCCAAGAGGTTGAAGCTGCAGTAAACTGAAATAGTGCCATTGCACTCCAGCCTGTGTGACAGAGTGAGACCTTGTCTTAAAAAAAATGAAGACTATAATACAATTAACTCTAATGGACCTTAATCTGTTTAAAAACAGAGGTACAAATAATATGCTTTGATGGTCAAAGGGAAGAGGAATTATTTCCAATTTATGAAGAGAAAAAGAATGTTTATCAATCTAAGGAAACTCCAAAAGGGAGGTTTACTTAATTTGGGGATTGCCTATTGGTAAATCAATTCTAAATCTTGGTGATTGTTTCCACTTCAATCACAAAGTATAAATCCTTAGCTGTACTTTTCTGTCAAAAGAATCACTTGTTAGATATTTGATAATTTATGCTAGGGTAAGTCAGTTTGGCAAGCTTAATGTCTTGGAACTTAAGACACAGTTATTCTGTGTTCTTTCCAAAAACATATGAAGTCGTCTCTTCAAACTACCTACTTGAGGACTTTTCTAGTAACCTCAAGGAGTGTTTTCTTATCTTTACGGGTCATTTGCATCATAAAGGATCACTTCAACAAAACTTTTTAACAAAAACTTTTTTAACAAAACTTTTCCAACGTGGCTTCCTCTCAGAATTCTACTTCTCACAGGGGGCTCTGCCCTTTTGTTGTTTGGAATATTTTAAACTCCTTTGAGCAGACAGAACAGAACCATTTAAAAACATAACTACACAGTGTTTTCCTCAAACATGCATACAATATTTACAAATTAAGCCTATGTCTACATGGTGCTAAAATATCTGCTCAGTTCCGTCTTACTTATTGTTTTATTGTCGCTGTTGTTGTTGTTGTTGTTGTTATATAGATATAGTGACCATGTACCCTGAGTTTAAAAAGATGATTTTAATTTCAAATAGTTTGTCTCATTGCCCCCATAATTACGCTTATATCTGTAGGAACATGTGTCCTATTTTGAGGAGGGGGGAAAAGTTTATCTGCTTACTTTATCGATAAAATATTTTAAAGATTGAATTATTTACATGGGCCAGATATTTTGGTGTTCTGTAGATGAACCCTCGATGTCATTAGAATGTGATATGTTGGATACATTGCTCTTTCTATTCATGTCTCTCTCCTTCACCTAACACATGGTTTGAGAACTCATAAGCAAACCAAAAGCTAAAACAATTAATCTTGGCAGCACTAAAGCTTATTGGGTTCATTATTATAAAAAACACGATGTAGATAAGAATATTTTAAAATGTAATTCAAAAGACAATGGCAGAGACACAGTCACTCTTTTAATGTTTCTTAACGCTCCACAAGGCAGATCACCATATTGAGGCACATAAAATTATTAATTATTGAACATGTTCTCTACACGCAAGGAGCAGTCACTCATCACCTCTGAGCCTCTGTTTCCTTTTCTATAAAATGAGAATGACAATAAATAACAGCACCTATCCCACTGAAGTGTTATAAAAATTAAGTAAAATAATTTTAAATTGTTTAGTGATCCTGCTACAAAGGAAGTACACCATGAATATTAGTTACTAATATCATTATAACCAGGAAACATTTTTTTTAATAATTCAATGTAAGGATTGTATAATACATTCAGGCAAAAGGAGAGTTTGGAGTTGAGCTTATAGTTAAGAGAACAGGCAAAACTGATGACAAGAAAAAACCCTAGAGGAAATAGATCTTGAACAATGAATTAAAGAAAGGAAAATATAAATTACATGGATAGATAGGAAAACAAGGGGCGACATACAAAAAGACACACTTGACTGTTACGTGAACACTAAAACCTGATTTATTGTAATAAACAAAATATTCCATGTACTAATCTAGTGCATTGCCAATCAAATGTCATAATTTTAGTTTGTCATTATTGCAGGTAGTTTTTGTTTTGTTTTGTTTTGTTTTGTTTTTTTGAGAGAGTCTCACTCTGTCGCCCAGGCTGGAGTGCAGTGGCACGATCTTGGCTCACTGCAACCTCTGCCTCCCAGGCTTTAGCGATTCTCCTGCCTCAGCTTCTCCAGTAGCTGGGACTACAGATGCGTGCCACCATGCCTGGCTAATTTTTTTGTGTTTTTAATAAAGACGGGGTTTCACTGTGTTAGCAGGATGGTCTCCATCTCCTGACCTCATGATCCGCCCATCTTGGCCTCCCAAAGTGCTGGGATTACAGGCGGGAGCCACGGAACCTGGCCTCAGGTAGTCTTTTTAAAGCCACATCTAGTTACAATAGTTGAATTCAAAAAGCTGAACTAATCAGCCACCTGACCCTACTGTTACTAGGGTCACTCTTTTATGGGGTACCTCATATCAGTCTCTGTAATTTTTTTACAATTTCTGTCCTTTATCAAACTTTTACTTAGAATTGTGATCTTTGACATCTGTGGTCTGTATTTTGAGTTTTTACATGGTTGATTGGTGATATCTGGGTGAAGAATACTTATGATAACAATTTCTTAATAGCATTTATTATGCAATAATTCCTGGACTTAGTACCTTAGATCAATTACCTCATTACATACCTCATTAAGTAATCTTATTATCATCCTTATTTTACAGATGAAGAAATGAAGGCTGGGAATGGACAAGTAACTTATTGAAGGACACATAGCTAAGTGGTAATAGTTAGATTTTGAACTTAGGCAGTTTGGCACTTGATTCTATTTTACTACATCACACTGCTGCCTATTAGAAAGTTCAATGACTGATAATATTGCCTAACAAATAATAAATTCATTATAAACATTTATTGAATGAATGAGAGAGAATGAATGAATTAATGTTGATATTAGTTAAACTTGTAGGACAATCTCACTATGCTAGTATTGTTATAAGGAAGAAAACTAGGTAATTATTCACTACACTTAATCCATGTTAATGACCAGGCCAGGTCAAACACTCATTTATGACTCAATATTATCTTCTTTTTTTGACCAGCTGTTACAATTACCTAAACCATACACTGAGAATTTCCTAAAACAAAGCAAAAGGAAGAAGGTATAATATCAGATACATTTGGTGTCTAACTCAAGACCAATATTTCACATTTCAAATTATTCCACAGACCAGTATAATCTAAATTTATTACTAAAGATGCCAACAGACATGGAAAAGAGAAAAAAATTAAGAAAGTCATAATATAACCACTGTCAAAGCAGATGGAGTGGAAAGGAATCTAGGAACTAAACATTTGACTTTCCTGGACTAATCCATGAGATTATTGTTTAGAAGGATTGCTCTATTCTGCATAATTCAAGTTTTACCTCATACTATTTGTGTGTGTTTCTCTATGTCTATCGCTACTGAGTTTTCTAGTTTGACAATGGACATTATTCCGGTGAGCTACCTAATTTCCAAGACTCCCTTTTATTTCATAACAGATAGAATTAGCCACAATTTCTATTTCACACTGCCTGTGTGTAGACACAGGGATCATTCAATTTGCAAGAAGAAAAAGAAGTTACCGTGTTGGAGAGGAATTTCCAAAAGCTCTCTCTTCATTTCTGACATAATGAGAAAGCTCAAGGAATGTAATTAGAGTTTCTTTTATGACACAGCGAAGTATAGTCATGAACTTTACGGAGTTACTGCCACCTAGATACTTTGAGTTCAATATGGAAATGCCTCATACAAGAGATTCATTGACATCTATCCATTAATCTATGTATCTGTGTATCTATCTATCTATCTATCTATCTAATCACGTATCTATATTTGGTAATATGTTTTTATCTTTAAAACAAGAAAACGGGAGTCTGAAATTTGTGTACTGAATTCCTCTGGCTTTATTTTTTAAAAGCTAGGCTTTATTTCATCAAATCAGTAAGTTTCATATTTGTGTTTTGCTTCCTTTTTTCTGTCTCTATTTCAAAGGTAGATCAGACACTACTCTATTGAATAAAAGTTTAATTGAATGAAATAATCATTTTTCAGTTTCACTGCAGTGGAAAATGGAATAATCTCTTAGTTTGCTGATTATGCTATTAAAATTAGCAGCAAAATGTTTCTTTTTACTGAATTTGTTTTTACGTCAATATATATTCTTTAAATGTTTCACAATTAGCCCATCTATGTACACTTTGAAGTAATGACCTTTTGAAATATTCTTATATTCTAATATTAATATTTATATTCTTTTCTGAATTTGAATCTTTGTGCATAGTGTATGTAAGTTCAGCGGCTTCAGGTCTGAAACTTGATTTTTCTCAGTATAACAGCATTAGCATTCAGCTGTGAGTATGTAAGATAATAGTATTAAAAGCAACTTCCATTCTGTTGTCATGGATGCAGCACAGCCCAATACTGGTGACACTATACCACTAGCCTTTGTACAATCTCATTTTATCTACTAATTTTAATTTCATTACATGTAAAATTAAATCACTATACAAAAAAAGTTGTGATTTATTTCATATTTGAGGCATTAAAATGTTAGAATCTATTGGTTAATTTTGAATATAAGATTCTTTAAAAATGTTTTTTAAAGCCATATATGTCACTGTCAGTTATGAAAAATCAGAAACAAGAATCAAGGAAAACAACATCATATAAGGAAGAGAGTATTTTTTAAGTGAGTCAGTGATTCGGTATATACTCTTTTTGTGTGTATGTTACTTGAGGAGAAGTAGTAGTATTCTATAAATAAATTATAGAAATAACATGTACTTTTTTAATTCGTGGAGAATTGTACCATTTTCAAAACGTATTTTTTTTTTTTTAACAAAAGCTATACCATTGTTTCTAAAGAACATATTTTGTCAAAAGAAGTACACATTTGCTTGATAACTAATCATGGTAGTGGAAAAAACATTGGTCTCAAGAATGTTTGTCCCAGAGCTGATGGCCATAACTGGACCTAGAAAAACAATATGCAACTCTATAGAAGGCAGGAATTTTAGGGTTTGTAAGAAATTTACTTTTCATTATCGAATAACCTGAAGTATATGTAAGGACAAAGGAAATGCATAAGAAAATAGCCAAATTTATAGCTGATTGCCTAGAAAGTATAATATCCAATACGTCCTCTCTTTATTTGTGGGTATGTATTTATTTGTTCTTTTTGTGAATAAAATACCACTTTGTGATGTTCGTTCATAAAAAAATCTTCGTCCTTTTACATACTTTTCTTTTTTTACAAAAAGAGATGATTGGCATTTTAATTTTAAAATTGCAATTAAAGAGATCCTTTATCTGTTAAAAACAATTTTTTTCCTTATCTGTGTTTTAATTCTGATAGTTTGTATTTATATGGTGTGAGAGAAAATTTTGAAAAGGTACTTTACGAAGCCTTCATAATATTTTTCAATAATTTTTTATTTGATGGTTGCTTTTCTGCATTCTTTGAAATAAAAAATGAAAAATAAAAATTTCAAAAGTAGCTTTGGATATTAACTTTTGATATATTAGTAATAAAATATTTTGATCTTATATAATTAAATTTGTCTCCTGTTTTTTAATAATTTGAACCAGATAGGTTGTTTTTTTGTTATGATTACACCAAACATCTTTCACCTTATTTACATAAAGACACCTCAGATTGTATATTGCTTTGGCTGAGGATGACTGTAAAATAGGGAGGCTATAGAGTGGGGGAAATTTGGGCCCACTTATAATTAAACAACAATGAAACTACATGCATCAGTCAGTAAAAGCAGGCACCTACATTATGGAGTGAAAATTAAAGAGTCAAACATCCGAATATCTACTGTATCTGCCTGCTGCTAGACACTGAAGCATGGAGAACAGGATACACCTTTATGGATGGATAGATTTCCTTATTAAAAAAACACAGTGGGAAGCACAGTAGGGGAACTTACTAAAACAAGGCTTTGTGTAATTTCCTTGAAAGAAATTTCCCAAGATAGCAACTTGAAAAGCTTTTAATTGTATGACTAGCTATAGAGTGCGCTTTGCAATTGGTTGTATTTAAAAATTCCATTAGTTTGCAACAGATCTGGTAGAGCTTCCCAAACTCTTCTCTCTTTTATTTTTTTCCTTATAAAACATTTGATATCCGGACTCATTAAAATACATACATATTTGTGTCTGAATCCCTCTAAAATATTTTCTCAATTATATATTAGCTATTTTTATTTTGGATGAAAAATTTGACATAGAAACTGACATAATGGCATCACCAAATAAAATAATAAACTTTTATCGCTGTATTTACTGCTTCATCCATTTAATGTCTCACATGTTTTACCAGGTGAATACTGAAGGCAGTGTGGCATCTTTTTACTACTTATAAAAAGTCAACTTAACTGCTATAAACCTATCTTACTTCACACTATTCACTCCTAATAGTTGAAAAGAAATATGTCAAATGTCAGTTTGGAACTACTTGAAATAGGTTCTATTCTACTGCAAACTTTTTTTTCTTATCTTAGGTGTGACTTGTATTTTTGGAAAATTAATTTTTTTGAAATTGAGTATGCCTGTTATTTACATTGTCCATTAAATATATTTAAACAGTTAAGACTTTGAGAAATTATCATTTAAAATTATTAAAAGAAGCCTTTTTGAATGGTAACCTATTGGTGGAGCATGACTGAGCACCTTGTGAATTTTTTGATATTCCTTAAATAGATTTCTAGTAATGTGACCAATGTTTTTCTAATATAATTAATCTATTTACATGTATTGTACTCTTAGACATATGTTAAGGTTCTGGTTATAGTAGACATAGAATAGAAACTGATATAATTTGGAGCAAGTTAACAGGAAGGCTCAGGGATTTTTGGTTCAAAAAACACTCAAGTTTATGTTAAAATAAGCATTAGGTTCATATTTATTAATTGTAGATTTAGATAATTCAACCTCAACATTAGAAATTGACTTTGAATTTTACATAATTTGTTCCAAAACTTATAAAAATATAACTTAATAAAATCTAACTTGATTAGATAGACAACAGTATATGTCGAAGTAATAGATAGCTGCATACTATCTTCATCAATCTTGATTTATAGACATGTTATTTTTATGTAGTCATTAGCAGCAACGCTTTAAAGTTGAATTTCCTCCTTCGAGTAGCCCTATTTTAAAAATACACCCAAAAAAGCTATTTTGCTAAAAATGGTGGGATTTTTTTACCTTCCTGTTTAGTAATGTAATTATGATCTCTAGGTATTTGTATTTTTCTCATAAAAATGAGCCACACAAATATTTCATAAATATAAATCTTGAGAGAACAGCCAATTTTTTTTTTTACTTTCATGTTGTCTTTATTTTAACACAAAGACATTTTTAATATATTGGTATTAATTCTGTAGGTGGTACATAGCAGATTTTAAATTAATCTTCTTTCTTTTAGAGTAACACTTGTAAAATTCAGTGGTATAGTTTTTGTTTATTTCATTATATTTGATCATCTTCCTACTAAATTTAATTTGTAAATTTATTAAACTACTCCAAGAAGGAGCGTCTAAAGTGAAAGGATTATGTGTCTAAACTATGTCTATTTTTTTTGTCTTTTTTTTTTTTTTTTTTTTTTAATTGTATTAGAAAAACTTTCTTTTTTTTTTTTTTTTTTTTTTTTTTTACTGTTGATATGTTCCTCAGTGTCAGGAATGAAAACTATTTCCAGTTTAAAGTCGAAAGGCTTGGATTTCAAAAGAAAAAAGAAAGTAGTGCTTAGTGGCACTTAAAATTGAATTGTCAGTTTTATTGAGAACATTATAATATACCACATTTGAAGATATATATACATATTTAAATAATTACAAATCATATTTGTAGAGTTTTGAACAATTCTAGATTTGAAAAGAAGAATAAGGGTAGAAGGCCAATGAGATGATTGTTATTTGATAATGGGGTAATTTCTCATTATAAAACTCATGCAATCTTCATTTTTAGGCATTTTATTTACTATAACCTTAAAATCCACATGCACTGTAATAATTACAAACTTTGGACTGAAAAATACTCATGGTTTTAGAAAGAGGAACATATTTTTCAGTTTGCATTTTAAGTTAAAAATCTGATGTTCATACATTTAAAACAGCTTTCACATCACTAATGTACAGTTGCTACTTATAACAAATTTATTTTATGGTTCTTATAACCTCATCCAAAAATAAAGTATGGGAAGGATGGAAGATTTTCATAGGAAAGATTACTTATACATTTCTACATTTTCAAGACATCAATGTGACTGTGGAGGGAAACTAAATTTCAACATCATATGCTTATGCTACAAAAATGACCAGATATAATTTTTTTATATATTTCAGGGGGATTAAAGAGTTCCTGCAGGGAAACAGTTAATCTATGTTTAACTAAAGCTCTACTTTTATAATCTATCCAGTGCTTCGAGTTCTGTCATTGATCTATGATTTATGTGATTTAAACCACCTCTTGGCTGTAACACTGGTTTCTGTCCAAGATGCTGAGTTGAATACTAATTACAAGATCAAATTTATGCTGTTGGGTTAGGCAGCTGAATGAGTTCTCCATGAGGGACTCCCTTATCCATTCCCTGCCACAGTTGAACCTTAGGAAGTTTTGTCAGAGAAAATAATAAGAAGAGAAATAAATGAATCAAAGAAAACTGTTCTATATGCTTTAGTTTATTAAGCAATTATTTTTGAATCACACATATGCAGACATGAATGGGATGTGGTTGTACAGATAGAATACATAAACTGCATATTTACTGACTCATCTGTGTATCTGTGTGTGTTTGTGTGTGTGTGTGTGTGTGTGTGTGTGTGTTCATGTATGGGAACACAGAATAAATACTCAAATAAACATCTATGGCTTTCTTCATAACTCAAGTTAAATTAATGGCTAAGATCAGCTCCACAGAATGGCAAAGCTTCCATTCTTTGACTACACTCAAAAATTTCCAAACTCTAGATAACCAATTATTTTATTAGAGGTAACAGAATTTATTTGTTGAGAGAATAATTTAAGATATGCAGGTAACTAATTTCTGTCTAGAGAAGTAGTACCCAAGTGAGGATGACTTTGTCCTCTAGGTGACATTTGGCAACGTCTGGAGACGTTTTAGTTTTAACTGGGAAGACAAGGTGCTACTTGGCACCTTGGCATCTAGTGAGTAGAAGCCAGGGGTGCTGTGCATTCTACAATGAACAAAACAACTTCTTAAAACAAAAAATTACCCAGCCCCATATGTCAATACTGACACTGTCGAAAATCTTGGTCTAGAAGTACCATACACTTGTCAGGCATTGCTGGAAAAATGACAGTAATTGGTGTTTTTCACGTTAAAAAGAAAAGTCATGCAAAATAACTAGGCCAAATAAATGGCAGGATTGGAGTACTAGGATGTAGCTGTGAACAAAGCACAATTTTAGAAGAATGTAAGACTTGAAGGCCCACTCTAAAATGTGACTTTTTCAATTTCAGTGGGCCTTTGAATTCAATTTATTTTTTAGAAACAGAGCCCTCCTTCCCATATGTGCATGCATACCAACTTAAATCCTCTTTTCTTGAACTCACCCAAATACACATTTATGTATTATTGGTATATGTGTGTATTTTAAATTTGGAGACCTATATACTTGTTTGTATATTGGTTCAATCCGTTTGGGCATCTTTTTAATTTGTGGCAATTATACAGTTGAATTTCCTGGAGAGTAATGAACACTTATTCTTGAGACACATTTGCTATTTATCCAGGTCATTTATTGTTTATCCAGAAATGGAGACTTAGATTGAACTCGTCATGTAAAATCTGCAGCTAAAAAGCAGTGAGGTCTCAGTTTCCATGATGGAACAAAAGCTGAATGCTCTGATTAGTCCTTTAAGCTGAAGAACTCAGAGGAGTGTGTGCATGTGCATGTGTTTGTGCCTATATGTGTGTAATTCAGGTTAGGAATGCCTGTTGATATTAAAATGTACGCTTTAGATTTAACAACTAACTGTCCGTCACATCTTTGACAATGATTGTGATGCTTTAGTTACCACAATGGAATGGGGTTGACTAGAAGAAAATGGAAGCTAAAATCAGACTATTTCCTAGTTCTGTCACCTTATAATAACTAAACGCTATGTCTTACTTTCTCTTCTATAATTTTTGAATAAGAGTACCTACATCATAGGATTCTTTATGAGTTGAATAGGGAAATTAATCAGAACTTTAATAATAACGATTGTTATTAGAGTCTCAAACTTGCAATTCCAATTTAGAAAAAAAAATCTTTTTTTTTTGCTTACTGATTTTAAATCAGCATAATGTTTATTCAGTTAGTACAGGCTTCCCTGATTTAATTTCCATTATTTTATAATTTATGAGAAATAATTATTCAGAGAAGGTCCAGTTTCCTGGCACAACTCATTTAGGGAGGAAGAGTCTACTATAACAATTGGTAACAAGAAGACCCAACATGGAAGAACAACTTATTTTGACGGGTTATCTGACCATAGCAGTGGTAAAGTCAGGAACAGGTGACATTTGGAGAACCAAATAAGCAGGCAGAAATATGGCATCAAGGATGGCAATCAGTAGGTACCAAAGCTGTCGTCAAAGACTACGATTTGGAAGAGATTCCCAGTCTTGGAGGGGAAGTGGCAAAGTTTATCACTGCCACAGTGAGTTCGCAGGAAGGCCATTTTTTTTCAGAGAAATGGGACTGGAGAGAAATAAAGAATATTCTTTAAAGGATTTGGGTACTACCACTTGAAATCTAGTACTACAGTGGTTTTGCCATAAGCAGCAGTTATTTTCTACTTTACTGCCCCTCTTTCTACAAAGTATGTAAAATATAAGAGACTAGGATTAATAGAAGGGATTTACATATCTGTAATAATCCATGAGTTTTTCTCTAAGAAAGTCCATATTTCTTAAAATAATGTTTGTATTTTTTACTTTATATAACTAAAAATTAATGTGAGTAATTTTTTAAACTTTTATTTTAGGCTCGAGGTACATTTAGAGGTTTGTTACAGGAAAACTTGTTACACAAGGGTTTGTTGTACAGATTATTTTATCACTCAGGTATTATAACTTAAGGAGATTTTAGCAAGTCCAGCAAGGTAGTAATCTATTTCTAAAAACTGTTTTTAAAATGAATAGAAACATAGTGTCATCTGTAAGATATTTTAAGGGTAGATATTAACCACAGTCTATTTAAAATGTCTCTGGTGATCTGTATAACTCAAGACTGGTAGTAGTAATGGAGATTGTGGACATTTTAATTATGTCCTGCTCTCATTTTACTGGTCATCTGTGGACCCAGTCTTATAATTAATATACTAGACTGTAGAAGGGTGAGATTTAAGATCTTCTACTTTAAGTATTTTGAACTAGATCTGTTATTGTACTTTAAGTGCAACTGTTATTATATCTAAATGATGCGTGGATTAAGGAGGATTTAATTAAAAATATTTTCCCAAATCTGCTTTATAGAGATAGTAATACATATATTCAGATAACACAATATCTTATATACATAGAAACTTGAATCATGGTCAAATTGCATTATAAAATTTTGCTAATTTTGCACCTGAAATAGTCATACCCTTATTATCTCTTACTTAGATTATTGAAATAGCATATTAACTAGACTCTATGATTCCAGTTTCACCTCATTCTAATTTATTATTCATGTTAAAGCCAAAATCTGGGTGGAAACCTTCTAATTCCTTTCTTACCATTGTCAAGAAGAGGTACTTAAGTTTTATTATACATCAGTGTCACCTAAATAGATTTATAATATGTAGATGCCTAGGCCCCGCCCCCCTCAAAATTGATTCATAACATGGAGTAGAGCTCACTAATCTGAATTTTAACAAGCTTCTAGGTGTCTCTAATGTATGACTTCCTTTTACTACACTTTAAAAAATAGTGGCATTATGAATAAGGCCCAAAATCTTTCTCACAGCTTTTAGCATGCTCTAAAGAACAAAATGATAATTCCCGTTTGGGAATTCAAAGATCTTAATTCTGATATTATCAAACCCAATATATCAGAAGCTATTGTAACCACTACAGAAAAATGAATATAGATTATTCATGAACCTACAGGGTCACAAAAAGCTAATAGTTTACTTCAGCAGCCTCTCTCTCTTTCTGTGTGTGTGTGTGTGTGTGAGAGAGAGAGAGAGAGAGAGACAGAGACAGAGACAGAGAGAGAGGAGGTTATTAGCCAAATGATTCAGTGCATTTTATGTGGAAATCTTGGAAGCGTTACTTCCCTAGAAATAAAGATAGCTACCCTTGTTACCATTCATTGTCAATACTACTCTCACTCTCTGGCTGTAATCTAACTCCTTTATGCCTCTCTCCACTCTGATAGCCCAATATCAATCCCGTACCTCATCACTGTTCTTTTTGGGTCCACCATTTGGTCAGATGAGAGAATGCATTGGGAGATATTGGCACAATGGTGAAATATTTTTGGGGTTCTGGGATTTGTGACCACAACACATGATATGGGCTTAGCTCAAAATATGGACTTTCTGGGTCAGTCACGGTGGCTTATGCCTGTAATCCCAGCACTTTGGGAGGCTGAGGCAGGTGAATCATTTGAGGTCAGGAGTTCAAGACCACCTTGGCCAAGATGGTGAGACTCCCGTCTCTACTAAAAATACAAAAATTAACCAGGCACGGTGATGTGTGCCTGTAGTCCCAGCTGAGGTAGGAGAATCACTTGAACTAGGAAGTGGAGGTTGCAGTGAGCTGCACTCCAGCCTGAGCAACAGAATGAGACTCCATCTCAAAAAAAAAAAAAAAAATGTGGACTTGCTAAGATTTAGAGGCACATGGTCAGGAAGAGTCAAAAAGAAAAATCAGGTAAATAGATCACTGTGACTATTTGATGAACTCATTAACTCTTTAAGGACCAATTGTGTAATGGGACAAAATGAACTTCTCAACTCATTTGAATCTGAACATTTCCTCAAGTAGTCATAGTTGAGTTGCTAAAACACTGGCCCCATTTGTTGAAAACTGTTTGTATAATAGGGTTTTCATACATGTTTGCTGAAACACATTTTCTTTCTCAAAATACCTTTCTTTTGTCAATGCTTTGAAAATTGGGAGATCAGGTATGATAAAAACGTAGACTCGCTGCTAACCAAAATTATACTAAACCAGACTATTCTACATTTGAATTCCTTTGAGTAAAAGAACATCCACTGCATTTGATATAATGTTTCTATTTTTCTATGTGGAGACTCTGGTCAATTTTTTTTGTTGTTGTTAAACCTGATGTCCAATATCAACCCATGAAGCAAAAAGAATTTATAATGTCTTTAATGTGTTTTCAGCATTGTGCTAGGCAATGCTGAAAACTAAGAAAATAAAGATAAAACCATTTATTTGTTCTTTCGTTTGACACATATTTATTGAGCACTTATTATATGCAAGGCAATGTGTTAGCAAAACCAGTTCTTGATTTTCTCTCACAGAGCTTAAACATTGTTGGTAGCAGCAAGGAAACATACATTAATCAAATAATCACACAAATAACTATTATATTTCAACTGGTAGAGAGGTCTACAGTACCATGAAAACATTTAAGAGGATAATTTTATCTGGTCTGAGAAGTAAAGTCTGTCTTCTTTCATATGAGAACTGAGGGATGAGTAGATGATAGAGTTGAAGAGGAAAGGTTAAGAATGTGGTAAGCAGAGAAAGGGGCTGTATCGAGATGAGAAATGGCAGTTTTGAGAAAGTGAAAATCTACTGTGAAGGGAGTGCAGAGGCTGTGAGGAAGACATGGGAAATGAGGTAAGAGGTAGATACGGTACAAAGGTAACCCTTTAAGAGGTTTTAAATAGGAATTGGTGAGGTGATGTAATCAAATCTGTGTTTTAAAAATATAACTTTGGCTTATGTGTAGAGAGTTGACAGGTGGGTGCCAAAATGAAAGCAGGAAAATAAAACATACTACTGCAGTAGTCCATGTGAGAGATGATGGTAGTTTTAGTGTGCTGGCAGTAGAGGAAAGAAGTACACACATTAGAGAGATATTTAGGAGGCAAAGTTTAAGCTTTTAAAACTACAAAGGTGGTTTTTGAAATGGATTATACTGGAAAAGATGGAATGTTTCTCTCGTGGAGGAGGTGGGTAAGAATAACTTGTATTTCAGAATATATTTGCCTTTTAATTACTTACAGTGCCCTTGGGAAAGGTAAGACATACAGTAAAACCATTAGAGTAGAAATAACAACAGTCCATAGTGATACTTGCTTGTAGGTGGTTTAGCCTTTAATTGCCCTGGAAGCGTTGGGAGAAGAGAGAAATGTCTATTGTCCCTTCCATGAGTACATGGATTCAGGCTTGACAATGCTGGTGGTGTGATAAGTTTATTTTACAGGTTGCTAGAACCCACAAATGGAATCCAAAAAGAGATAAGAATCCACCTATCACTGAAGTGAACTCAGTTCTCCCATGCTAGCTATTGAAGGCTGTAATATTAAAATAGTGGGATTGACAGAAGTGGATGGTTTAAGGCCAATTATATTGACTGAACTCTTGAAACTTATCACTCATAAATTTGAAGTTATTTTCTACTAGCAAGTTTCAAGAGTCCTGGAAGTAGTAGTCAGACTAAGTTAAAAAAGCAAATAATAGAATAGGAGCAAGAGCAAGATGAATAGGAGCTCCACTCTCCAGCTCCCAGCACGAGCGACACAGAAGACAGGTGATTTCTGCATTTTCAACTGAGGTACTGGGTTCATCTCACTAGGGAGTGCCAGACAATCGGTGCTGGTCAGCTGCTGCAGCCTGACCAGCAAGAGCTGAAGCAGGGTGCATCCCCTCACCTGGGAAGTGCAAGGGGGAATAGAATCCCTTTTCCTAGCCAGGGGAACTGAGACACACGACACCTGGAAAATCGGGTAACTCCCACCCCAATACTGCACTTCACCAAGGGTCTTAGCAAACGGGCACACCAGGATATTATATCCCACACCTGGCCGGGAGGGTCTCATGCCCACGGAGCCTCCCTCATTGCTAGCACAGCAGTCTGCAATCTAACGGCAAGGCAGCAGCGAGGCTAGGGGAGGGGAGCCCACCATTGCTGAGGCTTAAGTAGGTAAACAAAGCGGCTGGGAAGCTCGAACTGAGTGGAGCTCACAGCAGCTCAAAGAGGCCTGCCTGTCTCTGTAGACTCCACCTCTGGGGACACGGCACAGCTAAACAACAACAACAACAACAACAACAGCAAAAAAGCAGCAGAAACCTCTGCAGACGCAAACGACTCTGTCTGACAGCTTTGAAGAGAGCAGTGGATCTCCCAACACGGAGGTTGAGATCTGAGAATGGACAGACAGCCTGCTCAAGTTGGTCCCTGACCCCTGAGAAGCCTAACTGGGAGACATCCTCCACTAGGGGCAGACTGACACCCCACACCTCACACGGTGGAGTACACCCCTGAGAGGAAGCTTCAAAGCAAGAATCAGACAGGTACACTCGCTGTTCAGCAATATTCTATCTTCTGCAGCCTCTGCTGCTGATACCCAGGCAAACAGGGTCTGGAGTGGACCTCAAGCAATCTCCAACACACCTACAGCTGAAGGTCCTGACTGTTAGAAGGAAAACTAAAAAACAGGAAGGACACCCACACCAAAACCCCATCAGTACATCACCATCACCAAAGACCAGAGGTAGATAAAACCACAAAGATGGTGAAAAAATGGGGCAGAAAAGCTGGAAATTCAAAAAAAAAGAGCGCATCTCCCCCTCCAAAGGAATGCAACTCATCACCAGCAACGGATCAAAGCTGGATGGAAAATGACTTTGACGAGATGAGAGAAGTCTTCAGTCCATCAAACTTCTCAGAGCTAAAGGAAGAATTACGTACCCAGTGCAAATAAACTAAAAATCTTGAAAAAAGAGTGGAAGAATTGATAACTAGAATAATAAATGCAGAGAAGGTCATAAACGAACTGACAGAGATGAAAATCATGACATGAGAAATACATGACAAATGCACAAGCTTCAGTAACCAACTCAATCAACAGGAAGAAAGAGTATCAGCGATTGAAGATCAAATGAATGAAATGAAGCTAGAAGAGAAATCTAAAGAAAAAAGAAGAAAAAGAAATGAACAAAGCCTGGAAGAAGTATGGGATTATGTAAAAAGACCAAATCTAGCTCTGATTGGGGTGCCTGAAAGTGAGGGGGAAAATGGAACCAAGTTGGAAAACACTCTTCAGGATATCATCCAGGAGAACTTCCCCAACCTAGTAGGGCAGGCCAACATTCAAATTCCAGAAATACAGAGAACGCCACAAAGATACTCCTCGAGAAGAGCAACTCCAAGACACATAATTGCCAGATTCACCAAAGTTGAAATGAAGGAAAAAATCTTAAGGCCAGCCAGAGAGAAAGGTCGGGTTACCCACAAAGGGAAGCCCATCAGACTAACAGCAGATCTTTGGGCAGAAACTTTCCAAGCCAGAAGAGAGTGGGGGCCAATATTCAACATGCTTAAAGAAAAGAATTTTCAATTCAGAATTCCATATCCAGAAAAACTAAGTTTCATAAGTGAAGGAGAAATAAAATCCTTTACTGATAAGCAAATGCTTAGAGGTTTTGTCACCACCAGGCCTGTCTTACAAGAGACCCTGAGGGAAGCACTAAACGTGGAAAGGAACAACAGGTACCAGCCATTGCAAAAATATGCCAAAATGTAAAGACCATCAAAGCTAGGAAGAAACTGCATCAACTAATGAGCAAAATAATCAGTTAATATCATAATGGCAGGATCAAGTTCACACATAACAATATTAACCTTAAATGTAAATGGACTAAATGCTCCAATTAAAAGACACAGACTGGCAAACTGGATAAAGAGTCCAGACCCATCAGTTTGCTGTATTCAGGCGACCCATCTCACATGCAGAGACATACATAGGCTCAAAATAAAGGGATGGAGGAAGATCTACCAAGCAAATGGAGAACAAAAAAAAAAGCAGGGTTTTCAATACTAGTCTCTGATAAAACAGACTTTAAACCATCAAAGATCAAAAGAGACAAAGAAGGCCATTACATAATGGTAAAGGGATCAATTCAACAGGAAGAGCTAACTATCCTAAATATATATGCACCCAATACAGGAGCACCCAGATTCATAGAGCAAGTCCTTAGAGACTTACAAAGAGACTTAGACTCCCATACAATATTAATGGGAGACTTCAATACCCCACTGTCAACATTAGACAGATCAACAAGATAGAAAGTTAACAAGGATATCCAGGAATTGAACTCATCTCTGCAGCAAGCAGACCTAATAGACATCTACAGAACTCTCCACCCCAAATCAACAGAATATACATTCTTCTCAGCACCACATCACACTTATTCCAAAATTGACCACATAATTGGAAGTCAAGCACTCCTCAGCAAATGAACAAGAACAGAAATTATAACAAACTGTCTCTCAGACCACAGTGCAATCAAACTAGAACTCAGGACTAAGAAACTCAAACAAAACCACTCAACTACATGGGAACTGAATAATCTACTACTGGGTACATAACGAAATGAAGGCAGAAATATCGACGTTCTTTGAAACCAATGAGAACAAAGATACAACACATCAGAATCTCTGGGACAATTTAAAGTAGTGTGTAGAGGGGAATTTATAGCACTAAATGCCCACAAGAGAAAGCTGGAAAGATCTAAAATTGGCACTCTAACATCACAATTAAAAGAACTAGAGAAACAAGAGCAAACACATTCAAAAGCTAACAGAAGGCAAGAAATAACTAAGATCAGAGCAGTACTGAAGGAGATAGAGACACAAAAATCCCTCCAAAAAATCAATGAATCCAGGAGCTAGTTTTTTGAAAAGATCAACAAAATTGATAGACTGCTAGGAAGAATAATAAAGAAGAAAAGAGAGAAGAGGCAAATAGATGCAATAAAAAATGATAAAGGAGATATTACCACTGACCCCACAAAAATACCAACTACCATCAGAGAATACTATAAACACCTCTACGCAAATAAACTAGAAAATCTAGAAGAAATGGATAATTTCCTGGACACTTACACTCTTCTAAGACTAAACCAGGAAGAAGTTGAATCCCTGAATAGACTAATAGCAGGCTCTGAAATTGAGGCAATAATTAACAGCCTACCAACCAAACAAAGACCAGGACCAGATGGATTCACAGCTGAATTCTACCAGAGGTACAAGGGGGAGCTGGTACCATTCCTTCTGAAACTATTCCAATCAATAGAAAAAGAGGCCAACATCATTTTATGAGGCCTAACTCATTTTATGAGGCCAACATCATCCTCATACCAAAGCCTGGCAGAGACGCAACAAAAAAAGAGAATTTTAGACCAATATCCCTGATGAACATCGATGCAAAAATCCTCAATAAAATACTGGCACACCGGATCCAGCAACATATCAAAAAGCTTATCCACCATGATAAAGTGGGCTTCATCCCTGGGATGCAAGGCTGGTTCAATATATGCAAATCAATAAACATAATCCAGCATATAAACAGAACCAAAGACGAAAACCACATGATTATCTCAATAGATGCAGAAAAGGCCTTTGACAAAATTCAACAGCACTTCATGCTAAAAACGCTCAATAAATTCGGTACTGATGGAACGTATCTCAAAATAATGAGAGTTATTTATGACAAACCCACAGCCAATATCATACTGAATGGGCAAAAGCTGGTGACATTCCCTTTGAAAATTGGCACAAGCAGGGATGCCCTCTGTCACCACTCCGATTCAACATAGTGTTGGAAGTTCTGGCTAGGGCAGTCAGGCAAGAGAAAGAAATCAAGGGTATTCAGTTAGGAAAAGAAGAAGTCAAATTGTCCTTGTTTGCAGATGACATGATTGTATATTTAGAAAACCCCACTGTCTCAGCCGAAAATCTCCTTAAGCTGATAAAAAACTTCAGCAAAGTCTCAGGATACAAAATTAATATGCAAACATCACAAGCATTCTTATACACCAGTAACAGACAAACAGAGAGCCAAATCATGAATGAACTTACAGTCACAATTGCTTCAAAGAGAATAAAATACCTAGTAACCCAACTTACAAGGGATGTAAAGGACCTCTTCAAGGAGAACTACATACAAACCACTGCTCAGTGAAATAAAAGAGGACACAAACAAATGGAAGAACATACCATGCTCAAGGATAGGAAGAATCAATATCGTGAAATTGGCCATACTGCCCAAGGTTATTTCTAGATTCAATGCCATCCCCTTCAAGCTACCAATGAGTTTCTTCACAGAATTGGAAAAAACTGCTTTAAAGTTCATATGGAACCAAAAAAGAGCCCGTATCTCCAAGACAATCCTAA